>NC_084759.1:99990256-100599670 GCF_028858725.1 Colius striatus | reverse complement strand
ATGTTTTGATATTGAATATTCCTGAAAAGAAATTACCAAGATTACTAGGTAAATATTAAAAAAAAAAGAATAGTGACATTTTTCAAAGAAGGCAAAACTATTCCTCATTTTTTAATTTATATCTATGTTTCTTTCCACGTGTCCAGGAAAATCCCATTAGCATATAAGAGAAAGAGATAATTAGAATTATTAAAAGCAAACAGAAGCCAGTAAAAGGCTTTCCCCATGTTCACAAAAACCTGAGTGCATGAATATAGTGTTGGAGCTTTATTTGTTAAGCCTGATTAACGAGCACTTTTAGAGTCTCTTCATTTTACTGTTCACATAGAAATCTGAAACTGACAAACCTTTCGCAGCTTCTGTGAACTACACTCAGGATGTTTGTCATATCTTCTTTTAACCATGACTGGGATATAATTCACTATTACCTTGTTGACAAGGCTATGGTTCATTTCACATATCACTGTTCATTAAAATAGTATGTATCTATGCTCCACTTTTGTGACACTTCAAAGCTCAACTACCAACAAATACGTGGTCAATTAGTTTAACTGGATGAATAACAACTGGAAAACTACATAGGTTTCTAACCTTTTTGCATTTTGTGTTTGCATGAAATTAAAACCTCATAAATCAATTACAGCACAGTAAATTAGTTTCTTTTATTTCATCTAGTGGAAAAATTAGTTTCCATTTCTTTCATTTAGTGGAAAATGAGATATTATTTTATTTTAACTTGGATATAAAAAAAATACCTCAATTGATTTCTTTTTGTATGTTGGTAAATTCTGAAGAAACTAAAAATTAAACCTCCTAATGAGGTTCCAAGTTAGTAAATATTTCTCTGGAATTTACAGGACAACTGAAGATTCTTTACTGTATAAACCCTATATTTACAAGACTGATCTCTCATGCTCACGTTGTTGTCCTTTCGTTTCATCAGTGGAGTCATTTTTCTAATAAATTGAGAAAACCACCCAATTTCCTATTCTTTAGAGACCAGAAAAATATGTCACTCATCTTTACTTATGTCTTTTATTTAGCTTGAATGTTTCATACAGACCAAATTTAATGCTTTTCTATTATGTGCAGGTGGAGTTAGTCTTAATTTGTCTCGTATTTCAGAGCAAGTATATTTCTGTAATTGGGAATGGTTGCACATAACAAACAAATATATTGGACTTCAGTGTCCAAGACATGTATTGACCAACAGATATAAAAACACTGATCAGTTAAGAGAATCTTAAGTTACACAGTGGGTTACAGTTGATCCAGAAGGTGAACAACCTGATTAACAAAGCAAGCCAAAATCATCCATTCTTTTAAATTCTGCACCGCACTTTTCAAAGGAATGTTTGGTCAGGATGAAATCTATCTTTTAAAAGTACATCACAGCCATTTGTGATCTTACATTCTGAGTCTTTAGGTAGCTACTCCTGCTGAAATTAAAGTTTCTGGACTAAGCTTCAGAAGGACTTTACTTGAAGAGGGAGAAGGTTAACACAGAGGTATCGATACTGACAACTTTTTTCAAGTGAAAAATAATAAGTATCTGTTCTTTTCCTCTAAGTCTTGATATTCATCATCCACATTTTCTGCTCTTGTAAAGCATAACAGTCTTCAAGACACCTTGTTTGTTCAAGATGGTTGCCTTCAAATATGGAAAGAAGGTTTAGCTGTCAAGTTGCTGACACAAATGAATACAAATGTAGAAAGCAAAAAACAAGCCAAATTACACGCAGAAAAAAAAATTAGAATTCCGTCATAATGTTTTATTGGAACTTCAAATATGCCAAAGTAGTTCTGATAAGGTTTTAGAGAGGGCACATGCCTTTGAGTACAGACTTTCCTGGTAAAAATTCTGATTTTTTTTCTGCCTTTGTTTTGGCAGACCAGGTTCCTGAAATAATTTTAGACTTCTCTGAAGATTTCCAGTACCTATGCACAGAAATCATTACAAATCCAGATTCCTCAGAAGACCTTGTGCTTTAAATTTTCAGCTAATGCCTCAAACAGAACAACAGAGACAAGTCAAGGCTGATTGTTTTCAGTTTGTTTAGGTTCTTTTTTAACTATACTCATGATTTAAGCTAAAGAAAAAAACAGGGAAAAAAAAGCAGAAATACCATCTCAAAAATTCTTACTAGAATTGTGTTCTAAATGATTTCAAAATTAAATTGCTTGACATTGTGCCACAACAGAGTTTGGACAATTTGAATGTCTGCTGTTCAAGAGTCACTTTTCTATGATGCAGATTGTGTCATAAGATGCCTTGGTACATCACGTGATTTGTCAAAGAAGAGAACAAACGGTTACCTTACAAAGTAAATTATGTGGGTACACAGCTTGTACCCTAAGAGAAAACACTGCTATTCCATGAATATATTCCATTAATCATGGTGGCCAGGATATTAATTAAAGTTGAACTATTATTGAAGTGAAAGATGCTTAGATATTTTGTTAGAACAGTTCAGATTGTAGGAAAACTTTCATTTTCCTCATAGAGACAACATGGAAGCAATACTTCTTTCATGGAAAAAGCAATATTCTTTAGAAGCCATTGGAGTGTGCCTAAATAAAGATTACAGTCCCAGAATAAGACTGAGAAAAATATAATTTTAATAAAACAGATTATTTTCCTGTTTAGAAGATACTTCAGAGGAGTTACAAGATAACAAGACTCCCTAAGGAAAGATCAGGATTCAGAAACCTAAAATTTAATTATAAGAATGATATTTATTTATCAGACTTGTAAAGGATTGTGTCACGTCAATTTGTACACACATTTGAGAAGATCTGATTTTAAAGTAACCATTTGGAATACAATCATTGCATTTACCATTACCTGTGCTTGCAGGCTAGCAATAACAATTTAGGGATGACTGCACATGCTCTCAAGACTGGGAGGCTTGGAAAATGTGACACAGAAGTTATTGAAGTCATCACCTTGCTTACCTCTTTTCAATGTCTTAGGTATATACAACTACAGGATTAGGTAAGAAAGTGTTAATAGTTGTAGGAAAGGAAGAGATAAGCAAAAATAAAACTTAAATCATAGATATCATGAACCAATACTCAGAACCAATACTATAATGGGAAATGTTCTTAGAGCTGCATGAGTTTCTGGGAAGATGAAGTAAAGCTTCTTATATATTTCTGAGTCATTTCTCAAAGGAAATATACTTCTGTGATCTCCAGGACAAAGCACAAACAATGAACACACAGAAAAAATGATACATTTTAAAGGCTGGTTCGTCAGTGCCAAAAGAGCAGATGATGGGTGTTTATATATCTTGTCCAAAGAGACCTCTAATCTTGGATTGAGCATCTGGCAACTTCAATATGAATTTTAAGCTTAAATTTAAAACTACCGAGTTTCATTGTCTTGACGGCTTCAGACAAAAAAAAAGATTAAGTCTCCCATACCAAAAGAAGCTGATGAGTCCAAGTTAAGACACTGTGTCAGGCACAACGTCATCATTTCTGATCCTGCACTCTCATACAAATTACACTAAGAAAATTTATCTTTGACAATGTTCAAGATCTAAGATGGATAAGATTTTCAGGTAGCTTGATTGACAGCATCTCCTGCAGTGTTACAGGGAACTGATAAGCTCCTGCAGAGAGTCTCACAAGCTGTCAATGCTTTTTGTGTACTTCAGTATCATTTCTCATGCATCTATATCATAACTGTCGTTTCTACCTCATCTTGTTCTCCACTCAGTACTGATACTCCACAGCTTTTACTCTGGCTCTATCATGAAAGATGAAGGATAATTCCCTATCTCACACCTCCTACGAGGAGATTCACTTTGAGGAGAGATGACAACTGACATAACTGTGTCATGAGGAGAAAGGGTGGTGAAAAGGATTCTTTGCTAGATGAATAGACAAAGCACAAGATAACTGAATCTCTGGAGACATCACAGAAACCCAGAATAACAGAATCATTTAGATTAGAAAAGACCTTTAAGATCAGTGAGTGAAGCTGTCATCTCCACTATTAAACTATGTCCTTAAACACCACATCTACATGGCATCTTCACATGGTGATTCTACCACTTCTAGGGCAGCCTGCTTCAATGTCCATCTGTAATGAACTGACCACAACCACCAACCCCCCATCTCCTTTACCACTGTGGGAGGAAGGAAGGAGAGTCTTAGAGGAGAGAGGGGGGGCGGGGGGGGTGTTTTAAGATTCAATTTTGTTTATCATCTTCCTTTTCTTATAGCTTATTAATAAATCAAACCTTTTCTTCCCCAAGTTGAGTCTGTTTTGCCTGTGATGCTAATTGCTGAGCGATCTCCCTGTCCTTATCTTGACACACAAACCATGCGTTATATTTCTCTCTCTCCTGTCCAGGGAGTGATATCATGAGTTGATGGGCACCTGACACCCAGCCAGGGCTAAACCACCACCAATATATAGGTCACTATGCTAATATTCTAGTCCTAAGCATTATAATAAAAGTAAACAGCGTTTCTGTACTTAAAGTAATTTCTGGCTCGGCACTGCACAAGAATCGTCACCAAAATTACGGTGAAGTGCTTGCAATATTATAAATATGACTTCATGTGTTTGACAGATAATAATTCCTGAAGTCATTAGTTTTTACGTGTCCATGCTTTACTTAGTTCCTGTGAATGCAAGTCACTAACATAAGTTTGTAGCATTAAGACAACAGGTATAATTTTTTCTTGATATGTATTGATTATGAATTACATGAACTTGTAAAAAGGACTCATCTGACCTAGAAAAATTTGGAACATTTTGTTGCAGAGAGACTCAGACAGTCCCTAAGAACACGAGAAAAATCTCTCACTTCCCATTTATTAATGTTAAATGAACCAAAATTCTGGACACTAGAAAGCAAATCTAGGCTTTGACATATCTTTTTCACGTAACTCCAGAATGATTATTCTATAAGCTTGTCCTAAAGGGCAGCATTTCTTTTCATGTTCACTTTGCAAAGAAATCTGATATACATTTTTATGAAAACACATTTTTTCATAAGAATGATGGAATGACCCAGAAACTCACCACTATCTCAAGAGCATAAATTATGGCCTACACACAGAGAAGAGGCAGTGTGTCAGGCTTTGCTCTCTAGTGAGGCTGTCAGCAAGCCACTCAACATAAGAGCAGCAACTACTGTTCAGATTTTCCAGTAACACCAGGTGACAGAGAAGAGCTTCAAGAAACTGCTGACAATACATTTCATTGCTTTTTGTACCTTAGTTTACAAAATACATAAAATGTTTACTCTGAGAGAATTAATTAAACTTAGCCCTAGTTTTAAAAGTTATATAATTATCCTGGTTCCAAAATTATTTGAAGAAGACTAGTGATGCTGTTCTTACAAGAGCAATGGATGATGAGCTATAATGGCTATTACTAAAAATAGGATTCAGAGCTGAAATACATGCTTTCCAATAAGCTGCAAGAACTAATTTAAAGACAGATATCACGACATCGGAAAGAAATCTCCTTTGGCATTCACAAGCTCTTTGGCAAGCATCACAAGAGGTGTGAAGACAGTTTGTTACTCAGAATATTCATGCAAACTACAGAATCCTACTTAGAAATGTTGGAAAAATGGGAATTTTTTTATACTTCGGAAGAAGATGTTGAGATGAACAATATCCAAATACTTTAGAAACTAATGAAAAGAGGAAAAGAATAATCTTTGTCTGTAGAAGACAGCACAAGTAGTTCTGGCTGTGAAAATATCATGTGAGATTTAGGTTGAAAGTTACTTTGAAAGGAAAACTTTGAAACTGATGATACCAAATGCATCCATTGTAAGTGTAAGGTAGACTCTTCATTGCTGGGAGACCTTTAAAAACAGGTTGAATGACAAAGATGCAGATGATGTTACTATGCTAAATATTGTGTAATCATGAAGTCTTATGGTAATTTTTTCTGTATGATTTTATGGGCATTTCAACTAGATAATGAATATTTTGAAAGCTGAAATTAGATATAGCACATTTGACCACTATCTCAGCTCCAAATGTTGGCCCAAAAATTAAGGAATTTGTCATTTGGTGTGCAGATGTCAATTCACATACAAGGTACAGGTATTTTCTTCTATTACATGAATGTACATGCACAGGTGCCTGTCGCAGAACAGCACACCATGGTACCAAAACTGTGATTATTTATATATACAGTTTCTACATATTAATACATTAAGATACATGCATTAATATTGCACTAAATTATTACACTAAATTTCTTTGTCTAGCATGTAAATTAATACACACACCCACTTCACCTTCTGTGTCTTCTTTTGAGTCAGGTATATGAATTAAGTAAATGATTTATGAGTCTGTGGTCACTGTCTCCTCCTGTAAGAATTATCCTCTACATAGTTTCTTCATAGTTTGGCAGACATAGGTGGTTTGTTGCAGTCTCTTAACTACTTTTCATTAATCCTGCCTAGGTTTCTGGTTTTGACATGCACATACAATAGAATGTTTCAAGCTCAGTTGTCATTTCTACAGTGTTCCTATAGTGTTCCTAACAAAGTTGACCTTGTTCTTTTGCTGTTTACATATTAATTCCTCCCTTTTCAAGATTTACTAAATTTTTTCTTAGGTACTTATCAAACCCATTTTGAACTTTTTCCTAATAATTAAACTTTTAAAACATCCAAATATCCCAACTAATATCAATTTTATAATAAAGATCATTATCAAATTTTGTTTGTAACCATCTTGTCAGGGAGAATCCAAAAACATGTAACAGTTTATTTAACCATCTTGTTTCCATTCCTTCCCTAAAACTCCAAATAGATTTTTCAATTTGTTTCATGGTATCTAATTGTTTTTCTGGATCTTCTGTCCCATTTGGTATATGAATTTTAATTACTCACAGGCACCATGCT
Source organism: Colius striatus (assembly GCF_028858725.1). NCBI lineage: Eukaryota > Metazoa > Chordata > Aves > Coliiformes > Coliidae > Colius > Colius striatus. Next base: position 100,592,780 of record NC_084759.1, on the reverse strand, counting down.
TATGGTTCGGTTGCTATTCTCCAGTCCAATGGAGAAGTAGCAGATTTTAAAAGCGACAGACACAATGTAATTTGGCTAATGTAGATTCTCCCAAAAAATTGTATCAACTGCAAAAACAAATTTTTATTACAAACAAAAATATACTGACAAATCAATAACAACATTTTTTTTATTAAAAAGATAATTTTTAAGTCATAATTTTAATAATAATAAAAATCCTGTTCCCTTAGACTTTCACCCTTCCTGTTCCAAGGACAATACCTTCTTGACCAGTGTGGAATAGATCCATGAATCAATTCCATCCACTTCAAATGAAGATGACAATGTAGATGAGATCTCCTGGTTGAAAGCGGTGGACAGGAGGTAAAAAACCTCAGGATCAGGGCTCTGAGCCCGGGAAGAGGGGAGGTGTGGCAAGAAGGTGTTCTTAAAAAGTTTCAATAAGGTCAAGTGCCAGGTCCTGCACTTGGGCCACAACAAATCCCAGCAGTGCTACAGGCTTGGGGAGGAGTGACAGGAAAGCTGCTAAGCAGGGAGGGACCTGGAAGTGTTGATTGATAGTAGCTGAACAGGAGCCAGCAGTGTGCCCAGGTGGCCAAGAAGGCCAAGGGCATCCTGGCCTGTGTCAGGAACAGTGTTGTCAGCAGTAGGGAGGTGATCATTCCCCTGTACTCAGGTTTGATGAGGCTGAATCTCAAATATTGTTTCCAGTTTTAGGCCCCTCTCTACAAGAAGGATATGGAGGTGCTGGAGAGGATCCAGCGATGGGCTACCAAGCTAGTAAAGGATTTGAAGCATGTCTCCTATGAGGAATGGCTGAGGGATCTGGGTCTGTTTAGCCTGGAGAAAAGGCTCAGGAGAGACCTTATCATGCTCTACAACTGCGTGAAAGGAAGTTGTAGTGAGGTGGAGGTGGGTCTGTTCTCCCTAGTGACAAGCAATAGAACAAGAGGAAACAGCTTCAAGTTGCACCAGGGGAGGTTCAGGCTGGATATGAGGAGGAATTTCTTTACTGAAAGGGTTGTCAGGTGATGGAACAGCTGCCCAGGGAAGTAGTGGATTCACCATCCCTGGAAGTGTTTAAGAGACGAGTGCTGCACTTGGGGAAATGGTCTAGTGATTGATAGGGCTAGGACAAAGGCTGGCCTTGGTGATCTTAAAGATGTCTTTCAGTTGACACAATTTGATGATTCCGTGATTTAATGCGCTAGATATTAAAAGGGTAACATTATCTTGTTTTAACAGAGCAGCCAGATATTTATCCAGTCTATTAGAAGAAATTCAATAATATCCTTTGTTTTCTAAGAGAGATATTGTGGCTTGGGATACAAGTACAGTTATAGGTTGTTCCAATGTCAGTTTCCTTTAAAGTAAAGAACTTACCATCAAGTCAAGAACTTCAAACAATTTTATAATTAAAATATAAAAAATTAAAAAGTAGATAGAAAATATTTACATATTTTTTAAAATAAATTATACTGTGATATTTTCTCAGAATAAAAAGGAGTTTGCCGATCTGCCTTTAAATTATAGTGCTTTTTTCTGCTTAACTTTTCCATACTGATCATGATCTTTTCTGCACTTCAAAACAGTAAAGGTCTCACAGCTAAGATCACTGAGCATTTCTCTTGTCATGTTCAGAGCTGAGAGCTTAATGTTAATGTTTAGCTTTATGCCTTAATTATGTCCTTTTTTATTTTGATGCTTGCACTGATATCAATGGAGTAATAATGTTGACATTAAAAGTGTTAAAGTAGAAGCATCCTTCATAAAACACAATCATATAAACTACTGAAGTTTCAAGAATCTTATATTGATGAAAAAGTACTTTATGTTCAAAACAGTTACAACTGTTCCAAAATAATTACAAAATTTAATTTAAAGGATAATATCTGTGATGAGGATAGTTTCTGAGGACATACACGTGAGTAGAAAATATTCAATATCACTTCTGCAATGATCCAAAAGTTAAAATATATAAATTATTTTCTTCATTTTTTCATACATTTTTGGTTAGCAGTTCTACACTTTAAATGGTTACCTAACCACTACAGGAAAAAACTAATACCAAATCTATGCACTCTCATATTCCCTGTTTTGGTCACTGTGTGTCAGGAGAGATAAAAAAATAGCATAGAAACCAGCAGAAGCACTTGCATGATTACACCCTCACTAAATTAATTTCTCGGCTCTATCATGCCTCAGAATCCTTGTGATTGTCATCAAAAGCATAGCTAAATTAGATCAAACCTGTCTGCAAGAGTGGACAGAGGAAACAACTTCCTGATTGTCAGGCTTGCACGATGTCAGTCCCAGCAATGACTACATGGATGTATAAAGCAGGATAAGATCTAGTTCTAAACATCTACTCTCTTCAGAAGCAGAACTAGATACTAATTCTCTGTTGAGAACAGGAGGAGGGGTAGAAGGTTACATATGAGGATTATTGGTAGTAAATATATTTTCAGTTTTGATAAGATTTGCTAGAATTTGCACCACTTCTGCCAATTCTTATTTATAAATACCTCTATTTCTTGCAAATAATATTTCAAAATGTTTAAATTTCTATATTTTAATAAAAGTGTATAGAACAATAAAACTCTAAAGAACAAATCTTTAAAACTTTAAAACTGTCTTTTCTGTTTCTTAATGAATAATTGTGACCTATAGCATTTATTGCAGAAAAGCATACAATATTACTTTAAAGACTAGAAATTATCACCATGTCCCTACAGAGTCTTCCACTTGTTATCTTCACTGTCAATAATACACGGTATTAGAAGATAAAGGGGCCCAAGATAGTTGGTCTCTGTTAAAAGATCATTTTTTCCAGGCTCAGGATCAGAGCATCCCAGTGGGTAAGAAATCAAGCAAAGGAGCCAGGAGATCCACGTGGTTAAACAGGGAACTGTTGGGCAAACTTAAGTGGAAGAAGAGAGTCTATAGATCACGGAATGGGATGGCCACTTGGGATGAATATAAGACTGTAGTCAGAGGATGTAGGGAGGCAAGTAGAAAAGCTAAAGCCTCATTGGAGTTGTACCTTGCAAGGGAGGTCGATGACAACAGGAAGAGCTTCTTCAAATACATTGCAGATAAAACTAATGCTAGAGGCAATGTAGGCCCACTGTTGAGTGAGGCTGGTGCCCTGGTGGCAGAGGATACAGAGAAGGCAATGTTACTGAATGTCTTCTTTGCCTCTGTCTATACTGCTTAAAAATGCCCCCAGGATCCCCAGACTCCAGAGGAAGTCAGGTAAAAACAAGATATTTGTTTAGTTGATGAGGACTGGGTTAAGGACCAGTTGAGCAGTCTGGATGTACATAAAACCATAGGCCCTGATGGGATGCAGCCACAGATGCTGAGGGAGCTGGTGGAAGTCATTGCTAAACCACTCTCCATCATCTTCTCTCCATCACAAGAAAGGTGCCTGAGGACTGGAGGACAGCAAATGTCACCCAGTCTTAAAAAAAGGCAAGAAGGAAGGCATTGGGTAACTACAGACCTGTCAGTCTCACTTCCATCCCTGGAAAGGTGATGGAACGACTTATCCTGGGTACTCTCTCTAGGCATTTAAAGGAGAAGAGGGTAATTAGGAGCACTCAACATGGCTTTACCAAGGGGAAGTAATGTTTGACCAACCTGATAGCCTTTTATGAAGATGTAACCAGGTGTATACAGGGTGGTAGTGCAGTGAATGTGGTTTATCATGATTTCAGTCAAGTATTTGACCTGTCTTCCACAGCATTCTCGCAGAAAAACTGAGAAAGTGTGAGCTGGATAATGAGGCAGTGAGGTGAATTGTTAACTGGTTGAAGGGAAGAAGGCAGAGTGGTGATCAATGGGACAGAGTCTAGTTGGAGGCCTGTATCTAGTGGAGTCCCTCAGAGGTTGGTGCTAGGACCGGTACTGTTCAATATATTCATTAATGACCTTGATGAGGGGACAGAGAGCACTATCGGCAAGTTTGCTCACAATATTAAACTGAGTGGAGTGGCTGACATACCAGAAGGCTGTGCTGCCATTCAGTGGGACCTGGACAGGCCGGAAAGTTGGGCAGGGAGAAATCTAATGAAATTCAACAAGGGCAAGTGTAGAGTCTTGCATCTGGGAAAGAATAACCCCATGTACTAGTGCGGGTTGAAGAGTGAACTGTTAGAGAGTATTGTAGGGGAAACGGATCTGGGCATCCTGGTGGGCAGCAGGATGAGCATGAGTCAACAATGTGCCCTCGAGGCCAAGAAGGCCAATGGCATCCTCGGGTGTACTAGAAGAGCTGTGGTTAGCAGGTTGAGAGAGGTTCTCCTCCCCCTCTGCCCTCTAGACCACATCTAGAAAATTGTGTCCAGTTCTGGGCCCCTCAGTTCAAAAAGGACAGGGAACTGCTGGAGAGAGTTCCGCGGAGGGCCACCAAGATGTAATGAATGGAGTGAATCATCTCCCTTATGATGAAAGATTGAGGGAGCTGGGACTCTTTAGCTTGGAGAAGAAGAGACTGAGGAGTGATCTCATTAATGCTTACAAATATGTAAAGAGCATGTGTCAGGAGGATGGAGCTAGACTGTTCTCAATGATGTCCAATGATAGGAAAATGGACAATGGATATAAGCTGGAACACAAGAGGTTCCAAAGAAGCACAAGGAAGAATTTCTTCACTGTGAGGGTGATGGAGCACAAGAACAGGCTGCCCAGGTAGGTTGTTGAGTCTCCTTCTCTGGGGACATTCAAAACCCACTTGGAAGAGTTCCTGTGTGACCTACTGCAGATGGTCTTGCTCTGTCAGGGGAGTTGGACTAGATGATCTTTCGAGATCCCTTTCAGCCCTTAACATCCTGTGATTCTGTGATATGTCCTTTTTCTATTCTTCATTTATAGAAGTTCAAGTTTTGACACTGGACTTTGTACTTGCTTGGTCTGGTTAATTCAAGCATCCTGTTCTATTAGAAATCTTTTCAGTTATTATGACTGCAGTAAGTTATCTTTTTAAGCTCTTTTTGGATAGTCTAACAGAACAGTAAATGTTAAGATACCATGTAGATTGACCAGATGCATAAAGAGAGATAGAGCTCCACGTCTCTCATTAGATCTTCTCTGTATAATGTGAATTTTTCTCATCAGATGAAGTGGTCCAGAATTGTATAGTCCTTCCATTCAGACATTATGTAAATGCATGCAACTCAGAATAACTTAATGTACCTAATGCATTCAATCTAAAATATTGTATAATTTAAGTAGTTTTTTCAGTATCTGTGAAGTTCTGTTGTCTTCAAAAGATTTTTAAAACCAATTTAAAACCAAGATGATCTCATTTAGTGTCATTTCACCTATAACAGTATTTGGCAATCAACTTCCTGCTTGATTGATGACCAGTAGGCTACCATAGAAAGTCAAAGTAAAATCAGCAATACAATTATCATAATATACACGGAAAGGTTCTTTTGAACCATAACGTGCTGTAGATTTGTAGATGTCTGGGATGTGCTCTATCCTGCACGTGACAACTTGATATCCAAACTCCTGTATGACCATTCCTTAAAGCCTTGTCTTTTGTTCTTTCTCAGACTGTTTCAGGAGCTGTCCAGCAGAAGAATATTATGCTAGTAGATAATATTAAGTAATATTCACTATTCAGCTGAGTTAGAGACATTTAGAGAAGTTTTCTGAGAAATTTTCTGAGAAAGAATGTTTATCATCTACCCAGAAGCACCTGGAAATTGCAACCCTGAGGAATCTAAGAGCATTGGTCATTAATCTTGTGGTTAAAATATGTCCAAGTCATGGATAAGAATATTCTGTTTAAAGTGATGGGAGTACATATGAATGGAATAGTTAAATACCATGTAGATACTACTACTACTTTACATGTATATCCTAGAGTGTATCACATAGGTGTTGAGTACAGGAAATACATGTATGTGTATTTTAGCTTAATGGAAAAAGTTAAATGGTTCTGTTGAATTAGAAACATGTTTTTCTTATAAAAAATTTTTAATGTATCTTCTTCTGTTTGTTTTGACTCCACAATCTCTCCTTAGTTATGTTTTGTTAGGAGGAACAACGTGGAATGACAGTTATTTTATATTTTATTCTATGAAGCAGTAGTCAACTGGAAGAAAAAATAAATTTAAAAAAAAAAAAGGTGGAGGGTAGTAATTGCCAGTTCCTAACCAGAAGTTAGCTGATCTTTACTGGATTCTTTCAAGAAGCTTTGTCAAGAGATATGCATCATTAATTATTCATTTTATCATCTCTATCAATTCCATTACAACAGTAACACATCCCTAGGGCCTGAAACTCAATCCTCCTTCTGTCTACTAGCATCACAATGAAATTTAAAGGAGAGAATGAAAATTACCCTACCATTCATTACATTTTGTTTGGTACATTCAGAAGAGTACATTGTTTAGACATTAATATTAAATATACATTTATTTATCACAAGCAAGAATAAAATTATTAATATGAACTCTGAAAAACCTATTGCATAAAAACTTACTGCATAGCTGAAAAGTTGGTGATGGTTTCACATCACAGACCCTCTTTGGATGAAAAGATGATAATATATTAAGACATTATATCAGATAAGAAGACTCAATAAATATAACCACATAGGTGTTGCTACATCTTATATTAGTAATTAAATACTTTTTTTTAATCCAAGAGTATTTTAAAAAAATATTCACTTTAAGCAGCACCTGCAATTTGCAAGACAGGACAACACCAATCACAGTGAAGAAAACGTAATGATATCATAAATGAGTAAAGATGAGTCATTATTTGCACAAATAATCCTAAAGGAAGTAACTGCTTAGTAAAATGCCAGTGGAGATCAGACAGCATGGTGTGCGTATTTTCAGGATTTGAAAGAGTATATCCTATAACTGATCTGTATTTCTGCTGAACTATCAGTTGTGGAAAACCACATCAACAAAGTGAACTTTGAGAGACAGGAGGCAACCACAGACAACAACCTGGAAGAAGGTATGAAGAAGCAATGAGAGAAAGAGCTAAGTGTTCTCTCCATACAAAAAATATTGTTGTCTCCATATAAAATAAGTCCTCTTTCATGAGGTAAAACTAGTAATACAGGTGCGAGACAGAATAATTACAATATGTTTAAAAATATATGAATGACAACATTTCATTTGTTTTCTTTAAGTCCAGCTCAAGTTTGGTAACATGAGTTTATTAATATAAATTTAACACATTGATTTAAGTACAAATAAGTTGTGGAAAAATAGCACTGTTCCAAGTTCAGGTGTCATAAGAGGTCACAGGGTGGCCACTGTGAAGAGAGACTGGGGCTGCCCTGTGCCAGGCACAGTCTGTTCCAGCTGGTTCCAACACACCCACCACAGGACATGACTGAGTCCCACACTGAAGTCAAGTTGATGGCTTGGCGACTGAGTCGCCCTTTGCTCATTCCACAAGGCTTGTCATGCTGAGGGAAAGGGACTGTTACTTCAACACTACCACACTGGTCCCGAAAAAGGAAGTTTAGATGCTGAAATATAATTTTTAAAATTCAGGACTTAAAGAGAGTTATGAGAAGGTAGAAAAGCTAAGAATCTAAATTTGGAGCTCAAACACCTAGAGTCTACCTACATTCTTACTTATGCCACTGGAGAACAATGGCAGCCATCCAAAAAAAAAAAAAAAGTAATGAGGGACAGGTAGAAATCTCTCAGAACAGATCTAAGCGTCTCTGAGAACCTGAACCACAGATATCTTCTGCAAATTTGACACAATTAATCCTAGAGATATTGGCCAGAGTAAGATAACGTTTTGGATGCTTTCTACTGGCATAGCAGCACTTCCCTCGCAATAATATAATGAGAGGAAGGAAAAGGGAAATGAAGATTTCAGAGGGCTATCTTTGTGATATGGAAAACACTACTGATGAAAAATTTTTCTCTTAGGTTGTCATGTGCTTCTATTCTCAGTTAGGTGATGTGCATAATTCAAAAATATGGCTGTATATACACTTAATTCTCACAATTGTTGAGAATTATAAGCATAAAGAGCACAGAACCATAGTCATAAAATCCAATTAAAATGAAGCGTTTCCTAGACCTAGTAACTTGTCTACATATAATTCATTCAGCATAGTTTATCAACGTTATGAATATATACTTGCTCACATTATGAAGGTCAAATACAAGAATGGATTGGGAAACTCTGGACATTTATATATATCTAGGTACTAATCTGCTATATCAATGGCTCCTATAGTGAACAAAAATAAACACTTCACTAACTTGATAGTCTATGGAAAAGATAGGCTGGAAAATATGCACATAATTAGTGACATATCATGTAAGAGAGATCTGGAAGAAGGTCAATAAATCATATCATGAGAAATAATCAGACATGCATTTAACACAAGAACTCTCCCTAGGTCATCATGGTTGCATTGTTTTATTAGTATTGTTAAGGAGAGAAGTAATATGACTTGATAAAGCAAAGCATAGGGACATATTTTCTCTTCACTGCATGAGAACTCATTTCAAAGTCTTAAATGTCAGAAAGTTAGAGAGTTAGTTTTTTCGCTTATTCCTCAAACATCAGACAGCTCTGGATAGAATCAACACACAGTGGGACAGAGATCAGAAATTTTAGGATAGCCCAGGGGAATGGGAATGGTCCTTGTCATTTGTTGTAATAGCAATTTGGTAGAATAGTCAATAGAACATTTCTTTTTAATAGTACTACTAAGTTCTGAAATTATGCTCAGCAGGTTGACTGATCTTGCAGAGATTTCAAACACAATATTTAAAAGAGAGTAATAAAGTATGTTACTTTAATTCCTATATTAAAGACAGTCAGCTTTCTCAGATAAACTAAGAACCATTGTAGACTTTCTCCCGGCTAAATGTATGAGGCCAGCCTAAACCTGTTTTGTTGGTTTAGCAAAATTTGCTGGGAGATCATCAGCAAATATAGCAGACACAACTCCAGCTTTAGTGTACTGTGCTTGTGGTCTAAAAATAGCTAAGGAACAGTCTCATTCAATAAGTTATGACCTTGATCTTGTCGATGTTTCTGTGCATACTTATACATATGGATAATCCTCCAGATCACAACATAATTATTCATAAAGTTAGTACGTATTGGAATAAAATGTTCTGTCTTTCCTTTAGTAGTAACAGTTGATTATTATGTCATTTTTTTCTATTTATTAAAACTTTTAGAAATACTCTTTAAAAATATAAGGAAAGGAATCCTACTTAGACTTTGATTTCCCTGATTAAAACGTTGACACTTTCATATAACTGATTCCTTTTAGCACTTTTTGTAGGAAATACATAATCCCTTGGAAATGAGCATGTAAAGTCTTGCACTGTCACAAGAGTAGCCATGTCATTTTTTAGTAATAGAGTAACAAAACCATTTATCCTTCTAAAACATTCATGGATTGTGTTTGAAATACTTGTAAAATGTATAGTACGGGGCTTTGACTATCAGTTGTTAAATATTTGATCAACAAGTCCAGTTGTAAGTGAAGTTAGGCTGTCTTTTTCATGATATTGCAAGGTTAATGGTTGATGTTGTAACTCTGGTCATGTTGCAATATAAGATTGATAGAAACACAGCATTAAACCAGTAGAATAAATTATTTGAATAATATTAGAGAAATTATTTCAGATAAAGTGTACAAATGTGCATGATGGACATTTTAGGGCCACTAATGATACATTATAAGCTGTTGTTTATTTGTTTGGCTGTTTTCTGAGGAAGAGCTATTATCTTCTTTATGAAAATTCTAACATAGAATCATAGAATGGTAGCACATGTCATTTCTTTTTGTTCTTACCAAGTCAGAGAAGTTGTAAAGATTATAATAACTACTACCATTTGTTTTAGAAGCATATATATGCTTAAAATACTTTATAAACTGTTTCATAAAAAAATGTGTTATGCTTGTGACTAACTCCTAAAGAGCAATGATATACTCCTCCTTGCCATAGCATCAGTGAGATTAAAATGTTACAATATTAGATAGACAAAGATTGACTAATCTCAATGAATTAGATGGGAATTTCACAGTCAAATTTGCAGAAGGAAGAAAATAAATTGCAAATTAATACTTTTTTAAAATATTCTGTTACAATACAGAGTAGTAATATAATGGTATCATTAGAAAAATTACCCTAAGGATTACAGGGACTGCTGTGTTGTACAATATAGGAGAACTCACATTATTTACATTCCCATTATTTCTACAGGCTCTGAAAAAAAGTGATCTAACTAACTCCATTTTGGTAGCTTCTTATCATTTGTTCTGCAAAAAGCAGCATGCTTTACACTTTGCCATCTCTTCTCATATGTCCTGTAATGCAGAGTCAACACAAGGGTAGTCTGATGAAGGAAAGAGATGCCTTACAAGGAATATCTGCCAGCAGCTTTTTGACAAAAAATTCTGTAAAAGCAAATTAGTCATGTTGAACTTTCAGCAGTTATTACTGTCAGGATTTTTAAAGCTTCAGGTTTACAGTTACAAATATAAAAATGTATTGGCTAGGGAACATTGAAAAATGTCTGGTTTAGGGCATTGCTATCAAACACTGATTTGGATTGTTTTATTTTGTTTGTAAACACCAGTGTCTGAGGAGACATATCTCCTGATTTTATGAGTACTCATACAATATCTTCAATTGAGAGACTGTTTTAGGTTGTCTTTATAGTCAGTGGGAGAAAAACAATCACTTCTACAGTTCCATTGATCTCATAATAAAATACATAAAACAAGATAGATTATTTTCATACAAAATATCTCTAACTTTCTGCATTGATCAGAGAAGAATCTAGATGATCAATTCATAACAGTATTGTGGATGAGTTCAGTTCTCATTTTAGGAGTTGATTTTGCCAGGAAAACAAATCTTCTCATAACTAGTAATTATATGTGTTTTATTTCTATAGGCTTATTTTCCTATGTATCAGTTACATGAGCTGTAGATGTAAAATTAACTTTTTTTCAAATGTTTTATTCTAGAACTTGGTTTCAAATTTAGTTGGGTTTTTTATCACTGAAACCTGAAAGTCCTTATTTATAGAAAAGTTGAATTATTTAAGTCTTATTCTATTCAGTTCTGCTGTGCTCAAAATTTGGAAGATATTATTAGATAGAAATTATAAGAAAGAATATATGCATTACTTCAAAGTGACCATAAAACATGATTCAATGCTTTCAGAGTGTGCTTCATTTCTATAACAATGAAAACTAAAAGCAACCAAGGGCCTTCTAGATCCATCACATTCTACTCATACTTGAATTTTACCTCAATTTTATGAACTATGGCTTCTTCAGAGTTTCCATAAGCGTTCGAGGAAGTCCTGACAGTGTCTAACTTCATCCCAGTCTATCGTAGTTAGTCTGTCATCTCACAGCAAACCATCTGCAGAGCAAGTCATAACTGCAGCTTAAACAAATGGAGAAAAGAAGACTAGTTGTCTGTAAAACAGAATTGTCCCAACCTAGCACAGGCATGAGTATAGTCCCTTTTGCATGTTCCTACAGAAATGGAAATTAACAGTTTGGACTTAGATGAAAGTATCATATAAAGAGTAAAATAGGATAATAAATAATAGAAAACATTGAAGGACAAGTGGGTACAGACAAACAAAAACCAAACTAGGATTCCATTAAAAAGAAGTCAAAGCAAGGCTGGGAAATAAAGAATTAAGTAAGGTATATTAAGTGATAAATAAAACAAAACAGATATTAATATACGTATGTAGAACAATAAAATTAACTGTAGTCGGCAGTGGTTAGGGAAATTAGGTCAGGACAAAATGACAGTATGACCAGTTTCCCAATTGAAAACTGTCGTCACTGGAGTGACCTGCCTACCTTAACAACAGCGAAGTTTTTACCTATGGCCTTATATCAATTTCCTGAGAGATCTGTATTTGAAGGATGCTTTTAGAAATGATGTAGCATGTAAATCTAGTATTTCACAGAATCACAGAACAGTAGAGGTTGGAAGGAATCTCTAGTGATCATCTAGTTCAATTTCCCTGCAGAAGCAGGTCCATCTAGATCAAGTCACACAGGAACATGTCCAGGTAGATTTCAAAAACCTCCAGAGCAGGAGACTCCACAATCTCCCTGGGCAGACTGTGCCAGGGCTCCCTCACCCCCACAGTAAAAAAGTTTTTCCATACATTTAAATGGAATATTTTGTGTTTGAGCTTTTTTCCATTACCCCTTGTCCTGCCACTGGATACGACCGAAAAAAGCACTGCACCATCCTCTTGATGAATGCCTTTTATATACTTGTAAATATTAATGAGTTACCCCCTCAGTCTTCTATTCTCCAAGCTGAACAGTCCCAGTTCCTCTAGCCTTCCCTTATAAGAAAGATGATCCTGATCAGCTTGGTGGGCCTCCACTGGGCTCTCTAGAAGTTCTCTTGAGCTGGGGAGCTGAGAACTGAACACAGGACTCCAGATGTGGTCTCATCAAGGCAGAGTGGAGTGGGAGGAGAACCTCCCTTGACCTGCTGGCCACACTCTTCTTGATGCATCCCAAAATGTCATTCGCCTTCTTTGCCTTGAGGGTACATTGATGGCTTGTGGTCAACCAGGACTCCCAGGTCCCTCTCTGCAGAGCTGCTCTCCAGCAGGTCAACTGCCAGCCTTGCTAACACCAGGATGTCATTCTGAGATATAAAATCTTTACGACATGCTGATTCCAGAGTGAGGTAGCGACAGAAAGTCATGATTTGACATGAAGTCATTTCTGGTAGTGGAAAAGCAGATGTAAATATGGCTTTACAAGAAGTTACTCAAAACTCTCCCCAGCTCTGAGCCAGACCCACTTCTGAGGCAGAGTCAAATAGATGTCTCCACGATCACTTTTTAAGAAGAAGACAGAAGAGGAGGGTTCTTCCTGTTTCTTCTTTTCTGGCTGATGGTGGTGCAAGAAGTGGGAAGAGAGAGAGAAGATACCATGTTTGCATTTCACTAAAGACCTCGAACCAGGGGCAGTGACTCACTTCATTAAAGACCTCATGCCAATGGCAGTGACTATGGCCGGAGGAGGCCATGTCTCATGTGAGGGACCCTGTATTCACAGAAGCTGTAACTGCTGGGAAAAACCCAATGATGTTCATTAAGGACTGTGTTCCATGGGAGGGACCCTGTATCAGAGCAAAGGAAAAATGCAAGGAGTCATCCTCATCTGAGAAGAGAGAAGTGGCAGAGCCCATCTATGAGAGACTGACCACATCCCCCATTCCCTGCCCCCCTGAGACATTGAGCACGGAGGAGGTAGAGATACTGGGAGCAGTGAGCTGGGCCGGGAAGAAAGGAGGGATGGGGGAGGGAGATCTTTAAGTGTTGGTTGTAATTTGCTAGTCATCCTGCTCTCTTTTTGCTTTATGTTCTGTTCTATTTGTTATAGGTAGTAGAATAAAATTTCCTTACTTTCCCCTCTAAGTCAAGTAGTGGAGTCTGTTTTACCCAAAACTGTAGTTGGCAGTGAGCCCTTCTTGACCTTGTCTCAATCCACAACATCCTAGGTTATTTTTTTTTTCCTCCTATCTTACTGCGGCCTCCACCATCCTAACGAGGGTGGGAGTGAATGGGGAGCAGTAAGCAAGAGACTGTTGTGGTGCTTCGTTGCTGGCTAGGCAAAACCATGACACAGGGCACTCTAGATTTCAAGGGTTAAAACACATGGGTTAAGAGAATGATTAGCACATAAGCAGTGACATTAAATCTTTTAAATACCGTATTGACTTAGTACAGTTTTAATAGAGTAGCAAGTTACAAATAACACTTGTACACTTAACAACTATAATTCAAAGTTCAAGAACTACATAAAATGAGTTTTGTGACCTTGAATCAATTGCCATAAGCCAAGCATCCACATCCATAAAACAGTATCCTCAGTAGAGACTAATTAGTGCAGTAGCAGACAATGTTGGTGCACTTGCCAGGTAACGAATGGTCAAAATCTAGGCCTCTTCTGTCTTTTTTCAGAAACGTGCCATAGGATAAGATTTTTTTATTGTTATTCTTTGTATTGGACCTGTTTTTTGGACTAAGAATAGGAAGGACATCTTCAGGGATATATATCAAGCATTTTTTTCTGGGAAATTAGATCTTTACAAGTAACAAAGCGTATTTTTTATTAAGTCCAATTTTAAATGGAATTATTGTCATAATAAGCAGCACAGTTTGTTTTTTTCTTCTAAATTCCAACATGACTCTCAATATATACATTTTCATCTTATTTTTCATAATACAAATCTATTTATCTATTTATCTTATGTCTTTCAATGTTTTACACAATTTATCTATATACTATCCAAAGAAAGCATCATATTCAAACAATTTTGACCTCACTGTTTGTTTATGAAATTCTAATTATTTCCTGAACAAAACTAGCAATAGCAGAAGTCTTTTCAAGTACACACTTGTTAATACTGAACAATTCAAGAAATTCACAAGGATATCAAGGATATCAAGGATATCACTTTTTATCCACAACGTATTCATTATTTGCTCCTTCCCAGTACCCCCTGCAATAGGACACTTAATAGGAGTGAGCAGGTGCCAAGTCCTCAAAAGGTTTTGAACTGTAAGGTTCTGTAAGCTGCTAAATGAAGACTGTTTGTACTTCACCAAATAGCACAGAGTAGAAACAGCCTGAGTAGCAATAAGCCTGACCAGCCTAATCTAGGACTTCCTAGGGCCTTCATCTCCTAAGCTATATTGAAGGACGGCTCATCTCTGGGCAGGAAGGAAGCTGAATAGAAGCCAACAGCCTAGTCTGCCAGCAGAGATGACCAGTAATACCGTGGGTTATCTCAGGGGCACAGACAGTAGATTCAGAGAAGTAAGTATCCATTATACTCATTGCTCATTACATTGTGTCTTGCTGTTGTGTTCTTTGGATCATTCATTACAACAAAGGCACCTATAAACAAGTAAGAGAATGGATGTGAATTCAGTCAACACTGAGGCACTTGCCAAAGAGTCTGAGGGAGCTGGGCTTGCTCATCTTAGAGAAGAGATTACTGCAGGGAGTGGAATGGAACAAAAGAAGAGGGTCTAAATTGACAAAAGATGTTTAAGATTGCATATAAGAATCCGTTTTTAACTCCCAAGAGCAGTCAAGCATGGAAGTAGGTTTCTCAGTCAGATGGTTTGGACTCCATCCCTGGAGGTTTTCAACACATGCTTGGAGAAAGCCCTAAGCAGCCTTGTGTGACTCCAGAGCTGTCCCTGATGATTTGGGCAGGAGGTTTAATTATAGACTTCCCAGAATCCCTTCCCACCTGACTAATTCTGTGATGCCATGACTATAAGATAGGAATAGCTAGGGTAATCACTTTAAGAGTATGCCACTACCACTACAGAAATAATATAAAGAGATTCAAGCTGTTACAGTAACTGTATTGTACTGGTACTGCCATAGTACTATTCCTAAGTCTGATTTCCCCTCATTTCAGATGAGGATTCCTAGCCTTGAGAACAAGCAATCCTGAAAAATAAATAAACCATATACGTTGACTAATTCCTGAAATTCCATCTGTTACTCATGCCTCTTTTTACTAACATAAGCTTCTGGTGTGAGGAAATGAGTGATGAGGAGAAAAGAGCTAGCCTTAGTGACTGATTCTGCATTGCAGTGTTTCTTCAGGATCTATATGTGTTAAAATCTCATTATGGGTGAAAGAGAACATCTCATATATGTAGCACTAAGAGTATGTTAGTACAATTAATGCTGTGATGCTCTAATAGTCTAAACCATGCAGGTAAACCAGAAAAAACAAGTCTTGTTCAAGATCGAGGATGTTTGTGATGAATTACATATGTCCTTAGGTCTTCACTGGGAAGAGTATAGTGTTGATGTGATATTTTTCCTCATCAGTCTGAGGTCTCCTTGGATTTCTTCTGGTATACTTTTCCCATCCCCACCAACTTCCTTTCCCTTGCTACCAGGGAAGGGGTGACAGCTGCCCTGCAGATCCACAATATCACCAGGGACTTTTTGTTCTGTAGGCACCACCTGTGGTTGTCAGCCCCTTTCCACAGCCGCAATCACAGGACTGGAGCTCAGACAAAGTGGGCAATGGGTGCTTGGCAACAAGGCATCTCATAAGCTCAACTCAGTCCTGTTCAACTCAGTCCTGACTGTGGCAGCCCAGCCACTCCTGACATAGCCCAATGCCTACCCCCAGCAGTGGTAAACCCACATATATAGGGCTACAGCTCACCTGTGCCCTATGCAGAAAATAGCACGGATTACAAGACCTCATATGTATCTGCTAGTAAATATGACTGGTGAAAACGTCTTGAAATAGCTGTACATGTAATCATCATTTTATTTCTTTTCAAATGTGATTTCTTGAACTGTGTTCACCTGTCAGTAATGTGAGGAGGACACTTCAATGTCATGCAGGTAGTAGACATAAGAAAAAATTAGTAGTCTATCAGGTGAGTTTTCTAATAATTACCTGTTTTAATTATGTGAGAACAGAAAGCAGATTTTTTTTTAAGTATCACGGTGAACACTTAAAGTTTTTAGGACTTTATGAGATAGTTTTCAGAGCCTTTTCCACAAAGAAGAGACAAATAAGAGGGAGAATATTACTAAGAGGTTTTCATGACACATCATACGTGAACTGAGGTTGAGAATATACTCACCTGAAAATTGTTCAAAGCCGTGTACCAGGGATGTGTAAAGGTGACAATATGTCTGTTTGTAGGCCATGGATCTTTCTGATTGTACAGTGACTGCAAAGCTGACCTGCCAGAATTCCTTCTTCTGCTGAAGGCTATTAAAACTTCATGATAGATTAGTCAAACTTTGAGAGCAAAGGCGGAGATCATGACCATGCTGACAAATTAGGTGTGGACTTGCAATCTAGACTATTTCTAAGGGGGTGATTGAACACAGAATCAAAGAAGAGATGAAAGTTAGTGTTTTAGCCCCTGAACCACCTTGTTTCTTAATTTCTTTTATTTAATTTCATAATAGTAATTGACTGCTATTTGCAAAATTCAGGCATGAATGAATGTTTTGAACTATGTTGTGCTAATTAAATTTCAACTTCTGAAGTGTTAACTAACCAAGCGCCTTTTGTGAGTCATTGATTCTTAACTGAAGGCAAACTTCATTTTCAGCATTAGATTTTTACTGAATTGTGTTTCTTTGGCAATATGTAAGAAGCAAAGTTGCAGAATAAAGCATTTGAGAATGTCATTAAAGTTAATTCCTGATAGGTTACAATGCAATATGTTTTTTTATTAACTCAGTAGGAATCTTGTCAAAAGGCAAACCAACAAAGCATTTCTTTTCATTGTTACAGTTTATGAAAACAGCTCTAATAATGGGTGAACTCTCCAGGAAAAAGAAAAAAAGAAAAAGGTGGAGTTAAAACAACCTAAATCAAAAGAGGATGACAGAAGCATGAAATGTTTTCATGTCAAGTAAAGATGATCAATGTGTAGGTTTATAGACATTTAGAATTAATCTGAATAAGCACAAGCTACATATTTTAAAGATTATCAGGTACCACAGAATCATAGAATCACAGAAGGGTAGGAGTTGGAAGGGACCTTTAGAGATCACCTAGTCCAATCCCCCTACTCAAGTAGGTCCATCTAGATCAGGTTGCACAGGAATGTGTTCAGATGCATCTTGAAGACCTCCAAGGAAGGAGACTCCACAACCCCTCTGGGCAGCCTGTTCCAGGGCTCCCTCACCCTCACGGTAAAATAGTTTTTTCTTATGTTTAAGTGGAACTTTTTGTCTTCCAGCTTCATTCCATTAACCCTTGTCCTGTTGCTAGATACCATAGAGAAAACTTCCTGACAACCACCATCTTAAACATTAATGAGATACCCCCTCAGTCTCCTCTAGACTAAATAGCCCCAGTTCTGTATCTGTAGACCTTCTCCCCAGCAGGTCAATCTCCAACCAGTACTGGTGCATGGGGTTGTTCATTCCCAGATGCAAGATATTGCACTTGTCCTTGTTGAACCTCATGAGTTGAATTCTGTCCTACTCAGTCTTCTCTATACTAAACAGCCCCAGTTTCCGTAGCCTTTCCTCATAAGGAAGATGCTCCAGTCCCCTGATCATCTTGGTGACCCTGCACTGGACTCTCTCTAGAAGTTCTCTGTCCCTCTTGAACTGAGCAACTCAGAACCTGGACACAAGACTCCAGATGAGATCTCACCAGGGCAGAGTAGAGTGTGAGCAAAGCCTCCCTCAACCTGCTGGCCACACTCTTCTTGATACATCCCAGAATGTCATTGGCCTTCTTGGCCATGAGGGCACATTGCTGGCTCATAGTTTATTATCAACCAGGACTCCCAGGCCTCTCTCCACAGAGCTGCTTTCCAGCAGGTCAATCCCTAATCTGTACTCCTGTAGTTTGTTATATTAATTGGCTAAATACTTTATCTATTTGAAAAACTTGTAAGATGTGTGTCTTTTACCTATAGATGTTAATGATCTCATTATAGATAATACAGTTATCGTAGGATATGTGTCTAAGCAAGTTAAATTGTGTGATCATTTGTTGTCACCAACAAACATATATATTTACAAAAGAATTATGCTAACATAACTTAAAATGTCAAATAATTTTCTTAGTTGTTCTAAGAGATTTATTACCTATTTGTAGGTTTATAATGATACAAAGGACTTAAAAGCTGCAAAGAAGTGTCTAACTCATAGGGTCTCAGCTTACATATTAATACCTTCAGTTTGGTGGCTTTTAAGAAATATTCATGCATTTTTGTTTAAACATTTCACATACAACATAGTTCTACTGGTAGTTAATTTGTTTCTTGTTCTGATTTAGCAAGGAACAGCTTTTGGCTTAGTAACAGGGGGAGCGGGTTGCAGTGAAGACCCGGTAAAGAGTTTGCGGACCCTCCCCCGGCTCCTGGGTTCACACCCACCTCCGGCCCAGCTGGGCCAATCTGGCGCCTCTGCGATCACTATTTAGGGACGGGAATTTGAAATGCGAGTCAGGAGGTGTATGAGTGATACAAGATGGAGGCGACCACGCGGACCCTTCAGCCAGAGAAGGAGGAAGGAAGGAGAAGCAATAGACCAGAGACTCCTCTGCAAGCCGTGGCGAGAATGCAAGGTGTGCCCCTGCAACCTATGGAGATCCATGGCAGGACCGAGAGTTACCAGCAGCTCCATGTGAGTGAGCCCGGACGGGCGAGGGACTGTGTGGGGAGACGGCCATGGCCCAGGCCGTGCTGGAGAGCCTGCACGTCGCAGAGCAGCCCCACGCGAGAGGCAGAGAGGAGCTGCAGCCTTTGGAATAAGTGCACGTCGGAGCAGCCCGTGCAGGGCTGCCATGCGTGTGAGTTACCCCACGGAATTTCAGGGAGGAGTGGCGTGGAGTTCACCCGTCCTGAGGAGGGACAAACGGCAGAAGCTATCGGGAACAGACTAACTGAAACCCCCACTGCCTGCCCCCCCGAACCATTCAGGGGGGGACAGGGTAAAAACACTGGGATCAGGGCTCTGAGCCCGGGAAGAGGGGAGGTGTGACAAGAAGGTGTTCTTAAAAAGGCTGGTTGGTCTCTTCATTGATGTATTACTCTGTGTTGTCTCGTTTTGGTTATGTTTTGGGTTTTTGGGGGTATGTTTTAGTTGATGTTGCATTAAATTGTTTTTTTCTGTTTTCTTCCCCAAACCGAGTGGCCTGGTCTGTTTTGTCCTGAACCTTAAGGGGCAATTAAGCTCTCCCTGCCCTTGAGCAATTCTCAGCCACTTCGGTACTCGAGGCTAATCGTGATCTTTGCTCCCTGATGGGCCTAAACCACGACATTTCTTAGGTTAGATGTTCCAAAATCATTTAAAGATAATTTACAAAAAAGTATCAATGCAAAAGTCAAGTTTAAATTTGAGATATTAGATATTTTGTACTTTTTTTGTATTTTTGTACCTTTTTTCCTGAATTTTTACTGTAGTGAATTTATCTTTGTCATTCATTTATTGTACATCATACTATTCAATTTTCATATGAATCTATCCATGTAATATTACATTTATTTTCATTCACCTGAGGTTTAGAAATGAGATACAGTGGAAATAAACTAATTTCTTTATTTAATAAATGAACTACTTTTTTTAAAAACAAAACTAATTGGCTTCAAGAATTCTTACTGCTTTCTTAGAAAAAACCAACCTTAAACAAACTGTTGAATCCTTCTTGAATATGAGATATACTTTTAATACCTGTATATGAACTTAATATACATGAAATTCATTTGGCTGTTTTCCTAGACAGTTTTTCTGGCATATTCCAGTATGTAATGCTATGAGTTTGTGTATTTAAGCAAACATTGTAATGTCATCTGAAAAGGTAAATTGTGTAGCTCACAAGTTATCAAATCCAACAATATACAAGAAGTCTGTAATAAAGGTAGGAAAGAGCTAGGTAATTAATAATTAATCAAAATAATAACATGAAAGGAAAAGAAGCATACCTTTATTAATCAACTTCTCATCTCTCATCCAGTTGCTAAAAATACAAGAAACAGACTACATGTATCACTGTGGTGAATTCATATCTAAAGGAATCTGGCATACTTTCGACTGCATACCTAACTTACTTGTTATTTTTAACACAATAGATAACGAGTATGTAACTGCATCTAAACAGGAACCAGCTAGCTACCTGATTAGGATTAGTATTTAGAGATAAAAACTATAGTATTTTCTGCACTCGTCTGTAACCACATGTATTATTGACACATTCCCATTCTTTTGTCAATATAAAGATCTAAAATTGATTTGAAACTCTTTAGGGGTGAGGGAACAAGGGAAGTATCTTATTGTGAATCCTTATTTCATCTGAAATATTAGTCTTAGAAGCATGAAAACAGATGTTGCAATCTTAATTTTCAATCTTAATTTTCTTCGGTAAATTAGGAAATTTAAACAAATAATTTATTACCCCAGAAACAAGCATTTTCATTTTAAGGGCATCAAAAGGAAAATTTTAATATATCCAAAGGTCTCTTTCCTATTTTACAATTAAGCTACCAAAGCAGTTAAAATGGATTAACCTCAAGTAGTTTGAAAATTTCTGTTAAAAAATAAACACAAATAGATACAACTTCCACCATAACTGATATTATTTCTTTTCTTCCTCCTAAAACCTGTCCTTGACAAGTGAAGCCTTCATTCACCTTTTGTATTATTTCTAAAATTAACTTCCAATCTTACAGTAGTCACTAAAGGGCAGGTTTTCACAAGGACATTTTGTTAATTTTGAGACGTGTTTCCCACTGTCTAACATTTAAGTCTTGTTGAATAGTGTGCACTGCAGAACAGAGAGCTTAAACTCTATTAGTTAGATACACAGAGAAAATTAAATATTCTTTTAAGAACCCTGGTTTTGTTTGGGCTTGGGATTTTATACTTTGTCTAATGATTGCTTGAAGTGATCCACACAAACAGCTTTGATGCTGAAAATAGAAATCTGAGCTTCTTACTTCAAAGCTAAGACAAATGGTAGTTGTCCTACTGTTACTCTTACTTTTTCTACATAGCCCTATTTATCTTTCCTATTTTTACGTTTTTTCCAAAACATCAGTTTCAACAGGAATTACAAGAAATTTTTACTATTGAGAAAGCATATATGTCCTTTTATCTGTATGATACAAATATCATGGTGATAAATACCAAGTTAAGATTTTTAACTAGCTCTGAAGTCATGCAAGTTAGATTTCTTACCAAATTAATTGAATGTTCCCTTTTAAGAAGGTCATACAGTAATTAGTAGAATTTCAGTTGAGCTTCAAATTTTGTTAATGGATAAAGAGACTTGTACACTTTTGATTTTTTTTCCTTTTCAAAAGTTATAGTACTACAGTGCATATTTTATTCTATAACTTACAGTTTTAGGTTGTAGTCGCCTTTCAAACATCAAAATATAACATCAGCCCCTCTATAATGCAATATTAATGTAATGCAAGATCTGTTGATATGGTATGAATATGGCATGAATACTGATTATGAATATGGTATGATAGGTTTGAACCGTGACTTAACATGATCACAACAGATGAAGAGAGGCAGAAGTCATTAATAGCACATATACTCACTATGCAAATAGATATATTTTCAAAGATTAACAAAAAATAATGGTGAAATTAGAAATTTTCAAGAGCATTAAAAATAAAGAACATACTAGAAAAAGTAATTAATGTTTTAAAGATTGCTTAACCACCCACACAAGCGTTAAAAATGTTACTTTTTTTCTGCTGGTATAATACAGAGTTCCTAGAATGTCATGTACTGTTGTATAATCGGTATATGCTACCAAATCTACTACTAGCAAGGTCAGGACCTCCATATTAAAGTGATGTTAATAAAACTTAACTGTACTTAAACAGTAGTACTTAGATGTTCAACGACATAAAAAGCATGACTGAGAATGATAAGGACATTTTCAGTTTAATTAGTTACTATTGCTAAATATCTATATATGTAATCTATATTGTTTTTTACCAAACACAGAATTAATTTGCAGAAAAATAGTTTCTCTGATAAGCAATCAATTAAAAATGTTTTGAACCTGAAATGTTTCACATTGCATATTTAAAATTTCCTTTGCTCTTAAATGCAGGTTGATTATAGTGCTTGTTAAAAGGTTAATTGGTTGGAAAATGTTTTTCCCGTCTCTTCAATTTTAAAAATAAAATGTCTAAGCTTTCTGCTATTATGTCTTAATGTTCTTCTATATTCTCATATGAATAAGTTTATATATAGACATATACTCCTATATTAAAGTACATTTTTACAAAAAGCATATGAACCACTTTCCACTTTTTCACTCTTTAGAAACACAAATCAAAGGATACACAGCTTTCTGCAACTTCAGGAAAGGAATTTTTTTTTTCACAAATTCACTGACATGGTCTAAGTCTCTGATATTTGATATTAGTTCTACATACTTGTAAATGGTTTAATTATGAATCAGAATAATAACATAGCAATAACATTTTCAAGGGCTTATTACTATAATTCCATAACAGTTTTGCTGTGCAGTTTCCAACTGATAAATTACATTAATACTTCAAAAGAAGTATTGATTAACAAAAGAGTACGTGAGTTTCTCTTTGGTGAAGTTTTAAACTCTGTATGTAAGCTAAGAAAATGTTAGCACAACCTATTAATTATCATCAAGGTGATATTTCCTTGAGCAGGTCAGTGTGTTCTTTACTGATTGCAAAATAAATGTTAAACATCATAGTATTAAAAAGAAGTCATTTTCAATTTTTGAGTTCTTGTTAAATTAACAACCCTTTCTGAAGAGGATAAAGCTCAGCCACACAGTCACTCCAATGGCAGAAAAACTCACATATAAGATGATCTAAAGTATCTAAGCTAAACTAAAGTATCTAATCTAAACTAAAATATAGAAATATTCTTTGCTTTGATTACTGTTTTGGATAACTTTACCTTATGCTGCTCTGTTTCTAAATGCTTTTTAAAACAGTGAGAAACACAGAAAATATAGGACATTTTTGTTAGAAGGGATTAAAATGCAAATGATAGTCTTGTACCAGTAAAACAAGTAAGTATTCAAGATGAAGGCAGCATCAAAAAACACTCTATTTCCAGTCTATAAGAGTCTTGATGGAAGAAAAAAACAATGTAGTCAAAGTCATTACATCTTTAAGCAATTATCATTACTTATAATTCAGGCTCTAGTTTGGTTTTCAGGGTTATGGAGACCTGTAAGGTAGGTATTAGAAGTGGTAATTGACATTGGTCCACTACAGTATGCCTCAGAGGATTTCAAATTTCTTTCTAATTTGGAATGCACTAGCAAATACATGAAACTGAGAGATATTGCCCTTCTCTACAAAATGCTTCAGAATGTGTAATAAAAAAAAAAAAAGAAAAGGAATTAAGAGAAAAATCCTAAGAATCTCATAACCTCTGTTGCTACAGGGTAAATATACACTTTACCAGTAACTACCTACTGTATTTTCATTTTACAAATATCTGTAGGGTTTAATTTATTGTTTACATGAATTTTCTTCCCTCCATCCTTGCCTCTTCCCTAAGACAAATAAGCAAGTGTTATCATTAAATCTATTTTTAAAATTATGTCATTTAAAGATTCTAGCATGAATCTGAAGTCTTTCACAGTGGCAGATGTAAAAGAGACTATCAGAAAAAATCTTATTGTACAAAAATGTACAACATGCTGTACATTTTCTATGCAACAGGGAAAAAGAGGTATCATGGAAAAGTTTTGGCCAAAATCTCTCCTAGTGCCAAGGATTTCTGTTGACCTTTGCAGGCTAGATTCCTTCAGTCCTGATTTGGTTCAATTCTGCTTTAGCAGAATGGAATTTTCTATCATCTTTTTTATCTTTTGTGTCTTGATTAGCTTTGTTTAGGCCACCCCTTGCTTCACTATTCTCTACATAACTTGTGGAAAAGCTGATCTCTCCTCGACAGGAGGCCTTAAATATAGCTTAAGTTTCTTCTCAGGAGGAGTTGCAGTGCCCAAGCATCCTAGTCCAGGCTGTGTGACCTATCTCTCTGTATGTCAATAGGCTACAAACAATTTCTTGAATAAAATAGGATCATAATTCAATCTTAAATTTGGAAAAAAACATTGCTTATTCCTATGTATTCCTTCTTCTCAAACACTATTAAAGTAAGGGAGAAAGAAAAAAAAATCATGATATCCTTAGGAAAACAGGTGGCAGGTACAAGGTCCAGTATTCCAGTACATTCAAAGACAGTGCATTTAAAACTGAAGAAAATGGTTGCAGTGTACATGAGACATTTGCAAATGTTTTTAACCTGCAGGTAAAGACATCCATCCAATCTGTAGGTAAAGATCATTACAGTCTCAGTGTATGATGCTGCCTTATGTAGACAGACAATTCTTTTTTCATTTCGGTAGTAAGCTTTACCTATCCCTCCTAAAGCTGTGAAGATGTACATGTTGTATGCTTACATCAGGTCACACTTTATTATGTGAGTGAAAGCAGGTCAATACGCTATCAATGTTAATAACATTTCAATGCATGAGTATATGTGCTTTCTTGAATTTCTCTAATAGTGTAGCTTTTATATTCTCTTAATGAAACTGTTAAATGTTAGATACACATATACACACTTGCATATACCATATATACATTTACAGTAAATTACTCTCTACAAGTATTTTGCAGAACTGATTTGTAATATATTGAAATAATTATTCCAATATTCCTAAATTTTATTTTTTATAATTACAAAACAAAATTCTTATATTTTTGCATAGTCGTCTAATCATATTATTCTAATTAGACTTTAGCTACAAAACCATTTTTTAATTTGAAGGAAGATATAACAACAAGATGAAATGAAACCAATCTGGATTACTTTGTAGGGGGAAATGTTAGCTAAATAGCACACTCACTATTTTTTTTTATTATTTGCAATCACTGACTGAAACCAGTAGATCAATTTAAGAAAAATTAAAAGATATTTTAGCTATATCTTTCTTAGCTAGTAAATTGGGAATGATGTATCTTTTAGCAATTTTTCATTGACCCTTGGGGCTTAGTAAGATCAAATAACAAATACCATTGTTCATATTTCTCACCAATATTATTTACTTCACAATATTTATTATTTGGTAAACAATATGGATTTCTGACTTGTAATAAAATCAGTTACTTAAAAGAGCAAGGATGCTACTGCTCATACAGACCTATATATTAAAAAAAAAAAAAAAAATAGAAATCACTTCTCCAGTCACGCTACATATAATGACATTATGAACAGCGTATGAATTTTTTGGGATATGAAATAGGACATAAAAGACCCCACAGAGGATTAGTTCATGTCTTGGTTGTGCTGTCCCTATTGACACAGTAACAGCTGGAGACCTTTCTTTTCCTTTTGTGCTGTAATTGCATTCCCTGCTGTCGATGTGAAAAACCCAATGCAACTACACTAGGGTCCTGGCACAACAGGATGTATACTTATTGACCTTGTCTTGACAACTGAAAGAGTTAAGTACTGAATTAATGCTTAGTAGACAGATATTCTACTCACTCTCCTAATTTACGTTTTTTTTCTATTGTGTAACAGTTTGTAAAGTCTTTCTAATTAATGAGAAACTTATATGCAATAGAATACTAATACTTATTGCTATACTGTTTCTTATTCTCAGAAGTTTTTGTTTTCCTACTTTTAAACTTGCATTTCCTGAATATTTTATGGATAGAGTAGAAAAAGCAGTAGTAATTGAAAGAGACAGTGTCAAGCAGACAAGGCGTCCTCCTTGTCCTAATAATCACTGGTCCGTAAACTGTGGACATAACAAGATATGTTGAAGAGACTGACTATCCTGACAACTGAAAAAGAAAGCATCTTTGTTGCTCTCAGCTCGTTATATCCTGGCAAATCATTGACTATTTCACAGGTTCTGACAATAGTTATTGGGACCAAAATGCCATCATTAAGTGAGGAAAACAAGTGTAAAGTCACTTTGTCATTCTCTTTAAGTCTTAAGAACAATCTGTGAAATAACAGATTTTTATGAACTTTCAGCTGAGATGGAATGTCTTACACAACTTCAAAACCATTAACTTCATGAAAATCCAAAGCAAATAAAACATGTCAGCAAACATTTCAAATTGTGCACCAAATCTATTCAAGTTAACTCTGACCTTCAATGTAGAATCTCTCATTGAACAAGGCTGAGCTTTTCCATAAGTTTATTCCCTTAACACAATTTATCCCATGTATGCATATATTTAAATTTAATAAATATTTGAAAAATAAATAGATATCAATATCAGATTTTTGGTAGGGCAAATAGAAGAACAGAAAACTACTTTAGCTGAGATCTGTCTTATTTTGTATTAAATATACAATGGTTTTGGTGATCAGCTAAATGGATAAACCATTCTCATATTTTTTACTTTTTCTATCCTATGTTATTTTTTACCCCTGACATTATGCTTTGAAAAGTGGTAACCATCTTTTAGTAGTAATATTATAATAAGATAACATGAACTGATTTATAATGATACACTCCAAATGATCAAAGATAAAGCTAAAAGCACAGCTTCAGAACATCATAAGCACCTTTTCTATCTGTGCTTTCATGCAAATCTTTAAAAAAATATTTCAAAAACCTCTAGTTGGATTTTTAAAGACCCTAGCTAACCTTCTCACTATATCTTAAATTATATTTAAAAGTCATTTATTCCAAGTAAAATTAATTTTTAGATTATTTTTTTGTTAATGATATTAAGACTTACATCAAGTAAGTGTTCTGAGGTTAAAACTACTCAAAATGTATATACTCAGAGGTGCTGGAAATGTTCCTTCTTTACCTTTTTATCAGGGAGAAATTCATGTACACTCTTTTCAATCAATTAACATTTAAATCTACCTGGCACTTTCAAGATAGGAATGAATTTTCTGATGATGCAAAGTGGTTGAAACTGTAGCCTACAACACAGTTTGCAGGAGACAAGAGATAATGCCATATCAAATCACTTTCAGTATCAAAGATTATAGAAACACCTTGGGCTGAACTTCCATTCAGCTGAAGTCATCCAAAAAAAAGAGAATATAATGAATGACTTCATCTTAGAGTGCTATGATTCTCAGCAATAAAAGACTGAAATCTATCTAACAGACTGGTGCTTATTTCCTGGGACATGTGTCAATTGTCTTTAGAGATAAGTGGCTTGTTACTCCATTAATAGAGAAGAACACAGAAAATATATTGAAACCAAGCAAGAATGAGAGCTAAAGGGGAAGGAATACTATATTTTTTTTCTTTATCTGCCTCAAAAGATAGCTATTGTTTCTGTTTATCTTTCTCAATTTTTGTATTTTATTAAAATAAACTTATTTTATTTTACTCAAAAGCTCACCTTAGTGCCATCAGACTGTCAACCACCTAACAGTCCAGAGCTGAAAACAGGCAATGGCTTCTCAGATATGGAAGCTGAGGAGTGACTTTTTTGTAAGTATCTTGGCCTGCATACACTAGGAAGCCAGGATGATTTCTTGGTCTGATGACACAAGGTGCTGGACAAAGAGGTGAGTGGGACTAGACTCTGCTGTCAATGAGTGTGACTTAGTATTGGGGCTCATGACAGGAGCTGGGATAAACCTTTCACACAAGAGGTCATAAAGTGTTACATGATAGCTATGTAGAATTGAATACTGGTGACTGTAGGATTTCTTCTAGTCTTCTCAGGAATTCCAACACATAGCGGAGTGAACTGCAGTAAACGTGCTCAACTGTGAAATAAATCCATCTGTGGCATCCTGCTGCTACTCTGTCTCCTTTGATTCCTTGCTAGCTTTGAATGCTCATTGGGTCTTTTTTGTCCCTGCTCAACTGAATTTACCCTACCAGGCCTATATGCCTATCTCCTCATTTAACCTGACATAAGGCTAGTAAGGACACACTCTAATTGTCTTTCTACTCACAAGCTCCTCTCCAACTGTTAGTCCAATGTTAGTGCAAAGGTAAAGACAATGATGTGTGATGTCCTTGTTTTTGTACTGGTAGTAAACCTTCAATGACAATTCTTTAATGCAATTCTTCAATGATAACTCTGACCTACCACCTAATCTTGACTCAAGAAGAGGTTTCTAAACAGTTGATTTGTACAACTCTGGAGAGAAGTACTGCATTCTCAGTGTGGCAGCTGCCTGTAAAAAGAGGAGGACAGAGAAAAAAAAGGGAGCGATGGATGCTGAATATGAGATATAGGGATACAATAGAGACATTTAAATCACAAGTTAAAAATTGAGAGAGTATCACTATACAGTGAGTCACAACTGCCTAAAATAAAAAGGGGCTGAAAGAGCAAGTACATCAGCAGACAACAGCTGGACTATATACTCCAGGAGACTTTTTCTACTCATACTACTATGGGAAAAAGCTAACAAATTAACATTTCTACATGATTATTTTTTTTTCCCCCTTGTATTTTAGGGCAATGGTAGTAAATTGAGATTTTCTCTTCCAAAATTTTGCCACAGCTTTTATCTCGGAGGAGATTGTAATCGTGTCTTGATTAACATTCTTACTTGAGCTATTATTTAAATAAACTGAGTATTGTAAATAGCATTCTGAAATATATTTGCATATCATATGTTCAAGTCATCTAAGTAAGTATTTCAGAGTGCCATAAAAAGAGTAGGATTTCAGTTTAAGAAGAAATAATGTAGGGATTTTCTATTATTATTTTGATACTCTGTCCAAGAAACCATTTAGTAAAAATAAAAGCTTAAACAGCTCCTTTATTAGTCTCTGCCTGTTACTGAGTAGAGATGTACTGAGCTAGTAGAGATGTACTGAGCTATATCAACATAATTCATAGAAATAACTGTTCAGGAAGACTATTGATATCTTACTATTTCTGCTTCCATTGTTTTATTTGCTTTACGCTGCTTAATAATCCTTCCAATATTATTTTTTCATTATTAATAAATGTGATAGAACAGGCAACATATTCTATTCCATGGGGTCTAGCTTTCACATGGAACAGTAAGTCAGAGGGGGTAAAAAGTTATCCACAACTATAAAACTGTAAACTCTTGCAAAATTAGACTGCTTCTGATTCATTTATGTCTCTCAGTTTTATTTTAAGCTAAGGATAGATTCATGACATTCCATTTTCTTTCTTTGTTTCATCAGTTATTGCTTAGGCTTATCTCTTTCCTGGATAATTTTTTCCCTTTTTAGAATGATGTTTCAAAACAGGATACCAAAGCTACTAGTTCCTGAAAGATAAGAGCATTCAGTAACCAATCTACAATGATTATCATATTTCAAAGCAAAGGGAAGTGAATACCCAGTAAATGGAATAATTTAACATTACTAATTCTATTACTCTACTGAGTAAAATCTCACATAGTTGACAGTATGTCTTCAACAATTTTTGATGCGAAGTTTGTACAGTTTTTCTTTTCTAAAAATCCAAGTACAATGGAGTATTAAATCTGTGTGCATATATATGTACAACTCCTACCTTCATACATACCTATTCTCATATGAAAAAAATTGTAACACATTAATGCCAAATTAGGTCATTTGGTTTGCTCATCTGAATTTCTTATGTAACCTAAAATTTGGAGATAAACAGAGACCATTTTGAAGTATTTGTTAAAAAAAAAAAAAGGTAGATAAATCTTACTACTTTTTTTAATATCAAAATGTACTAGTACTCATTACTATCAAGGAAATTGCCTAATTGTAAACTTATCTGCACAGTTTGAAATATATTTTAGAGCTTCCTACTTTCATATTCTTGGTATTACTGTAGCTGAAATATAGAATACAAATCCAGACAATGACTGTGTTCACAAAGCCAGGAACTTGTTAATCCACTTCTCTTAGTTGCTTGTTTGATAAAGAGTAGACTTTTAAAAGAACACAAGAAATAAGGAATTAGAAAAAACTAATACAGTAAAGTTGTAATAAATGTGTAGTTAATGGCTGACTTAGAGAAGTTTGCTTTGTGTTAAGTACCATTGTAACATTGTTTCAGGGTAATGCAGAACAAAAGAGGAGTGAATGCTGAAACCATTAGTATTGATCCTTATTTGGACATCAAATCCAGACTTGGAACTTTCAGTGTCACTTTCATTAGCATAGGTTTGCATAGCAGCAACATCAACGATACATGATACAGTTGCACAGCTGCACAGTCCTGTCATTGAGATTAATGCTGGATCTTCTCCACTCCAACAAAGGAATTAATTACTTTTATCAAAATTGAGCTAAATCTGCATTAGTGTAAGGTTTAGCATGAAGGATAGATAAAGCTTCAAATCATTTCTCGCGTGTCTTACACTCATCAGAATATCCCAGTTTAAGCAATTGAATTGACAATTGATTTTATATGAGGGCAAAATAGATAGAGCTCTCAACGTTGCTGAGGCTGCAAGGTACTTCCAAAGGCCATTTAATCCATCACTCTGCTCAAAGCAGGATGGTCCAGAACAGGTTGTTCCAGATGGGTTTTCAACAATCTGAATGAAGAAGATTCCACATCCTCTTTGAAAAAACCCTCTCCACTGTTTGATCATCCTTACAATTGAAAGTGTTTCCTTATATATAAAAGTATTTTTCTGTATTTCAGTATGTGCCCACCTGACTCTTATCTCAGACTGGACATAAAGGAGAATAGCCTGTCTCCCTCTTCTTTACTTCTACCATGAGGAATTTATAATACTGATAAAAATCCTCCCTAAGTCTTCTGTGTTCCTTACGTTTTCATGCTCCGAAACCTTAATCAGCTTTGCAACACTCACTCTGTCTCTTGCACAGGATAGTCCAGCACTGGACTCAGCACATCAGATCGGATTCATCAGAACCGGGTAGAGGGGAAGGATCATCTCTCTCAACCTGCTTACAATACTCTGTCTAATAGAAGCCATGAGGCCATGAGGATGTTGATTTTATTTGTCACTACTGGATAATAGTCAACTTGGTGTTCACGAGGAACCCAAGTACAGGATTTTGCATTTCCCTTTGTTGAACTTCATGAGACTCGTGTCAGCCCATTTCTCCATCCTGTCAAGGTTCCTACCTTATGTAGGACATTTCCTCACATTTTAAAACATAGTGCAAAGATAATTTTAGGAATGTCATTCTGTTGGGCTATTAGATATCTAATATGCATAATTACAGCTTGTTGATTTTCCAGTATCACCTTCTCCAAGCTCAAGAACAGTCCATCCCCTTGTGCACGAAGCCAAACAAAAATGGCAGGAAACCTACACGGATGAACAAGTAGCTTCTGACAAAACTCAAACATAGAAAGGAAGGATACAATAAATGAAGACAGGGGCAGATTATTCAGGAGGAAAAGAGAGACACTTTCTAACCATACAGTGATGTAGCTAGAAAAACTTAAGTCCCTACTGATGTGTCTCATAGGTTGATACGGGGGCCAATATATGTCCTGGATGACGGGACAGAGTCCATCCCCAGTAAGTTTGCAGAAAACTGGGACAAGTAGTTGGTACACCAGAAGATTGTGCTGCTCTTAGATTATTTTTCCCATCCACTTATATTACTAGACACAATAATTTTCTACATTATTTCCTAGGGTTTTTTTAATGAAAATTCTCATTTCCATGGGAGAAAAATCTGATCAAATTATTAATCAGTAGTTAACATTGATATCTGACCTTTGAGATGTTTCTTCATACTGTATGTAAAACCTCTGAATTTTAAGTCAATTGATCATGTCAATAGAATACTTTAGTGCTTACCTTTGTCCTTGTAAGTACTGAAAAAAAAACAAGTAAAAAAAAAATTAGATATTCCCTCTATGTGTCATTCAGTATTAAAGTAAATGTATTGAATTTACTGAAATTAAATTTTCTATTTTCAACCATTTGCTTTGAAAAACCAAAATATTAGGTTTGCAAATAGTTTTGTTGTAAACAATGTTTTGACAAGATTAGACAAAGTTTAACCTATTGCATTTTTTTTGGCTTGTGATTGCCAAAAAATATAGTTTTGTTGTTTTTTGAAGAAAGAAATGAAAATTATGAGTGAGAAGAACAGTAAATTATGAATAACAAACACACAAATTGCTCATAAGTGCTGGGGTTTTTGCATGCAAAACTAAATGTTCATACATAGAACAGTAATTTCCTAAACATTCATATTGAACAAAAACTTTTCTGCATGAGGGTTTACTAGCAATGAATATTAAGGAGCAGGAACATCATCTTCAGAAACAGCTGTGCAGAACTGAAGCTAGTGTTCACTTAACCCTATTTCTTTATAGCTGTACAGCTTAATTTATCACAAATTTTTTACTCCTTACTTCTCGCTTCATTAATACGCATATATACCTAGAGCTCTTCTGCTCCCTCGACATAGATCTGCCAGTTACTGTTATAAATCAGTGTTTTACTTCTTTGCCCCACCACCACCTCAGTGTCTCAGGAAAGCAAGCAGACGGTAACTAATTTTATTTCCAAACTGCTAGGGTGGAATTAGATAAACTGTTTTATAGCATGCAGTGTCTTTCACTTTCTTGTCATGGTCTTTAAGGACAAAGGTCCTCAATGCATTATTACTGATTCACAACATTGAAGCATAATTTTTTACAAGCTTGAATTTGTGAAAGGAAGTAAAACTCTTGGTATTACAGAGTAAGGGATTAATGCTGTCAAGCTGAGTGCTTTACAACATTGATCCTCCAAAAAGGTTGACAGAGCTACATTTGATTTGTTTGATCGGCTTCATCAATTTAACACAGAACATGACCTTACAAAAAAGAAAAAAAAGAAATGAATAAATGGATTACCCATATGGTAGATTTGAAATAAACTGAAGGGGGAGAGTAATTGAAAGGATAATTGTCATTTCTTACTAGTGAAATATGTGGTGGTTATGAATAAAGTATTCCTCACCTTATGACCTCCCCCTAACCTCCAAAATACAAAAAAAAAAGGAAAAGCTGTTGTTTTTGTCAGTTTGAGGTTTTTTTAATAACTTTAGAAAAGTGTCATAATTCTCCTGCCTTAGCTATTCAATATATAGATTAATTTTTTTTTAATAGTGAAATCTGTTATGGACCTATTGATTTGATATATGACTGCATGTATTTTTTATCAATGGGTTCTTGAGAATGGCCAAGATTTTCAGCCAATTAATAAGATAGCTTAAGTGAAAAATAATATCTTAAATTACACATAGTTCCACTCTGTATGGAGTTTGATTTTATGCAGTTTCATCGATCACTAAAAATTACTGTCACTATTTACCCATCAACATGAAATGTGTTGGTTACAGCATTATGTGTAATTTTTAAATATTCAAATTTCTGTTGTGTTATCAATCTACTACTACAGTTGTTAGTCAAAGTCAGCAGCAAAAAAGTCAAAAAGTAAACATGATACTTTCAAAGAGGAACTGACTCGTGTTACAGTGTGAAGAATCCTGATGGATTCCTACAAGAGATGAACAGAAGACCATGGTTCTTGGGATTCAGCCTAATGAATTTTTCTAATCAGTCTATGGATTTCACTACTTTTTCTGATAATTATATAGGGTACATCTAGAAGGAAATATTCACAGGAAAGAAGTTTCTTCTCATATTCAAGTGATATTAAATAATATTAAATAATCTGGATAATGTTGGGAAAGGTCTGATGTTCAATCACCTCTTCTGTTAGTTTTCTTCACAGAATAGTAGGGATTGGAAGGGTCCTCTAGAAATCATCTAGTACAACCTCCCGATAAAGAAGGTCTACCTAGATCAGGTTGCTCATGAACATGTCTAGGTGGGTTTTGAAAATCTCCAGAGCAGAAGGCTCCACAATCTCCCTGGGTAGCCTGTGGTAGGTCTCCCTCACCCTCACAGGAAAGAAGGTTTTTTCCTTATATATAAGTGGAACATTTTGTGTTCCAGTTTGTATTTGTCATCCCTTATCCTGTCACTGGACATTACAGAAAAAAAACCTCACTCTTTTTGGTATTTATAAACATTGATAAGGTCCCCTCTTCATCTTTACCAGGCTAAACAGCCTCAGGTCTGCCAACCTTTCCTCATAAAAAGATATTCTAGTACCCTATTCTTTCTGGTAGCTCTTTAACTGAACTCCTGAATTTCCCTGTATTTTTGAATTGAAGAGTCCAGAACTTGGCACAGTACGCCAGATGAGGCCTGACCAGGACAGAGTAGAGAGAGAAGATAACTTCACTTAACCATCTGGACACACCCTTCTTGGTGCATCCCAGAATGCCATTGGCCTTCTTGACCACAAGAATGCAATGGTGACTCATGTTTAGTTTGTTATCAAGCAGGAGTCCCAGGTCACTCTCTGCAGAGCTGCTCTCCAGCAGTTCAATCCCCAGACTGTATTGGTGCATGGGGTTGCTCCCTCTGAGGTGAAGGACTCTGAACTTGCCCTTATAGAACCTCATGAGGTTCCTGTCTGCCCAAATGTCGAGTCTTTTCAGATCTTGCATAGTGACAGCAGAGTCTTCTGGTCTCTCTGTTTCACCTTGGAAATCTCATTTTAGGCACATAAGCATCAAGTTTCAAATGAAGGAGATAAAAGTAGAAAAAAATTAGAAATACATCACAAAATTACAGAAAAGAGTAAAAGATTTGCTTTTTTTTATCTTTCATTCTTGTAAATACTTTCAGAACACTATATTCTGACTATTCCATTGTTAAAATTACCACTGAATGATATAATACAATTGCTTTCCAGTCACATTTTGGTGTTACTCTTTCAGATTGTCTCCTCTACATAAAAATTGTAACTTCTTTCATATTTTTACTTACAATAGATTTTCTTAAAATTATAATAGCCTTTTGTACCATGAGAACATTTACATTCCACAGTTTGAGTAGCACTGAGAATTTTCTGTGCTTTGCTAAATTACTTTTTCATTGTACTGGATGGATAATTCAAAACTTTCAAAGAACTATTTTAAAGTATGTAACTGCAAAAAAATCTATTTAAGAAAATTTAACTTATTGCAAGAGGTCTTCCTATGATTCTCTTAAGTGTATCTTCAAAATTAGTTATAAGAATTGAAGGCTATGCCAGGTTACTATTAAGAAGAGGCAGACTGAATTTTCTAGAAACACAGTGACATCAATAAGAATGAACGTGATTAAATATTTGATTCAAAATTTCACTATTGAAAATATCAAGAGGTTCTACTAATCTATTACAAGTACAGATGTCATTATGCTTTTAAATAATCTACTGTCATCCAGGAGACTGTTATGAGCTCTTTGTCAATTAACAAAACCAAGACAAAAATTTTCACTAAAATGTGTCCTTTATAAAAATCAATATAATAGTCACCACACAAAAAGCTTAAAAGTTTTATGTGAAATAGATAGGAAATATTGTGCCTTCAAGATAAGTCGATATTTTTATTTCTTTGAATCTCTGGATTTCAGCAAAACCTGGCACCATCAGACTTATAAAAGGGTAATCTATACTTTCATTTAACTATAAACAACCCCATTAAAATATTGATGGTTATAGAATTTGCATAAAAAAAAACCCCTCAAAACTAATGGAGAGGAAAGTGTATCAACTAAAACAGAGAAGTTGGGTAGGTTCATTTTAAAGATTTTGTGTACATGTTTTGACACTGTTAACTTCTGTAATTCCCTGTGAAGAGTCAACCATAGAAAGAAAAACATTCTTTCTCCTTGTTTAGGTGGTGTTTGAATTCGATTGCTTTTAGCACAGAATACAAAGGTACTTTGTGCCAAGCCACAAGCTCTAAACAAAACAAATGTTGGAAAAATTTAAAAGGCAGCATCAAAAGCAACAGAAGAGCTCAATCTACTTAATCATGCCAAAAAGTTGCAAAGACATCCTACAGACTGAATGTTTGCTTACAAATAGATTTTGATAGGTAATTTCATTGAATAACTCCACTCATATTTTAATTTTATAGGTCTAATTCTATGTCTAATGGAATTAACTAGCAATTTGCATAAAAATATGGTTCACGTGCTTCTGAGAACAGAGAAAAGTAGGCAGATTTGGAAGCATTTCAAGTTGTCAACCAGCACAAACTGTGGGAATTTCAGCGTTTCTTCCTACCTCTTCAGCTCCATCTAATACAGGACATGTAATAGTTTTGGGAACACTGCTTAAGCCTGCTGTGCTGATTTTGGCTGGAGAAGTTAATTTTCTTTGTGGTAACTAGTATTGGAGAATATTTTGGATTTGTGCTGGAAACAGTGTTGATAATTCAGGGATAGTTTTGTTATTGTTGAGCAGTGCTTACGTAGAGTTAAGGCCTTTCCCACTTCTCACCCCACCAATGGGTTGGCTGGGTATACACTAGAAGAGGGGAGGGGACACAGCTGGGACAGCTGACACCAACTAACCAAAGGGATGTCCTTGACCATACGATATCATGTTCAGCATATAAAGCTGGGATAAGAAGGGAGGACATTCAGAGTGATGGCATTTGTCTTCTCAAATCACTGTTACACATGATGAAGCCTTGGTTTCCTGGAAATGGAGATGAACATCTGCTTGCTAATGGGAAGCATTGAACAAATTCCTTGTTTCACTTTGTTTGTATGTGTGGCTTTCACTTTGCTTATTAAACCCTCTTTCTCTTAGTCTACAAGTTTTCTCACTTTTACTCTTCCAATTCTTCCCTCCACCCCACCAGAGGGGAGTTAGAGAGTGGTTATGTGGTTCTTAAATGCTTTCTGGGGTTAAACCATGACACCTGCCCATATGTAAATTTAAAATTCTAGACTAGAAGAAAATTTTTTGTTAAAAAAATGCCACAGGAAGTCTGTTGGAGTTATATGCATATAGCAGCTGCAATAAAACAGTATAAATGGTAGGACAAAAAGTACTGTTTTTTTAAAAACCAGACAAATTAGGAAGCACATCTTGTGCCATTCACTTCCTGGCTTCCAGTTTGTGCCATGTTTGCTTCCTTTTCACCTTGATTCTAGAATATCTTGATGGGCATTTAAATTTCCAATGATATCCAGTCCAGTTGTGCTGAATTTCATGGCTGTAGTAGGGAGACATTGGTCTCTCCTTCTGTCACTAGGGAGAATTTGATAATACCAGACACACTAATCCCCACACTTCTATGGCACAATAATTTAAAGTTTAAAGGATATGTTCCTAGTGCTTAATGTTACTTCTTCAGTTATGTGAAAAATAAGCCTTAGATTTGAGGCTGAAATGAGCCTTTTATCTAGAAAGTATCAAAGGAAAAAAAAACCCTGCAATTAAAACAGGCTAGAACTTTTCAAGAGGGAAAAAAAATATTCTGGATTTTTTAAATGTTAGTATTTTCTTTGACATCCTGTAACAATGAAACCTATTCTGCACTCATAGCCCAACCAAAATGATATTGGACTGTATATTTAGTGGCTGTTAAATTACATCTAGTTAATATACACAGAAAATGTAAATAAGATTAAAAATGTCAACATTTGTTTCAAGTGGCAGGAAATTTAACATGCATTTACAATTACATTCTGAATCCATTTTATTTTAAAGCTGTTGGTTTTATTAAAATATATCTTGAGGTTCTATTGAGACAAATATCTGATTTCCACAAGTTTTGACACTAGTTCCTATCTCAGGATTAAAGAGCAAACACTGTGACTTTTTTCTAAATTTACAACTTTTAACAACCTTAAAAGTTGGTTGCCTTCTCTGTAGTGAATAATTGGGGATACCGTGTTTTACCTATTGAGCATGCATAATGAGACTACTGCCCTTGGTAGAACGATATCTGGATTCCTTTCTACCCCCTCAGGTGAATGAAGTAATATTTCAGGTTTAATTTTTCAAAGCATAGGAGAAAACAAGTTAGTTCATTGCTTGCACTGCTTGAATTGTTTGTATTGCTGGTTTACTGTAGAACTACTGTAGAACTTTGACATCAGCATTCCTCTAAAGCATTTGATTTCTTGCAGTTCATAGAATCATAGAATGGTAGCGTTGGAAGGGACCTCCAGAGATTATCTAGTCCAACCCCCCTGCAGAAGCAGGTTCACCTAGATCAGGTCGCATAGGAACATGTCCAGATAGGTCTTGAAGACCTCCAAGGAAGGAGAAACCGCAACTCCTCTGGGCAGCCTGTGCCAGGGCTCTCTCACCCTCACAGTGAAATAGATTTTTCTTGTATTTATATGGAACTTTTTGTGTTCCAGTTTCATCCCATTACCCTGTTGCTAGATACAATAGAAAAAAAAGGGATGTCCCAACCTCCTGACACTCATCCTTTAGATATTTGTAAATGTTAATAAGATCTCCCCTCAGTCTCCTCTTTTCTAGACTAAACAGCCCTCTAGCAACAGATCCTAATATTAATAACTGTAACAAGAAATAAAAAAATTAATTATAGGAGTATGAGTTGACAGAGAAAGAAGTACCTTCTCTCCTCTACTGGGATTTTCATTATTGGTTGAAAAAAAAACAGAACTATGTATTTTCTACATAGTCTTATAAACTCCCTTAATATAAATAATTTATAACATTAACTTCTGAATATTACTCCATGTTCTCTGCTAAAACAAGACTCCTGAAATTATACCCAAAACCCTGTGAAGTCCATGGAAATTTTTCCATGAGTGGATAAAACTCAGATCTTAGGTCAGACCACATATTTACTCTGGTGGTAAACAAGCATAGTGACTTTTCCTCATGGTCTCTAAAACAACAGGGTAAAATAGACTTTCAGTTCTCTAACTTAAGCATTTTGGGATTTTATTCCCTGCAGGTGGCATTTTGAAGCCTAATTAAATTGTTCTTTAGAGAAAGAACTTCATAAAGATGGCTTCAAAAGACCGTGAACCTTATCAATTAAGTACTTGATCTGTAAAATATGTGTATTTTATGACACAAAAGTGTTGGGGGCTACATCTTCGGTACAAATAAATTTCTGATATAAATTTGCCGAAAAGGCTCAAAAGGTAGTAGAGAGTAGTTCATACAATATATCCAGCTTGTTTTCAGAGTGTATTATTTCAGAACAAATAGCCATCATAGCAATGTCATTTTCTTGGTTAAATATTATTTCTATTTAATTATATTGTACAGTATGTTCACCTCATTAATTTTTTGTATTCTTTTTCATTATATAAGAAAATATCATTAAGTCTGTTTAAATAATCTATAAAATTCAGCAGAATATTGATTTTCCATTTAATCACCCAGAAGAGTTCAAGCCACTAAACAAAGCTTTAATTCCTCAAAACCATTCAAAAGCATGCAATTCAAAGAGATATGAAACATGACGCATCCAGGGGAAGATTACAGTACTGTCTCTAACTCATTGGTGTTCCACCTCTCACACTAACTTTTGTTAAAACTGCAATCCTTAAAGAGAATTGTATTATTTCTGCTATTTTCAGATAAAAGCATTCACAAAATCTCAAACTCCTTAACTTAATCATAAGCCTTGTATTTTCAGACTTATCAGATATTTCAACAAAATCAGACCTCAGTATTCTCTTTCATGCCCTATTGAACTCATACAATCCCTCTTGTTTTTAAGTCTATACATTTTTAGATTTTTATCTTTTGGAAAATAACTGTTTATTACATTTAGAGTGGTTTATTTCACTATTCATCTGACAGGTTCTTGTGGGACATTCAAACCACTTTGTTTCTTAAATAAGAGATACTTACTACTAAAAAAAGAGATTGATTTGGTTTTCCCTCTTGCTTTCTCCACAATAAATCCAAAATGATAAATAGAAGTCATTCTATTTTAGACACAGGGAAAGTTGAAATCTATAGATAAATTCAGATTATTGATTTAAATGTGGATTTAGATCTAGGATTTATTTTGTGACATAAACACATTGCAAGACGGTTCAAGATCAGGTTGGACAAGGCTCTGATCAACATGATCTAGTTGAAGATGTGCCTCGCTGCAGGCAGGATTGGACTAGATGTCCTTTAAAGGTCTCTTCCAACTCAAGTCATTGTACTAGATATCCTTTAAAGGTCTATTCCAACTGAAGTCATTCTGTGATTCTGTTTACCAAGGCTTCTGACCTGTATTAAACTTGTTTTTTGTTTTTGTTTTTTTGGGGTTTTTTTCTTGTTTTTCTTTCAGAAAACATGTATCAAATACTTATTTTCTGGCAAAGCCAGTAGTAGATCAAAACAATCTTCCTTCATTTTCTTATGTAATGGGATAATCCTAATGCAGCATATCTGAATAAATATAATCTTTATTCATTTTAATCTCTGAATGTTACTCTGTGATACAACTATCTAGACAACTTCTCTTTTCTACCTTTGTGCATTTTACAGTAACTTATTACTTAAATCATCTCACTTCCTTCTGCATGTGTCCTCATTTTTCAGAATTCATTCCATTTATTTAATTTAGCAAGATTTTGCTGATTGTGGATCCTGACTTCCAAAACAGCTGTGATTCTGCCTAGTCTGCAGATGAATACAAAAATCCAATGTCGTAGAATGAGTTTTAAGATTTTGCTAGCACTTACTGTTTTGCCATATTTATTGTTTGGGCATGTTTCAGTTTCCATTTGCTTTGGGGATCAGGTTTTGGCGTGTTTCTTTTTTTCTAATACCCACTCAATTATAAAAATAAACAGAAATACCTTACATCTATGGTTAAAAGAGAGTTTTAGGGGTAAGATTCACAGAAATACAGAGTCACGGGTTGGAAGGGACCTCAAAAGATCATCTAGTCCCACACCTCTGCCAGAGCAGGACTACCAAGAGCAAGTCGCACAGGAATTCATCCAGGTGGATTTTGAATGTCTTCAGAGAAGGCGATTCCACAACCCATCTGGGCAGCCTGTTCCAATGCTCTGTCACCCTCACAGTGAAGGAGCTTTTCCTTGTGGTTCTTTGGAACCTTTTATGTTCCAGCTTGTACCCATTGATCCTTGTCCTATCATTGGATGTCATTGACAAGTGCCTGGAAGCATAGCTCAAAGTGCAGAAAATCGATTTTTCTCTGGTACATACAAGCAATGGGGCTGCTGGTAGAAGATCTGACAACATGGGTAAATCGTAATCAGTTGCTTACTGGAAAGCAGAAAATGCTAGTTGTCACAGAGACTGTATTTTTATATATCCAGAAGCATCATAATCAGACGGAAAACTACAACAAATAAATTTGCCTCTCCCAAAGTCCTCAAATCTACAAAGTTCACTTTCAATCACTCCACCCTTGTTTTGTAAACTGAGAGCACATTTTGGAGTAAATTTTATCTATGTTTGGAATAGACATAGAAGGTCAAAAATGTAATCCTATGATCAGTAATACACACTGTAAGCTGTGCCTTCAGCTGCCCTGAGGCTTAGATACTTCTTTCTGAGTCAGGTGTATTATCTTTGTGCTTAATTGCATTCAATGGGTTCTACATTTACCAATTCATCTGGTTTTTTTAAGCTCAGCTTTAATTTTTTCCTATCTTGTAGCTGCAAGTTCCACAGTGATCAAAGAGGGCTGAAAAGAAGAAAACATGCAATGATGAGCAGATATGCAGTGCCAAAAGGAGTAGTTGGGTTCATCATTTGACCATTCTTATTTAACTAATCTGCATCATACTACTTTGTCAGTGTCAAAACCCCCTGTCAATGAAATTCAACAATTTACAGTCTAATTCGGATATTGTGACTTGGGCAAATATGGTTTTCTATGCAAGTCTTACCTAATGAACAGAAAAATAAAAAGTCGAAGATGTAGTAATATTATCATAAAGTAAGACTAACAAGTGGCAACAGATATCAAATCTCAATGTGAGTGCTAGAACAGCAGTCTAATTTTATTTTGAGAAACATATGTAACCTCAAATCCTCAAAGACCCCAAACATTCGAGTCTCAAGACTGCAAGTAAAATACTGGCTCATTCATCATGTTTGAGTCATTCTACTCCTTAATTATATTTTGGAAGTATTCCCTCTGAGTGCCATTTCTCGTCATGTTTTCT
This sequence comes from Colius striatus, assembly GCF_028858725.1. NCBI lineage: Eukaryota > Metazoa > Chordata > Aves > Coliiformes > Coliidae > Colius > Colius striatus. The sequence goes on along the minus strand of NC_084759.1, from coordinate 100,550,318 downwards.
GTTATTTCCATCTGGACTTTGTTTACCAGAATTTGCTCCACTTGTCCCAGACTTGAGATTCCACTAAAGTGGATTGCTGACATTCATTACAATATATGGTATTTGCAGTCTTTACCTTCCCCTGTGCATTTATCAGGGAGGTAGTAATGCAGAAACTTTCCTCAGAGTTCCTTTCAGACTGTTCTTTCATGTGCAAAGGAAATCAGTCACAAACCATTGAAAAAGAAGGAAGTGTAAGCAGATTTTGCAAAAACAATCTCCATTCCTTCAATGTAAAAAGGTTTTTAAATGACATATCTAACATGAAAACATATACACAAATATACTTGTATTAACTGTTTCTCTATGAGTTACTGCTTGAAGCTGCCTATTGGGTGTAAAAAAAAACCCCAACATTATTTCTGTGTAACTTTTCTACAGTAGGAATAAGTTGGTCCAAGTCCAGAGGTTGAGACAAGATTTTTTTTTTTGTCTTTTTCACTTTTTTGCTGAAAAAACATATAGCACTCACAGGAATCTAACCAAGTCCAAACTATGGCAGAGAATGATGAGGAAAATACTCCAAGATCCTCATGTTATTTCTTTTTTGTCTTAATGATCTGCTGAATTATGGCATAGTTTACTTCCTTGCTGTTCATTCTAACTGTGGAACTTTTCCATTACTTTTGGATTCTAAAGATATCAGACATCTGTTTGGTCACCCTGTTCATATGAGTAATCTGAGGATATGGTGAAAAAAGGGAAAAGAAAGTGTGAGAGGGAGAAAGAAGTAGGTAAAGACTTTTTAAGCTGCATATTTAAAAGCCTAAAAAGACTAATATACAATAGAAAATGCAGGAAAGAATGGCTCTGAGAAGAATAAGGAAAGGCTGCAGGACCCGAAACTGTTCAGTCTGGAGAAGAGACTGAGAGAGGACCTCATTAATACTTACAAGTACTTAAAGGGTGTATGTCAAGAGGATGGGGCAGCACTTTTTTTCTATAGTGTCCAGTGACAGGACAAGGGGTAATGGATCCAAACTGGAACACAAAAAGTTCCACTTCAACATAAGAAAAAGCTTCTTTCCTGTGAGGGTCAGAGAGCCCTGGCACAGGCTGTGTAGGGAGATTGTGAGTCTCCTGTTCTGGAGGTTTTCAAAACCCACCTGGACATGTTCCTAAGCAACCTGATCTAGGTAGACCTTCTTTATCAGGAGGATGGACTAGATGATTTCTAGAGTACCCTTCCAACCCCTACTATTCTGTGATTCTGTGAAGAGAACTGACAGAAGAGGTGATTGAACATCAGACCTTTACCAACATTATCCAGATTATTTAATATCACTCAGAACTCAGATATGTTCATAAACAGAAGCCTTTTCTATACACACAGGAATAAGTCATGGAGAAAGGAAGACCAATTTTCAGGAGATCTTTGATTCTGTTTTCATTGAAATCCATCATTCTGTTCTACAGTCATGTTTAGTCATTTTATACTTGTTTCTCATTTTGGGTACTTTTTTTTTTTACATTATCAGTAACAAATTATCATAAATGGTATGCAAGTCATTTTTATCTGCAAGTCAAACTGTCAAGAAAAGTAAATATGAAATAGTGTTAAGATCTTACCATGTGATCGTCCATGATAAATTGCAAATACATGCCATAACTAAGTCATTAACATGTTTTAACTCACAATATATATACATCAGCTCCCATAACCCTCTGCAATTTGGGTACTGATATAGATATTTGTTTTCTTCCCTGAGATATGAGTGTAAAATAAATAAATAAACATTATCATGATAGCTAATTTATCAGTCATCAGAAAGTGTCTCTTTCATCAGGAGTCAATGTTTTGTTGTTTCCTAAAAAGTATGTCTCCTGCTAGGGCTACTAGTCTTTATATGGGATATATGACTATCGTAATTGAAAAGTCCTCTTGGCAGCTCAAGTTTTCAAATAAATTGCTTACCAGCTACATACTAATGGCTGATTCTACACTTTCTTCATAGCTTTCCCACCTCAATAAGTCATACTTCACACTGTCTACAGACTTCTGAGTAATATTATGACTAATTAGTTCCAATGTAAAGCACAATGGGATTTGTCAAAACCCAGAATATTTTTTACACATCAGGAGTGTAAATTTATATATTATGTGCATTATGAATTATGTTCCATCACTAAAAGAAGAGAATCGCACTTGCCTGAGGACTACAGTTCAGAAGCACATGAAGTCAAGGACCTTGCACTGGAAATGTCTTGGCACTTACTGTGTTTTTCCTTTAACTCAGTAAGGATATTTAACATTTTAAGTGAGGAGAGAAAATCTCCGGGGACTTAGCTGTGCCCATATCCTGTATGAATAAAATTTTTACAGGCCAAAATCAGTGAAGCTTCTTAGAGTAATGAGTGCTCTTTGCAAGGTGGCACAAAATGGCCCTAAGTAAAGCAGAGTTACTTGGGAAATAATTAATTGAACTGCAGACTACCTGAACACCAAATGAAAGAACGAAGAGTGCTACATTGTGATCTACAAAATGTGAGTGTAAGAAATGTTCTACTATCTCAGAAGCATGGGCAATCAATTTTGTTTCTTCAACTGCATATGTTATTTAGAACCATACATGACATGCAAACTAATCATCTTCTGCTGTCTATTCTTGTCACACTCCCTAGACAGCAATAATTGCAGTAGGGTTGTTAGCATGTTTCAGCCTAGTCCTGTTAGTATTTGTTTCCAGACCTGCTGTCCAGGAATTTACCTAACCTATTGAACTTGCTAATGCTGTATTCCTGCCCCAAATTTCCTGTGGCAGCACGTCACACAAAGTTTATCATCTGTTGTGTTAGCTACCTGTCTCAAATCAATCTCACTAGTTTCAAGTACTTCTTAGGTTTTGTATTGCGGTTATTGAAAGGTTTGTGGTTTCTAGGATCCTCTGTAGAGCTCAGACACAACCAGATATGTACAAAGGGCCTCTTAAACCTAAAGCAAAAAAAGAATGTGATATTAATTGCCAAAAGGTCTTAATTCCCCAATCTAAACAAAGAGATCCCACTTCATTCAATATTATTTTTGTCTAGAACATGCAAACAGAGATGAAATATTTGTTAATAAACAGCTGCCATCCTCAATTCTGTGTACAGTATGTATAAAGACAGAACTCAACACTCTTGGAGTCTTCAGTGCACAATGATCAGGGGCTTTTGATATGTGGCGACATATCTTACTAATTCTTAATACATGGTATTTCAATAATATTTTTTTAAAGTATGCAAGAAACAACATCTGTCCAACTGAGCTAGAAAATACGACCGGAAATCCCTCCAAAGAATCAGACTGAAATTTTGCCCATGATGTCTTAACTTACATTCTATCTGCAATGCTGGCTTAACAGAAAATTAGTTGCTGTGTATCAAACACAATTTAAGTAAATATGGGAACTTCCAGAAACTTCTCAAAGTAGATTTTGTATCATCAGAAAAATTTAGTGTTTTAAACTGTAACTCCTGCCTGGTCTACTACTAATGAAAGATTCACTAAATTATTTCTATAAAGGTCAATATGCTAATTAGGAAATTCTCTTCAGTGATAAATCACAGATGTGGAAAAAAGTGTCAGGTCAGCATTTTCTAGAGTTTAAATACCCTTCTCTCCATTTTAAAAACATAAGAAAATTCAAAATAAGACCTGAATTTTATATCAGTAAATATTTCTCTTTTTTTAACTGTTTATAAAATTATCTTGAAAGATTTATGTAAATTACATTTTACTTAAATCTATGTACATTTTTACAAGCACAAATATTACTTACTTATTAAAAACAACATAATTATTGCTTATTAAAAATATTAAGAGATATTCTACAAGTTAATGTGTACTAATAACCTAAACTATATAAATTTAATTAAAATGCATCTTTCTAAACTGCCTAGAGTTAAAATACAACAATACATAAAGAACAAGAAAAAATATACAGAAATTTAAGTGAAAAAGTATTATTTCTCTGTTCAAGCACACTTTTAAAAATGTGAATTCTTAGATATAATGACAAATTTATTTCCATGAAACAAATAATAATCAAGAAAACACTTGTAATACCTCAGCAAACTAATTTTTATTTGCAACACTACTGTAAGTGTAAAGCTTGTCATTTATATTGAGGATGTGTGCTATTGAATTTAAAATAATTCTTTCAAATTCCAAAAATTGCAGGACAGTGATAATAAAGACTGCAAACTTCTTCGGATTAATTACAATATTTAATATAAACGTTTATTATAACAGTAGAAGCAAGTCACCTGAAAGACCACAACTGAATTATTTATGCTCACTGAACATTGATACAAGCTATAAGGATGTTGTACATTTAGCTAATGTGATTCTGATGACTGTGAAAAAAATCTTCCCAAGAAATTTTTATATACAGTATGAGATTAAATTACCCAGGCATGTTACAAACAAACAAACAAAAAACCAAAACAAAGTATACTCAAATCTTGAAGTCAAACCATGACATAGCCTGGGCAGTGCAATCATATATGCATAGTATCAGTTGAGAATTTACTCAAGTACTCATTTTTTGATTCTCCTAGGTATGGTGGGATATCCAGGTATTGATCAAGTTGTTCATAAAAGATGACTAATTAATGTTTCATTAATACTAGCAAGTGTCATGATTTGATATGACAACCTTTTCTGGTAAGGGGGTAGGGGCTGTAAAGATGGCTTCTGTAAGAAGTTGCTCAAAACTCTCCCCAACTCTGAGCCAGACCCATTTCTGGGGCTGAGCCAATTAGATGCCTCCATGATCACATTTTAAGAACAAGCCAGAAGAGGAGGCTTCTTCCTATTTCTTCCTTCTTCTTCTGTCCCTTCTTCTCCAGCTGGTGGTGCTACAAGGAAGGAGAGAAACAATCATGCGAACTCAAAGGTCACTGAGGAAAGAGAGGAAGAGATGTGCTGGAGCAGAGTCTCCTCTGCATTCCACGGAGAGGTGAAGCTGAGATTTGTTTGCGTTTTGTTAAAGATGCCTCATCAAGTGCAGAGACTCATTTTGCTAAAGATCCCAGACCAGGGGCAGAGACTTATTTTAATAATGATCCCATGTCAGAGGCAGTGACTCATTTTGCTAAGAACCCTAAGCCAGAGGCAGTGATTCATTTCATTAAAGACCCCATTCCAGTGGGCAGTAACTATGGCCAGAAGAGGCCAAGTGTTCATAGAAGCTGTAACTGTGGGAAAGAGACCATGCCAAAGAGATTCATTAAAATTATGCCCAGAAGAGGCTGTGTCCTGGGGAAGGGACCCTGTATCTGCAGAAATTGCAACCGTGGTGAAGAACACACACCAGAGATATTCACTAAGGACTGTGTCCCATGTGAGGGACTCTATATCAACAGAAGCCACAGCTTCTGGGAACAACTCACACCAGAGAAGGTTGTTAAGGACTGTGTCCCGGGGGAGGGACTTCATGCTGGAGTAAGGGAAGAATGCCAGGAGTCATCCTCATCTGAGAAGAGATAAGTGGCAGAGACCATCTGTGAGAGACTGACCACATCCTCCATTCCCTCCTGTTGAGGAGGAGGAGGTAGAGATATTGGGAGCAGTGAGCTGGGCCCAGGAAGAAAGGAGGGATGGGGGAGGGAGATCTTAGAGTGTTCATTGAAATTTTCTCAGTCGTCCTACTCCCTTTTTGCTTTTATTCTGTTCTGTTTCTTGTAGGTAGTAGAATAAACTTTCCTACTTTCCTCTCTAAGTCGAGTACTGGAGTCTGTTTTGCCCAGAACCATAATCAGCAGTGAGCTCTCCCTGTCCTTGTTTCAGTCCACAACAACTTTGGCTATCTTTTTCCTCCCATGTTGCTGGGGCCTCTGCTATCCTAAAGATGGTGGGGATGGATGTGGGTCACCAAGTGAGAGACTGTTGTGGTATTGGTTACATTCTATTTTGGACTATGTGAAATTGAATGTATTCAGCAAATATTCTCCAGGTTTTGTTTTAGAATGACAGAATCATAGAATCCTTTAGTTTGGAAAAGACCTTTAAGACTGTCAATTCCAAGTGTAAATTTAGCATTTCCAAGTCCATCAATAACCCATATCCCTAAAAGCCACATCTATATGTCTTTCTAATACTTCCAGGGATGGTGACTCAACCATTTCCTTGGACAGCCTGATCAAACACTTGATAACACTTTCAGTGAAGAAATTTTTCCTAGAATGCAATCTACACCTCCTCTGGAGCAACCTAAGGCCATTTCCTCTTGTCTTATTGCTTATTACTTGGGAGACCAACATCCACCTCCTTATACCCTCCTTTCAGGTAATTGTAGAGAAGCGAGTACGTCTCCCCTCAGTCTTCTGTTCTCCAGGAACAGAACCAGTTTACTCTGGTGCTCCTCATAAGACTTCCTCTCTAGACCCTTCACCATCTTCATTGCTGCTCAGGTGACACTCCAGCACCTCAATATTCCTCTAGTGATGAGGAACACAAAACTAAACACAGTACTCAAGGTGCAGCCTCACAAGTGCTGAGTATAGAGGGGCAATCACTTTTCACTTTTCTAATGTTGCTGATCATATTATTTCTGGTACAAGCCAGGATGTCATTGGCCTCCTTGGCCACCTGAACACACTGCTGGCTCACATTCAGGCAGCTGTTGACCAGCACCTTCACATCCTTTTCTACTGGACAGATTTCCAGTCAATCTGCCCAAGTATGTAGCGTTGCATGAGGTTGTTGTGACTCAAGTGCAGGACCTAGCACTAAATCTTATTGAATCTCGGTCCATTGATGCAATCCACCCAGATTCCTCTATAGACCCTTCATACTCTCAGGTAGATTAACACTCCTGTTCAACTTGGTGTCATTTGCAAACTTACTGAGAGTATACTCAATCACCTCATCCAGATCATTGATAAAGATGTTAAACAGAACTGTCCCCAACACTGAGTCCTGAAGAACAGCACTAGTGATGAGTTGCCCCCTGTATTTAATTCCATTCACCACTACTCATTGGGCTCAAGTATGCAACTGTTCTTTTGAATGAAAGAATTTATGGAAGCATCATACAAGGCACAATATATTAGATAGAAAACTGCGAGAATATATTTGTAACTCTTAAGTATTTGAGATATTAGCTTTAGTAAATTGCTAACCTTACAGAGTCACAAGAAGCCTTCATTGCAGAACTTCTAACTCCTATTGTTATCTAGTAAGCTTACAGAACTTATCTTGGACCAATCAGAGGGAGACAAACAAATAGCAACCACTCAAGCCTGAAGAAAGACTAGTTCAATTCTGTCCTGTGGTTTGGACAAACACCAGGAACCCAAACATTAAAAATACTCTGTGAGGAAGACTCAGATCTTCATCCACAATCCCTGACAAACATTGAAAGGAGGCATGATTGTGGTATAACCTGGCAGACTATGTTATAAAAATAACATAGAACAAGCCATTCATCTAGCAAAGAAATAGGGCAGGGCAGGGAATACCATGGTAAGTGCCCCTCATCCGCACACTGTGCTGAGGTGCAGAAGGCTGACTACTCTGAGGGAGAGACAAACCAGGGAGGATCCTCCTTCAGGGAAACCTGTGTGTTTGAGTAAGCCCCTGAGCTTCCTCTACACCAACGCACGCAGTCTGGGGAACAAGCAGGAGGAACTGCAGATGTGGGTGCGGATGCAGGGCTATGAAATTGCAGTCACTGAGATGTGATGGGACAGCTGCCATGACTGGAGCACAGCCATGGAGGGCTATGTATTGTTTAGGACAGACAGGCTAACAAGGCAAAGAGGTGGAGTTGCTCTCCATGTGAGGGAGTAAATAATGTACATTGAGCTCTACCTGAGTGGGGATGAGGGGAAAGTTGAGTGCTTGTGAGTAAAAACTAAGGTGCAGGTGTAGGAATTTGCTACAGGACACTTGATCAGGAGGAGAAAGTGGATGAGGCCTTCTTCGAACAGTTGAGAGCTGCCTTACGATCACGGTCCCTGGTCCTCATGGGGGATCTCAACCTCATTGATATTTACTGGAAAAACCACTCAGCCAAGCACATACGGTCCAGGAGGTTCCTATAGATTGTAGATGACAACTTCCTGTCACAAATGATTGAGGAATCAATGAGGAGAGGTGTGTTGCTGGACCTGGTACTGATAAATAAGGAAGATCTGGTTGGGGATGTGAAGGCTGGAGGCAATCTCGGCTGCAGCAACCATGAGATGGTAGAGTTCAAGATCCTGTATGGAAGAGACAGGACACAAAGCAGGACAGTAACCCTGGATTTCAGGTGAGTTGAGTTTGACCTCTTCAAAGACCTGCTTGGAAGGATCTCATAGGCTAAGATCCTAGATGGTAGGAGTGCCCAAGAGAGCATGTTGATCTTTAAGCCTCACTCCTCTAAGCCCAAGATCGGTGTATCCCCACAAGTAGAAAAGCAGGAAAAGGAGGCAGAAGGCCTCCATGGATGAGCAAGGATCTGCTGGGACAACTCGGGAAAAAGCAGCCATCTATGAGAAGTGGAAACAGGGGCTGGCTTCTTGGGAAGAGTATAGGAACTTTGCCAGAGCATGCAGGAATGTAACTAGGAAGGCTAGAGCCCTTCTAGAATTAAACCTAGCCTGGAAAGTTAAGGAAAACAAAAGAGGTTTTTCAGGTTCATCAGCAGCAAAATGAAGAGTAGGGGGAATGTGGGCCTGGTACTAAACACAGAGAGTGTTTTGGTAACAGAGGATATGGAGAAGGCTGAACTACTGAATGCCTTCTTTGCTTCAGTCTTTACATGAAGGTTGGCCCTTGGGGAGCCCAGTCCAGTAAGGATAGTAGGATGGTCTGGACAACAGTGGACTCGCCCTGGGTGGAAGAAGAAGAGATAAAGACTTGACTGCTGAGCTTAACACTCAGAAGTCAATGGGTCCTGATGAGATGCATCTGAGAGCGCTGAGGAAGCTGGGTGATGTGATTACTAAGCCTCTCCCTCATTTTTGAACAATCATGGAGAACAGGTGAGGTGCCTGAGGACCTTGGGCAATGTGGCTTGGAGGAGTGGATGGTGAGGTGGATAAAGAACTGTCTGAATGACAGAATCCAGAGAGTTCTGGCACAGAATCGAGTTGGAAGTCTGTAGCCAGTGGAGCTCTATAGGGCTCGATTCTGGGGCCAATCTTGTTCAACATCTTCATCAACAATCTGGATGAGGGAACAAGAGTCTAGCCTCAGAAAGTCCACTGATGTTACCAAACTGGGAGTACTGGCTGATTCCTCAGAAGGCTGTGCTGCCATTCAGAGGGATGCCAGATGGCTTGAGAATTGAGCAGAGGAACTTCATAAGTTTTAAGAAGGATAAGTGCAGAGAATATAAATGGTGGGTGTCAAAAGGTTGGGGCATCCTTTTTTTCTATAGTAGCTAGCAACAGGACAAGGGGTAATGGGATGAAGCTGGAACACAAAAAGTTCCAATTAAACACAAGAAAAAACTATTTCACTGTGAGGCAGTACTGCCACAGATTGCCCAGGGAAGGTGTGGATTCTCCTTCCTTGGAGGTCTTCAAGACCTGCCTGGATGCATTTCTGTGCGATCTGATCTCAATGGACTTTGTCCTGCAGAGGGCTTGGACTAGATAACCTCTAAAAGTCCCTTTCAACCCCTGCTGTTCTATGATTCATGATTCTATGAACTATTGACAATGAGTTGTTGGAAGTAATTAGCATAACACTGCCTTTTCTAAGAAATGTAATGAATATGCAAATCTAGTCTGTATAAATGTAGAAAGCTTTGCTTTAAATGGTGCACATACTTGGTGGACCAGATTAATAGTCACATTGGCTATTGACTGGCACTTTCCCAGCATCACTTTTATCCAGTACAATACGTCTGTCCAAGCCATTACTAGTCACTTTTCCAGGAAAATGCTGTGAGAAATTATGTCAAAGCCTATAGCTTACTTTTTACTTTACATTCCTCTTGTCCACTAAGCAGGTCACCTTGTCTTAGAAGGAGATCAGGTAAAGTCTAGCCAGATCTGTCTTTCATAAACCCATGCTGACCAAGCCTGATCATCTGGTTGTCCTGTATGTATGTGATGGCACAGGTACCCAAGATTATCTGGTCCAAAATCTTCCCTGGCACTGAGGTCAGGCCGATAGGCCTGTAGTTTCTTGTATCCTCCTTCTGGCCCTTGTTGTAGATGGGCATCTCAATGGCTACCTTCCAGTCCAGTGGGACCTCCCTGGTGAGCCAGGATGAATGACAAGTGATGGAAAGTGGCTTGGAGAGTACTTCCACCAGCTCTCTCAGCACCTATGAGTGGATGCTATCCAGTCTCACAGATTTATGTGTGTCTAAGTAGTTAACAGGTGCTTGACCATTTATAGGTGCTTCCTCCTGCTCCTCTCCAGCTTAGGAGACTGAATATCCAGAGGGCAGCTGGTCTTACTATTAAAGACTGAGGCAAAGAAAGAATTAAGTACCTCAGCCTTTTCCTCAATCTTTGTCATTATGTTCACTCCTGCATCCAAAAAAAGATGGAGGTCCTCCTTAGTGGTCTTTTTGCTGGTAATGTATTTATAGAAACATTTTTAATTGTGTTTTACAGCAGTAACCAGATCAAGTTCTAGTTGTGCTTTGGTCCTAATTTTCTCCCTGCCTAACCTCATGATATCCTGTAGTCCTCTCAAGTTTCCTGACCATTATTCCAAAGGACACAAACTATTTTCTCTCCGTTCCAGTCAAAATGTTTTGTTCAGCCAGGCTGATCTTCTTCAGCCCATTTTGGCTCAGTTTGCGAAATGGTACCTCAGCATTCCACCAAAGAACAAAAAGTTTGTGAAGAAGAACACATGAACTTTTAAAGAGGGAAAATAAACATCTGAGGAAATAATTTTGCTTTTACTGATACCATTTAGACAGGAGATCTACCTGAGACATCAAGAAAAGCCTAACCTTACTTGACCACTCAGGGAGACAGCGTTTCAAGGACTGACTTTGAGTTAAGCTACACTTAGCTACAGTAATTAAAGAATCTTGTAAGTAAAGATTTCCACCTTGTTCTCAAAACACACTGTCATCAGTGATCATATATAAATGTTAAAGATATATAAACCTTATAAGTGAAAGGTAATAGCCTAAAAGGCCAGACAGAGGAAATGTGTGATACCTTTTATTTAAATTGTATATAAGCTGTAGCATTGATTCAGAAATCTTACTATTACAGGTGGACTCAGAAAAAAGTGACATGGTTACCTCATGTCCAGGATGAGGACAACCCATAGCCCAGCTACCTGTGAGCTAAGACCCAGTTTTTTGAAGCATTGTTGTGTGACTTTGGCCCAGCTGATTGGATAAAAAAAAAAAAATGCTGTCAAGCTGTTGAGAAATTACATAAACTAAAGAAACTGTGCAATAATCAAGGACTCCAGGGAAAAGTCAAAAGTCCCAATAAAAGAGCACGAAATTGAAAGACAGCAACTAAGCAGGACTGAATTTCAGCCTGCACCACAGTACAACAGAGCTCACTTTCCCAACACGATTGCCATCAGCTACATATAGTTACTTGTTGGGTGCCTGCATAAGAAGTATCAAACATACCAGTGCTTAGTCTATTATATTAGCCCAGGCAACCTACTGTATTCACTTAGAAATAATTGCTGTGTAAATATAATTTTTCTGTATTCCTTCTTCTACACAGTAAAAGATTTCCCCAAAAAAGATAGTTGATAAAGGAAAACTAGGGGACCTTTGTCTAAAGTGAGGAATAAGAGCATTTTCAAAGGATTACATGTCAATCTGTTATTTAACCTCAATCTGTGCACACGAAATAAATTCAAACTTAACGAATTTCAGAAAAGTTGTAGTACCACTATATGCCTTAAAATGTGTAGAAGTCCTTTGATAGATACTCTGTGTAGTCTGAAATATAAAATTGCTAACAAGACATAAACTTTCAGGTAGAAATTTGTATCACTAGTCTGGTACAGAATTGTTTAAGCTATTTTATGAACTGAATATTGAGCATAAGCATGTCACAGGTGTACTGAATAAATGATCTCTGAGAAGATTTACCAATGTTGGTATGGAAATGCTAAACATAAAAATATACAGTGAAATATTTTTTATGAGACTAGTTGCACTAACACCTTGTATTTGTCATAGCTACCAATGTGTTTTCTAAGCCAAGTATGTGATGTCTTCCGTATAACAAAACTTTTCTCAGTAACTCACACTTTTATAATTAAATTGATTATCTCCCTGCATTCTGCCAAAATTAATGCCTTAGGGTCTAGAAATTCAGTCTTTCATGACTAGTTCTGTCAGATATTGGTAGCAAATATATACTAGGAGAATGGGAAACATCAATACGATTTCATTGGAACCAATCAAGAAAAGAATGGAAATTGGTTTTAACGATTGTGAAACTTCCTAGACTCATGTTGGAAAAGAAAACAAAGACCAAATCTATGCAATGATTGTACATTCGTATTCTCTTTTATTCACTTTTTCATCTCTATGCTCAAGGTTTCTTTCCCTTGGAAGTCGAAACAACATGGAAGATACTATACATATACAGAATCAGGACATAAATACAGTTTACAGAAAATGCTCTACCATTAGTAACAATTCCAGGTCCAACAGGTGAGTGAGACAGAAATATTGTCTGCTTCAGGTTAAGGTGTTCCATGGTGTTTGGTCAGCTTAGCTTTGATTGTATAAATCCTGTTAAACCCGGATGCTCTTAATAGCTTAAACATTAGATGCAGCTGCTAAGACATCTTCCTATAATATTTTTGGAAGTTGAAAAAAAGTTTGTAACTAAAAATGCTTGTCTACCAGGCTGAACTCAAAATTCAAGGATAATACAAATGAAACACTATGAAACAGTACAATTCAACAATCTTAAGAAAAACTTAAGAATGACACTGAACCAGATAAACAGTCTATCCAGTTGCATGTGTTTCCCCAGTAATATCTAATAAATGATGCCAAGAGAACAAGAATAGGCAGGGATACCTGATGCCTCTGGTAAAAAAAATATTTTTTGTTGCAATCTGTTTTCATTTTAATAAGTTATCCTGGATGAGTAGTCTTACTCATTTAACAAGTCACTGTGGATTACTTTTACATATATTTCTGTAATCTTGCCTGCAATCTTCATTAATTTAAGTATCCAGATCATGCTGTTGTAACGGGTTGCATGGACTTGTTCTCTGCTATATGAAAAACAATCCCTTTTTTTATTTTGAATCAGCTCTAATTAGTTTATTTTCAGTTTCACTGCTTGCCTTGGAAGAGAATGTGGACAACCAGTCCCTATTTCCAAATGTCACTTATGATTTAGTAGATCTTTATGTTATCCTCAGTAATACAAAGTCATCTCTTCCACAATCCTAGTCTATTCAGTCTTTTTTTGTACAGAAGACAGTATTTATCTTTGTTCATATATCTTTGTTAGCCTTCTCTGAACATTCTCATGTTCAATTATTCTCTTTTAGAGGTGAAAGAATCAGGCTAAGGGGAATCCCTATACTCTCATATCCAAGGTATAGGCAAACTAGGAATTCTACAGCATATTGATAATACTCCCTGTATTTTTTTCTTCACAAAGTCTCAGTAAGTCATTGTATTTGATCTTCTTCTTTTGTCTGCCACTGTGCTTGAGCTGACATTTTTAGATAATTTTATTCCTTATCTCCAAAATCTTGCTTCTAAATACTAACAGTCAACTTAGAGCTTCACATATCATTCATATGTGAAATTAAGATGCTTTTCCTCATGTGTATCACATTTATAGATATTGAATTTCAACTGTCATCAATTGCCCAGACACTCAGTATTATAAGGCGTCTTGACAATTTTCATGGACAGTATTTGTCCTTAGGTTCCTCAATAGCTTAATATTATCAGTAAATTATATAATTTCATTGCTCACCTCTTTCCTAGACTATTTATGAATGTATTCTACTACAAACTCCTCTGGAACTCTGATAGTGATATTCCTTGGTTATGGGGTTGGCCCTTTATTCCTACTCCCTCTGTCACATTAAACATATTTAATAAACAAAATGAAGAAAGAGGAAGAACAACAGAAATAAATAGTCAAGTAAACCAGAAGAACATATGTATTTCCATGAGAAACCTTATTTTTATTTCTATGTATGTGACTGAAGATACTGAAAAGATTTATTAAAAATTATTAGTTTCTAGTGCTAGAAAGACTTCCAAAATATTTGGCAACGCAGAAACTCAATGTTGTTTTTTTTAATATTGGAAACATAAAAAATCTCTAGTATAGTCAGTACTTAAGCAATCTGATCTATTTCAGATTAACACTGTAAAAGTATGAGGGCTTTTTGTATGAAACTCGATGTCTTTGTTATATAGCTGCACATAGAAAATTTACGACTCTTCTTATCCTTATGTAATCTTAATGCCTCATAAACAAATATGTCCCAAAGCAAAAGTAAATTAGTAGCTACTGAGGTTGCCACGAACAGAGAAGCTCACAACTGATTATATTAACTGTTTAATTGAATGCATTTGCCTAGTTGAGTAAAACAACAATTGTGTCAATTTTTTTCTAATTGTGTTAGTTTCTGCCTTTGGTTCACTGCCTTTTCTTGGGCTAACTATAGCTGATAGTAATGATTAATTTTGTTGTTCATGAAGCTGTGATAACAAGCAGATGATTGGACTTTTACATTATCTTTCACATTGATTGAGAAACAAAATGGTCCCCCTTTTTTCAACCTCAGAGTTAGAACTATCCTATTAAAAATCATCATTGTCACACTGCAATACCCATAGATATAAGAATGGTAAGGAAATGTAATGCAGGTTGCAGAAGAATAATTTTCATACATTTTGAAGAGTTCAGAAGATTTAGTTCTAGAGATCAGTAGATGACATTTTCTCATCCTATAGAATATCCTGATTTTTTTTTTCTTCAATTTCCATTGAGATGAAATAAAAATATCTCAAATAAATTCCTCTAAAAGGTGGGAGGGGAGGGAGGGGCAACACATACGTGTTCTGTTTGTTCTCTCTGATGAGATCAGAGTGAAAGTCAAGCCTTGCATCTTCACACCAGGAAGTAAACTGCATTTTTTTTTTACATATCTTAAATAAATGTCTTATAAGGAATAAGTAACTAACCACTGGGTGATTAATTAGTCTGTAGAGAGAAAAAAAAAATCTTTTTATCTATCCCATTGAAAAGAGTCCCATTCAGAAAATATAATTAATAAGATTTGTTATATTTAATGAAGTACATATTAATCAAAACAAATATTTTTACTCTCTAGTTCAGAGACACAGATAGCTACATCAGAGACCTAATACCAAAGTTCATTACTCTCTTCCTAGGCTTATTTAATTAGCATACAAAGAGGCATATTTGTTTGTTACACCCTAGGAGAGCTCCCTGCTGCTTCCATCTTTGAAGAAACTTGATGATCTTTCTCTATCTTTTGCCTTGAATGGAAATACTTTGTAAAGTTCTAGTTTTAAAAGTTACATATCTGATGCACATATACCAAAAAAAAAAAACAAAACAAAAAAATCAGAAGTTAAGTCTAAGGAAAATACTTTATGTGAGAAAATTGCACACTGATTATCCCTTTTTTTTAACCTGTGCCCGTTACAAGGTTGTCATTCAGAACAACCTTTTGCATCTTTGTGGAGAAAAAAGAAGATAATATCCATTTTAAAACTTCTGCCACCATACCTCCCTCATAAAAGCCAGCCAAAGCAATTACTTTACACCATTAGGTAAATCCTTTTTCTGATTCAAAAACCAGTTGAGCCACTCAATAATCAGACTGCAAGTATAGACATAAATAATTTTTGAAGATAGATACCTTGTTATTAACAGTTCATGTTTATTAAGACATGATTTACTTGCTTGTATTTCACTTTATTTTGTTGAGGAAAGTTGAATGTTTTTAATATATACATCAATAAATGTTGCTCTGTTTGTAAACCACAATTTTGGTAATATTCTTTTTACTGCTACTGATTATGTTACCTCCCACATTGGTGATGGAACTGATATACATTCATTATACTGAGATTTTTCTGGCATGTAATTTTCTAGATAAATAAACAAAACCTATAACTCATGCCACTGCTGCAAATATACTGTTAAAAATGAGCAAGTTTCCTGAGTCAACCTACAATATAGAACAAATGAAAAATGATTAAAATTATGCTCAAGGCAATGTCTATTACCTGTTCACCATGTGACAATGAAATCCTGTTTAAAATGTGAAGTTTCTAATGAAATGCATTAGCAATTCAGTTGAAAACTGTTTTCTGCACTATTTCTGTTTTTCTCCTTTCCCTTTATGACACAGCTCGGAACCTAAGCCAGGTCCTTGAGACAGGGAAACACATGGATTTCACTTAGGGATAAGATGTTGGTTAAATGTCACCTTTTAATTATTTTCTTATTTATTTTATTATTGAAATTCAGAACACTTCTCAAGAAAAATGGCAGGTTTCTCTCTCTCTATTCATAAACAGAAGAAAAGGAAACAAAAACCAACCAAAACAACACAGAAACATGATAATTTTCACAATGTTCCTAGTTTTTCAGACTGACCAGATCTTAGGTTTTCTCCAGCTATGACACACAAAGTGAACTAATCTATTTATCATGTGGTTTTGATTTTATTATTTGGCTTTCAGATTCCAAAATCTTACTACTGAAATATTGATATATGATTTTTTTTCCTTCTCTTTCATTCTAATAATATGATGACTTATTTTTAAATAATTGTTGGAGTGATAATGCGCCTCTTTTTTGCTTTAAGCCCAAATAAAGTGTATATTCTGAAAATCAGAGGCATTTCAGTGTCTTGTATTATGTATACGAAGTGTAGGAGAAGTGTAAGATGATGAAAAATCCCAAATACTGTATAAAAATCTTTGCACAGGCAAATCTAAAAAGTAGTCTGTGTAAGACAAAAAGAGACAGCAAGGCCATCAAAAAATCTGTAATAAATGCAATGCATATCACTATCCTATCTTAACATTTTTCAAACTTATTTTCTGCACAATATTTAAAAACTTACTTTTCAATTTTGTTTTCACTTGTTCCAAACTTCTTTTTTTTTTTTTAAATAGCTGTTCTGTGTATCAAAATGCCATGAAGGATTTGTATTTCTACTGTATAGGAAGAACAAAAATGTAATGAGTCCATGAAAAAGATTCTAGAAAATCATATTGAAAGAGTATAAGAACATATATACATATATATATGAATTATTGAATTCCCTGGGTCTCCATTTGTGACCCTATTTCTCTTTCCTTTCTCATTTATAAGGAGAGGTTTGATTATAGGAGGTAAACAATTAATCTTTCTGTTTCATTTTTCCTATGTGAAAGTCATTTTTAACCCTCAAAAAACAGACAAGTTGACTCTCAAAAATAAAAAAGGTACCTTTTTTAATGTATTTCCCCCATCTGCCCCACTCTTTTTCACCCTCCACTATTTACGTCATCCATGAGGGTAAGACTCCTACCTAAAATCCTCTCTTTGCTCCCCTGATCATCATTACCAGCCCTAGAATTTTTCTGTTCCAGTGACTCCACCTCAGCTGGAGGCTGTCAGCACAATGAATATGGCTGGCTTGTCTGAGATGGATTTTACATTCTGTTTGAAGTACCTGCAAATTTACATTGTTGGCTCCAATCAGAATGAAAAGACCGATTGAAACAACATGTCTGAGGATCACAGAATTCCAATATAGCATATGGACAAATATTAGCTGCTTCAAAGCCTGAAGTAACTGCTAATAAAGTAGAGCTATTGAAATCCTTTAGAAAGTTCCTCATTTTGCACACCTTTCTGTCCATAGAAGCAATCCTCAATAAAAATATAATTCCTCTGGCTTTACAGTGAAAGCAATACACTTTCTCAGTTACATCTTCCCACCATTTAAGACAAGGGACTGCAATTTCTTTGTACAGCCTTTTGGAGATCTTTTCCATTTTACAACTGCATGATTTTACCATGTATTGTTCAAAATACCAAATTCTGTACTGTGTTTCCTAATAGCCAATGCTTTTACACAAACTTTTTTCCTCTTTCTTTCTTTTTTTTTCCTATTTTTTTCTCCTAATTTTTTTTTTACTATTTTTTTTTCCTATTTTTTTTTTTCCTTATAGTCTTTAAAGTATCTTACGTTGAAAGGTCTGGGAAAATTCTGATACCTTCTATAGAAAAACAAAGTAAGCCAAGTAAAATAAAAAAAAAATATTTGTTTCAAATTGCTGAAATATTAGGTTTGAGGATTTGCTGAGCTATTTTTTGTTGGTTTCTCATTTAATCATTCTAATTTTGATGGGAAGAAATGAACTCAAAAGAAAGGAAGATTTTCACACTCCTCCAAACTTTATGGTAAAATGTACTACTGAACTGTGTATATGCAATTTTTAAACACTGAATTGTAAGACTTACTGTCCTTTGAAAAAAATACTTTTATTTGCTTATTTGTTGAAAATAAAAACTGAATAAGATAATGATGAGAGAAACTGTAAAAATTAAATTTAATCTTCTCTGATCCTTCCTCAACGACTTTAAGGATGTCACATAGTCTTTATTTCACTTCCAATCCAAAGTCATAACATAAATGGAAAGTGTAGTATTAGTTAATCTCTTACTAGGGAGAGAAATTGTGGCATCACGTAAACATTTATCATATAGCTTGACAAATTTCTCACATACCTCTGCTACCATATTTATGTACATCTGATCATCTTGGTGGACCTGTCCTGGACTCTCTCCAGAAGTTCCCTTTCCCTCTTCACCTGGGGAGGCCAGAACTGGACACAGGACACTAGATGAGGCCTCACTAGGGCAGAGTAGAATGAGAGTAGAACCTCCCTTGCCCTGATGGACACATTCTTCTTGATACATCCTGGGATGCTATTGGCCTTCTTGGCCATGAGGGCACATTGCTGTCTCATGGTTAGTTTATTGTCAACCAGGACTCCCAGATCTCTCTCTGCAGAGCTGCTCTCCAGTAGATCAATCCCCAGCCTGTTCTAGTGCTTGAGGTTGTTCCTCTCCAGATGCCAGACTCTGCACTTGTCCTTGTTGAAACTCATGAGGTTCCTCTCTGCCCAACTCTCAAGCCAGTCGAGATCCCACTGAAATGCAGCACAGACTTTTGGGGAATCAGCCAGTCCTCCCAGTTTGGTATCATCAGTAAACTTACTGAGGCTACACTCTGTCCTCTCATGATGAAGATGTTAAAAAAGACTGGCCCCAGAACCAATCCCTGTGGAACTCCACTGGCCACAGGCCTCCAACTCAATTCTGTGCCATTGATCACCACCCTCAGGGCTCTGTCATTCAGCCAGCTCTTGATCTACCATCTACTCATCCAAGGCACACTGCCTGAGCTTTTTGAGGAGAATGTTGTGGGAGACAGTGTCAACAGTCTTGCTGAAGCCAAGGTAGATGACATCCACTGCTCTCCCCTCATCTAGCTAGCTGGTTATGCCCTCATAGAAGGCTATCAGGTTGGTCAAACAGGATTTGCCCTTGGTGAATCCATGTTGACTCCCCCTGATAACAATGTTATCTTCATATGTTTAGTGACTACATTCAGGATGAGTTGTTCCTTCACCTTTCCAAGGATGGAGGTGAGAATGTAGTTTCCTGGGTCATCTTTCCTGCCCTTTTTGAAGACTGGCGTGACATTGGCCTTTCTCCAGTCCTCAGGCACCTTGCCCGTCCTTCATGATTGTTTGAAAATGATGGAGAGCAGCTTAGCAACCACATTAGCCAGCTCCCTCAGCACTCTAGGGTGCATCCCAGCAGGACTCATTGAGTTATGAGCCTTAAGCTTTCCGAACAAGTCTTTAACCTTTTCTTCTTCCACCCAGGGCAAATCCTCTGTTTTGCAGGCCATCCTACCATCCCTGTTGGACTGGGCTTCCTGAGGGCCTGCCATTGCTGTAAAGACTGAAGCAAAGAAGGCATTCCATAGTTCAGCCTTATCCGCATCCTCGGTCACCAGGGCATCCTCTGTGTTTAGCAGCGGTCCCCTATTCCCCCTAATCTTCCTTTTGCTCCCCTGAGTTGTCCCAGACATGATCTTTTCTGCTGTGGATTTGGAATTTATTCACACATTGAAAATGTTGAAGTCTTTGTTACCCATTAGTACAGTCAAACTTGGAAATACACATCACGTTTGTTTATAAAGGGGAATAAAAAAAAGTTATAGGTGATTAAGCCTCTGTCATGGTTTAGTATGGAGCCACTTTTCCTTAGTAACAGAGGGAGGGGGCTGCAGTGCAGACCTGGTAAAGGGTTCTCAAACTTTCCCCCAGCTCTTAGGGTCAGACTCACTTCCAGGCCAGCTGGGCCAAACTAGCACCTCTGTCATCACTATTTAAGGATGGGAAATTGAAGTGTGTGGGAGGAGGTGTAAGAGTGGTAAGAGATGGAGGTGACCACGTAGATCCCACAGTAAGAGAAGGAGGAAGGATGGAGGAGCATCAGACTGGAGATTCCTCTGTAACCCATGGTAAGAACGCAGGATGTGCCCCTGCAACCCATGGAGGGCAATGGCAGGGCTGAGAGCCACCAGCAGCTCCATGTTGGTGCACCTGGCTGGGCAAGAGACTGTGTGAGGAGGCGGCCATGCTGCAGAGCCTGCAGGCCCTAGAGCAGACACACATGAGAGGCAGAGAGGAGCTGCAGTCTTTGGGATGAACAGACATCAGAGCAGCCCATGCAGAGCTACCTAGCCTGTGACCCTGCAGAGAGGACTGGCAAGGAGCCCACCTGTGCTGAGGAGAGACTAACAGTAGAAGCCATCAGGAATACACTGACTGAAACCCCCATTTTCTGGCCCCTGAATCGTTCAGTGGGGGAAGACAAAAAGACACCGGGATCAGGGCTCTGTGCCCAGGAAGAGGGGAGAGGTGGGGAGAAGGTGGTCTTAAAAGACTGGTTGTGCTCTTCATCATTGTACCACTCTGTGTTGTTTTCTGTTTGTTATTTTTGGGGATTTTATGGTTATACTTTAGTTGGTGTTGGATTATTTTTTTTCCTTTTTTCTTCTCCAAGTTAAGTAGCCTGGTCTGTTTTCTCCAGGACCATAAGTAGCAATTAAGCCCTCCCTGCCCTTTGGGAATTCTTAAGTCCATGGTACTTTAGATTAATCGTGTCCTTGGATGGGCCTAAACCATGACAGCCTTAAACAATATTGTATATTCTTTTGTATTATTAATCGTTTTCCTAAACTCTTAATGCAAGTCATGTTTTTTGTTGTTTAAAGAGAGGTCCTTTCAAAAGGTGAAATGTTTAAGTTCTATGTATCTAAGTAAAGATTTTAGCACATAATAAATAGAATATTTTCTTTGAAAATAACAAAATAAAATATTTTGAAACAGAGGAAATCTGTATATTTCAAAATATATCCTCCTCCTCCTATTTATTCAAGCTAAAACAATGCATTGTATTTGATTTCATTTTGAAACTCTAAATGTTTTTAAGCATCCTGAAACTTAGTTTCATGATATTTTACTATGTATTGGATAAAAAAAGAGACAAAATATCCCAATGACAAAAACAAACCAAAAAGCAATCCTACTCCAATTCTTTACTTAAGTTTTCAATGGACATCTGGGAATGATAAGTCATCAAAAATCTTCAAATTATCTCTCTGGACAGAGGTGAATAGTACACTTTTGCTTTTCTTGTCTACTGTTAACTCTGGTAATAGCAAGTGAGCTCTGTAAAGAGCCTGTCACATTTGTCAGATTTATAATGCTACAGTTCAGCTTCCATTCTCTGACAAACTTTAAAGTAGAGGAGGCTAAAGTGCCTGTAGAAGTTAGGTTTGAAGGTTTTTCATTATATACAGACACACCAACAACAAATACTGTACAAATTAACTTTTATAAGCAGAATTTATACCTCTTGAAATGAAGTTTTATGTTGCATCCTCGTACAAAGAAACAAGCTACCTGCAAAGCAGACCAGAGCACAGAGTTCCTGACTGTTTCCAAAACAGATTACACTGTCCCTCCCGTTTTTTCTCTATTCCAAGTAAACCTTGAGATCTTTCTTCTTACTTTTGCAATACAGTGTAGTATTTTTTTCTAGAGTAGTTAGAGAAAAAGCAAACAGGTTTCCAAGCACAGTGATAACAAAGAGGTTATCATATCCTATATTTTTGAATCCTATAAATGTACAAGACTCTGTTTCTTAGGTTTTCATTCTTCCTTCTCTGGTTTTCACATTTAAAGGAAATACCCTCATTTAATGCTCTATAATGTTAAAAAAAAAAAGTATTTGTGGTGTAATACTACTTTTTCAATTTTTATAGAGTTCTGAGTTTTCTTCAGTAGTTACCTGTGAACTTCCCATTTCTTCTCCTCCTCCCTTACTCTGCCCTGGTGAGGCCTCATCTGGAGTACTGTGTCCAGTTCTGGGCTCATCAGCTCAAGAGGGACAGGTAACACCTGGAGAGAGTCCAGTGCAGAGCCACCAACATGATCAGGGGACTGGAGCATCTTCATCGTGAGGAAAGGCTGCAGGAATTGGGGCTATTTAGTCTAGAGAAGAGGAGACTGAGGGGGGATCTCATTAATTTTTATAATTGTAGAAATGGTGAATGTCAGGAGGTTGGGACATCTCTTTTCTCTATAGTATATAGCAGCAGGACAAGGTGTAATGGGATGAACCTAAAACATAAAAGTTCCATTTAAACATAAGAAAAAACTATTTTACCATGAGGGTGATGGAGCAGTGGAACACGCTGCCTACGGAGGATGTGGAGTCTCCTTCCTTGAAGGTCTTCAAGAACAGCCTGGACTCATTCTTGTGTGACCTGTTCTAGGTGGAACTGCTTCTGCTGGGGGGTTGGACTGGATGATATCTAAAGGTCTCTTCCAAACCCTACCATTCTCTGATTCTATTATTCTTCCATGGAATTGATATCCTGGGACCAGTACCTTCCTTGCTTTTCTCTCCTGCTTCATCCAGTATTTCAGACTAAAATGATTCTGTAAAAAGGACAACGTCAATAGCTTTCTGTAGCGACGTCTTCAAAATTTTGAGGTTAGAAAGCTTTTTTTTCAGTCACTCTTCATGGTGAAATTTATCTTCAGCTTTCCAAATTAATAGTCTGATTTTTTTTATTATGTTTAATATTATATATTAATATTATAATTATTATTTTATCTATTACTATTGTTGCATCTGTTATCTAATTACGGTTATTTACTTGTCCAGAATGACCCCAATACCTCCTGTAGTTCTATCTGAAAAAACATTCATAGTAATTTGTCTTAATAATGCAAATCCATTGTAATCTTAATTGTAATGGGTGATGGTCAAAATTGTTATTGTTGAACAAATCGAGTAGGATTCAGTTATATTGTGCATATTATTGTAAGCAATGACTGTGTTTGTGTAAGTTTGATTATGTTTTGTGGAACCTTGTAATAGTAGTTAAGCCAACACCTGGATGAAACAACAAGGGCCCAACCAAGTCAGAGCTCGGATGGTGCAACAAAGTAGCGGAACTTCAGAGGCAGGAACACCCAGCAACATTTTTCACCAATCTGGAGCTGGTAGATGAGTGAGGACGGCGCGTGGACACTGTCGACTGACCAACCAGGGGCCGATTCGTCAGAGTGTCCCAGCCCATGAAGGGGGGGGATAACATATATAAGTACATACGAAAGGATGAATGTGTGTGGTGTGGCGGAACTGCTGAACTTCCCCTGGTCACCCAGCGCTGTTTGCCCTTTTATCGCTTGCTATAATTGGTTTAATAAAATTCTGTTTGGTTAAGAAAGCTTTAGAGGCTGATTCCTCAATAACATTAGTTATAGATGGATATCACATCTCAATATGTAGGGAGAGAACAAGTTGACAGATTACTGATAGTTAAGAACTTACTATCAATTCACATTACTCAGGCAAAGATCTCAGTTTGAGACTTACTCTCTAATAAGCTATCACATTAAGATAGTCTAATATCTCACTATAAATCATCACCTTGTTTTTAAATTTCCTGATATATTAAATTATATTTCACAATTCTAAAAGAGAGGCTCATTTAAATTCCCTTTAAGCTTTTATTGTTAGATAAAGCATTAAAATACTTAACATCAACATCTTGTTCTATTTCTAAAAAATAACAAAGCAGCACCTTGTTATTCATGGTTATAATAAAAGGAAACTTTATGGATGTTCACTGGAAGTTAATCAGGAGTACAGGTCATCATTTGTTGATTAAATCTGAAGCAGTTGTGGAGACATATATCTGCTGGTCCAGATACAGAAATGTAGTCATATGAAGGTTTTAGATGAGAACATTCACAATTCCAGTCTGCAATGGCACTTCATAGAATCATGGAATCATAGAATCTTTTCAGTTAGAAAAGACCTTTAAGATCATCAAGTCCAACTGTAACTCTATCATTGCCAAAGCCACCATTAAACCATGTCTACATATCTTTTATATATCTTCAGGGATGGCGACTCCATCACTTCCCTGGGCAGCCTGTGGCAGTATTTAACAATCCTTAGTGAAGAAATTTTGCCTAATCTCCACTCTTACCCTCACCTGGCTCAACTTAAGGCCATTTCCTCTTGTCCTATCACTCATTATTTGGGAGAGGTGACTGAACCCCACCTCACTATAACCTCCTTTCAAGTAGTTGTTGAGAGTGATCATATCTCTCTTCAGACTCCTCCAGATTAAACAACCCCAGTTCCCTCAGCTCCTTCTCATAAGACGTATCTTCCAGACTCTTCACCAGCTTTGTTACCTTTCTTCTGAATGCTCCAGCACTTCAAAATCCCTCTTGTAATGAGTGGAACAAAATTGAACGTGTTACTAAAGATGTAGCTTCACTAGTGCTGAGTACAGGGAAAAGATCACTTCTCTGATCCTGCTGGCCACATTAGATGCTGTAATAGGATTGCTACACAGAAATTAGTACCCCAATAATTTTTTAATACAAGTAGTTCTGGCCTATCTAGTGGCAAAACTTAATTCAAAATAAGAAAACAAACAAACAGAACTACCAAAAAAACACAGGTCAAAATCTGCCCTCTGGAAGTCTAAGACAGCAGTACTGATGACCACCGTCCTTGCTTCTCTGACAATCAAGAGCACAATCATTTCATGATCACCATGCCCAACATGGCCTCCAACTGTACTCTTGTGTTTTCTATTGCTTTTATTCCTGGTTTATATTTTAATGCTAGCTCACGTCAGTGTAGTCAAAGTTCCTCTGATTTTTGTTATTGATCTTTTTAATTACATTAGTTGTAAACAGAGATTGTCACCCTAGTCATTTTGTTCATTTATCACTCAAGAAAGGATCAAAATTATTAATGTATATTCAGAAGTACCATCAGTGAGGTGCTCAGGAGAACCACAACTGTGATCCAGAAAGGTAGCAACATCTGTACTAGGCAGCAGGTGCTAATCTGGTGCTAATGCTTTAGGAATATTCTGAGACATTACCAGATAAATGAATTTAATGGATTTACTTTGCTCTTCTAGGAAATCTGCAAACTAGCTCAATATGCTGCAGGAAGGAAGTCAGAAAAAGTTCAGTATTAAAACTCACCTTGGTAAATGCTATTGAAACCACATTTTTTTCCTGAGGAAAGTCAGCAGGAAAAGAAAGCACAGGACACAGGAACCCACGAGATCATGCACAAAATGCTAAGCCTGTCGAGTAATATTTCAGGTATGATATAGACATAGGAATAATGATTTTTTTTTTTTTTTTAAATCCTCCTTTCTCTGTTTTTTTTTCCTACAGTTAAATAAAATATATTGTCAAGACAGCTGTCAGTCACTGTGGCACTAGTCATAGCTTTCTCAAGGGATGAAACACAGATTCCTAAAATACTCACACCTTCAAGGAAGCAAACAATTGGTTCATCACCCCATCAATGAGTGGAATGAAAGTGCATAAGAAGCTGGGAGAGGACATGGCTGACCAAAAAGATATCCTACACCATATGATGTCACGTTCAGTGATAAAATCTGGGGAAGAGAGAAATGGAAGGCTATAAAGAGTTATCCCATTTGGCTTCCCAAGTAGCTATAACATATGATGGGGTCCTGCTTTCCTGAAGATGGCTAACACCTGCCTGTCCATAAGAAACGATGAATTAATTCCTTGTTTTGCTTTGCTTGCATGCAAAGTTTTTACTTAGCCCGTTGAAATGTCTTTATCTCAACCCATAAGGTTTGAAACTTTTACCCACTGTTTCTCATATCAATTGTGTGGGGGAACAGGGGGCAAGGGATGAGTGAGTAGCTGGGAGGGCTTAACTGTCTGCTAGGTGTAAACTGCAACTACCGTTTAAAGCAATGGTACTAAAAATTGACACATTTTAGTCAGATTATCAATCTGAGAGCTAGACAGTATGATCAATTAGAATTTTTATCTTTCTTTTTTTTTTTTTTTAATTTCCTGTAAAATCGTATAAACAGAAAAATGAGCAGCTGAGACAGGTTTATAGGGCCAAGTACTCATTCTTTCAAAAGAGTACTCGGTGTACAAGTAAATTATAAAGAATGGAAGAAAATGTAAATTTTTATGTACTTTACCATTCCCTAATCTAGAAACTTTTAATATTTGGTCAAGCTCCTACAGGACTACAGTGGTTATTACATATATATCTCTGAACTTGGGGAAATGAACACAGTTTGTTTCAATCTCTTATGCAATAAGAGTCAAAAACACATCTTTTCCTTCTTGGTTTTTGGGGAGAATGGGAAGGGACTGATTTTGCAGTTTGAGAGCTAAAAAGGGTGGAATGCAATTAACTTGCAGAAACTCTGCAAATACCTCCTTCAATGTTGCAATACACTGTCTTTATAAAGAGAGACACATTTGAAAGTCAGGAGGTCAGCTTAAAGTGGAAGCAGTAGGATAGAAGCAATTTCTTGACACTACAGAATTGATTAGGTAAAAAGTATCAAAGCTGTTTCACAGACATACATTTGGAAGCAGCAGGATGATATGTCTCTGTACTGATTTAGAGGGATTTGATGAGCACAGAGGATATATCTACAAATCTTCAGAACCATATGGATATGGAACTGCACAGTGATGAAACTAATATACCCTACTGAAATGACAGTGCTGTTCATATACATTGACATTGTTCCTGGGTAAGAGCTATCTGACTTTTAGACAATTTAGACCATAGATGGCATATCATGGAATGTTTCTACACCCATCAGACCATCAATAGAGCCTATATCATTCTGTCTTAGTAGAATATAAAATATCTATATATTCAGAACACATCAAGGTTTGGAAATTATCAATTTGCAAAATTAAAATTTACAAAATTTACAATGTACAATTTACAAAAGAAAAGGAACAGAATTAAAAAAAATATTCTGATATGATACAAAAGGAGAATCAAGATCTGTTAATATTACGCTACTATTGTGAAAAAAAGTTGAAAAGATATGACATTAAAGCCACTCTCTTTACTAATTTTTCTTTGTCTCCATGTATATTAGATTTTCAGAATGGAATATGAACCATAATTTGGATGTCCTATTACATATAGCATTATCTTCTTCATTTTTATCTGTCATGAATTTTCTGAGGAGCTGTGGAACATCTCTCTGATTGTATCATTGTTACTATTTAGATATGAAAATTTTGAATTTCTAAACTTCAGAAATATCCTAAGTGTGAGCAAAAATGACTGTCCCTTCTCTTGACATATCCATCTCACATTTTGATTTAACGGGTACTAATTTCTTCCTTTCCTATAACTTATTTGAAATAACATACTTTTTCTGTTTCCAAATGACAAAAACCACTAATCAATTGTACATATTTTAAGCTCACAAGAAAGAAAGATGGATTTCTATTCAAGAGGGAAAAGAATCTTGAAGCCCAGTAAATAATAATATCTGCAACAGTAAAACAGTCACAATTTACCTTTTGAAATCTCAGATGTAGATTCTCATTAAATTCATTAAGACTTTGACAGACTGCATCTGTCTATAAAACTCAATATATGGAGATTCATATCTAGACAATTTATTACTTTGACCAAGTTAGATTTTAACTGCAAGTCTTCTATGTAACTCTTTAAACAGATAGCACATTTTGCTTTATATTAGGAAAAATATTCATGTCTTCCAACATCATTAAACCTGTTGCAGTGAAACAATCCCAAAACCACAACTCGAACCAGTTATAATTTATTTTGTTTACCTCTTCACAAACAACTCTTATACGCCATTGGTGTTATTCTGACATTACAAGGTCTGTCTATTACTTTTCTGATTGTTTAAAGACCCTTTTTTGTTCATGATGGAGTAGAGAATCCACTTGGAAAACAATACTCCTGTCTCAGAACACTGTTGTAACATCTCTTATTGTGGTTAGTTCCAAACTGTTGGCTCCTGGAATAGGCATTGTTGCTTCAGAGATAATCCTTCTTCTCTTCTTATTGTACATCTTCAAGTCCAGCAAATAATATGCAATAACTTGATAGTACCGTACTCAGGATTTCTCTTGAAATTCTGTTTGCCCTTGATGACATCTAAGCAATGCATTTCTTGCTACCATACAGTGTTGGATGCGAAGGTATATGGCGTGAATAGAGTGCCATAAATCCTATCTGAGTAAACAAGTATAGATAGTTGTGAACTATTGTGTTGTGAGTGGAGATTTGTAAACAGAAGATGCAGAAAGTGAAAACATATACTTTTGTACAATTAAAGTCTAAAGGATTGATCTTGCCTTTAGCAAGATGAAAAGAGATAGAAGGTAAGAGTAATATAAACTTGGAATTTGGACAAAGATTTTGGTAAATTTCAGTACTATTAAATTAAGTATTCATTGGGATTTTCTGAGGGTAAAATATAAACAAGGAATAATTAGTAGTCATATTTCCAGAGAAAAATCTTAAAGCATTATAGTTTTGGACTGATAAATGATAGGAATAAAATCGGAATTATATCTACAAAGAGGGAACAGAATAGGATATTGAGTAAACTCCTTGTCTGAAATCACTCCTGACAGATGTCAATTATATTAAGATGAGATGATTGAGAATCAAATAAAGAACTAATGTATAAAAGCACTATTGTGATTGATGAAAAGTTTCAAGACTGTACATAGGTACAGTTCATCTCAGAAAGTAAGAATAATGAGTTACAATATTTATGTTGGTTACTTAAACACATACACACACACATACATTCAAAAGAACAAGAGCAATATGCTGCGAATAAATTTCAATACAGTGAAGGTCATTAATCACTTTAGCAAGCTAGGAGGGAGCTGTAAATGCTCTCCTTTGATGTCTCAAAGATACAATAGTCAAACTACATGTCCCAGAAGAGTCATCACACATTGATCATCTTTAAATCTGTCAGTTAAATAAATTTAATGAGATAAAATATAATACTCTGTGATTTGTCTTGAGTTCCTATCAGAAGGTAAACAGATTTTCTCTCTCTTACATATTCTCCTGACTCTTTTAAAAACATACATGAGGGACAATTTGAAGTGTTTCTTTCAAGCCACTACAAAATATTTTGCTTTTGGTAAATCCCTTATGTTTTTTCCTCTGCTCTTACCTTAATGGATCCTTAAGGATCTTTACATTTTGAAATTAAAAGTCTAAAAATTTCTTAATATTTTTAATAAACAATTTATCTTTGTAAAAAATGATATGTAAAAAATATTTGTAGTTATTTCCTAACTTTGAAAATTTATTTGGAATCCTTGAATTTAATTTTTCATCAAAAAGTACTGTTTGTGGAATCAGATCACAGGAAGACAGAAAACATAATTTAACAGTCCCGGTGGCCTCAAAAGTATTCTGATTCTAAGGCTTAAAGTTGATAATTGAGTAGGAAACTTATTGGTAATCATAGAGACCAAAGTGTATTACAAATTGCCAGATTTGACTCACCATAGCTGATGAAAAGATCTGTGTATTAACAACATTTATATTGAATACCATATGTCACACTGATAAGAGTATGATCTTCTGACAAAAAACAGAATTAAAGAAGGAATATTTCTACAGAAAAAGATGACCCAGGTGGTGTTAGTCAGTGCTGATAAGTACTGCAAGTTGTGCTGGTGAACTGATGATTTACTCTTCTGGGATGCAGAGGTGGAAAGTGAAAACTATCAAAAGTGACTGAAGTAACTGACAAAAGGAAAAGAGATCAATAAATAACATATTAAATATCTTTCACTAAGACATGACTCTCCTGAATTATCACACAGTACTTGAATCTGATAAAAAGAACAGGCAGAGGTTAAAGAAACACTGAAGCTAGTTAGAATTTAAGATAGTAAGAGGAAAGATGGAAAATCTTACTGCAACAAAACCATAAGCAGATTGTAAATTCTGGTTTTATGCCTTGAAATCTCACATAAAATCTGGATGCTAGAGATAAATGTCTTGCTGTGAAAAGTGTATCCTTTAAGCTTGTTTTATTCTCAGCATTCAATGATCAGTGCAATCATGAAACTAGGTAGTATTTTCATATCTAAAAAACTGGTCAAAATAATGCAATGTATTATGACTATGCATCTTCTGTGGGGCAAGGAGCATCCATTCATGGGTTGGAATGGTGTCATAAGTTTGTGTGAAGCTGCTTTTTGCTTGATAATGAGGAGGAAGCTGCACTGCTGGTCCCAGCAAGTAGTTCTCAAAACATTCTCCGCTCTGAAGTGGAACCACCTCCAGCCTGGCCAGGCCAATCTGACACTTCTGCCATCACTATTTAAGAAAGGAAGTTTGAGCTGGAAAAGGACGTGGAAGGGTGAAGGCAACCATGCAGACCACACAGTCAAAGGAGGAAAGAAAGAGGAGCATCGGACTGGAGATCACCCTCCAGCCTGCGGCAAGAACACAATCTATGGCCCTGCAACCCATGGAGGGCAATGGCAGAACTGAGAACCACCAGCAGTTCTGGGTGAGTGCACCTGGACAGGCAAGAGACTGTGTGAGAAGGTGGCCATGGCGCAGGCTGTGCTGGAGTGTCCATGGGCTGCAGAGACCCACACAGGAGGTTGAGAGTGATTTATAGGTAGATAGATAAGTTTAGGTTATGGAAGTTTGCTTATTAAAACTAACAATATTAGTTAGAAAATCGTACATATATTTTTATGAAACTCCTAGACTGGTAAACCTACAAACAGCGCTATTAGAAAGACACAGCTATTTCTTGTAACATAACTATTGCTTAGCGCTGATAGTTTCAAGGCTGATATGTACCTAAACGAAGTTACTATTGCTTAGCCCTGATAGTTTCAAGACTGGTATGTACTTAAACAAAATTATTATGGTGAAGCTATTACGTTAGTTCTACACTTGAATATTTGGACGTTGTACACCACTGATCATTACAAGATCTGTCTATCCCTAAACTGTTTTCTGGGATGGCAGAGGCCAGTTTTCATCCTGTCCAAGGACCCAGGAGTAAAGATACATCACAAGGAAAGTTTGGATCCCTAATGACCACTGGAGGAAACAAGAGGACACCGAAAGAAGCATGATGGAAGCGTAACTTGGGTGGACCAAGACAGGACTATGGGTGGGCTCTTTCCTGGAAATGTGATGAATATTCATGTTGTTGTAAATATAAGCTGAAAATCCAAAGGCTGAGGTGGGCATGTTTGATAGAGAAATGCCTCATATTCCCCAATGTTGCGATAAAGAATACCTGCTTAATAGTCTCATTGGCTATTGAGTCCTGACTAGCTTCTTCACGGCATCAAGAGGAGCTGCACACCTTGGGATGAATGTACATCGAAGCAGCCCATGCAGGGCTGCTGAGCCTGTGAGAGACCCTGAGCTGAAGTAAGGAGGACCGATGAGGAGCCTGCCTACCCTGAGGAGAGTCAATCAACAGAAGTCATTGGGAAAAAACTGACTGAAATCTGCATTCCTTAACCCACTGCTCCACTTAAGGGAGGAGATCAGGGCTCTGAGCCTAGGAAGAGGGGAGGACTGAGGAGAAGGTGGTCTTAAAGGGCTGTTTGTGCTCTTCATCATTGTACACCTCTGTGTTGTTTTATGTATGTTATGTTTTGGGGGTTTATGTTTTTGATTGGTTTCCTTTTCTTCCCCAAGTGGAATAGTCTTGTCTGTTTTGCCTGGGACCATAAGACACAATTGAGCCCTTGCTATTCCTAGCATGTTGCAAAAGTCCTCGGTACTTATGGCTGATGGCAGTCCTTTGTTCCTAGATGGGCCTAAATCAAGACAAGTGAGTATAACTAACTTCTGATTTAATTACTATCAAGTGGTCACCCTTACCAATTTTGTTAGTATACTATCAAAAGATTATGTATTAAATTGCTGGACTCTTGGCTGTAAATTAGTGAAGGTTCGGGGGCTCCTGTATGAATAATCATGATCTCATCTTTTCTTCTCTATCCCAAAGTGCTGGATGGTTCAAATAGTTCACTTCAATATATATCTACATTACTGTCGGGTACCACTGTGATAGATGTGTTCTTGAATGAGCTGAATGTGCTTATTTGCTCCAGCAAGGAAAAAACTTTGCCTTAATTAGTCTTCTATATAATTTAGGCATATATAGTCAGAGGTTATGAATCTCATGTTCTACCTCTAGAAAGACAGGATGTTTATGTGTTGAAGAAAATGGTTTTCCTATCTGAAGGACTGGTTTGCATTCTTATCTATGTTCTCTTTTTGTTCTCAAGCTTCAAATGTAAGTTTATGAAGTCATATTTTTCAAAATTTTTATATCCTACCTATAAAAGAGAGGTATAATTTGCTTTCTCATTTTATTATATTAAAGGTCTGAGTAGCACTCCTCACAAAAGAGTTTATTTACATAACTATCAATTATAATCCTCACTGTAGACAAACATGTTCATAAGCAGTAACTACTTGTTAGTTTGGTTGATTGGGTATAAAATATGACACTCATTAAAAGATAAGAGCAAAACAGAGAACATTATGTGTTTAAAGTGTGCAACAGCACATCTACTACTTTACAAATATTTAAATACTATTTGTCTCAATTCTGTCACAACCATCCACGTCAGACATAGAAAGGGTCATAAAACCTCACGTTTTATTATGACTGATATATTTGTTTACCACTTACATACATGTTAAATTTCCGAAGGTCATACTTGAAATTACTTTCTGCTAACTGTAATTGCTACTGAATGTTCATATGCTTTCAGCATTCAGCAAAACAGCAGTGCTGAATCAAGACAGATACTTCCTCAGTCTTCTTACTTGTATTTGAAAACAAAGAATCACAGAGTACTCCTAAAATAGCATAAAATGTTATCTTCAAAAGGATTAAAATGCTCAGTTGATATTTTAAGCTTCATATTTTGCTACCATTAGTGAGAACTTCGCTCATTTTTTATGATCTCCTAAGATCAAGTTAAGTAAAAAAGTCTTTTCTTTT
Organism: Colius striatus; assembly: GCF_028858725.1. NCBI lineage: Eukaryota > Metazoa > Chordata > Aves > Coliiformes > Coliidae > Colius > Colius striatus. Next base: position 100,516,882 of record NC_084759.1, on the reverse strand, counting down.
TCCTGTCAAGCATTTGACAAAATACCATGAAACATTTTTGAAAACAAATATATTCATAAGATTTTTAATGTCATTAGTTTTTGCTGTTAATAACAGATCCAGATGACAGATTGGGGTTTACAGACACTGTTTTGTTTTTTTTTTTTTAAATGAATTTCCACTTTCTTAATCTCAGGTAAATTTGTTATTTAAAATAAGAAAGTTGATTTGAGACACTTTGAATAGGAAAGAGACCTACCTAAGAATACAATGACATTCTTATGAGAAATTTGATCAAAATATAGTCAGTGCAGTCTTAGGACCAGTACTAGAACAACCCTCAGTATTATGGTCATTTGGTCTAAGTGTCATGAAATGTGAATAGCCATTAAACACACATTGAACAGAATGGCCTAAGGAAAGAAAATGACAGCAGGATTTGAATATTAATTATTAACACTCATAGTTTCCTTTTCTTCATCTTTGTAATTCTATCTCATTACTTCTTTATATTTTCATCTTTTTTCGTGTATTGCTTTTACATATTAACTCCTTAACCTTGAAATAATAGAACTTAAAAGGCAGAAGCATAAACTGCAAGTTTTCCAGGATTTGTCCTTGTCTTCTTGCATTATCAGACTGAACGTATTATTATTCATTCCTTCAAGATTGCATTTTCTCCTTCTTCTGTGTAATAGAAATGAGGTATTTGGGCTTATGATCACTGAAATGTCACAAGTTGACCGCACAAAGCCACTTAAAATGAGTGTCTCTAACTCTACTAACAGTGTCAGGTTATGATTATGATTCCAGAGACAGTCATCATAGACAAATCTTTGGTATTTAGGACATAAACATTTATGCTTTCATTTCTAATTATTTGGGATGTAATATTAAATAGGAAAATGTTTGGATTTGTAAGATCCAGCAGTTTATGTTTTTCCTTGATAGATGCCTGTATTGTTATATGTCTGCATCCATATTTAATATTCCTGTAAGGGGTAAAAATTGTTACTTGAGTTGTACTAGTTAAACAGTTTAAAGAGGACAGATTGTAACTGTCATGTAAAGAACAAGAAGAACTAGAGAATAGACACTAGGGAACAGTTGACACAGAAATATGAGGGTTTCACTAGATGGTCACTGTCCAAATAAATAGGAGGAAAAAAAATGTGAAGCAAGTAGAGAGGAGGAGAGCACAATATAAATAAAAATACAGTAAGCAGTTTCTCTTCTGTTTCTGTTCTGGGTTTGTAAGAGTCACAGTCAGAAGTCACAGTTGGCTTTTCTGTCTGCTTTCTACTACTATTATGAAAATTAAAGTTCCACTCATGTAGGGAATTAACATTTAACATATTTATCAATGATCTGGATGGGAGGATCAAATTCACCTTCAATAAGTTTGTAGATGTTATGAAATTGAGTGAGTGTGTATATCTGCCTGAAGCCAGGAAGTTGTTGCTCAGGGGGACCTGGACAGGCTGGATCTATGGGCCAAGGCTAACTGTAAAAGGCTTAACAAGGCCAAATATTGGGTTCTGCACTTGGACCACAACAACTCCATGCAATGCTAAAGGCTTGGGGCAGAGTAGCTGGAAAGCTGTTTGAAGGAAAAGCCCTTGGGGGTGTTAATTGACTGCTATCTGAACACAAGCCAGTAATGCATCCAATTGTTCAAGAAGGTCAATGGCATCTTGGCCTGTATCAGAAATAATGTGACCAGAGCAACCAGTGAAGTGATTGTCCCTCTATATCTAGCACTAGTGAGGCCACACCTTGAATACTGCATTCAGTTTTGGGCCCCTCACTACAAAAAGAATGTTTAGGTGCTGGAGTGTGTCCAGAGACAGGAAACAAAGCTGGTGAAGGGTCTGGAGACCAGGTCTTATGAGGAGTGGCTGAGGGAACTAGGGACATTTAGTCTGGAGTAGAAGCAGCTGATGGGAGATATGATCATTTTGCACAACTACCTGAAAGGAGGTCATAGCAAGGTGGGAGTCAGTCTCTTCTCCCAGGTGATAAGACAAGAGGAAATGGCCTCAAGTTGAGACAAGTGAGATTAAGATTGGAGATTAGACAAGAATTCTTCACTGAGAGGGTTGTCAAAGGCTGATGCAGGCTGCCCAGGGAGGTGTTGGAGTCACCACCTCTGAATATATTTAAAAGATGTGTAGATGAGGTGCTGAGTGATATTTTTTTTGGTGGGGTTGGCAGTGTTAGGTTAGTGGTTGGATTTCATGAACTTAAAAGTCTTTTTTTAAATATCTTCTTCAACAAAAATGATTCTGCGGTTCTATGAGTTTCAGTCCCACAACTTCCCCTTAGGATCATGACTCTACTACATCCTTTAAGGTAAATGGATTTTAGAGAAAGTCTCATATTCTTTTGAAGAATTTACATATCTCTATGCCATGCACTACTTAATTCACTCAGTTTCTTATCTAACACTAAAACTCTCACTTGTCCTTTATCCCTGAGAGCTTCATGGATAATCATAATACCACTCTACCCATTCTCTTGCACTTTAGGCCTTACTATTATTTACTGTCACTGCTCTGGTGCTTAATATACATTTATATATTCATATTCAATTAAGAAAATAATAGCTGTTAAGTATGACTTCCTTCTTTTCCGTCCTAAAAAGCCACATATTTGTCTTTATGTGTTCTCTTACTGGGGAATGCTGAGGTTGATGAGAAAGTAAAGACAGCTTCACATTAAAATTGAGTTAAAATCTGATAACTCAACCCCCACTTAAGAAAAGATTGATTCTGCAAGCTGATTCTTACATGAAACTACTGCCTTACTCATGCACAAATTGAGACCCTGCAACATGCCTGTTGACAATTTGCTCTGAAATAGTAATTGTAAAGTGATTGTCAGCAAGAGGCAGCCTCTTCATTGTGACTGGAATGAGTGGAGCATCCTATTCTGGAATGACTTAGAAAGAAATATTCAGTAGTGATATATATGGAACACAGTACACTGTTATAGTATAATGCAAACCATTTAATTGTACCCACTGTCAAAGAGCAGCAAGAATGATGCTACCTAACGGAAGGTAAGCTTGGACCCAATGGTGACTATGGTGGCAATGCCCTCACAGAAAGAGCACAGTCCTGCAACACCAGAGGCAGTCCAGCAGAGCACAGAGAGAACTGCAATGGGTCCTAGCACCAGTACAGTGAGCGTTGTGCAAAGACAAAATAACAAGCCAAATCCAAGGTCAATCCAGGAAACACAGAAATTTCAGGAACAGATCAGAGGAAGCTCACCTATAATTTAGGAAGGATAGGAATATGAGTAGGGAAGAAAGTATTATTTCTCAGAGATAGGAACTGAAATTACCTGACAGCAAAGTGTATTCTTATGCAGTATCTAATTTAACTGCAAAATATATTGTCACCAGATTTAATGGAGATAGGTATATTCCAAGCAGATTTAGGCAAACTCATGGACTTTAAGTTCACTAGTAGCTATTATAACTGTGAAAATTCTATCATCTCGTCCTCAATTGCCAAAGTGTTGATTGCTGAATTGCAATGCTGGAGAAAAGGTCACTCTATGTACTCTTTCTGAAAACATTTATTAATCACTGTTAGACCATGATGCCCTTCATTTCTGTGATGGTTTAGCCCTGACTGGGTGCCAGGTGCCCACCAAGTCATTCTATCACTCCGTCCCTAAACTGGATAGGGAAGAGATAAGTATAACGTGTTTTGTGAGTAGAGATATGGACAGGGAGATCACTCGATTATTACTATCATAGGAAAAACAGAGTCAACTTGGGGAAAAACGGTTTGATTTGTTAATGAACAATCAAAACAGGGTAGGGAAAATGAGAAATAAAACTAGAATATAAAAATACTTTCCCCAATCCCTCCTTCTTCCGGGGGCTCTCCCTCTTTCCCTCTGAAGCAGCACAAGAGGACAGGGAATGGGAGTTGCAATCAGCTCATTACAGATCGACTTTGCTGTTACTGCTTCTCAGGGGGAGACCTCATCAGACTTCCCACTGCTACACTGTGGGATCCCTCCCACAGGAAATAGTCCCTCATGAACTTCTCCAAAGTGTATCCTTCCCATGGGCTACAGTTCTTCACGAACTGCTCCAGCATGGCTTTTTCCCATGGGCACAGCTCTTCACACACTGCCCCAACATGGGTCATCCATGGGGAAAACAGTCCTTCAGGTTACAGACTGGTCCAGTGTAGGTCCCCTATGGAATCACAAGCCCTGACAGCAAATCTGCTCTGACCTGTGTTCCTCTCTCCATAGACCTCTCCCAGGTCCTGCCAAGAACTTGCTCCAGGGTGGGCTTCCCACAGAGTCACGGCCTCCTTCACACATCCATCCACTCTGGTGTGGGGTCTTCCATAGGCTGTGAGTTGGATCTCTGCATTCCAGTGACCTCCATGGACGCCAGGGGCACGGCTGCCTCACCATGGTCCTCTTTACATGTCACAGATGAGTATTTCTTTCAGGGCCTAAGCACCTTCACTCCCTTTAACCTTGGTGTTTGCAGAGATGTTTTCACACTTTCACTCCCTTCTATTGGTGCTGCAATTTTGCATCTGTCAAGAAACTTCTTCCCCTTCTCAAATACTTTAATAGCAGAGATGTTACCTCAATCACTAAATGGTCAGGCCTGGGTCAGGTGCAAGGTCCATTTTAGAATTGACTGGCCCTAGCCCTACTGGGTACACAGGAAACTTCTGGTAGATCTCTGTTTAACGAAATCACCCCTTTAGCTCCCCAATACCAAAATCTTGCCAGAAAAAGGTATTACTATTTTCTTACATCAGCTTTTTTTTAATAGAAAGGATTTATAACATAGCCATGACTTCAAGGACATGAAAAACCTCATTCCAAAATGAAGACATAGAGAAAGACTAAGTACAGAGAAAAAGTCAAGAAGGCAGAAGATATTGGCTAAAAATATCATTTTTAAAACTATCTACTAAATTCTCAAGAACTTTTTAAACAACCTACACAACTAATCTTTGTGTGAGAGGATTAAGCATGATTTTTGCTGAAAACTTATGACAATAATATCAAATGACAGTAAGAATATTTCCAAGAGAGTCTAAATAGAATAAAAACTGAGGTTAAACCTAAATAATCACAGAAAAGCTCAAAACTTCATTAACTAGCTATGACATTCCACTAAATAGGAAATAACAGAAGCTGGGGAAAAAAGGTATGCAGCAAGCTGCATGACCAAGACAAAATATTAGGCAGACTCTGGCTGCCTTTGAATTTGAAAGTAATTATCAAGTACAGACAGTAATGCATTGAATTCAAAAACATATAAGCCTTAATCATCAGTGCTACAGAAAAAAGATGAGCCAAAATGTAATAAGCAGCTGAGCAGAACACTATTTTCACTTCCATGAAATGTTCACAGTAAATTGATATCACAACAAAGGAAATCTAAGAGGAAAAGGAAGATAAGAAAAAAATCAACAAGTGTCAGGGAAAGGACATTGTATACTGAATAAAAACAGTGTTTGAGAGAATCCTAGGAAGACACAATGAAATGCAAAATGTTAATCACTATTAATCTGTGTCATTCTGAAAAATTTTATTTTTGAAATGCACAGAACATAATGTCTGGTTGTGGAAAGCAAATGAAATTAGTGATCATGGTGGGTTAACCTTAGCTAAGAGCTAAATGTCCACTGAGACACTTTTTCATTTTCCCACTCTGTAGAATTTAGGGAGAAAATAAAAAGGCAATAATGCCAATTGACAGAGATAATGACAAGAAGATGACTTAGTAGTTACCATCGTAGACAAAGCAGACTGGACTCGTGGAAAATTAATTTATTGCTAAATAAAATAAATATTTCATTACTGATTTAGATAGTGGGAAACTACCAACACCTGACCACCTAAACCCAATGAAGAAAAAAGAAATTCTATGTTAAAACAGCATATTTTGTCCACTCCTAATCCAAAACCAAATATATTATTGTTAATGTATTATTTATTGAGATAATAAAAAGCAAACCATGCAATTGAGAACAAGGAGCAAAAACATGGAATGTCTTGGATAGTGAATAAAAAATTTAAAGACCTAGATATTGAAGACAAATATTGAATAAACTTTCTTCCATTTTCTACACTTTTAGAAAGCACAAAGAACAGCTCTAAGGAGACAGAGCTAAAGTTTTGCACTTTACTGCCATTCCTGTTAGTGCTTTAAGAGGAACAGCAAAATTACCATTAAGTAAACACTAAGCATTTTGTTGTCTACAGAACTGAATAATGACTGACAATAATCCAAAAGCAGGAAGACTAAGAATCAGTAGACTGTATCTCATGAGCAAGTTATATAACATCTGGACTACGGAACCCTATAAAACAGCACTAATTCTTCAGACAAACCTACATGCTTTTTAATAAGTATCCATGAAGCCCAAAAATTCTTAACTGGATAGGCCAAGTTGTGAAACTGGGCAATTATAAAGGATTCAGTAATTGCTGAATTTCTGTTATGGAAAGGATAGATAAAAACGTTTGTAAATGTCCAAAGAATAGAAACACAAGTAGTCCTTATCGCTCCAAACATCGTAACAGTGAAACACTGGTAGAATTACTGAATGATTGAGAGTGGAAGGAAGTTCTGGAGATCATCTGGTACACCACACAGTTCAAGCACAGCCACCTAGATAAAATGTCCCAGATCATGTCCTGATGGCATCAGAATGTATCCAAGGACAGAGTCTGCACAACCTCTCTGGGAAACAATAAAGATAAATAGAAAACACAATTGAAAAACAGTGAGTCATAGATCAAACAGAAAGATAGCTAAAACATTTGAAGGAATAATTTATTTTTTAAAAGGCTATCTTTTTCTTTCATTTCATAGATATCAATAAGAAATAACAAAATACAGACTTACATTATTGTTTAATTTTTTTTAATTACATTATTAAAAAGGACAATATGTTAGCATTTACATTTTTTCCTGACTAGCTATGTGCAGAGAATACAAGACCTTGAATTTAGGTATTACCTATTAAACTGCAATTAAAAACCATGACAAATTCTCACTGATTGTAAGACACTTTTACATATTAAAATAACATTCTATTAGAAAACAGAAATGGTGTATGGAGATCTGATATATTTTTAGATTAGATAGACGGGAGATAAAATTAACAGAATTCAAAGATGGACTTTTGAATCCTTTATTTTAAAGCATTTTCACTGAATTGAAAGAAGATTGCAATTAGAAGGTAGGTTTATAATTACAGGGGAAGACATTGAATGTATCTGTTTATATAAAATTGAGCAAGACACCAATAGTAAAGTACAAAATGTTTTTTCCTAAAACTATTGAGCTCCTTCGGTTTCTTTTTGCCTCCTAGAGACCCACATTCTAGTCAACCTGAAGTGAAAGTTAATATTTCTCTAGCTTTATGACATGCCCATGGTACTATGGAAGGCAAATGCAGGTACTCAGGAAAAGTTACAGGTGCCTTAGATCCTCCACTAACAACACTAAGCACACCATTTTGTGTGTTTTGTATTACGTGATGCAGTTCTTGGCACAGAGCTGTGAACCCTGACCCAGATGTTTAACTTTTATACCCCATGCAAAGCTTTCTATTTACATTTGCAGTTTCTATCCAACTAGAATAATCTGGGAATTTTAGACTTACTTATCCTAGAAAAAATAAACACAAGGATATGTGCAAAAGTGAAATACCACTAAAGTTACAGAGATACACATTTAGATTTTTTTCTGGTCTTACATTGAGTGAACACTAATTTTGCTTAACCAAATAGCCAGCTGCTTAAATGATGAAGTGATCAGCTCCTTCCTGCTTCATTGACTCTGGTTTTGAGTCCTTTTTAGTAAGTCATAGCTTGTCAATAAAGAATATTGCAGTTTTAGTAGGAAGGTATTGACGCTTTTTCAATTTATTAAAAATGTATTGGAGTCCCAATAGATTTAACCATATTATATGCAGGAAAAAAAGGGCAGTAATTCTTTCCATTAGCACCAAATGAGCATGTCAGATTTATATTCTAAAAGGAGGATAAGAAACTTGCAATAACCTTAGCATTTTGAAAAAGTTTAAATCTCTAAGGAGTTAAAAATTTAGTTGAATGGAAGTAAATGGATTTCTGTCCATGTAACAAATTACATTAAATGCTATTGCCATATATTATTTGTAAAATCCTATCTTTTAGACATATTTGCATGCAAACAAGGAAGGAATCAACTAGTGCAGGACCATGAGTGATAAAATAACCTCTTGATGTTAGAACTTGCCCGCAAAACTAATCTTTTTCACAGTGTAGCACAAAAATGTCTCTTTTTAAAAGAAAAAAGATTGAAAAACTGACAAATGGGAAAGCTCATATTAAATGTTACCTACATATTGCCAAGAGGATCTTTATTTCAAATAAGCAGGATTAAACAGTATATTTGAAATTTTCAGGTTTTTATGATAAAAAAAAAAATATTTTTGGTTGTATACATGTGATTTACAGACTATCCTCCAGCCAGCAGCTGCACCTTGTGCACTTTTTTATATCTTACAGTATCCCATCAACTTGCAACTTCAAATTGAGATATATCTCTCCATTGTTACATTGGTGTTCCTACTTTTAAACTGAGATCATAAGTGCCATGAGTTTGCAAGAAGACATTCTCTATATTAGACCATATCACATACTTGATTCCCTCTTTTTCTTTTCTCACCCAGTCTTTCAATTTCTGTTGCAAGGAAACGTCCTCCACAGAGGTATCTCCACTGAAGTATGTAGGAGAGACTTTATCCCTTCCTCAAACGAGCTGATATTGAACAGGGTAAAGCTTTGACAACAAGCTAAAGACGAAGAATGGAGGGAACAGACGATTACTCTAAAAAGACAGAAAAGATGAGTGTAAAGATTATGTGTGGCACATGAGCATGAAGTTGGGGACATGATCTGCAGAATTAAGGATGAGAACAGGAAAGTAGAGGTACAAATGTGGGTTTTTCTGGGCTGTTGGTGAAACCCACACAAGACATAAAAAATTGCTTTAAAAACAAATTTGGGGTTTTGCACATGAATCTTGTCTGGTACTCTATATTATGTAAGGCTGGTCCTGAGGATAGATTTACAGAAAAGTTTGGGTTGGAAGAGACTTTAAAGATCTAATCCCTCTAACATGAGAGGGATGTTTTTCACTAGACCGGGTTGCTCAAAACTTCATCCAGCCTGACCTGGAACACTTCCAGGAAGAGGATATCGAAAACTTCTCTAGGCAACCTGTTCCAGCATCTCATCACCCTCACAGTAAATAGATTCATTCAGTCTGAAAAGGAAATCTAGTGATCTGATCTAAATGCTTTACTGAGAAGAGGGCCAACTTAAAGCAGAGACAGCTTCATCATCAGTAAATGAAAGAGATATCAAAGATATTGCTGTAGTACAGAAGTTCACGCTCCTTCCTTTTGATTTGTTTTAAAACTTAGCACTTTTTAAATTTATCTTTTACCATTTTCTGTAAGAATAAAAGGATGTGAGAAGAATATTTAAATAAAGACAAATATCTGAAAAATATTACAAATACTCTGTCACGTATTACACATTGTTGTGATAGAGTGCTTAGCCAGCAGTGGACATCTATATAAATTATGTAGATCCACTGAGGATAGAGGTGACTCTTTACTCCTGGAAATGTTAAAAAATGAAAATTTAAAAAAAAAAAATCTCATACTGAGAAACAGTGACATAGAAAAAAAATCAACCAAACAAAAAACAAACCAGAAAGCCATCATTTTAAAAAGATCGATAAATGCTCTAGACAAAGTACTTTACTGAGTTAAAAATCTTGATAAGCTTTTTACTTACATTTATGGGTACTCAGATGATAAAACATCATGGCTTCCTCATAGAATCACAGAATCATTTTGGTTGGAAAAGACCTTTAAGATCATCAGGTCCAAACACTAATCTAACACTGCCAAGACCACCACTAAACTATATCCGGGGGGATATGTATATGAAGAATATACCTCATTTATGTATCTTTTAAATACCTCCAGGGATGGTGACTTCATCACTTCCCTGAGCAGCCTGAGACAGTCTCTAACAATTCTAATCCTAATCCTAATCCTAATCCTAATCCTAATCCTAATCCTAAAAGTTCTTTCTAATATACAATCTAAATGTCCCCTGACACAACTTGAGGCCATTTCCTCTGTCCTACCATTCATTACTTGGGAGAAGAGATTGACTCCCACCTCATTATAACCCCCTTTCAGGTAGTTGGAAGGAGTGATCATATCTTCCCTCAGCTTTCTCTTCTCCAGGCTGAATAACCCCAGATCCCTCAGTTGCCCCTCGTAAGACTTGCACTACAGACCCTTCACCGGTTTTGTTGACCATCTCTGGACACACTCCAGCAATTATTTCTTTTGTTCTTCATGGATCTCTGCCTGTTGATATCTATCAAATGTGTTAAAAATGAAGAGCTTGATTTTAAACATTGAGCCCCAAAAGCGTTTTTCAATTGTCAGAGCCCATACAACTCCAATTCAATACTCAAGACAGCTGAAGCAACTGCAAGTTAATGGCACTGGAAATAGTCACAACAATATGCTTGTCATTCTTTGAAAAGAAGAGGTTCTGATTGAAATTTAAGATGGTTAACTAAGTAAACCATAAGGGACCAAGACTGAATATAAAAAATATTTTCCTAATTTTTTGATATATCATGAATGGAAATAAGATTGTAGAAACCACAATGTACACTCACTGGACCAGATACAATATTCCTCATTTTTTTTTCCCCAATCTCGGCAGTTGCTTCCCAAAGAATCACAAACTTAAGAAATATAAAATGTTCTCAAGGAACATTTGAATGTCTTGAACACTAAGAAACACATGGTGTGCAATACCAGTAGGGCCGTACACAACTAAATTTCTTATATCTGTGACCACTTCCAAAAAATTTAGTCTACAGAAAATCTGGTTTCCTCACTAAAACAACTGTCTATTCTTAGGAAGAACAGATCTATCTAGTTTATTATTATAAGGAGAGATGTGTTTTTCAGCTATATTATGATGGGTCTTTGTGGAGCTGCTTTTCACTAGGTAATAGGAGGAGGGGGCTACAGTGCTGTCTCTGTATGTAGTCTGAAAACTTCCTCTGGCTTTCAAACTGGACCCACCTCCAGCCCAGACAGGCAAATCTATCATCTCTGCCATCTCTATTTAAGAATGGAAATCTGCAGTGGAAGAGAAGGTGAAAGGGTGGTACAAGATGGAGGTGACAATGAGGGCCTCACAGTCAGAGAAGGAGAAAGAGGAACACCAGACCAGGGACGATCCTTCAGCCTGAGATGAGAACACAGGCTGTGCTCCTGCAACTCATGGAGGCCAATGGCAGTACTGAGAGCCACCAGAAGCTCTGGGTAAGTGAGTGAGGGACCCTTAGTGGAGCACAGAGGAACAGCCTGTCTGCCCTGAGGCAAGACAAGGGGCAAGAGCCATAACAAAAAGGACTGACTAGATCCCATTCCCTGTCTCCCCTGCACCTCTTAGGATGGGAAGATGTAAAGATTCCAGGAGCAGTTTCCTGATGAGGGGAACTATAGGGGTAAGGTAGTCTTAAAGGGCTGGTCATACCCTTCATCATTGTTCCACCTTGTGTTGTTTCCTGTTTGTTATTTATTTGAATGAATTTATTTTTTTTTTCTTCCCTAAGTTGAGTAGCTTGCTTTATTCTGCCCTGGACCGCAAATGGTGAGTCCTCCCTATCCTTAGGGATTTCCAAAGACCTTTGGTACTTTTTTTTTAACTTGTTGTGCTGGGAAGAGGAGAAGTGAGCAAGAGATTGCTTATGGCTTTGTTCCTGTCTGGGCCTAAATTATGACATATATTCACATACTGTATGAAATCTTTTAAAAACATTAGAATGTCTCAAATTTCTGTAGTAAGAACTACAAAGCACTGAAAGTCCTGGGTAGTTAAGAATTACTACAATTAGAGATAAACCTCTCAACAAAATATCTTCTTCTGGTCCTGCAGTAGGGTAGAGATGAGTAAGAGATAAAATCTGACTTCTTCATTATTATCATTATTAGATAGTTAATCTTATATTTCAGACTCTTAAAAGTTATGTTCACAGTAGAGGACAAACAGGACACATATGGACTTCACAGTGAATGATTTGGATAGTGTCTATTAACAAGCTGTCCCATGGACAACAAAGATACCATATTTTATGTATTTTTCCAGACATGATCTGAAATGAAATCAAGACCAGCAGTCATGCACCTGTGATAAGACGCATTTCTATTAGAAGATTGGGATAATGAGTTCTCATCACCTATGAAATGCCCCATTATCTGGTGACTAAACAGTACATTACCAGTGAAATAAAAAATTATCAAAATGAACTGATCTTAATTTAGCCTGAAAAGGTTATCATCAAGTGTATTTCCAGAAGGGAAGACCTTTTCAAAAGTTTACAAAAGAAAACAAATTTATTTGTGAAACGTTGTAGGGATCTGGTGTAATAAAGTCTAGAAGTCCTAAACAAGCTGTCAGATATATTTCACATTACTCGAAATCATCATATACAAACCGGACATCAGAGGGACAATTGAAAGAGGTTATATTCCTAAGCAACATATTAAATCCCTTATGTTAATGGAGAAAATGATTTCCATTTCACTGCTCTGGTTACTTCACTACCCTCAGGATATCACTCCACTTTACAGTAAGAGTGCTGTCACACTTGCTGTCACAAGAGACAAACACAAAAAACTAAGCATTTTCTTGAATGGTAAAAACACACTGTTATCTCAATCCATTCTACAACAATTTCCTTTACAGACTGAAAAATTTAACTTTTTAATTTCTGAAATATTGCAATTAAAATCAGAAAGTTATAATGTAGATTGAACTGGAAGGGGTAAACCCCTTTCTTGATCTATATAACCAAAAATATTATTGTAGCAATGACAGAAAATCTGGGAAGGTTAAAATTTACTGTGCAAATTTCTTCACTTCCTGTTTTTTCTGAGATAGTCTATCTTCACAAATAATACCATGAATGAGTGACTTTTGTCTTTATCACCTTGTATACTGTCATTCCAAGCACATTATACTGACCAACAGTGTTCAGGTTGATATAAGGATATTCACTACAAAGACTCACAGAATCACAGAACAGGAAGGTAGCTCTGTTTCATCAGACATCATCTGTTCAGACCAGGGTCAGCCAGAGAAGGTTGCTCAGGATTATGTCCAGTTGAATCTTGGATACCTCCAGTAATGCAGGCTACACAAATTATTTGAGCAGCACATATCACTCTGATCATGATCATGAAAAAAAAAACCTTGTGTTTAAATAAAATTTTCTATGTTCTAGTGTGTGACCATTGCCCTGTGTCATGTTTTGACATGACAGCGTTTTCTGGGAAGGGGGAAGGGGCTGTAAAGATGGCTTCTATACAAAGTTGCTCAAAACTCTCCCCAGCTCTGAGCCAGACCCATTTCTGCGGCTGAGCCACTTAGACTCCTCCATGATCACTTTCTAAGAAGCCAGAAAAGGAGGGTTCTTCCTGTTTCTTCTTTCTTCTGTCTCTTCTTCTTCTTCTCTGGTTTGTGGTGATTCAAGGAGTATGAAGAGTGAGAGAAACAACCATGTGGACTCCAAGTTCAGTGAGGGAAGAGAGGAGGAGGTGTGCTGGAGCAGAGACTCCCCTGCATTCTATGGAGAGGACTATTGAAACTGAGATTTGTTTACATTTTGCTAAAGACCCTGGATTTATTTTGCTAATGACCCTGTATCAGGGGGAGATGCTCATTTTGCTAAGAAACCTGAGCCACGGGCAGTGACTATGGCTGGAGGAGGCTGTGTCCCGTGAAAGGGACCCAATCGCTTTCTTTTTTTTTTTTTTTTTCCTTTAACAATCGCAATTGTTAAAGACCTCGAGCCAAGGGCAGTAATTTTCTTCATTAAACTTATGACCAGAAGAGTCTGTGTCCCAAGGGAGGGACCCTGTATCTACAGAAACTGCAACTGTGGCAAAGAATCCACACCAGAGATACTCACCAAGGACTGCATCCCGTGTGAGGGACCCTGTATCGGCAGAAGCCGCAGCTGTTGGGAACAACCCACCCCAGAGAAGTTCGTTAAGGACTGTGTCCCTTGGGAGAGGGACCCTGTATTGGAGCAGGGGAAGAATGCCAGGAGTCGTCCTCATCTGAGAAGACAGAAGCAGCAGAGCCCATCTGTGAGAGACTGTCCCTGAGCTGTTGAGGGGGGATGAGGTAGAAATATCGGGAGTAGTGAGCTGGGCCCAGGAAAAAAGGAGGGATGGGGGAGGGAGATCTTTAAGTGCTGGTTTTAATTTTCTCATCATCCTACTCTCTTTTTCCTTTTTGTTCTGTGTTTCCTGTAGGTTGTAGAATAAACTTTCCTACTTTCCTCTCTGAGTACTGGAGATTATTCTGACTGGAACTGTAACTGGCAGCCAGCCCTCCCTGCCTTTGTCTTAATCCACAACACTCTTCTTTGGTTTTTTTTTTCCTCCCATGTTTCTGGGGCTTCTACCATCCTAATGAGAGTGGAAGCGAATGGGGGATCTGAGCAAGACACTGTCATGGTGCTTTATTACTAGCTGGACCAAACCATGACACCCTGTTATTGGATACCACTGAGACGAGACTAGTACTTTCATCTTCTTTACTCTCTCACATATTTATACACATTGATAAGATTGCATTGAGCTTTTCCTGCTCCAGAATGAACAGTCCCAGCCTGATCAGCCTCTCTTGTGTGACAGATCATTCAAGTCCTTAATCATCTTTGTGACACTTCATAAGACCTGTTCCAATATATGCCTGTAGCTCTTATGCTGAGAATCCCAGCACTGAACCCAGCACTCTGGACATGTCTTATAAAGGCTGAGCAGAGTGGAAGGATCAGCTTACTTTACCTACTAACAACATTCTTCCTAATGCAGTCCAAGGTGCTGTTTTCCCTCTTTGCACTGCTGACTCATGGTCAAGTAGAGATTCACTAGGACTTCTCATGCTTCCTCTGCAAAGTTGCCTTCTATTTATTCAGTCTGTAGCCTGTACTGCTGCATAGAGCTGTTCCTTTCCATGACTTGGCATTTTCATTGTTGAAATTTATGAGATTCCTATCAGCTGTTTCTCTAGCCTGTCAACATATCTATGAAAGGCAGCATAAAATCATAAAATCATAGAATGGTAGGGGTTGGAAGGGACTTTTTGAGATCATCTAGTCCAAACTCCCTGTAGAAGCAGGTTCATCTAGATCAGATCACATAGGAATGTGTCCAGGTAAGTTTTGAAGATCTCCAAGGAAGGAGACTCCACACCTTCCCTGGACAGTCTGTGGCAGTGCTGCCTCACCTTCACAGTGAAATAGTTTTTTCTTATGTTTAAATGGAACTTTTTGTGGATAATCATCTGGTCTAGCTACCACTTTGCCACCTCTCCTGTTTTTTATCATCTATGAACTTGGTAATGTCACAATGTGTACAATCCAGGTTATCAATAAAGATGTCAGAAAAACTTGACCTTGTGTCCCGTATTTGTCTAGGATGTGGTTAATTTTCACAAGCAACTGAGAGAGTGTGTGTCCATGATTTTCAACACCATACTGGTCTCATGCTCAGTATATTCCCAGAAGAGGTAACCAGAGGAGTCACAGGTTCCTGGTGGTGAGCTCACTTTATGTATTCCTGCATTAGTATTATTGTTATGATTGTTTCTTCTTCCCTTGTGTTCATGTATTAAATTTTCCTTATCTCAGCTCATGAGGCTTTACCTTTTTCTTCCGAGCAGCCGCATGATTCTTTGTTACTGATTGGGCTAAACCAAAAAGATGCCAAAAAGTACTCTGGTAGTTTAACTCTGACTCTATGCCAGCTGCCTACTGAAACTTCTCTATCCTTCTCCAAAACTGGACAGGGAAGAGAAAATACAACGAAAGGCTCATGGTGAAGGTTTGAGAGAGAATTCGGCAATTATTATCATGGGCAAACCAGACTCGACTTGGGCAAAATTAGTTTAACTTATTGCCAATCAAATCTGAGAAGATTAATGAGAAAAAAAATCCTAAATCTTAAAAGACTTTCCCATCACACTTCCCTTCTTTCTGGGTTTCTACCTCCTCTCCACCAGTCGCATAGAGGAATGGGGTTTACAAACAATTCATCATAAATTGTCTCTGCTGCTCCTTCCTCTTGAGGAAAAGACTCCTCACACTCCCCCTGATTGATTCAGCATGAGGTCTCTCCCATGGAAGACAGTCCTCCACAAACTTTTCTAATGGCAGTCCTTCCCATGGGCTACAGTTAATCATTAATTGCTCCACCTTGAGTCCCTTCCATAGGTGCAGTTATTCAGGAACAGACTGCTCTAGCAGGGGTTCCCCATGGGGTCACCAGTCCTGACAGTAAACTGCTTCAGCATGGGTTCTTCTCTGTCCATGAGGCCTCAGGTCCTGTCAGGAATCAGGTCCAGCACAGGCTTCCTACAGGTTCATAGTTTTCTTCAGGCATCCACCTGCTCTGGTATGGGGTTATCCCCAGGCTGTAGGTGGATGTCTGCTCCACCATGGACTTCAATGGCTACAGGGGTAGGACGTGCCTCATCATGCACTGCACCACAGGCTGCAGGGGAATCTCTGCTCTAGTGCCTGGAACACCTCCTCTCCCTCCCTTTTCACTGACCTTGGGGTCTGAAGAGTTCTCACATTCTTACTCCTCTCTCGTCTGCCACAATTTCTGCACCTGTGCAATAACTATTTTCTTCTGCTTCTCAAATATGTTATCCTTGAGACATTACCACTGACTGTGATTGGCTAAGCCTTATCCAGAAGTGGGTCTATCTTGGAGTTGGTTGGTATTGGCTTTATTAGCTTCTCATAGAAGCCATTCCTATATGACACTTGATACCAGGCATCCAGATGGACTTGGTACGAATGATAACAACTGTTTAGGTTCAGAAGTTCAGTTGACTTTCAGTCCACTTCAGTGTCTGTTTTTCCAGTTCATATTTCACCGGATGTCTATGCAGATGTTACAGGAGACAGTGTGAAAAGCCTTGGTAAAGTAAAAATGAACAATATACAGTGTTCTCCACTCACCAACCAAGTCAATCACCTCTTGATAGAAAGCTATTAAGTTGATCTGATATGATTTTTTACTTCTAAATCCATATTGGTTTCTCCTTATCACCTTCTTGTGCTTCATATGATACCTAATACATTTGGAAATTGTTGCAAAGATTATTTGCTCCATTGTTTTTTCAGGGATTGAGTTAAGGTTGACTAGACTGTAGTTCCTCTTTCTGGTCTTTCTTGAAGATAGGATTGATATGAGTACATACAGTTTGTTTAAGTGTTCCATAACTTAATCCTCTCTCACCAAGAGTAAGTTTCCTTTTATCCAGACTTTCCCTCAGGTCTTAGGGGTCTGAGATTCCTGAGGTCAAACTTTACTAGTAAAGAGCAAGGTGAAGAAGGCATTGAGTACCTCATACTTTCGAATGTCCTTTGCCACCAAGTCCACTGGCTCATTCAGTAGTGGGCCCATGCTTTCTCTGGTCTTCCTTTTGCTGCTTATGTACCCATAGAAGTCTTTCCTGTTGCTATTCAGATTCTACTCTAGACGGGTTTTGACTTTCCTAACCCCAGTCCTTCATGCTCAGACAGTGTATTTATTTTCCTCCAGGGTCAATAGACTGCATCTCTTGGATATAGTTAAGAAACTTATGCTAATTCTGTGAACATAGCATGTTACTTTGACTGGTAACAGGTTTAGGTTGAAGGATTTGCTCTGAGAGGATTTTTTTGTTTGGTTTTTTTTGTTTCTTTGTTTCATTTTTTTTTAAATTGGAAGCTGTCCTTACATATATAATTACACTGTATACAATTCCTACCTGACCAGTTGTTTACAAAAATATAAAGAACTGCACAAAACTTGCCACAGAGCCTGAAAAGACAGTAGCGCTGCTCACTGTAAAAGGTAGATGAAAATGTGAAACAAAACAGTAACAATTCACAACTATTGGTTAGATGTCAAAAGTGCTCACAAAACATACAACAGGACATTATGATTGGTTTGAAAATTGCTCTACAGAAAAATACCCAGTGATTTGAGCTTCTGTAAGAGAGTTACTTGTTCATAACCATTACTGGGATTGTTTCAATGTGAGCAGGAGGAATAAACAGAGCAAAAGGAAGTTAAAAAATCACTTCAGCTGAAAAAGTTGTTTCCCATAGTTCATTTTCATTTTATAAGAATTAATTTGTGCAGAATTTTATACTGGAGTTAGCCTGTGAATTGGATTTACTCAGGAATGTCAGCCTTTCTTCCCTGTGAAGATGTTGTATTTCAATAAGGAGCTTTTAGAAGAGCTGGACATCATTACTTCTGATACAATATCTTTCTTCTTTTAACAATGGCTTTGAGACCTTTTCTAGAAATGATTATCTCAGCCCTTCTTTGATATTCCTTACTGTTGACAATAAGGTCTGAGTCTGTCCAGTTTCTGTAGGTCTATTACTGTTATTACTATTGATAAAATAGCTGAAAATTCAAATGTATTGCTTTGTGACTGAGATAAAAGAAAACAAATATTAAGGTGTTCTGGTTTAGCAAGGAGCAGCTTTTGGCTTAGTAACAGGGGGAGCGGGTTGCAGTGAAGACCCGGTAAAGAGTTTGCGGACTCTCCCCCGGCTCCTGGGTTCAGACCCACCTCCAGCCCGGCTGGGCCAATCTGGCGCCTCTGCCATCACTATTTAGGGGACGGGAATTTGAAATGCGAGGCAGGAGGTGTATGAGTGATACAAGATGGGGGCGACCACGCGGACCCTTCAGCCAGAGAAGGAGGGAGAAAGGAGAAGCAGTAGACCGGAGACCCTTCTGCAAGCCGTGGCGAGAATGCAAGCTGTGCCCCTGAAACCTATGGAGATCTGTGGCAGGACTGAGAGCCACCAGCAGCTCCATGTGAGTGAGCCCAGACGGGCGAGGGACTGTGTGGGGAGACGGCCATGGCCCAGGCCATGTTGGAGAGCCTGCATGTCGCAGAGTAGCCCCACACGAGAGGCAGAGAGGAGCTGCAGCCTTTGGAATGGGTGCGCGTCGGAGCAGCCCATGGAGGGCTGCCATGCGTGTGAGTTACCCCACGGACTTGCAGGGAGGACTGGTGTGGAGTTCACCCGTCCTTTGGAGGGACAAACGGCAGAAGCTATTGGGAGCAGACTGACTGAGACCTCCACTGCCTGCCCCCCCGAACCGTTCAGGAGGGGACAAGGTAAAAACCCCGGGATCAGGGCTCTGAGCCCGGGAAGAGGGGAGGTGTGGCGGGAAGGTGTTCTTAAAAAGGCTGGTTGGACTTTTCATTGATGTATTACTCTGTGTTATTTCGTTTTGGTTATGTTTTGGGTTTTTTTGGGGGTATGTTTTAGTTGATGTTGCATTAAATTATTTTCTGTTCTCTTCCCCAAACCGAGTAGCCTGGCCTGTTTTGTCCTGAACCTTAAGCGGCAATTAAGCTCTCCCTGCCCTTTGGCAATTCTCAGCCTCTTTGGTACTTGAGGCTAATCGTGGTCTTTGTTCCCTGATGGGCCTAAACCATGACATAAGGATATAGCATCAAATCCCTCTGGAAATTTGTACCTTGCATAAAGGAAATACACTAGTCATTAACTAACAAGTCGTAACTTTTTTAACCCCTGGAAAGATTGCTGCTCATATTCTGTTACTGAACCAACGTCCTCTGCAATGATAGCTTATAACCCTGCTCCTATGTAAGATATTACTTTCCCAACTCCCACTAAATCCATGAGTCGTTAGTATTGCAAAAGCAGACACCTACCAGCACGCCAATGGAAGATATTTTATATAAGTCTCATGTGTGTCACCCATCATATAATGGGAGACTCTGTTTTGGAAGAAAAAAGAAATGTTAGACTAATTTCTCTGGTAAGGCAGCAGATCTTGAAGAGTTTTAAACTGAGGCTCTCTTACAGAGTGTCATGCTGGTCAGATAGCTGCTCCTGGGCTTGCTGCTGCTTTCAGCTCCTATAACGTTGCTTCAAGCAGTGTGGAGAACCTGGGAGTCAGTTTCAAACAGGATGAAGTTAATCACCACAATACAAGATAGGCTGAGGTCAATGGGATCAGGGGTTACTGATTCACATGGAGTCTGTGCAAGACTTAAAAGAATAATAAGATGGTGTATCAATTCACTTTTGCCATTTAAATAGACCTCATCTCAAGAATTAAGAATTAAGAATATGGAGTCCAATCTGCACTCTCTCTCACATAAAAAGATCTTTGTCATGAATAATAATACTTCCATCTATAAGCAAAAAGAAAAATGTACCAACAGCATATTTAAGGTATTATCTCATATTTCCGTATTTTGTCTAAATAAGAAATATATAGAACAAGACTCTCTTATTAACAGGTTTCTATCCATCATTCATGTGCTATACACGATGTATTAATATTTAGTAAGAAATATACATGTAAAATGATTAGTCTGTATGAAGTAATATACATTGAGTATGCTATGCTGATACTTCAAAAATCCTTTGGTCTTCAGAGCCAGTTGAGGAAACCCACTATGGACTACAGCTAGATACCTTAAAAATAGGTTTTAAATAAATCTGAATTTCTACATGCATTTACATGTGCATTACATGCCAAGTTTCTTCTAATATACTAAATATAAAAATACTGTAAAACAGTACTATCCAATTATTCAGATACTACTTAAAAGCATTCTGAGCAGAGATAAAAAAACAGTGTCTAAGCATTTTCGTGGATTCCTTTCAAACTCATTGATTTTTAAATAGATTAATGTATTTGATATTAAACCTGGCAAGACTGAGATTTTTTTGTTGTTTTTAACAGATCACATACTGTGCAAAAATTTGTAATACTGTCATTTCTGTGATATGTATACCATCCTCAACAAAGGATGATATCTTAATTTCATAATACTGATGCCTAGAGACCATTTTTCTGTTACCATAAGTGCTTCTACAGGTCAATATTCTGAAATACTTTTAAGTAAATTTGGATAGGAAAAAAAATCTAATTTTCCTATTTAAATTGTACCTGCCAGTTTATTCGGAAATTTCTGTCATTAGGAGTATGGCTGAATTTTAGCAGAAAATAACATTGGATGTGAGCTTAATATTTATGTATTCAGCTAAATAGCTTTGTGCCTGAATGAAATGTATAGTCCAGATGACTCTGAGTGTAAAGAGAGAAGAGAGAAACAAAACCCCAAACTGAGCAAAACAAAATAGAAATACACAAAAGAACAACAATTGCAAAATCAACATAAGAATTTTCTAATTTAATGTCAGATGCTAGTGCAATGAAATCATATAAGTTTCTGTGAGATGGCAATGCTCTTTAGAAATAAAATTCCAGCATAAAAGAGTCTGCTTTCTCATAAAAACTAATTTTTCACATTATTGTTTACACCACATCCCATCTGCAGTGAATGAAAGGACACAGAGAGATATTTTTACATTGGATTTTTTTATTGGTGTTTTTGTTTCCTTATTTTTTTTTCTATCTTAATAACAGAAACCTGTCATTCATAAAACTGAAAACTTCCTAATCAACAGATTGCTCGAAACAGAAGAATATTCTATACCACCTCAGTCCTGCATTCTCATATGTCATCTTAGGCATCCACCTCTGACCACTATCAAGGACAAAACAATTGGTAAAGTTACTAACACAGATTGTTAATTTTTGCACAAGATCAAAGAGTTAATTAAATACTTTGGTCTTCTGATGTGTTATGAACTGTCATGACAATGGCTATTCATCATGAACATGTCCAAGTTTTAAGATGATAAAGCCAAATATATCATAATTAGATCTCTGGCTATAATA
Source organism: Colius striatus (assembly GCF_028858725.1). Lineage (NCBI taxonomy): Eukaryota > Metazoa > Chordata > Aves > Coliiformes > Coliidae > Colius > Colius striatus. Next base: position 100,494,980 of record NC_084759.1, on the reverse strand, counting down.
ACTTGCAAGTGATAAAAACTAAAGATTGAAGACTTAGGATGGCTCTCAGACAATTATTCACTTGAGAACCTACATTAAAAATACATGAATATGAAAAATGTGGAAATATGGAAATGTGTAAGATTACTAGGAAAAAATATGGAAGTGTTATTTTTTTTTTACCTGAAGGTGTAGTGTTGTTATGCCTTGCAAAATAGACGTGGTCAATCACATGCATTGACTGGGAAAGAAATCTATAGATCCTTCAGATGTGAAGGTTTATTCACTTTACTGGTATGAAAGTGAACATTAATAATTGTATTGTTGTTGTGTTTACATCACAAACATTAAAGTATGGTGATTGTAAGGACAAAGAGAGTTAGGATTGTTTGTAAAGTCTCATACCTGCATGCAAATCAGACCTAAACTAAACCTCATAATTTCAAACTAAAATACCTGATTTCATTTGATATTATACCATCTGTTTTCATCCTAAACCGGAACATGGCATGCTCTTGAAGTATCAAATACAGCGGAAACAGTGCAGACATAAAAAGATTGTGCCTTTAAACTGGAACTGATTATAGAATTGTGTCTAAGTTTAACAGGACAGCCCAGTTAATCACCATCTCATTAAGTTAATAGAAAATTCTCTTGTATTTTTAAAATTTTCTTGCTGATTAAACTGAGAGCCATATTATAAGATTAAGGGAAAATACAAGTTGTTTTAGGGCAACACATTGTCATAAAATTCATCCAGATTACAGAAAAATGTTTGTTGAAATATTCATTTTTTTTCATAATGTTTTAATGAACATTTCCATTTAGCCTCTTTTTAAAACCTAATATAAAAACTAATATCTCTACAGGATCTAAATGAAATGCAAAGTTTTTCATGTTTTTTTAAACACTATAAAATGCCTCATCTCAAAAAAAGAAAAAAATAGTTGTTACATAATAAACTGGGTTTTTTTTAAAATTGTATCATGATTCTCTTCCAAATTTAATTTAGGCTTGCTTTTTTTTTTTTTTTCCCACTATTATAACAGAACCTTAAATATACCAGCACATACTATTTTCCAGTGAAGGAAAGAATCAATCACACCCGAAGACCTGCCATGCCAACTCCAGGATCTCCTGGTAGATTGCAAGTGAAGTCCAAAGTAAAATTCACCTCAATCTAACCCAACAATCTGCAAAATCTCATTATCTAGATGTACCTCAAGTAGAGGAGACTTTTTCACTGATACTTAGTGTCAAGACAAAGCAATCTATTCAATCTCCTGTCATTTTAAATTCTAGTCCTTTGCTGTAGGTTCAATTCAAGACCCAAGTCCTGAAAATCCTTTTCTCCCTCCTCAATTGACATCACTATTTATCAGTTCTCCATACCCAACTCTACAGGTGAAAATACTAAACCAATAGAAGAAAATAGTGATTGAGAGCAAGAATACTTATGAAAGCCAATTCTAGATTAAACTACAAAACACACCAAAGTTATAGAATCACAGACTCAGAATCATAGAATCATTTTAGCTCGAAAAGATCTTTCGGATCATTGAATCCATCCTTTTTTCCAGTCCTATCAACCACTAGACCGTTTCACTAAGTACAACATCCAACTGTCTCTTAAACACCTACAGGGACAATGGCTTCAACACCCTCCTGGACAACCCATTCCAATGCCTGACAACCCTTTCAGTAAAGAAGTTCCTCCTCATATCCAGCCTGAACCTCCCCTGGTGCAACTTGATGCTGTTTCCTCTTGATCTATTGCTTGTCACTAGGGAGAACAGACTGACCTCTGCCTCACTACAGCTTCCTTTCAGGTACCTGTGGACAATGATAAGGTGTCCCCTGAGCCTTCTTTTCTCCAGGTTAAACAGCCCCAGATCTCTGAGTCGTTCCTCATAGGAGACATGCTCCAAATCCTTTACTAGCTTGGTAACCCATCTCTGGATCCTCTCCAGCACCTCCATGTCTTTCTTGTAGAGAGAGGTCCAAAACTGGACACAAGGTTCAAGGTGTAGGCTCACCAAAGCAGAGTACAGGGTAATGATCACCTCCCTCCTCCTGCTGACAACACTGTTCCTGACACAGGCCAGGATGCCATTGGCCTTCTTGGCCACCTGGGCACACTGCTGGCTCATGCTCCACCAGTTTACAGCCAACACCCCTAGGTCCCTCTCTGCCTGGCAGCTTTCCAGGCACTCTTTCCCAAGCCTGTAGTGCTGCTGGGGTTTTTCATGACGCAAGTGCTAGACCCAGCACTTGGCTTTATTGAAACTCATGTCATCGGCCTTGGCACAGTCACCCAGCCTATCTGGATCTCTCTTTAGAGCTTCACTACCCTCAGGCAGATCGACACTTCCACCCACCTTGGTGTCACCTGCAAACTTACTAAGGGTGCTCTCTATCCACTCATTCCAGATATTTGATAAAGATGTGAAACAGGAGTGGCCTCAGTACTGAGCCCTGGGGGACACCACTTGTGAGAGGTTGCCAACTGGATTTAACTTCACTAACCACAACTCTTTGGACTCAACTATCTAATTAGTTTTTCACTCAGGAAAGTGTTTGCCCATCCAAGCCAAGAGCAGCCAATTTCCCTAAGAGAACACTGTAGGAAACAGTGCCAAATACCTTACTAAAGTCAAGACAGACAACATCCATAGCCTCTCCTTTACCCAACAAGTGCATCACCCTGTTACAGAAGGAGATCAGGTTTGTTAAACAGCATCTGCCCTTCATAAACCCATGCTGACTAAGCCTGATCACCTACTTGTCTTGCATGTGCTGCATAATAGAACTTAGGATGACTTGCTCCATCAGCTTCCTGGGAACTGAAGTCAAACTGACAGGTCTGTAATTTCCCAGATCACACTTCTGTCTCTTCTTATATTTGGGTGTTTTATTGTCTGAGTTTGAATCAAATGGGACCTCCCCAGTCAGCTAGGACTGCTGATAAATGATGGACAGTGGCTTGGTGAGTATCCCTGTCAGTTCACTCAGCACTCTAGGATGTACTCCATCTGGCCTCATAGATTTGTGCACATCAGTGAGGAACAGCAGGTCACTGATAGTCTCCTCCTGAATTGTAAGTGGGACGTTTTGCTACTCGCCTGTCTCTAGGCTTTGGGGAGTTGACTTTCTCAAGTGGAAATGCTACCATTACTAAAGACTGAGGCAAAGAAGGCATTAAGCACCTCAGCCTTATCCTCATGTTTTATTACCAAATTAACTTCTGGATCTAATAGGGGATGGAGGCTTTACCTGGCCTTTCTTTTCTTGGTAATGTATTCATAGAAATTTTTCTTATTACTCTTTACCTCTAAAGCCTGTTTGACTTCTATCTAGGCTTCTGACCTTCTAATTACTTCCTTATATAACCTAACAACATTCTTGTAGCCATTGGAAGTGATCTGCCTCTTCTTCCAAAGGCCATAAACTCTTTTTTTCCCTGTTTTTTAAGCCAAAGCTCCCTATTCAGCCAGGTCGGTCTTCTTTGCCTCTGGCTCATCTTAGGGCACGTGGGGATGGCCTGTTCCCAGGACTGTAAGATTTCCTTCTTAAAAAGTGTCCAGCCTTCCTGGACTCCTATACCCTTTAAAATTGACTCCCAAGGGATTCTACCAAGTAACCTCCGAAACAAGTTAAAGTCTGCCCTTCAAAAGTCCAAAGTGTCAGTTTTACCTCCCTGCCTCCTAACATCTCGATGAATTAATAATTCTCTATGAACTTAATAATTTCTTGGTCACTATACCCCAGATGAGCTCCAACTACCACATCCTACACAAGACCTTCTCTGTTCACAGACAAGAGGTCCAGCAGGGCACCCTCCCTTTTCACTTATTAGCTGTGTGAACAAATTATCTTCCACACATTCCAGGAATCTCCAGCAGATATCTGGGAAGTTGAAGTCTCCAACAAGAAAGATGACAAGTGACTGCAAGATTTCATAGAATGAGATCTCATAGAATGTTTCGTCTACCAACAGAAATAGTTACTGATAATTATGCCTCATAAAAACATAGCATTGCAGTGTTTTTGGCTTTCTTAATCTTCCTAGATTAAATATGCATACATGCATGCATATTTCTATACTTAATATATGTATATATATAAACTCATAGAGGACTTGCCTCCTACACACAGCCTGAAATGACAGTAAATACCTGTTATTTCATGTAAATTGCAGGCACAGAGCTTCAGTGTAGAAACATATCTAAAACTAGACTTAAAGAAAATAATGCACACTCCAAGCTTGCTGAAGGTAGATTCACAGCTAGAAAAGGCTATCTGTAACACTTTTAGTCAACTAAATTTCTTGTTATACACAGAATTACGAACTAATTAGATTCATTTACTGCCTTTAATACAAAAAAAAAATCTCTTCTTAAATGATCTATTTTATAAATACAAATTCTGACATGTAGCTATATCAAATAGCCATGCATATTATTCATTAAGTGTCTTTTTACAGCCAATAAAATAGAGCAATCATGATAGCACGTTTCCAAACATCTCCTTCTCTGACAATATTCTAACTGAATTTTAGAGTTTCAACATTTTCTGAACATCATTATCAAATAATTTATGAACAAGTCATGTACATTGTTAGTTTTATGGGTTATACAAAGTATCTTACATTTACAGAACTTTTGCTAAAAGGAGAGAAAACTCAAATAGTTTTGAATTTTCAATAAACTCAAATGATAAAAATTTCTACGTTTTCGTATTTTGTGTTTTAATTTTTAAGAACCGGAATCATCATGGTTGTTAGAATGTAAGAAAGTGTTTACTCTCTGGTAAGACCATCATAGCAATCATCAATTGTCAGAGGGCTCTCGTTTGAACAGTAGTTCAATAGTATACATGATTTTGAGGAATAATTCAGAATTTGCTGACATAAGGTGTTTTTAAAAGTATGCCCTCAACTCTTCCTTCCCTTATGAGCAGGAGAAATATAATTTTTAAAAAATGGAAATCACTATAAGACTTTATAGGTTTTCAATTACTTTTTAACAAAGGTATATCAAGAATCTCTCTACCAAAATCACACAATTTTTACATTGGCATAGCCTTAAGAGAAATCAAGGTTAAGCTCCATAGGTTTTTTAAGTGGTTCTGTTATATTTCATTTTCTGATTGACAGTATTGAGAAAAAGGGAATAAGAAAGGAAAGTATTTTAAAAGTAATTTGCATTGTATGGAGAAAAATGCTGACTACTTTTCTTGAAGAACTTGAAGAAGGGGTAGGAGGGGTTTGAGTGTTCAATACTGTTCTTTTAAGGAGGAGGGTTTAAAGTCAGAAGAATAGTTTCTTTTGTATAAAACTATGCTCTGACCTGATTGCACTATTCTTTGATGCTATCAAGTCTGAACCACTTTTTAGAAAGCTAACCTTTAATAAATAAATAAAGCATGCCCAATGTCATAGGCTGCAATTATACTCTGAAATAATAACATCAACTCCTGATATCCTTATTTCTCTATATAACAAAATAACTTACGATAGTATACCTTGAAAACTTGTCATCTTGTCATATGACAAGAAAATAGTCATCTCTGAATCCTGTGTGCAGATTGCAAAACTTATTCCATCATTTATTGAGTTACTTGCAACTAGTTTCATGTTCCATTTGTCATTTAGTTTCTACTGTCATGAATTACAGTTTTAGTTCACTTTAAGAATGATCCTCAGGTTTGATGAACATAAAGGTCAAAGGAAAGTCTAAGAGAACATTTTTCTTTTATTTATATCAGACTGATTTGCTGGACTATTTCAAATAACTAAATTGGCTTGCTTAATATGTTTAGTCAATGTGCTGAAGACACTCTTGTGCTGCATTTCAAACTGTTTGCTAACCAGCATTAAATTGTTGTATGAGGTTAAATAGAAGGTCTATCTACCTAAACAAAAGTAAGCAGTAAAGAAGAAAACTGTCTTATTTTCTGAGAATTGATCAAGTGCTTTCCGAGATTTCCTGCTATCCAGGAGGACTATGCAGTGTGAATCCTGAAAAAGCCTTGCTTCTGCTATCAATACCACATGAACCACTGAGCCTTTGACTGCTTGTGTGAACATTATTATCATCAAATACGCAAAAGCAGAAGAAGGTAAACAGAGGAAGAATCAACATCTTCTTTATTACTATGGCATCCTTAACATTCTTGCTTACTGTGTTGGGTATGTGTAGAGGTATTTTTTTGCTTGGTAACAGGAAGAGAGGCCCTGCAGTGTTCATCACTGTAAAGAGAAACTTCCCCTAAATCTGAGTTGGACCCACCTCTGGTTCCTGACTGGGTCAATCTGTTGCCTCTGTCATCACCATTTAAGAAGGAACTATCTGCAGCGAGAGGAGGTGGAAGGAGAGCAACAAGATAGAAGTGGGTCCTGTAGAGGGCCGGGGCCAGGGATCAGAACCAGAACCAGGACCAGGACCAGGACCTTCCTGCAGTCCATAAAGAGAGGACAGCTTGTCTCCCTGCAAGTCACTGAGTGCAATGGTGAAGCTGAAACCTGCCTGCAGCTCTGAGAAGACCCAACAGTGGAGGTGAAGGATGTGTCTGGAGAGGTCAGAGACTGTGGTGAGGTGATCATGGAGCAGGATAGGCTGGGCTGAGTGCCAGCCATGAGGAAGACCCACATAGGTGGTGTTGAGAAGCTGAAGCTGTCAGCATGGTCACAGAGGTTTGTACAGGATTTCTGCTGTGTGAGAGAGCTCATGCTGGAGGAGGAAGGACATGTGAGGAGTCCATCTTCCCTGAGGAGAAATGAGCTGCAAGGAGCCATTGGTAGAGGACTGGCTGCACCCCCCATTCCCTGCCCTTCTGCATCACTAGTGGGAAGGAGATAAAGACACTGGGAACAGGTGCCTGAGCCCAGGAAGAGGGAAAGGCTGAGGAGAAGGTAGTCTTAAAGAACTGATTGTACTCTTCATATCATCCAACTCTGTGCTGTTTTCTGCATACTATAGTTTTGGTTAGTAGTGCATTAAATTGTTTCATTTTCTTCCCCAAGTTGTAGTCTTTGTTTATTTTGACCATGACTGTAAGTGGTCAGTGAACCCTCTCTGAGTATTTCCATGAGGCCCTTGGTTATTTTCTCCTCCTTGTTCTGTCAGAGGGGGATGAGTGAGTGAGTGGCTGCTCATAGTTTGTGTTTGCTGGATAGGCTTAAACCAAGACACTTGTTATTCTGCATTCTCACACATCTTGGATCTACAATGCTGACTCAGCCTCTTTTCCCCTCCAGCCACCTAATGAGTAGCTATTTTAACACTGTGTCTACTTTATCTGTTTGCCCCAGGATTTACCAGGGCCTATTCTACCTTTGCTGCTATCTATAGTTCTACCTACTTCAGGAAGTGCTACTATCTATATCTCTGCCACACTTGTACAACAGAAATATTTTTATAGTCTAAGGTTTCTAGCAGTATATATTTATAGTAAGTATACTTTTGAAGATTATCCCTCCTTTTGGCATACAAAGTAAACACAAAATTAAGGTTGAAGTTACTACTAGAATGAAGGTATCTGTATTTAAAATAATTGTAGTAGTTTAATTTCAGTAAACTCCACCCTTTTTATTGCACATCTAGTCTATGTAACAAAACATTAAACATTCATGAAGAGAGTAGTATCAATTAAAGTTAAAATAATTAAAAAATATATTTTCTTAGATCTGAGATATAATGAAATATTGTGACATAGTACAGTTATTTATACTCAAGTGTGATTCAAAGAAAAAGTACTAGAAACTTCTTTAGACTTTAAATAGTCCTTTGGCAACAGGGATATAACTAATAACTTATGATTTTCAAACCTCTTTGTTTTGAGAGGTAACTGATTCATGAAAATTATGGAGTAATAATAATAGCTAATCATCAACAACAGTATGATATCTAAGTCAGATACATCAGCTAGTAGAGCTAGGGACCAAGTTTCACTTGATTCAAAGAGACAACAGATACAGATAGAGTATTTTATCAATTCATTTCACATTTCCCAATTCACTTCTTTCTTTTTAGTTTTTAACTCTGAATCTTTCCCAGTTCTTAGACATTGAAATACAATACTGATGGGAAAATGAGCAGGAAGAAATAAATGTAAGAATTTTTTCCTGAGCAACTGACAATGCAGGCTAAGATGAGAAAAGGATTAAGGGTCTTCTAAGTGGCCTAACCTAGTAATTTACATCTGTTATTTAGTGTTAAATTGTAATGAAATAGTACTCACTAGAGCTGAGAAGACAATCCACTCAGAATTGTACTGATATATTTCCATATTCTTTGGGTAACACACTCCATGTCAATATATTAGTAGTGGTTCCAACTAGAAGACTCATAAGGAGAAGGTTTAAGGACCCACTTTATAGTTGAGTAGATGCAGCCTGTACTGGACTGCATGTGCCATTGAACTCAAGTGCACTGGTGGCAACAGAGAAGCCTGGATGTGACTCCCACTTAGTACCTGGTGATTACGCTACTTGCATATAATCTTATCTTGAAGCAAAATATCATGTTTTCTGATACCATCCATTTGTTCCACAGTAGAAGGGCAAGGAGAGTTTAATTGGGGCTTACGGTGTAGGAAAAAACAGACCACGCTACTCGGCTTGGAGAAGAAAACAGAAAATAATTTAATCCAACACCAACTAAAGCATAACCATAAAACCCCAAAACATAACCAACACAAAGCAACACAGAGTGGTACAATGATGAAGAATACAACCAGTCCTTTAAGACCATCTTCTCCCCACCCCTCCCCTCTTCCTAGGCTCAGAGCCCTGATCCCAATGTCTTTATCTCCTCCCCCATTGAACAGCTCAGGGGAGCAGGGAATGGGGGTTTCAGTCTATTCTCAATGGCTTCTGCTGTTTGTCTCCCCTCAGGGCAGGTGAGCTCCCCCTCAGTCCTCCCTGCACATCCACGAGGTACCTCACACACCTAGCATCTTTGCATAGGCAGTTCCAACATCTGTTCATTCCAAAGGCTGCAGTCTCTTGTGTGGGTCTGCTCTGGGGCCAATAGGCTCTCCAGTACAGCCTGTGCCATGGCTGCCTCCTCACACAGTCCCTCGCCTGTCTGGGCACATTCACACGGAGCTACTGGTGGCTCTCAGTCCTGCCATTGCCCTCCATGGGTTGCAGGGGCACATTCTGCGTTCTCACTATGGGTTACAGAGGACTCTCCAGTCTGGCATTCCTCCTTCCTTTCTCCTTCTCTGACTGTGGGGTCCACATAGTCGCCTCCATGTTTTACACTCTTACACCTCCTCCCAAACACTTCAAATTCCTGTCCTTAAAACAGTGATCGCAGAGGCGTCAGATTGGCCCAGCCAGGCAGGAGATGGGTCTGAACTCAAGAGCTGAGGGAGAATCCAAAAACTCTTTAAAGGGTCTTCACTGCAACCACTCCCCCCGTTACCAAGCAAAAGCAGCTCCTCGCTAAACCATGACACTTTCTTACTAGAGTCCAAAGAGAACACTTGCAATGCTTTAATACAGTATTGAATATTTAGCTTTGTAAAATTAAGAAGGACAATGTGTATATACTAACACATTGTTAAATCTTGTAGTATTGGAACTTCCAATTATGATTATTAAGTTTGTGGTGTAGGAGGCTGTATTCAAATTTAGAGACCACAATGCAACTAACCTATTTTTTCTCTCGAAGCTTTTGCTAGACTTTCTATATGCAATGCAAGTAACTTCATATCAGACATTCAAATAACTTCTCCAAGCTATCTCAGCTGCTAAATTGAGGGTTGCATGAAAAAATCCAGTGTATCAAGTCTGGAATCTCAGTATTTTCAGATATTTTTTCATTTCCTAGTGTGAATTGACTCCACCACTCCCCTATCTTACCATTTTTAATTCCATTTGAAGTTTCTAAAGGCATAACAACACATGATATCTTATAGAAACAGGCTATTTTCTATAGTATGAAGAACCGTATAAAAAATCAAGGAAATCAAACTAGAGATATTTGAAGAATGAGGCTGGAAATTTTAAGTAAACATTCTAGTAGATGGAAACCTCTTCTGAGAAAACTCAAGTGTGGGCATTTGAGGTGCTTAGCACCACAATAAATATAGAATTCAGAGTTAAGTGTTCAGATTCACTGTGAGATATTTTGCTTTCTAATGAGGTATCTAGTTTTACCAGTTGCATCAGCCTTTAAAGGTAATAAACTATTAATTTTTAATGAAACTCTTCCAAGAGTTCTTTGGTGACTATATTTTAAATCACCATTGTTGAATCCATTGACAATGGATTATTTTTAAAATTTATTGAATGGTGAAAATGTCAACTGACTCTTTACAGTAAATGTGCCTCTGTGAGTAAACTGGTGACTGACAGGTTGAATTGCAGGACTTCATGCCCACAATGGCTACTGGCTCAAATGTTCCTGAGTTTGAGAGGAGAAGGTAGGAGGGGGTAAAAGGGAGGTGTAAGCTTTCTCTTACGGCCTGGAGTTGGGGATCATAAAAAAAAATGTACAGAAAGACTCCTGAACAGGAATATCCAGTAACAAATTTTAAATATATTAATTGCAATGGTGAACTTTTATGTTACTCAGTTATATTGACAACCTACTAAAATCCCTGGTGATACTTATAGCGAGGGATTATACAGAAAAACTCTAAATGTGACATTGCATGTTTAAAGGGCACTTACACACTCTATTTCTTTTTTCCTCATTGTTGTACTATTGTATTGTTGTTTCTTTCATGCAAGTGAAAACATTAATGGGACAACTGAATAAGGATAAAGTAGATGAAAAAATTTGGTTATTTTTAAGAAAATAGGATTCAACTCCAATCAACTCTGCAATGTAACTCTGTTAGCAAAGTCACACGCAACTAAAATATCATACAGGAGAGAAAGGTGTAAATCTCTGTTGATGGTATTGAAATGTGAAAGATCACTGAACTACAGCATAGACAATTCTTGTGTAGTTTGAATTATGTTTTGTGATAGCAAAGCTGAAGAACACTAAAGCATCTTCCTAAGAACCATGGCATGACATTGTAGAGATCAAGAAAATCTTTAAGCTGTAATAGTTCTACACTTTAAGGTCACTGCGCTAAAATCTACTCCAAGTGGAAATAATGCTTACATAGATTTTGTTGTTTTCAGTGTTCACATAAAAGAAATTTATTTCCTTTCCCTATCAGGTATACTAGGGATAGATCCTAAACAGAGGGGAAAAAAATTTAATTTAGAAAACAAATGAATAAGTCAATAAGTGAGCCAGTAACATGTAACTGCAACATGATCAGAGGGAAAGCCATAAAAGAAACAACATGAAAATAATCACAAAAAGTAAGAATTTGAAATAAACTTAGGATCAAGAAAGAACAGTATGTAAACCTAAATAAGTCAAGCAAACAGAGTAATATATCCTGCTCAAGATATCACTACACAAGGAAATTCACAAAAAACATAAACACAATCTATAAAAAAATAAACGTGGAGAGGGAGGTATAAGTATAGAGGGAACTACAGAGAGATTAAAAGAAATCTATAACAAAGCAAGCTAGTAAATTTACATCAGAGAGCAGTGCCAAATCTCAATTTATAACCTGAAAAAAATGCTGAAGTGCAGTGAGGGTAAAATAAATTTAATAAAAGCATCCTTCTTACACAAAACTGAATTGTAACTACTTTTGTTTCATTTGTGAACATGAGATGTCCTCTTTCTTTTAGGTGTTTGAAAATTCATTATGGGGATTGGAAATTCAATACTGAATTATCGCAATAAAATTAGACATCCTTATTTTACAATTTTAGAAAAATATAAAAAGGATACAAGAGAGGAGTAACCAGCTTCTCTGATAGACATTCCCACGATTTGTATGGATAAAGTCTGTAGCCATGCAGGAGTGTTGCAGAAAGGCTGGAAGAGCTGCATGCCAAGCACGTGAACTCTGACACAGTAACTTTTCCATTAGAAACATATCCTCATATGCTGCATTAAGCATATTTATTAGTTCCAATTGTTCCAATCTAAACCACCACAGGACACCTTTCGTAGCAAAGAAACATTTAGATAGTCATGATGAAATAGATCTTTTTGTTATTATCTTTCCTCAACCTTTTTTGTTTTGCTTTATTTTTTTGTTTTGTTTTTGTTTTTTTTACAGTTACTCTTTAATATAGTTACATCCTCAGCTTATATTCAGTTCACTGGGAACTACATACAGAAAAAAGTACTTCTCCATCGGAAAAGCTCAAACACTTGAATAATAAAAAAACTCTGTTATCTCATTTTTATTTTTGGATACAAAAAAACTATTTATTGTTTCAACCTCTAGCACTGTAAAGAAAATGTTGAAAACAAGAGCTGTAAGTAATGAATGATTTTACATTAACTTATGGAAATTAAAAAAAATATGAAAACAAAGACTATTTTAATGGATGATCATTTCAAAGAGATTTATAAAATTTAAAGCAAAAATTCTTAACTTTGTATCATAGTAAAACAGGAAGCTGGAAAAAAGTTTTTACATGTTAGGAACACGGGCATAATTGTAATGAAGCAGCCTGATTTATCATTCAGTCTCAGGATCCAAATATTATATTGAAAGACAGGAGGCAGAGAAAAATGTAACTTTCTTCTAGAAAGTATTTTTTAATGTTGTAATAGTTAAGGATCAGCTTTACATTTTGCAACATTTTTTATATACCTTTGACATGACTTTTCCCAGACTTTGTTATTATAGGTCTAGATTATAATTTTTATTCTTTTACTGCCTTCAGAAAACTTACAATAGCTTACTTTTGAGGGTAGCTTTAAATAATGTTAGAATATATCCTTACACTGAACTAATTGCAGCATTATCGAGATATCACTGATTTTTCTGAGAGACCAAAGGGAGATGAAAATATTTAACTCCATTATTCCTTCCAACTACAGTGGAACATAGGCACACAATCAAAGCAACTACTAAGAGACCAGACAATGACATGTCCCATCTTAAATCTTTAATCACTCCATTAGTTTAATTATTGAACAATTGCATAGACATTAACAGACATTTCTGTCATCTAGATATCATAATATCTTTTTCTTAACACTAAAGGATACAATGCTAATACTGTGTGCCTGACTGTTTGACATTTTCAGTTGAGTAGTTGTTTCTGACAGTCTAAATAAAAAGCACAATCACATAATTTGTTAGTATATGGACTTGATATACAGGTCATCTCATCAAAAACAGCATGAGTTATATACCACCTAGGCTTTAGTACTCAACTTATGGAATATCACTTGAGTATTAAAATTTCAGAACAAAAAATAGTTGTCAAGACCAAGGCTACACGAAAAGGTGTTCCTTCAATTTTTCAGCAGAATTTTGAGTGAAAAAAATCCGTGAAAAAAAAAAAAAGAAGGAAGAAATCCAATAAACTAAACAACAACAGCAAAAAAACCCAAAAAGACGTAAACAGACATTACTGCTGGGTCTAAGTCTGAAAAAAATCTTTGTATGACCATTCACAAGGACATAGGAAGGGAAAAAAATAGATATGTTTTCTAAGTAGGCCAATCAAGGAACAAATAAACAGCAAATAGCAAACATGATGAAGGAAAACTAAAAAAAGCCGTGTGCTCAAATCAATGAGACTAAAAGAAATTGGGGTAAAATATCTGTTAAAAGATGCCTTGGCTTTTTAGGATATTTCTTTAGGCAGACTAAATACAATGTTTCTGAGTCTTGGAAAGTTATAAAACTACTTAAAATACTGCATGTAATTCAAAAGATAACAAGATGAGGTGTTGGAAATCCTCAGAGCATGAATGGGAGGAGCAAACGCAGCACTCATGGCACCCAGAAGTCCAGTCAAGTCATGAACCTATCTGGGTTCAGTGTGCATGAGTTGGAGATAGAAAGAATACTGCAGCAACTATGGTAATTAAAACTTAAAACAGTTTAAGGAATAATAATGTGTTAAAATAAAAACTGATACGTTGAAGGACGAAAAAAAAAGGATGGAATATTTTGGATAATGTACTGCAAGAGAGAACGTTAGTCTGATGGATTAGTATTCAAAGAGCATGTATATTCTCTTCTCAAGGCCAGACATTATTTCACATCCATAGTACAAGCCAATTCTACCATTTATATTAGAAATGTTGTCTTCCTTCTTGCAAAAATAAAAGTGCTGGACATTCATGACAGTGTTTATCACCTCTAACAAAATTACAAATGGCAAAAATGTGCTTGCTATCTATGAGTTTGCCAATGCACAAAATGACTAACTAATTTTCTGTGGCAGCAACAATGATTCTTTATTAAGAAATAAAACTGTCCACATCTTAAAAATAATACAGTAAAAAAAAAAAGTGCTGATGTAATAGTATTAATGAGCAAAAATCGAAAGTCATAAGTATGAAACAGTGATTCAGAGCAAAATTGTGTCTGTATATAGGAGGTTTGCTAGTTATCAGTTCTTACTTTTCACAACTGTTTTAAAAATCCTCAGCCCTGCTTTTGTCAGTTAAGCTGTAACAGTATTCTCTTCCTCATGCTGTTATACACAACAGTCCGGCTTCAAGCAGGACTATGTAGCACTGCAATTGTAATGCTACAATTTTAACCACATGGTCAAACGCAAATAACTTGAATTTTCATGTCTTTGTTTAAATCCAAATGCTTTACAAGCATTTCAGTATCATTACATTAATAAGATGTATCTGAAAACTATGTTCTGTAAAACAGAACACAAGAGAAACCTATTCAAATATTAACTTATGGAATGAAAGCTTGAATGTTTTCCTTTATGAGAACTAAAAAATACGTTCAGAGTTTGAAATACGGACAAAATATTAGTAGCATTAAAGAAAAAAATACCTTTTGAAGTGGTGAGACATGTTTACTTGTATTCCCCACTGTGGTTTGTGCTACATATCTGCACCCTAGTGGCTAGGCTTTGACAGACAGTTTCAAAGAAATCACTTAGGAACTCTGAAAGCCAAATGAAACCTGCGGAGATTGCTGAGCATAGATTCCACCCTATTGCCTTTCTCTTTGGAAATACTTTGAAATACTAAATTCTGAAATTTATTTTAGCTAATATCTATTCCAAAGTATGCACAACAAGCTGTTCAATATTGATTTGACTGTTCACATTTATTAAAAACAGCTCTTATCATCTATAGTGTGAAATTCATATCTTCTTGATCACGTCCGACATATAGATGTAATAATTTAGGTTTAATATAGGTGTTAGTTTAGTTCAACAGCTGGAGACTCATTTCTCTACTCCTGAAGTCAGGTTACTTACCATAGATACCACTGGATACATATTTCTCTAACTGATATTCAACTCAGCAATTTGAATAGTGTCAAGCAAAATACATAAGAAGGTGATAAACAGTATTATTTAAACAGCACTTTGTCACTAGATAAGAATAAAAAGCTTACATTTCTAACTTGGGTCTTTAAGGTTACCACTTTATAGCAAAGTCTTTTCCTTATCCTGGCTGTTGTGAAATACTTTAATGGTCAAATCTGTTTCCATGTTCTCTGAAACAACTAATATATTGACAGCGTATTGAAACAACTTTTAGAAAAACAATAATTCTAAGTATCTCTCCTCTTTCTACCCTCAAATATTAAAGCCAAAAAAGTTTGTAAATAGGAAATTTTGGCTTAATTTTAAAGATTCTGAATGGCAAACTCTCATTCAAAATAAGAGATTCATCTAAGAGAAGTAAAAAACCACAATGTGTACGTTTACTCATTCAGCTACAATCCAGCTATCCAGTTTGTTCTGAAATGTAATATATGATGCCTTAACTAGATGACTGAGTTTGGAAAAACACCTGCCTTCAGATCAATCAGCAAAAGAACTGTTAGAACTCACTAAGCCTTCGGAAAAAAAAAAAAAAAAAAAAAAAAAGCTGTGTTTTAATCAATACCAATGAAGTTAGCTAAAAACAAGATACTTCATTTTCACTGTTTTATTTTACAATCACAGCAGTACTAACAATCATGTTATCTTAGGCTCTGTTTGTGAGACAGTACATGTTTGAAAATATCTTCCAGGAATCAAGCAGATGGATACAAGTTCAGATGCTGAACGTTAATAGTTCCCTACTGACTTTAGTGGGAGACTTATCCACTCTACAGTCCTGTAAATAGGTCACCTTTTCAGTACTGAGGTAAGAATTAGATTCCTAACTTTAGATATTTAATGTAACAGCAAGAGCAGACTGTCAAATAGAGCATAAATCCCTTTAACTGTGAGATCTTATTTCTAAGACATGAGAAATAATTCAAATGCCAAATATAGTATTTCAAGGTTAATACCTAGATTTCATCAGAAAAAAAATCATGGTTTTATATGTTACAGAAGGTCACAGTTCTTGATTGCAAAGCAGCTAATCTATTTATCTCAAAAAGCAAACTCTTAGGTATGATATTCCTACTCAGCTGAATGCAGAAGAAGCCTGTGTGAATTAGTCTATACACCTCAATCTTTTTTCTATCTGATTCATGGGACTGTAAACATTCAGATTCCTTATAACATAACCTCCTGAATGACAGCTGAATGCAGATAATGAGTCAGCATTGCTGTGCAACCACCCAGCAAGTGGGTGGCTTCCCCCTGTGCCTTTGGAGTATGATTGTTTTTTACAAAGAGGTCTAAGGTAGAACTTAGAGGTCATAATTATATAAGCCATGAAGTGATTCTATTTACTGAGAGGGAAAGCTAAACAAAAGCAAATTTGTTTATACAAAATAAAAAGGCTTCAAGATCAACTAAGCAAAAATTAATTTCAAAGTATAATATCAATCTAATTATAAGAATATAGAGTGAAACTGAAGATTGCAAGTTGGAGGTTGAAATGCATTTAGGAAGAAACAGGATGTAGTTTTCTCACTGTACTGAGTAGTCATTCATGCCAAAGAAAGTACAGATGCAGTGTTTTTCCTGAAGTTAGACTATTCTTTTGCTGTCATTGCAAAGTAGAAATTTTAGTGTTGTCTTTTTTATTCATTTGGTTTGTTTATTTAGTATTTTGTTTGTTTTTAAAATATTTTATCACAATTTGGAAAGAAAGCAGTATTTTAATCTAATTAATTATATTCCCCATCCCTATATTCAGTTTGTCAGTAAGCAAATCAACAGATACTTTATTAAAGTTCCAGGTATTTTTCTCCTGTTATAAAAATCCTTGTTACATCCACAGCTGCAATCACAATGATGGGTTTATTATGCTTTCTGTGAGGAAATATTCAGGACAATATTTTTTATTGTTGGTATTTTGAGGTATAGTTTTTTAATTTCTTTTGATTTAAGAGCTTTTTGCACCCTACCCTTGAGGAACACTGAAAAGTGTTGGAAAAAAACACACTTTAATATATATTCCCCATATTCCATTACCCAATCCCCTAAAAATCAGAAAATCAGGCAAAGAAAAATTCATTTCCTGTCCACACCTACAGACAGAAATATATTGTGAAATACCTAAACCTAGGAAGGTATTGAAATTGCACAGCAGGTAAACAGTTCTGAATATAATAACATTTTCTACTCCAATTGTGATTTTTCTGACACTTCCTAACCTATTCTCTAGCGGTCAAGTTGCAGACATCTCTCATCTCCACCTACAGCATTGGTAATCAAGTTGCTTGTGACCTTTGTTCCTTTAGTGACTCACCTTAGTTTCAGTGAAACAAGAGCTAAACATTCAGTACAGACCTGGAAATAACATCTCCTGCAATTTCTACTTTTGTTTTCTTCTGTTAATCCATTGGAAGGTCCATTCTCAATCATTTAAACTGTTTGATTTTGCTTGTTCTTTCTTCCAATCCCCAGTGCAGTTTATGTCACTGAGTATATGTAAATAATGTGGTTTAACCTAAACCAGTAGATGATCACCATGCAGCTGCTTGCTTACTCCTCCCTGCCCTGATGGGGTAGAGGAGAGAATCAGAAAAGTAAAACTGAGAAAACTCATGGGTTGACATAAAACTATTTTAATAAGTAAAACAAAAGCAATGCACATAAGCAAAACAAAACAAGGAATTAATTCACCACTTCCCATTGTCAGGCAGGTGTTCAGCCATCTCCAGGAAAGCAAGACTTAATAAGATAACGCCATTACACTGAACATCATCCTTCCTCATTCTTCCACCTAGTTTATATAGTGACCTTGATGTCATATGGTAAGGGATAACCCTTTGGTCAACTGGAGTCATCTGTTCCAGCTGTGTCCCCTCCCAACTTCTTGATCAGCACCAGTCTGTTTGCTGGTGGAGTAGGGTGAGAGTGAGAAAAGGCCTTGACTCTGTGCCAGCACTACTCAGCAATAACAAAAACAACTCTTTATTAGTAATACTGTTTTCAGCACAAATCTGAAACACAGCCTATACTAGCTACTATGAAGAAATTTCTTTATTCTAGCCAAATTAGCACAGTAAACAATTTTTTTTCTCAGTTCTTAAACAGATATTCATTAAAAAAATACAAACTATTTTCCAGTTCATCAGAAACATTTATAGAGAAGAAAACAGCAGAAGAGTAAAATATATATGAAACCGAAATGGGTGCAGGTAAATTAAATAAGCAATTAAGCATTTATTCATTATCCTAGTGAACATTACATGATGACAAGCCACTCTGAGAGAATAATCTCTAGCTGTTCTAGGAGTGTAAGATCTGCAGTCTAAAGATTTTGTTTCGGGGGTGTCATGGTTTGACATGAAGTTGTTTCTGGTAATGGGGAAGGGATTGTAAAGAAGTTGCTCAAGACTCTCTCCAGCTCTGAGCCAGACACGCTTCTGGGGCTGAGCCAATTAGACACCTCCACGATCCCTTTTTAAGAAGAAGATAAAAGAGAAGGAGTCTTCTCAGTTTTGTTTATTTTTTCTATCCTCTTCTTCTTCTCCAGCTGGTGGTGGTACAAGGAGTTGGAAGAAAGAAAGAAACAACCACAGGGAATCCAAGGTCAGTGAGAGAACAGAGGAGGTGTGCTGGAGGAGAGACTCCCCTGCATCCTGCGGAGGGGATTGGTGAAGCTGAGATTTGTTTGCATTTTGTTAAAGACCTGGCTTCAGGGACAGTAACTCAATTCATTAAAGACCCTATGCCAGGGGAAGTGACTAGGGCCGGAGGAGGCCATGCCCTGTGTGAAGGGCCCCATGTTCACAGAAGCTGTGACTGTGGGAAAGAACCCATGTCAAAGAAGTTCATGAAGACTATGCCCAAAGGAGGCGGTATCCCATGTGAGAGAGCTTGTATTGGCAGAAGCTACAGCTTCTGGGAAGAACCCACATCAGAGAAGTTCATTAAAGACTGTGTCCTGGGTGAGGGCCCCCTTATCAGAGCAGGGGAAGAATGCCAGGAACTGTCCTCATCTGAGAACACAGAAGCAGCAGAGTCCATCTGTGAGAGACTGACCATACACCCCATTCCCTGACCTCCTGAGCTGTTCAGGGGGGAGGAGGAAGAGATATAAGGAGCAGTGAGCTGGGCCCAAAAAGAAAGGAGGGATGGGGGAGGGAGATCTTAAAATGCTGGTTGTAATTTTCTCATCATCCTACTCTCTTTTTACTTTTTGTTCTGTTCTGTTTCTTGTAAGTAGTAGAATAAACTTTCCTACTTTCCTCTCAAGTAGTGGAGTCTGTTTTTCCTGGAACTGTAATTGGCAGCGAGCCCTCCCTGCCCTTGTCTTAATCCACAACAACCTTGGTTATTTTTTTTTTTTCTCCCATTTTGCTGGGGCCTCCACCATCCTAACAAGGTTTGGGGGTGGATGGGGGCCACGAAGAGATAGACTGTCCTGATGCTTCATTGCTTCATGGCACATATTAATTCCAAATATGTTTCTGGTGTTTTTTTAGCTTTAACTTTGATCTACATGTTCATAACGTGGTTATAAATTTGAAAGTCATGAAGTTATTTTCTAAGGTAGCTGAAAATGACCCAAGAGTTTGGGAAGCACCTTTGCTCATAAGAAATGCTGTTTGTCTAACTTAGAATAAAACTTCAGGGAAGGTATAGAAAGAGAAGGATAAAAAAAGGGAACTTGACATAAGAGCAAAACAGTCCAACTAAAAACTATTACAGAGTCTGACAGTAGAATAAAAGAGCCTCTATACAGTTTGGAAGGGTAGGACATAGAGAGACAATTTTTTGGATTTTCTATGATTTTATTCTACTGCATAGAATTCACATGTTTCTTGTCATGGACTTTTGTTTTCCTTTTCATAGAATCATAGAATCATAGAATGGTAGGAGTTGAAAAGGACCTTTAGAGATCGTTAGTCCAACCCGCCTGCAGAAGCAGGTCAATCTAGATCAGGTCACATAGGAACATGTCCAGATGGGTCTTGAAGACTTCCAAGTAAGGAGACTCCACAACCTCTTTGGGCAGCCTGTGCCAGGGCTCTGTCACCCTCACACTAAAATAGATTTTTAATATATTTAAATGGAACTTTTTGTGTTCTAGCTTCATCTCATTACCCCTTGTGCTGCTGCTAGATAAAGTAGAAAAAATGGATGCCTCAAACTCCTGACACCCACCCTGTAGATATTTGTAAATATTAATAAGATCTCCTCTCGGTCTCCTCTTCTCTAGACTAAACAGCCCCAGTTCCCGCAGCCTTTCCTCGTATGAAAGATGTTCCAGTCCCCTGATCATCTTGGTGGCCCTGCTCTGGACTCTCTCCAGAAGTTCTCTGTCCTGCTTGAGGTGAGGAGCCCAGAACTGGACACAGGACTCCAGATGAGACCTCACCAGGGCAATGTAGAGGGGGAGCAGAACCTCCCTTGACCTGCTGGCCACACTCTTCTTGATGCATCCCAGGATGCCATTGACCTTCTTGGCCACAGGGTTACATTGCTGGCTCATGTTTAGTTTATTATCAATCAGGACTCCCAGGTATCTCTCTGCAGAGCTGCTCTTCAACAGTTTGACCCCCAGCCTGTACTGGTGCATGGGGTTGTTCCTTCCAAGATGCAGGACTCTGCACTTGTCCTTGTTGAATCTCATGAGATTCCTCTCTGCCCAACTCTCAAGTCGGTCAAGATCCCACTGAATGGCAGAACAGCCTTCTGGTAAATATCAGGCCATATTTATCAACAAGGAATCTCTATAGTTCATTCAGTCTGGCTTTTCATTTTATCATCTACTTTACAGGTGACTATTAATGTCTCTCTCTCTCATGGACATTTTCAATAGGGCAAACATCATCAGTGACATTAAGGAATCCACGATGTTTAAATTTGAATGAATGCTGTCATACTGAAGAAAGAGGTAATATAACTGAGTAACTTGCCCTCTTCTTGATGATATATTACTTAAATATATTTTCTATCTCACATCAAAAAAGCTAGTGGTGTCATGATAATGCAGATATCAACTTATCTTACAAGTCTTAAATATATTGTCAGAAAACTGCCCAGCAGTCAGTAGGTATACGGTAGACTTGAAATCTGAGAACTAGGATGTGTTAAGAAAGCAAGCTAAAGGCAGCAAAGATTTCTGTTTCCTTGCATATTATGAAGTCATCAGGAACTAGGAAGCGTTGCCCTGCATTGAAACAGGATACACATCATTTTTTCATGCACATCATCTTGCCTCAGTTCATGTTTGTTTTTCTCAGCATAGGTAGCTTCTGTTTTAGGCAAGAATAAAGACAGGCTAATCCACTACTCCTGCTTGTGATACCTTGTCATGATTTTGCCCAGCTAGTAATAAAGCACCACAAAAGTCTCTTGCTTGGTGCCCCTCATCCATCCCCATCCTCATTAGGATGGCAGAGGCCCCACCAAAATGGGAGGAAAAAAAACATAACCAAGGATGTTGTGGATTGAGACAAGGGCAGGAAGAGCTCAATGACAATTATGGTTCCAGGCAATACAGACTCCACTACTCGACTTAGAGAGGAAAGTAGGAAAGTTTATTCTACTACTTACAAGAAACAGAACAGAACAAAAAGTAAAAAGGGAGTAGGATGATGAGAAAATTACAACCAGCACTTAAAGATCTCCCTTCCCCATCCCTCCTTTTCTCCCGGGCCCAGCTCACTGCTCCTGATATTTCTACTACATCCCCCCTCAACAGCTCAGGGACAGTCTCTCACAGATGGGCTCTGCTGCTTCTGTCTTCTCAGATGAGGACAATTCCTGGCATTCTTCCCCTTCTCCAATACAGGGTCCCTCCCCCAGGACACAGTCCTTAATGAACTTCTCTGGTGTGAGTTCTTCCCAGCATCTGTGGCTTCTGCTAATACAGGGTCCCTCACATGGGGGACAGTCCTTAGTGAATATCCCTGACATGGATTCTTTCCCATGATTGTAGCTTCTGCAGACACAGGGTCCTTTCCTCGGGACATGGCCTGTTCTGGGCATAAGTTTAATGAAGAGAATCACTGCCCCTTGCCCGGGGTCTGTAACAAAGTTATTGGCTCTCTCCCACAGGACACGGCCTCCTCTGACCATAGTCTCTGCCCCTGGCTCAGGGCCTTTAATGAATTGAGTCACTGTCCCTGATGGCAGATCTTTAACGAAATGCAAACAAATCTCAGTTTCATCAGCCCTCTCCACAGAATGCAGGGGAGTCTCTGCTCCAGCACACCTCCTCCTCTCTTCTCTCACTGACCTTGAGGTCCACATGGTTGTTTCTCTCTCTATTCCCACTCCTTGTACCATTACCTGTCGGAAATGAAGAAGTGACAGAAGAAGGAAGGAACAGGAAGAAGTCTCTTCTTCCAGCTTCTTTTTAAAAAGTGATCATGCAGACACCTAATTGGCTCAGCCCCAGAAGCAGATCTGTCTCAGATATGGGGAGAGTTTTGAGCAGCTTCTTACAGGATCCATCTTTAAAGTCCCTTCCCCCTTACCAGAATCAGATTCATGTCAAACCATGACAATATGGCAACACATTTCATTGCTAGGAATGAAAGATATTAAATTTTTTTAGAAATTAATAGCACTATGACTGAAGCAGAAGACTAATATACAAGTGCAATCAGTGCTTTGTGGGTGTTAGAAACCCAACCAATCCTCTGACAATCCCTCTAAATTTTTACTTTCATCACTTCTTTGTTCTCTTTTATTTCCACTCCTTAGCCAGTGATAGTTATATAAATTGAATTATTTTCCTCATGGAACACTTGTTTGTGAGCATCTGGCTTTCTCAGGAAGCAAAGTGCTTTCTGTTACCTTGCCTACCAGAAGCCTTTCCATTTATCAATAGCCATAGCTTAGATCAACCACAGCAGCACACAGCTCTGAATTCATTGTCTGTAGTATGTGAGAAGTGTGTCATCCATCTCTTCGCTTATTACGTATCTGGCACTGAGTAACTTACCCTTGGCGCTTTCTGCATCTACCTGGATTTTTTTTTTAACTCTTTTTTAAGGTTAGCTGTAGTTGGACAGTAGCAATGATATTTGGTTTCAAAAGCTACACCAGTAATGTCTGAAATAATTAAATTTTATCACATAGAATGAAGACGATTTCTGTACATAGCATGTGGAACCACAGCAGAGGTTAAGGTCCAGCTCCAGGCTTAGAAATTTAGCTACATAAGCACAACACACCTTCTGACGTACACTTGTCATGAAAAATAAACTTATTTAAAATCAGCTAGCTATTCTACAAAACTCAGTTATTCTACTCTGTTGTGATTTAGGCCCATCAACGGACAAAAGACCCTGATCAGTACCACAGGCCTTGGAACACCCAAAGGACAAGAAGGGCTTAATTGCTGCTTATAGTCCCAGACAAAACAGACCAGGCTACTCAGCTTGGGGAAGAAAACGAAATTTTATTTAATCTGCCTCAAAATAAAAAATAACAAGTAGAAATATTCAATGGAAAACCAATATAGATTAGGGAAAATGATGGAAGTGAAACCAGCTCTTTAACATCACCTTTCCTCTACTCCTTCTCTCTTCCTGGGCTCAAGGCTCTGAGCCTGATATCATTACCTCCTTCTCCCTATAAGCAGTGCTGGGAGAACGGAATGGGGGATGCAGTCAGTCCTTTCCTGATATGTCTTGCTGCTTTTCACACTCCTTAGGAGAAGTACTTCTCACTAGCCCTCCCTTACTCCAGCTCAGGGTCTCCCACACAACGGGCAGCCCTGCAAAGACCACTCTGATGGGATGCTGCAACTCCAGTTCATCTTCTCTGGGTTGGGTCTAAGCTGCTCACTCTGACCCAGAGTCTCCAGCTCTCACCCCCTCTGTCATGGGGTCTCTGCTTCTCATTGCGGGCTACAAGGTTGTCTCTGGTCCAGCATCACTCCTTCTATCTTTTCCTGACTGCAGAGTCCGCATGGTCACCTCCATCTTGCCCTTCCCTTCCACATCCTTCCAAGTACTTCAAATTCCCATCCTTAAATAGTGATCACAGAGGCACCAGATTGGCCCAGCTGGACTGGAGGTGGGTCCAAACCCCAGAGCTAGGGGAAAGTCTGAGAACTCTTTACAGGATGTGCACTGCAGTCCCCTCCCCCTGTTACCAAGCAAAAGTGGCTCCTTGCAAAACCGTGACATACTGTAATATGGTTATCTGTGACACAAAACTGATTACCTGCTATGGCTTCTCTTTCATTTGTCACATAATTCATTCATAAAATGGACTTGATGCATCAGAAAGTAAAGGTAGCCAACTCGATCTATTGTATTTTCTGCCGTAAAGATCTTTTAAATGATATTCTGTTACTCACTGAAGGCCAATTAGGAATCATCAGTTTTGACTGCAGTTGTCTCAAGCAGCTTTAGGCCACTCCAGTAAAATTGTTTAACTATATTTAGCTTTGTTTCACACTATTGGGTTGAAAAAAAGAAGATAAAAACATGACCATGATTTTAATAAGTTGGAATTGCATCTCTTTTCTTTTTTCTTCAGGATAAATTAAGTGGTTTAGATTTTAATCATTTTAGGTCTATGAATTTCTATTAGAAATTATAAGCTGGTTTTTATTCACGTCACTTGTACCAACCTACAGTAGAGAGCCTGTAAAGTTCATTTTCCAATTAAAAAGCATAAAGTTTCCTTCAGGAGCAGTCCTTATTCCTAGCAGAGAATAATGCTAAGCACTATATTGCCAAAATTAAGATAAACTTGTGTAGGAAAAGTAAGAAGAAAAAAATAAACCATTTTCAATTGACGTTATTAAATGTTGAAAGACTAGTGATAACATCTGTGAAAACTGTTAAGAAATCTTAAAAAACTACAACTTCTGGCAAGACATCAAGCTCATACAGCTAGACAGCAAGATAAAATACCTCTCCACACATTGTTCTCCGTGTATTACAATACAGTTGTTAGGTAACATATATACATTAAGAAATCTGTACCACATAGTTTTAATAAATATAGCTACAAATAAAGTAAACTTTGCCTTTTCCTGCTCATTTAATGATATTTCTAAAATATTCAAGTAAACTTGTAAAGGAAACAGTAGCTACATTAAGACCAGTTAAGACATAAAAGTGTTTTACAACAGTTAAATCAAAAGACTTCAGAAACAATATTCTCTTTCCATCATAAAGAAAACTACAGAAATTGCTCCCATGTGAGTAGCTTAGTGATTCTGAGTTACCTCAGCTCAGATACTCTCTTGAAATATTTCTTCTGCAAAAAGATTACCACATAAGCCTCAACCAAAATTGGACTAGGGTGAAATTGTTGGCTGTTGAGAGGAGTGTTCAAGGTAGGAAAGCCATAGAACCATAGTAGAATCATAGAATGGTTTGGACTGGAAGAGACCCTAAAGATCATCCACTTCCAACCCTCCTACCATGGGCACCTTCCACCAAACCATGTTGCTCAAAGTCTCATTCAAAGTGACCTTGAACCCTTCCAGGAAGGAAGCATCCAAAATCTTTCTGGGTAACCTGTTCTAATGCCTCACCACCCTCACAGTGAAGAACTTCTTTCCAATATCTTCCTAAACCTCCTTTCTTTCAGTTTAAAGCCATTACCCCTTGTCCTATCACTACATGCCCTTATAAATTACCTCTCAAGCTTTCTTGTAGGCCTTCTTTAGGTACTGGAAATAGTCTTGTCACAGCAATTCTTATCTCAGTAATTTCATTTATTGACGTTTCAGACTTAACTGAAAAGTTTCTGAATGCTTAGAAAATTCCACACATCACTCCCCTGGTTTTGAGGTCATTGGGGCAAAATGCCAAAGAACCCTGCAAAATCAAGTGTAGGAGTTCAAGTGAAGTAGGATGCCAAGATAATTCAAACAAACAATCTCCCAGGAGTAAAGTAGTCAGTCAAAGTTACTGGGAATTTTATGAGGTATTGTAAAAAAAATAGAGTTACTGTAAGCAAATTTGTTTTTCAAAAAAGGCAAAAAGAACCACTCTAAAAGATAAATTGAAAATCATGTGGAATCATGTGGCCATAATACTGTCTACCTACTATTTTCACAAATTTAGAACACAAACTTTGCATATATCATGAGATGATTCAGTGCTGAAAATAATTAAAATCACTAGTCAATTTTTTAAAAAAAAATAATTAACCCAGTCCTCAAGCATCATGTTATTGTCTTTGTTCTTTCCTTTCCTCCTCCTTTGTAGCACTTCTCTTTAAATACTTCAGGTTATGTTACGGTTCTTAGTGTAAAAGACAGTTTTCATTAGCAAAGATTTTAATGATATGTTCTCAGATTTTCTCTTCTTTTTTTTTTTTTTTTTTTTTTTTTTTAATACAATGAAACCTACAGTACTCTTCCAAACCACTATAGACAAAATATCTTCTTGAAGTGATTTCAAATTAAAATGTCAGTTGTTCACTTGTCAGGATTTTTTACCTAAACTTCACAAGAAAATGTGCATTAATGCTAGATTTTCTGAAATGACAGTCTACACATAATCTGATATCTAGATGGAGATAACCTAGAAAACCAAGATTATGAGAATCGGTATTTCAAGAAAAAAAACTCATGCATTTAAAGGCATAGTGATATGAAACATGAGTGCTCTACTTTCCCCATGGAATTCTCCTCATCGCTCCATACATGATTACTCTCTCTCCTCCAACTCCTTCCCAGAAAAGAAGGAAGAATCCTACTCTTCCAGCTTCCTCGCAGAGATCATGGAGGTACCCAATTGTCTCAGCCCCAGAAGTGAGTCTGACTTAGAGCTGGGCAAAGTTTCAAGCAACTTCTTACAATAGTTATCTTTTACAGTCCCTTCCCTGTTACCACAAATGACTTCACACAAACCCAGGACAATTCTAGATACACAATTTGAAGTTTAGTTTTCTTTTCCCATTTGAGTAAGTTCTGAGTATGTCATGCATTGTCTGAAATAGCAGACACCAAAATGAGAATGGATGGCTACCTGGAAATACTTGTCCAACATACCTATGTTTGGCTATGGCCTGAGTCATAGTGTAGCACATTACTGCCATAGATAAAGTTAGAACTGTTCTGCCCTTGAGAAATTCTACACAGTAGCTATTTACAAAGCTCTCAAACCCAACTAAACACAAATCTTCATGTTCTGAAAGAGGAATTTTTTCCCTTTATCATCCTTACTCAAACAAATGATACTTTCCTCCCAGACTAAGATATTTGTTTTCAATTTACAGCATTGCATTCTGAAACACATGGAAATTTGAGCACAGTATGAATTTGAGCAATACAGAAAAGAAAATGTAATTAAGATTTCATTCAGGAGCAGATTACTATAAAAAAAAGTCAGACATCCTAGCTTTACTCATGATGTTACATAAGTAAGCAAACCGCTTCTCAACACTTATATTTGGAGCTAATGCAACTTGATGTTAAAATCTTTAATCTACTCAGTAATATTTACACTAATCATAAAATATCCAAATATTTAGAAAAAAGTCTTATTTTAGATGATAAAAGTATTTGTGTTTGCCAGGTATACTCTCAAGGAAACATCACCTAAGATCATGCTGCTTTAACTTGGTCAAGGGAGACTTTCCACTTGTTGCCAAGGTTTCAGGACCATGGCAAGAGTTAGGCAGAGGTTCCATTAAAAAAGCATGCAAATGTATAATTTAAGAATCCATTCTAATACTTACATACAAAGAGAAAATATTAAGTTTGAAGGCTATTAAGTGCTTTCTAAACACTGAACTATACTGCAAATCAAAATGGACATCCAAAACCAGAGGTAACCCTGCAGATTTTTGAAGATTTTCCCTAATATTCTTGGGTTATGTAATTATGAATATGCCACTACAGTGTAATGACTCTAATCAGAGGTAGTGAGAAACAAAATTATGATTAATAGCACACTGTAGTTCTGTGTGTATTATGTATTGGGTCTACTCCAACACTCTTTACTCATATACAAGTCCAAATAAAGATCTATGGAAACAGATGAAAAGATAGTAAAATTTGACATTCATCTCAGCAATATGAGCATTTTTTTAATCCCCATAGGCAGAACTTCTATTTATACTCTATGTAGAACAACTATGGGCTTCAAGAAACAATGAAAATTTAATATCTAGAAAATAAGCACCTGAAACAAAAGAATGGAAGAACAGTGTTTGTTCCCAGAATAATTCAGCTTTCAGATTAGAGTTTAAAGATATACATAAATCACATAAAATTATATACTCTTAAGAGTTTATTTGTCCATTGAAACAGAATAAAACATCTCTCTTGCATAACTCCACATTTTCTAGATCTACAATTCAGTGAAATTAATACCCAGGTAGTATATTTGTGTTACATGAAGTTTCAGAAGAAAGATTTTTAATATAGTTCCAAGAGAAGTAGAGACAATTATAACATAAACTACTTTTTTAAGACTTGATTTTTTTCTGTTTTTAACCAGCACTCAGTACTAGAAAGAAAAAAATGGACACTATCCAGAAAAATAATCTGAATTGCAATTGCAGAGCAGTTAAAAGTACTGAGATTTAAAAAGGCTTGTGTCAAGAAATTCACATCAGAACCAGAGTAGAGATTTTAATGACTGATGTCCTAAAAAAATTAATTTCTACTTAGAAGTGAACAATACAGTATTTATGTACAAAATTATATATAACTATTTTAGAATTGTATATTATTCTTCAATTAAAATTATTATATAACCTAATAGTTTTATAAAAGAGTACATACCAGACAGAATTTATAAGATTTTTGTTTAGTTTATACTATTAGTGTCTTTAGTAAGTGCTGCAGTTCCTGTATCAGCATATATTTTTTATGACTTTGACAAATTCATCAACATATACATATACTAGTCCTACATTTTAATTTTATCTTATCAGGTGAATTTGCATTCATGATTTTCTTCTGTAATGACTGGTATCTTAAAAGCAACTGGAGAAAACATATTTGGCTACCCATATTAACGAAAAGCTTTTAGTCAACAGGCACATTCATCAAAGAGTTGAGATACATTTTAGAAAAATAAAAAAAAAAAAAAGACATATTCTTGCTGAAATTCTCCTCTGTTGCATTTTAAAGCATATAAAAGCAAAAAAAATTTAAAAATTAAAAATTCTCAGGCTAAAGGATGTATTTGAATTCTAGGTTACTAATCCCATAAACCTACTGACAGATATTGAGTTCACGTAGCCAGATTTTAAACTTTGCAAATTAGACTATGGTCCATTTCACAGCAATTCAATTCCATGATATAAAGAGAACTCCATTGAATGAGGGACTCACATCCAAACAGCAAACAAGCCAATCAACCTTATAGCAAACTAGTAGGGTGTGCCAAAGCTTTAAGTTGGACTCTAGACGTTGAGAGCACAAGGTTGTTTTTTTTTTTTACTTTCAAGGACACACCTTCTGTTAACTGATCGTATATCAAAATTTGTTTCTCAGTGAGGTTATGCCAAACTTGACCATGTCTGCCCTTTTCACATCGCTTTGAAAACTAGTTCATTATTGGTGCATGCCTGAGATAGCCTGATGATTACCACGTTCAGCGACTATCCAGAATTACGTCCGTAATTTTCATCATATTTAGTCAGTATTGCTCGATTATAATTTCTAAATATTATTTGAAATAGATATTACAAGAAAAATATAAAGGAAAAATTGTGTGCTTATGTGATATCTCAACAGTTAGTGTCAGCTTAGTGCATGTGTTAAATTGCTTGCAGCTAGGGCCACACGTAAATCACGGTACATGTGTGTGTGGTTTTAATGAGGATAAATGGCATAAAATTCAGTGGAGTGAGAAATTTAAGCTTCACATTTTGATTAATTCAATCTCTTTGGACTTGATCCTTCTCATTTATCGAACTCCCTCTGGTAGAGAGAGTTCTGTAAAAAAGTCTTGTAAGAAATAATAAATGGAAAAAATTATATCAGTCCTATTCTAGGCTCTTGTTTCCTCTGATACTAAAATACCGAGTCAGTTTCATTGTTATCTAAAAGTTTGTGTTGGGCATTTTCCTGTGATGTCAACATTTATGATGAAACCTATTGAATTTTGGACAGATAACCAGGAGGAAATTTAAGACATGAAAGATTCAGAAAAAATAAAAAATACAAATATAGTAACATTTGCTAGCAAAAACATGGAAGAGTAAAATCAGTGGTAGCTAGTATTTCTGTAGTGTCGCATATCGCAAAATACACACTTCTCCTAAGGTCCTAGAAAACTCTTTCAATCAATTATCATACAACTCTCACAGAGGACAGGAACCACAAAGACTACCTTAGATCCTAAGCTTCCCTCAGATCATCAGATGGTTTCTTTCCGATAGAAGAAATTTCCGGAGCATGAGGAAAGTACAGTATTGTAGTCCTACAGCAACAAGAGGGGAAAAAACCCCAATGCTAATGGTTAAGGACTAAAAAGGATTTTGGACCAATTTAAATCAGATTAAAAAATACAATCTTAAAAATTGTGTCTATTTACGTGAATAATTAAACTACTTTCCTCTTCTACAACTGTTCAGGAATTATCTTCCTAGCTCAGTATTCTGACTGTGTTACACCTCCTGGTTCTGCCTTTTAACTTTATTTCAAAGATATTTCTAATTTACCATCAAGAAAAGGCAACAGAGAAAGTCTAGATAATTTTCTGCTACAATAGAGATATCAGGAGGTCACTGTCTACTGAATTAGTCACTACAACTGCCTATCTCTCAAATAGTTGCCAAGCAAAGAGGTGTTATATCAACACCTGGGCATCCTTAAGGAAATATATACAGAAGGGAATAAAGCATTGGCTAGAGACAAGTGAAACAGTGGTTCTGGAACAAAGTCTTAAAATGTATCTAGGAAAACAGGTAAGAAAGAACTGCTAACACAGAAGAGGAATTCAAAGGACTAACATTTGCCTCAGGTACAGTGCAATAACTCCTAATCCATAATTAAGTCATGTATATTCATTTTGATCATGCTTGATACAAACTGTTTTAAGTCAGAGATAAGAACACTGGTTCAATAATAAAGTTAACTGGATGACCTTAAACCCTGATGGGACTGGCAAATCTTCCTGCTTCCTGTGGATGTACATCCTTTGTGAAGCCACTTTGTTGGTCCAGGTAAGGCACTGTGTGTAGCTACATACTGCTGAGACTAAACTCTAGGATGAATACACATTTCTGATGAAACATCATGGAGGGCACCTTGAACTTAATGACAGTTTGGTTGTGCTTGCAAAGTGTGAAGAGTGCAAGTCTCTGAGCTAATACAGCTCAAAGATTAATTTCTAGCCTTAATGATTTTGTGAAGCAGCCTTTTGAAATCGTTACAATTATATCAGTTAGCTTTAAAGTCCTTCTAACAATATGCCGCCTTTTTCACAAAGTACTTCTCAAGCTGCAATGAGGACTTATTTTTATCAATGTATATTCTGGTAAGTGCATCAATAAATTCTTTGTTAATAGTATATTTGTGTCAATTTTACCACACTGCAGCATTTCCAAGACTCTAAATTTAAAACTAAAACAGTGTCTAAGGATTTAAAACATCAGTCAAGAAAAAAATGTGCTGAACTATTCAAATATACATCCTTCCTATCTTTCTTGTCTAAGGAAGTAAAAAGTAGATTCAGCATGTATTTATCTTTAAAGAAAGCTGTATGAGATGCTAGAAAAGTAGAAATACATTACTTAAAAAAAAAATGAGAGATAACGTATGAAGATATTTGAGAGTGAATGTGGGGAACTGCTGCACACATTGCCTACAAGTTAAAATATACATATGTATTCTACAATAATAACGTTTTACTTTTAGAATCATACTGGGTCATTTAGAGGGTTCTAATATGGTTTTGTTATCTTTAAATATTTCCATTACTCCTAAAATGCAGAAAGGTTAGTAATACAAACACTTATTTGTTTGTGTACACATATACCCACACTAAATGAAACACAGCATCTGGACATATTTAATTCAGAAATCACTGAACCAAAGAAATCGAAAATCAAAGCCAAGAGAACAGGCAACAGTAACTGTCATGCTCTGACGGGGATAATATCAACAACATACGTTACACTCCCCCTAAGGCACAGATAGACAAGGACAAAATATTAACAGCATTTGGTAGGGGAGCATGCTTTGGGAAATGAAGGGTCCATAGACTCAGTTTAGAAAAACTGGTAGCTACGATGTAATTGACAACTTCCCTTATATGATGGCTGTTGTTTCAGACAGCAGTGCTTGACTGAGTCCTAAAAAACAGGACTAGATAACAACCATAAGAAGGGCATGGTACACAATCCTGCTTACAGCCTCAGTAGTGGCTGGGTCAAGCTTCTAGTGGGTATCTACAAGATTAGAACACAATACTGAGGAATTTTGGTTTATATCCCTTCCACTGAGTTTAATAAAGTTATCCTTGGATTCTTAGTTAAAAGCCTGTAACATCACTCCCTCTTCTCTTCCGATGGCAATTTTCATGCAGTGTCTTGCCTAACACTTTTTGACAAAAATCAGCTGCAATTACTTTACCAAGTAAAATATTAGTTTATTCCTGCCTTAGAGAAAAGTATTTTGCAAAAACTGAGAGTTGAACAAAACTTATCCTAAGTAGGAAAATCTAAAAGAATAACATCAAAGAAAAAATAAGTAGAGCATAACGTATGCTTCCATTGCCATGTATATGATTAACTATACAGAACATATGTGTCTATAAACATGTATGTGTATATATAAGAAATCTTAAATGCATAAGATTCTTAACAGACTTACTTTTGTTAACTATACCTGCTTTCAAGACTTATACATGCATTAGTGAAATGTCTGAAAAGGATCAATCTGAAATAATTCAAATGTCACAATACCACAATATGCAGATTGCAGACAGTACTGTGAAGCTTAGTGGCACTGAGTCTGAGATGGAGCTAATTTTCTTCGTAACAGCTATTATCCTGCTGTGCTTTAGATTTGTGACCAAAACAATGTGGATAACACATTAATGTTTTATCTGTTGCTAAACAGTATTTGCACAGTATCAAGTCCTCTGTGCAAGAGGTTGTGAGGGGGCAATACCAGGCAGATGACCTCAATTAACTCAAGAGTTACATCATCATCAACTGCAACAGAAAGGGAAAATAAGGCGGTTTAGGGAGGTTAACTGTCTTTTGCTAGAGAACTGGGTGAACATCAGTTTAGCTGTAGGAATTTATGGCCCAGCTTTTGCATCACTTTGGGTTTGCTTTCTTTCTCTCTCTCTTCTTCTCTTCCTTTGCTTATTAAACCATTTTATCTTGACCTACAAGATTTCTTGTTTTTACTCTTTCTTCCCTCTTCCTCTATCCTACTGGGAAAGAGAACAAGTGAGAGAACATCTGCCTGGTACTTAGCTGCCTACCAAGATTTACCCATAACAACGATCTAATTCAAAATAATTCTATTTCGCAACAAGAAAAATTCTGAATTGTTGTGCCTGTTGGTTTAACCAAACTATGGTATCTATATTCAATCTCATTTTCTACTGTAAAGTTGAGGTTTACAAATGATCTAGCTAGTCTCCCTTTCTTCCACCTCTTCACACTATGGCTGTGGAAGTGGAAGAAGTGTACAGAAGAGTTCTGGACCATTAAAAAAAAAAAGGGGAAAAGAAAAATATGATGAGATGGTATTCAGTAGCCTGAAAATAGGAGAATATGATAAATTATTCGTGACAAATATATATATGACAAATTCACCGTGAGAGTGACGGAGCAGTGGAACAGGCTGCCCAGAGGGGTTGTGGAGTCTCCTTCCTTGGAGGTCTTCAAGACCCATCTGGACATGTTCCTATGTGACCTGATCTAGGTGAACCTGCTTCTGCAGGGAGGTTGGACTAGATGATCTCTAAAGGTCCCTACCATTCTATGATTCTATGATTCTATGATTCTATGAATTAGACTGGAGAAATGAACCAGAAGTGAACTAGTGAGAAGTTTAATCAATTCATCCAGTTGTTGTTAACAGTGCTTACAACTAGAGAGCAAAGAGACTAGTACAACCCTTGAAGCTGGATTCTGCTGCCCCTCAGAGCCAGTCTGGACTACATGGCCTAGGCTGATCCTCAGACTTTGTGGGACCACTGAGTCCTGCCAGTCCTGCACTTCATTCCATTCCAGCCCTTGCATAAGTGCTGATGCTGTGCCACCAATAGAGTAAAAAGGCTTTATAGACCATAAAATTATGGAGAAAGCAATTTGGAAATAAGCAGTTTCAAATTTTCAAAACTCCCACTGCTGTCTGAAGCACATTTCATTAACAGCAAATTTGTCTGAATCAAACATCTTTGACACTGCACATCTTTGTATAAACATATGGCTTACTTTAGCTCTCTGAACTTCAAATTGCCTCTAGCTTCAACTATACAAGCTTATATTCAGTTTCTAGCATAGATTTTTTTGGACTTACAGAAAAGAATATAGGTAAACATATTTGTCCTTATACTTTTCTGTTAGTAGTAGAAGTGAAATAACATTCAGATAGTACATAAAATTTTCCTGTGAATTTCCACTACTTATGCTTAACACAAGATGGCTTGAAAAAGAGTTTAAGTGAAGAATACATTTAATCTATTTATCTATGATTTTCAATTGAATTTTCATTATTTTTTTTCTTTTCAACTCTCTAAAAATGCTAATTTTTTAAAGCAACTTCTATATTATCTTTTTTGTTAAGAGATAGTCTTAATATAGACAGAAACCAATTTCACCTAAGTAGGTCAGTGCAAAACAAATTAAAAAAATGAATTGATGTGAAAAATTTAACAACTCTGTTCCCTCACTACGTCTTCTGCCTGAGACATTTGTGTAATATAGCTGTGAAATAAAACTTTAGGCTTGTAAGTATGCAATCTTGAAATAATGTCAGATACTGAATAATAAGTAACAAAATCTTATCTGCTATGTAATAATAGAGTAAATTAATACTTAGCATGACCACTGCATTGAGCCTCAGTGAAAAACTGTTATTTGCTTGTTCTACTGATACTTACACATCATCTCATTTAATAGTGGTTTATATACTAAGAAGTAAAGTTTACAGATTATTTATCTGTCAAAATCTATTGGGCAACGTTTCAGATGTAGAAGTCAAGGGATGTCATCGGTTTATCTCACCATTAGAACTTTCTACTAAATTTTCTGTTTACCTTTCCTATGAATTTCTTCTTCTAAGAATACCAAGACATTTTGGTTTTGTTTTAAAAAATTTAAACAAATTATGCTAAAACATAAGAGGATAAACATTTAAAAAAAAGACTTATTCAAAATTTCGTTCTATCATTTACAAGATATAAATTAACTAAGAAATTTTATGCCAATTCCAGAGAAATACATCAAAATTACTTCAAAAGAAATCTCAACATCAGTTTTAGTATACACATCTTAAAATGTCTGCAGCTTGTATGTTTTCACTATCACATTATGTATTACAATATCATGACTGGAGTTCATCAGAATAAAGTTCTATCTATAATAAGAACTGTTGGATTACTTATATGACATGCTTTTTTTTTTTTAATATTGAAATATTCTAGATTCTCTTACTAAAAGTTTTGCAGTCAAAGTTTTTTTAGGTTTTGATTTTTCCCTGTTCACCAAAGATTTATTCAAAAGGGGATTTTCCCTTCAGCACTACTTATGGGTAACATTTCAAAACTCACTGCAGACTCATGAATTTATAATTTAGAAGACCAGAAGTCCTCCAGCACTGAAAAGCGTGCACATTCAGGTGCCTACATCTGGAACTACGAAAGTATACCCATGTAAAAAATAAAAAGTCCCATGTATACCACTAAACATAGTAACTCTAGAATGGCAAGTACTATAGCTACATTATCACTGTGTGAATTATAAGTTTATTTACAGCTTTATAAGGTTCTCTTAAAATTAACCTTCACTGTTCTACATGGTGCCATTTCTTAGAAACCTTTGATAAAACACTTCATTTGGTGTTACATGCAAAGCATTATCTTGAGAAATAAACATATTCAGAAGAATCTAACATATTCCAGAAAATAAGCAGTTTGCTGAAATTGTTATTTTTGACATTCTCTAGAGTTGAGATGCAGTCTTTTTTATATGCAACCTAGAGAAAGAGGATCATCTTTTTATTTAAGTATTTTCCACTGTGTAGAAAAAAAATAGAAACTGAAAAGAGAGGAAAGGATATATCTGACTCTAGTGAAGTTGTGTGATGCTGACTTGGAAGAAGGATGTTGAGGGTTGTCATCCCTCATACAAGAACTAGTCATGTATTTTCCCCAGTGACTAATTTTAGGCATCAATCATAATCTGAAAATACGTTTATGTTAAATATGACTATCTATTCTCACCCAATGTACAGGCGAAAGTCAGTAGGCGAGTTATTCATGATTCCTCTGTAAAGCTTCCAATGACAGGACAAGGGGCAACAGGTACAAGCTGGAACACAAGAGGTTTCAAAGAAATACAAGGAGAAGTTCCTTCACTGTAAGGGTGATGGAGCACCAGAACAGGCTCCATCACAGGAGGAACAGGGTCACAAAGGAACACATCCAGATGGGTTTTGAAAACCTTCATAGAAGGAGGCTCCACAATCTGGGCAGGCTGTGTCAATGCTCCCTTGCTTTTCCTTGTGTTCCTTCCTATGTTACAGATTGTGCTTATTACCCCTTGTATTGTCACCAGGCATTGCAGAAAAAAGACTGGTCAAATACTCTTTACATCCATCCTTTAGGTATTTATGAGACTCAATAGAATCCCTTCTCAATCTTTTCTTCTACAGGCTAAACAGTCCCAAGTTTCATAGATCTTTCTTGTAAGAAAAGTTCCAGTCCTTTAATCATCTTGGTGGCCAAAAAGGCCAATGGCATCCTGGGATGCATCAAGAAGAGTGTGGCCAGCAGGTCAAGGGAGGTTCTTCTCCCCCTCTACTCTGCCCTGGTGAGGCCTCATCTGGAGTCCTGTGTCCAATTCTAGGCTCCTCAGCTCAAGAGGGACAGGGAAGTGCTGGAGAGAGTCCAGCGCAGGGCCACCAAGATGATCAAGGGTATAGAACATCTTTCATATGAGGAAAGGCTGCAGGAACTGGGGCTGTTTAGTCTGGAGAAGAGGAGATTGAGGGGAGATCTTATTAACATTTATAAATATCTAAAGAGTGGTTGAAATGAGGTTTTTTTATGTAGCTAGCAGCAGGACAAGGGGTAATGGGATGAAGATGGAATACAAAAAGTTCCACTTAAATATAAGAAAAAACTATTTCACTGTGAGGGTGGTGGAGCAGTGGAACAGGCTGCCCAAAGGGGTAGTGGAGTCTCCTTACTTGGAGGTCTTCAAGACCAGTCTGGACATGTTCCTATGTGACCTGATCTAGGTGAACCTGCTTCTGCAGGGGAGTTGGACTAACGATCTCTAAAGGTCCCTTCCAACCCCGGCCATTCTGATTCTATGACTCTCTCCATAAGTTCCCTGTCTTGAACTGGAGAGCCCAAAACTGGACACAGTACTCCAGATGAGGTCTCACCAGGGCAGAGTAGAGGGGGAGAAGATCCTTCCTTCACCTGCTGGCCATACTTTTCCTAATGCATCCCAGAATGTAATTGACCTTCTTGGTCATGAGAGTAAATTGCTGGCTCATATTTAGTTTGCGGTCCACCTGAACTCCCTGATCTCTCTCTACAGAGCTGCGCTCCAGAAGGTCAGTCCTCAGCCTGTACTGGTGCATGGGGTTGTTCCTCCTGAGGTGCTGGACTATGCACTTGTCCTTATTGAACCTCATGAGGTTCCTCTCCCACCAATTCTCAAGCTGGTCAAGATCTTGCTGAATGACAGCACAGCATTCTGGGGAATCAGTCAGTCCTCCCACTTTGGTGTGATCAGTGAACTTGCTGAGGCTACACTCTGTCTCCTCACCCAGGTCATTGATGAAGGTGTTAAATAAGACTGACCCAACTAGCCACAGGCCTCCAACTAGAGTTGGTACCGTTGATCACCATCCTCTGGGCTCTGTCATTCAGCTAGTTCTCAATCCACTTCACTGTCCACTCATTCAATCTACCAGAGCTTTTTGATGAGGATGTTACAGGAGAAAGTGTCAAAAGCCTTGCTGAAGTCAAGGTAGATGACATCCACTGCTCTCCTCTCATCTAAGCAGCCATTCATGCTATCATAGAAGGCTATCAGGTAGGTGAAACATGATTTCTTATTAGTGAATCTGTGTTCACTGCTCCTGACAGCCTTGTTTTTCTTCATATGCTTACAGATGACATAGATTCTCATCTCATACAACCATATTCTGTTCTTGCTCATTAATCAACTTCTTGCTAATATTTGGAGATATAGTGTGAGCTACAGAAAGTAACGTCTTCTCCTCACATGTCCCTGTCCTGACCAAGATCAGATATCAGATTATTCACAAGTCTTCTTTAATCTGTTAGTTAAGGTGACAGACTACTATGACTATTGTCATATTGTTGCTAAAGAATCAGCTGTGGCATAATATTTTCACATCAAAGCACAGCAATTTAACTCTGTAAGAAGTAATTATATTCCCTAGTGATGTTTCTACACCATCTATGTTATAGCCATGAACAAAAGATTGAAATTCTCTGGCACTTCAACAAGAATAATTAGCTAAAGTGCAGACGTGATGAAGTTATTCCTTCCACTTGTATACGTATCTGTTTCTCAAATCCACATCTATGTAAAAGTCACCATATCCTTAGACAAGTCCTTTATGTCAGAAATATTCAATATAAAGCTGACCTATCACGATAACAGCTGGGAGGACTCAAAAAGCAGTAATGTTCAAAAGCAGTTTAAAAAAAAAAGAAGTCAGAGAAGATTTAGTCTTCTGGCTATATGTTATCAGTGAAACTACTTTGAGTCAATTGGTGCCTTTAGCTGAATCAGTGAAGCTGATCCTCTGTCTCACTGGAACGAAAGTAAGCCTTTGAGCCCTCAGCTCTACTTTCAGTCAATGTCATTTCATTCATATTGGTCAAGATTTAACCTTAAATGATTTCCTGTCTGGACATCTTTGCTGAGTCACTGCTCTGGGTAAACACTGAAGAAATGGCTAGTGGAAATAGCATAATACCACTGAGATAATATTTGCCTTTTGGTTTCTTCTAGCCCTTCCCCAAACTACTGTTCTCTGTAGTGTTTAGTGATTTGTAGCCCAGCAATAGTCAAGTCTTCATTTAATTCGTGCATATGCATTAAATTAAGCTATTTCACTCCCACCCATATGGTAGGCTGATATGCACAGATGCTATTACAGAGTTCTGTGCCACATAAAATCCCAGCTGTAAATGAAGAAAAAAAAATGAAAAACTCTTTTGCTCATCACAAAAAAAGGAGCCAAACAATAGAAAATAAGCCCATAAGAAGCTGGATAAACATAAACAGATCTGTATAACATCTGATGTAGACACAGATCAGGATTTGAAGATGGAAAACAAAAGAAAAGAAGAATTAGTATTAAATTATTTCAGACAGAGATAGTAATTAATTACTAAATGCTAATCATTATAAAATAGCAGTCAACAAAATACTTTTGACAGTCCCTTGAAACACAAGAAAGCTCTTAATTGCTAAGTTTTCTCAAAATCTCGTGTTACTGCATGTTTCACCCTGAGTGAAGGAGTGTAAATATCAGAAAATATATACCCTATAAGGCAAAGCAACTAATTTGGAAAAACATCCTCCAAACATTTTTTTTTAAAATTCTTTCAGTGTTTTGCAACTAACAGGTATTTTCCCCTTGTTAAGAAAACAACTGTGCTCATGCAGTGTTCAGAATAACTCTAAACCGACATCTCATATTTCTTCATCCTTAAACCTTAGTTTTCCCTTCAGATATTACCTTGATGTTTCCATCAAAGCTTGAAACTCACTGCCTTCAGGTTCTGATAGACATAAGGATCACATTAACAGCCATGTTAAATTCTCAAAATTTACACTAGTTATCAACAGAATTGGATGCCTCAGTACCAGAAGCTCATAGGGATATGTGGTATTTGTTTATTCATTTGTCTGTTTGGAGGGGTTTTTTTTTCTTTAAATTGGAGTCTAAAAATTCATGGTATTAATTGCTTTGTAATTGAAACTGTAATTATTGGATTATTATAACTTCCAACTGTCAGGTATCTACTGAAGGTCTAGTCCATAAAACCAAAGACTCAACTGCTTAATAATTTCTTAACTGACCAATCAGAATTTTTTGGAAAATGATCTTTTAGAACACATACAAAAACAGTTTGTAATAATATTTCATATTCTGAGAGCACAGGAGATATAAAGTCAAGTTTAAAAGCAAGGAAGCCTCTTCTAACTTATAAATCTACTGCTGAAAAGATTAAAGACAAGTAGCCTGTATGTGGGAGTTTTATTACAGCCCACTCTTGGCAAAAATTTCTACTAAGACAGAAGGAACATATATGTCAACATGTACCTCAAGTAACCAAAATTGTCTGGGAGACTGTCAGCCCAAAGCTGATGATATTGAAGAGGAAGACCATCAACCAGATTAATGAGTAACCAAGGACCTATGAGACTCTTGCAACAATGAAGAAGTTGTCCTGAAAAGACATCTAAAAGAAGCAGGCAGTGAGGGAAGAGACTTGAGAGTGGAAGTTGAATCCCAATTTAACAGTGTCAGAAGTCATGCACACTCACTCAGAGACACCCCATTGACGCTGGGGATCTCTGCCCTGGCCAGAATGCAATGAGCAGCCTCTGCACTTCAGCTGGGAGGACCAACACTGAAGTTGGCATAAGTGGTATCTACACCTGAGGCGTGCTTAGGTAGACTCTTAGAGTGCTTTTTCAGTGGCTCTCACATTAGCAGGTTTTAAGAAACAGCACAAGAAAACACAAAGCTGAATCACTCACAAATACTACAGTCCCAGAAAAGAAGATGTGTGCTTATCATCCACACTGCCCAGGGGGTGAAGAATTCTCCTAATTGTATGTGCAATCATATACCTGTACATATGTGTATGTATGTCTGTGTGAGAGAACTTTGAAATTTGAGTATTTATAAACTTTTATAAGTAATCAGGACTGTGGTTTATACGTTCTGTTACTCATATTGATCCTGAATGTATAGGTTACAGTTTACCAGGTAATTGCATGTTATTAGTAAATCAATAAAACTATTTTGATTTTGATTAGCTTTGATTATGTAAAATGAGTAGATTTCCCTTGTGATAGCTGCACTAATATATCTTAAGCTCATATATATGAATTAGATTATTTTGGGCACCGTCACCATTGGTCTCTAAATAGATATTCTTTTTACTAGAGATATTTCACTGACTGCTACTGGGCTCTTGTTTTATTGTATCATAGTACTCAGTGACCTAAACCAGAGGGTTACTTTACAGTTGAGGAGATTTAGAAAAAAATGGTTTGCATCAATTAAAGTAGGGGTCCTAATCTTGAAACTACCAGCCTTACTCCAAGGTAGAAAATGATTGAATCTGAAAGAAGCAAAAACAAAACCAAATAATAAAAAAAAAAATAAACAGGAGCAATAAACTTTACAAAAAATATTCCTAAGACCAGGATTTTAAAACTTTGTAGGACAGTAAGGAACTAAATTCCTGAACCAAAGACTACATAGAACAAGAGATGACAAAGTAAAGTTGCATAAGGTGCAACCATACTCCTTCTTTTAACACTGGGAGATGGATGAGGTGCTTAAGTTGAGCCTAAGCTAAGGAAAATCAAAGATGAAAGGTATTTCCACAGTATTACCCTGTTTTTCCCCAAAACTAACTGTCACTTGTGATAAATTGCTAAAATTATAGGTTATGGACACATTTTAATATGATTATATTTTGTAAACTATTAATCATTTTCTTTATAGGCTCAAAAATGTATGGTTGCACTACCTTGGGAGTTCTACTCTACTGCAAACATCTGAGCAATGCTGAGCCGAAATGTTGATATGCGTAGTTTCTTTCTTACTGTTTTGTGATATTTGCATTAAGAAAATCCAATTTATACAGCTTGTGTGCCAAAATCCATGCAAAAAAACCCTTTCTTTTCTCCAGAGATTCTATAACACCAGAGATTTAAAAAAATAAACTAGAACAATTTACAAGGCAGAGCAAATAAATAGATCACATTTCCTCCGATTGCAATATTCTTTCATTCTCATTATCAAAACCAAAAAGCACAGGTTCAACTTACTTTCATAATCTGTGTGTTTGGGACTACAAAGATATACAGAGCATCTGAACTCCAGAAGAAATATTGCATCTTCAAAGAAGTGGAAAAGTCCATGAGTTATAGAGATGAATGTACAAACTACCTCATGAGTGAATAGGGGAAGATTGAAGTTTGGGGAACAAAGGAATCCAAGAAAGAAATATGCTGTCACATTTAATCTTTAAGATCTCAAATGAAAGCAAAAGACCTCTTCTAAAACACACAAGCCAAGACAAATCCTTGGGGTTT
This sequence comes from Colius striatus, assembly GCF_028858725.1. Classification (NCBI taxonomy): domain Eukaryota; kingdom Metazoa; phylum Chordata; class Aves; order Coliiformes; family Coliidae; genus Colius; species Colius striatus. Next base: position 100,452,154 of record NC_084759.1, on the reverse strand, counting down.
TTACTATAATTTAATGCAAATTACTTTAGCATGTTTTCCTTCTGTTTCTTCACCAGCCTGATTTAAACAAAGTTCTATCCTCCAAAGATATTCTACATCTAAAAAAACAGTAGGTTGGGATTAGGGAACTGTGACAGCACTATGACTGAATAGCTAAAAAACAGAGCATAGATTAGTAAAGGGAGGAATCATGAGTATGTCTTCCAACAACATTTAACATATCTCATGTGATTATTTTATGGAGAAGATAAGTAGGAGCAATTGCAGTGGAGTAGAAGGGAGTTGTGATGGAACAGCAGCATAAACAGAAATAAAAATGAAGAATAAGATGTTACTAATATTCTGTTGGTTTAAGTAATTTGGATTTTTAACAGATATTTGGTTAGGATAATAAGCACAATTTTTCCTAAACAGTAATTCTGGTCCTAGCACTGGAATTTTTTAAACTCTGAATGCAACTTGTTCTGAGTGTTAATTATATATCTTATTATTCTGCTAAGCAAATAGTGAAGATGCAAGTAAGTAGACTTTTCACAGTTTAATTAAAGCAAATTCTTCTTAATTCAAGTACTTTATCAGAGCTACACTAATTAAAGACAAAAAAAAAGTGGAAAAAACAATTTGGTAGTAGGAAGTTAAACAAAAACTAAACTTTCCCTACATTTCCTCTAAACCCTGTTTCCTCTCTCTACTTTGGTCTCTTTGCACTCACTTTGGGTAGCCCACAGGTATTTTGCAGTCCAGTTTGCTTGCAAGACTAGCAGCAGTTACATTAACTTGTCAGCACTAGTCTCTATGCTTTCTTTCATCAGTAGGCTTTAAGTAGAAACAAAAATCTTTCAATCTCTTGTTTAATCAATCAAATAGCAAAACTAATTGAGGTCAAATGTATTCCAGTTTCTTTTTCAATTAGTCCTAGAAGTCAGTTAAAGCAGAGGAGTGATATGAGAAAGGTAGATTTCAAAATGTGAACAAATTTGGGGGATTATGCAACTACAATTAGCTTTTGTCCATTTAAACAAATGCTGTGTCAAGACAGAAAATAAAACAGAGTTACTGTCTCTGCATATTCTCTAAAACTAATTCCTAATGATATGACTTAGGCTTTGCACCAGAATAATTTAATCTCAGGGAATTTTTTTCCTCTTTGCCAAAGTATCAATCAGAAAGAATACTTTAAATTTTTTTCTTGCAAACTCTTACACACTTACATGTGTTACTATAATCTGTACTATCTTTGATTGTTTTACTCATCTCAGATGTAGTGATTCATTATGTGTAAGTTTACACATAATCATAGCACATTGCTATGATACATGTTGTAACTGAAAACAGGTACCATCAGATGCATCAGGCCTGATTGTGACTGCTTTTCATGAGTCTTTTCTATTCTTTGCAGTTTAGTTATGGTATTCTACTAAGTTCTGTTCATTTCTTGCAAAAGCTGAGATATAAAAACTTGAATTTAGAATTATTCCATACTAATTGTATGATTTATAACTATAAATAGCTTCTAGTCAGGTTAAGCCCTACAGTCTTCTTTCACTCTTAAAGTTAGGCTATAATGAACAACCTCATAAAATACATACAATTGCCTTTATAAACTTGGTTCCTTATTAGTGAGAACTAAAGCCTCAGGCAAAACATGCACTTGTCTGTACTCTTAATCCAAACTGTATTTTGAATGTCTTGAACAATAAGTGAGACAAACTTAACAAGAGCCAGAAAAACCTGTTACACAATCTGTCACACAAACTGATTTGAAATCTTGTGCTGAGATCTGCTATGTCATCAATATGGCATAATTAATAGAAATTAATAAACCTCAATGAATTCTTCCTAAAAGCTTAGGGGCTTGGATTAGTAGAAATTCTTAAAGTAGATTCTCCCTCATATACTGTCTCTTTCTTTTTTTAGGTTGACTAACTTCTTCTCCTTTCCTCTACACAAAACCCTGACTTGAATTTCTAAGTTAGATTTTCCTTTCTGATTCTTGCATTACCAGAGGTATCAATTTCCTCCATTACTGACAGTTAAAATACTCTTTTGGAAACATGTTAACATAGTAAATTGTCTTTTCACATTGCAAAAGACCAGACTTCCTGGAATTGAAACTTTGTGGTTTTTATCTTTTATCTTCCAGGAAGGCAAGTCATTACATTGCATAGACATCTACTGTGTGCTCACAGACTCATTAGTGATTAGTGATTAGCAGACTAGCAATGTTCTCTCCTAAATGAAGGTATGAAATCTCAATGTTGGAAATTTCTACAAAGGAGATTCTTATAGCTCAACAAGAATGATTGTGTTTGTCATTAGTAGGGGTAGGCATCAGACTGTGGCAGGTCCCAGTGGGATTGGTCTGCCCTTGGGCTACACAGAGCTGAGCAGGGTTTACCAGGCACCTCATGGCCAAGTGCCCATCGCTCACCCTGTCTGAGCTCCAGCCCTGTGAATGCTACTGGGTATGGCGCTGGCAGCCTGAGACAATGCCTGGTGGATGAATGGCCCCTGGGGATGTTGAGGGGTTGTAGGGCAGCAAACTCTCACTGTGGCTGGAATTTTGCTACCTGTTGCTGTCACCACCTTGGCCCCACACACAAGTCTATGACCCAGCTCAGCCTGTACCAGGTCACCCTGAGAGCAGTCCTGTTCCCATTGCTCCCTGATGGTCTTCTCCATTTGTCTGCATTCTCCATTTCACATTCTCAGTGTGCTGAGAAAACAATGGACTGTTCAAAGGCTGCTATATGTTTACAGAGATTATATTATTTTACAAGTTTAGCTGTGGAGCCAGGCTCTTAGTTCAAGCAGTAGGTCAGCACTTCCCAAGCTGGAGGTCATGATAATTCATTGGTTCATTTGTCAGTCAAGTTGTCAAAAATACCTGAGCAGAAAAAAGCAGCACAAATGAGATACTTCAATACCTTAGCTATAGTACTTATTACTCCATTAGGACTCATGAGAAATTTGTTGAGATTTCAAGACAGGTGGAACCTCACCTAAGCTCTGCCCAAACTTCACATTTTTCTAGATCGGCAACTATTGCTTGTAGAGTGTGCACTGCTCTCTCTCCGAAGTGACTGGATGTTATATGATGTTGAGCATAAGCCATTTCTTCTTAAATGATAATGAATAATAACCCAAGAGACACAGATTATTCAAGAAATGGAATTTAGTACAGAAAATGTAATGAGAGTCTGTACTGTCCCAGAATGTTTGCAGAAGATATTTATATAGTTAATTCTCTAAGTAAACCTCTCAGTTTATAAATTTAAAACACTCCCATTTCCTTAGAATGTCCTTAGAATCAATTAATTTGGAAAGCATGCTATTACTACAACATGTATTTCATATGAGTTTTTAATTGAAAATGTAATAGAAGTTTTATATATTCTGAATCCATAAAAATGTCAACATTGAAAAGCAGTCAGTGACACTTACAAGCCTCTGGCCAAAACGTTGTAGTCACATCCCTTCTTATCTTCTTTCCCCTTAATTTCTTTTCTTTTTCTTACAATGTAATGTAAAGATAAGTTAATATTAATTTACAGTGGAACATTTCTGTATTAGAGATTATTTGCATTCATTTGCTTGCCCTGATTTATGTTCACATCTTCTTGCACTTCACATCATGGTCCTTTTAGATTGTAGCTACATTAAAGAAGTGCATACAGTGATTCCTCTTACTGTATCTATAACTCAAATACAAGTAGGAAAAATGAGAGCTACACACAAATATATTAGAGGAGGACAAAGGACACTCAGAACCCACTGCAAAATTTTGCCATAACAGGTGAAGCATAGTCCTTAAATTATCATGAAGTAATTATTTTCAAAACAATTGTACTATATACTTAATAGTATATACACAGAAACAAATTTGTGCTTAGTTCTGTCTGGCATCTTTCTTTAGGCCAATTAGTTTTTAATGGTTTCCTTAACATTTCCAGTAATTCTACTCCATCCTTCTTTTTCAGGCTTTGTGTGTTGTAGCTTTTCTCCTTGTGAAACTTTAAAATTTAGCAATAATTGACTGCTTAATTATGTTATTTATTACCTTATGTATTGTAATTTTAAGAAGTATTGGCTTTCAATCAGAGATTCATTTGTAATATGAGTCTCTGACATATTATGAAGAGAAAAATGAAGGTTAAAAGAAGATCCTTTTCTAGGAAATAACATTCTCAGGTTTGTATTTTCCTATTTGTTGTCTTACACAGAAAATACTTTGCTACTCAATGCTAAAAGAATGTCAGTGCTAGAAACAAAGTAATTGAACCTCTCAATGATGGAAAAGTACAACAGGAGAGAAAAAAAAAAATTTTAGGAGAAGGAAAGGTAAATGTCAGCAGGATGTTAGGCACCTGAATGTCTTTGAGCTAGTTGGTATCAATCTATAAGACAAGCTCCTGAAGATTCAATTGTGTCACTTCAAGTTGGTCATGCACCAGATTGTCTTCCCTATTTTTGGTTAGAAACTACTTACAGTCACCAAGCTGTGCCAGCTCAGTTTCACAATTAAGCTTAAAAGCTCTTGGCACCTTTTTGCTTCTTGCAGGACCTCTGGGGAGAGCACATTACAAGACAGAAGAGGTCAGAAATGCAGTAAACTGAGAGATGGTCAGGTATGTCTGCCATGAAACCTTCAGTTTTCAAGTCTCCTGCTGCTCTGTGCCTGCCACAAGATTTCTACCTGGCACTTTCTCGTCACGCTCTTGACCCATAACTTGGCTTTTATGGTTTACTTCTCTAAATCAATCCCTTTCAGTTTAGTGGGAAGAAAACCTGAAAAGCTTGCAATCAAGACTGTGTTAGGTAAACAGCACACTTTCGCTAACTTTACACATTTTTCTTATGTCCATCATGTCCCACGGTATAGGATATCAATATTTCTCAGATTAACCTAAATTTATTTGTACTACCAGACAAGATTTGGATGGAGAATATGATTGTGTTTCAGTCTGCCACAATGCAAAATCAAATCAACAGATTTATAATAAAAGAAAATAAAAAAATAAGAAATATATGCTTTGCCTTTTTAAACTGATTTCCATCATGTCTTCTGTATCTTACTAAACTAAGGATTGACAATGAGAGTTCCAAGCCCTTAGAGTTACATGCCATTCTTTGAGAGTAGTGATTTCTTCTGTAGTATAACTTCTAAATGGGAATCTCTACTTTGGAGAAATATCCTTACTAACTGCTTCATATAGTAAGAATTTCACTATACATAAAGCACCCTGCAGACTTCCTGTAACTTAAATTATTATTAATTTCATAGAATCATAGAATGGTAGGGATTGGAAGGGACCTTTAGAGATCATCTAGTCCAAGTCCCTGCAGAAGCAGGTCCACCAAGTTCAGGTTGCATAGGAATATGTCCAGGCGGGTCTTGGAGACCTCCAAAGAAGGAGACTCCACAATCTCCCTGGGCAGCCTGTGCCAGGGATCTGTCACACAATGAAATAGTTTCTTCTTATGTTTAAATGGAGCTTTTTATGTTCCAGCTTAATCTCACTACCCCTTGTCCTGTTGCTAGATACTATAGAAAAAAGAGATGTCCCAATCTCCTGACACTCACCCTTTAAATATTTGTAAATATTAATAAAATATTAATAAGTCTCCTCCAGACTAAACAACCCCAGTTCCCACAGCCTTTCCTCATATGAAAGATGTTCCAATCGCCTTATCATCTTGATGGTTCTGCACTGAACTATCTCCAGAAGTTCTCTGTCCCTTCTGAGCTGAGGAGTCCAGAACTTTTAATTAGAATATTAACTTATATTCCCTTTGTGAATATAAAGCTTCCTGTCACATGACAGATTTTACACAACAGAGAAATTTATGAAATCTTCAGAGGTCAAACTAATTAGACACACACTCTGACACGCAAATTAAGTTTTTTTTTGATAAAAATGTTAGTGAAGAGTAATTGCATCATATCTAACTTCATTCAAGTTTGAGGCTTATATATTTACTACTTAATTTTAGAATCAATTATACAAAAAGTTCAAAGATAAGTAGAAAGATGAGTTTTTATTTACTGGCAATTGATAAAATATGGCAGGTAACAAGATAATCCTGTACAGAACCAGAACCAGGCCTGCTGTTTGGAATACTTCAGTCACTATAGGCATGTCTCAATTTAAACCCTGGAAAAATATTTTTGAAGGATCACTGTTACTCAGATAAATCAAAGCACAGACAAGTCCTAGAGAGATTTTACCAAACACCTGATTATCAGCACTGCCAGTGATTCAACTCTAGATGCCCCATGAGCAGAGACTGATTATCAGCTAAACAGTGTCAATGTCCTGTTGCAGATTAATTGAATCCAATGTCACAATCAAACTCACTTTCACTTTGGTTGTTCTCAGTAGCACTGAATGGCAAAGTCATTTTCTCCACTGTGTTACATACACCCTACTCTCTCTTTTTTAGTCTATAGCAGAAGTGATGAAAAGCTAGATCTTTATACTATAGATACAATATCTTTGCCTTAGGCTGCAAATGAACTAAACAATACACACACTTTTCCTTGCAATAGTTTTGGAAGTTATTTGAGCACAATCATGGTTACTAATGAATGCACATACATTTTGATTATAATAGAATGTAGAATAAATTTTCCCTTTGATCTGAATTGAAGTTACAATATCAGACCAACACATAATTCACCCAGAGGTCATTGATTTCCCTGCAATATTGTAAAAAACAAAAAAACACATATATGTTTCTTGATATTGATATCAAGACTATATTTATGACTGTCCATTGACATTTATGATTCTGCAGATCATGATAGACAGCATTAATATAATGCTCAACAGCTTTGATAGGATGAAATCCATAATTACAACAAGATGTTAAAAAACATAAGCAGTTTAATTCTTATCTGCAAAAACACCTCAGGAACCTTATCAGAATGAAAAACAGGAGAAATGTTTCTAACTTGCATATATATTGCTACAAAGATGTATCTCATATTGTAACTTCATATCCCTGAGAATTAGCTGCATATATACTGGATAGTTTATTCTAGTGGGAGAAATTTTATTTTTATAGTATTTAGCAGCTTCAGAAATTTTAAATGGTAGATTTGAAGTAAAATGCCAAATAACAGTTACACTCTTCTTCCTCTAAAATAAAGGATAGCTAATGTCAATAGGCCTAGAAGGATGTTATAAGTCTAAAAAATTATGGGAACGACTAAATGACAGTTTATAATCACAATGTGTGTCAAAAGAAATATATTTTAAAATTTTATTTGTTGCTAGATACCTAAAACCCAAAAAGACGTTATTGAGAAAAATATTAGCAAGGTATCTTTCTTTACAGGTGTGACCTTGAAATCAGATGCTGGAAACAGAAGAGCAAACTGTGCTGGGAGAAAGCATACCTGTTCATTATCTGCAAAGTAGACCAAGAGATCTGTAAGGTGCTTAACATGGCAACAGGGCAAAGTGGTCCAAGCATGTAACTGCATTGCTTACAATGACTGAAGGTGGAACATAGGAAGAGCATAGGCTTTTCTAAATATATCTGACAGATGATGTAGTAGAAATAAAGTAGCCAACACAGGAAGTTAAGGATAGAATTCTGCAGTTATTCAACCATTGTCCTGGCAATGCAACAGAGAAAAAGCCCCAAACAGTATAACAGGGACAAAATAGATAAAACAGAGATCAGTTTTGCTAATACACATAAAATACAACTGAAATTCAGAGCAAACCATTTAAAAAGTCTTCAATTGCAACAACCTTCCAAAATGCAAAAGATTAGAAGAGTTTAGTACAGCTCTTTGCAAAGATCAGTGCACCACATCCACAAATAACGATTACAGAAAATGGAAAAGGGATGAATGTTGGGTAAAACTTCTGTTCTCATCAATCGCATAAAACAATAAACAGTGCTGTATATGGGAATGCATATGTGTCACTACTGGCAATCACATAATCTAAGAAAGGATAAGGCAAGTACTAACAAAAGTATATGTATGTGCATCCATACACATATACACTAAATAGTGAAAATGTGACACGATTGATTTCAAAGTATGGTGGATAGACAGTGAATCAACATCCTTCAGGATGCCTGTGAGAAGAAAAAAAATATAATTAAATCTAGGATCCTCTTATGGTATTGATCCAGAAGCTCATTTTTGTCTTAAAGTGGCAAGATGATGACTTTATAATGTCCTTATGTCCCTCATGCTCTTGAACTGCCGTATCCTTCTCTTCTCTTCTTACACTTTACATGGAAAATGTCATGATACCCCTTTTTACCAAGTTTATGTTCCCTAACAGCCTAGGAAGAATTCAGAACATCTTGCAAAGTGGGAAACTAGTGGGAATTTCAGAATTAGTTTTGGTTTCTTTGTACAAAATATGGTGCTTCTGACAGAAATAAACTGAGAATAAGTTTTTGGTAATATGGACCGTCTGGAAGATATTGTACAAAACAGGCAAAAGTACAACAGTTTTTGAACACTTCAATACAAAATGTTCACTCAGCATTAATTAGAACTCAAGCTGTTGGATTCCAGTCTTGAGTTCAGACTCCTACTCGCTCTTTGCCACCCACTGGGGCCTGTTATTCCCATTATAAACACCCATAAATCTCAACAACTCTAATGGGCTTACTGCAGTCCTGCATATGCATCAAATGGAGGATAAATATCTCTATTTGTGCTTCTGATACCCATAATTGTTTAGTAACTTAATGAGATAATGTTTCTAAAACAGCAAAAATCAGTGGGTGTTTTTCTATGCCCTTTAACATGATTCAGTGAGCTCTTCAGCTGAAATAATTCCAGATTTCAAATGGTATCAGTAATTTTTACATGCAAACTAAAGGCCAACTTCTATCTGAAGACAATAGCAGTAGGAAGAAAGAGAATATAAAAACTTTCTCCCCATTCTGCTACCTAAAGGACAATAAAAAGAATGCTCTGTCACCATTAAAGTGGACAACTAAATGGTTCAATTAATTTTTAGAGGGAGAGGTACAGAAAAAGATGATTCAGAAAAGACTTTTTCTCATGCAATAAAACCAAAAGTGCTTATTTCATTAGTCCAGAAAAACAAAGGATGAGACAAAACAGGATTGCTGTGTTTAGAGACAACAAACAAAGACAAAATGAAAAAAAACAAGGGAAACAAAATAACCACTTGAACTGAAGAGGAATAAATGGACATAAATGGACATAAACTGAACATGAATATCTTTAATTCAGAAATGGACTCTGAGCTTTCTTGCCTATCAGATCCTGAAACCACATTTCAATGAAAATAATGGAGACAAAAAGTATCTAAAAAGGTTTTAAGAAAACTCAGTATGTTTTTAAACATAGCATAGCATATGAATAGCATAGTACCTGTAAGATTTTGTAATAAGGTATTCTGATGGCAGCAATTTCAGTTACTGGATGTAAACAAACTGATTATATTTATCATTTGAAAGAAACTATGTTAATGACAGAAGCTGAAAGTGTTCTCTAAGTACTTAGTGCTAGCTCTATGCTATAGCTGCTTGAAAAGAGATAAATACCATTAAAAAACACTGATTGATTATAAATTACAGCTGAATGTAAAACAATGCTCAAGTTAATTGTCTTTGCATTTTCAGCAAGAACTTTGCCAAGTAATTATTATTTATCTAACAATAGTTTCAATGTAAATTGATAGTGTGTATTTGCTATTAATCTTAAGTCATTGCAAAATAGAAACAACAATTATTTTCTAAAATTACCACAGAAAACAAAGAGAAAATAATTTTGACACTGATTTACACATTGAATTTATAAAAAAGAAACAAAACAACCCTAACTATTACCAGTAAATTGCTATGTTAGAAAATAACAGAGCTAAAGAAAAGAAAAATAAAACCACAATGTTGACACCTTCCCATGAAAACAGATGCATCAAAGATCCGTAAGTCTACAGTATCTCAGTGATCCCTCATGCTTCTCAGGAATAATCCTGAGAAAGCTGATGGATCTTGAATAGTGTTGTGCTTCCCAGCCAAGAGGACCATCAGAAAACCAAACTTTATTCAAAAGAAGCATTTACATTTATAATATTAACTGTTTTTCTCTATGGGATTACACATAAAGTATCTGGAGGAAGACTTAAAATATTGTTAGGAATGATTAGTTCAGATTGCTAAAACTGAATTGCAATATATACTAGCAAAGAATTAACTACCAGTCAGAATTTAGATAGGGAGAGAAAAATTTCTAAGAATAAAAAATTAACACTAGGGACAGTAACCTCATTCTTAAGGAAATGGAATAGTCAGTAACTGCATATGGTCAGCAACTCACTATATAGAGATACTGGTTATATAGGGCCACATCTGAAAAAAAGAGATTGACTCCGTCTTCCTTTGAGAAGCAAATCTGAAGACAGAGAGTCTCCGCTTGAGCTGGGACACTAACCAAAATAACCTCTTGAGGTTGAATGCCCTCTTCTTGTAGGTGACTGATTATACATTTTGAGTTACCACTCTGAAACTTAGGGCTCCTTTAAGGCAGCTATGTAGTCTTTAATTCGACCTGACATTCTGCATCTGTAATTGATTAAATGTTGACAGAGTAATTAATGTTGGTTTTGTTTAGTGCTTGAATCTATGGTTTTTCATTGTTTAGTGGAACATGAAACATTTTTATTAAATCTCATTTTTTAGTTCAATATTTTTCTAATCTGATTGTGTGTGTCTCCCTAACAGTTACCTCGTCAGCAAAGGTATAGATTGATTTCTCAATGTCGCAATCATCTCAATATATGAAATGTAAAATTATTGATGGACAGATAAGATACAGATACTTCAGTCTCCCACAAGTTAATTCTCCACAAGAAAAAAGAAAAAGTGTACCAAAATCTTGAAGAATCATTTATTTCCGTCACTCTAGCTGTAATAAAATATATATTTGTGAGGCAATTCATATCTGAAGTTTTGTAATTGAAATAGCTTTGAATTTTATTTCATCCAGATAACTATATAGTAACCAGACGGAATCTACCATTACATACAAAATAAATAATTAACACTAAGAATGGGTATATGAACTGAAACATCTTTTCTGAGATTAAATGGACATATTCAGAGTCAGGAAACAAGAACTCCAGGTGAATGGATATTTTAAGTACTACCCTATTGGATATGAAAAGATATATGCTACTTTTACTGGTTGCATTGCTGTGCCAGAGGAAACTTAAACCGTTCTCTGAAAAAAACTCAAACAGAACACAGAGTATTGTACGCAAGTCAGTAATGTAACGTAAGAATACTGTTAGATTTATAGCAAGAATTGCAATTTTTTTATTGAACTTGATGAAGCAACAATTGGAGATATTTCAGCATTGGTACTTCATTAACATCTGTAATGAGTTGGGCAATTGAACAACAACATGGGATGAGGGTGTTTCCTCTCTTTATTTTGTGTCTATACAGACAGAATTTGACATGGGCTGAGAAAATTCTATTTGAAAGAATGTTTCCACAAAGCAGAAATAATTTATTTTTTTCTTGGTTTTTCATGATCTGAAGTATTTCATACTAATAATTTTATCTTAGGAGAAAAAAAAAAGTTAATACTGTCCTAAAATTTTTGGACATTCATGTTTTGATTTCTCAGCCTTGGAAGTCAGGCTTGTTTTCTTCTGCAAGTTTTCTTCTTTTCTTAATAGCTATTCAAATGCATGATACAAACACAATGCTGAACAATCTCCCTGGTATTAATGTATACAGTACCTACTTATCTATATATTCATTAAAATATTCAATACAGATTAACTTCTACTGTGTAAACTCTGGATATGTTTTAGTATTATGGAAGGAATACTGATATACATTGTAGTCTATTGGAGTCTGTAGGTGTTATAAATAATATTGTATCAAAGAAACAAGCAATTTTTTCCACATTACAAAGACTAAAAGATGAATGTAGCTTCACCTTTTGCATTGAAACTAATTTTGTCATAGAATATCATACTAAAATTATTTTAGAAATTTAGAAATTTTAGAAATAAGATGTCCTAATATAGAAAAATATTCAAATTACTTGGAATTTGACTCATCCTATGCTATAGCAAGGACTAACTTTAAATAATAACAGAACTGATATTATGTTGCTGGGGTTCTTCATTAAGTGGTGATTTATTTCAATGACAGTATTAAGGAGAGAGATTTGATTTGGAGTTTTAATTTCTTCAGGCTGGTTTTAGGAATGTCTACAATACTGAAGACAAAATGAAATTTTCTATCTGAATCTTTTATTGCATTCTATTTGGTTCTTTTGCACCATTTGTACCATATTTGTATAAAGAGCACAATGACACAATGCAGTATCAGATTTCTGAGGCAATATTACAAATAGTCCGTATCATACTTTTCTTTCAGCTTTTCAACTTAACTGCTGAAGCACAGACCAGTTTTCTGACTTGTTAAAAGCATTGTAAGGAATTAAAACATGGGAGTATTATCTGTAAAACTGTTCAGATGTCCTTCTAAACTTTCATAAAAAGAGTATCTTTCAGTTTCTTAGTAATAACATAGTTTCACTTCACAGCTGCTCTTGAAAAAAATTTTTAAATGCATACAATATAAATAGCATATCTTGCCTGAGTTTGTGATGACCTGATTGATTATCAGTGGTTTGTAGTACAGAAATCTCTGGACTACTAAAGTATGACAAATCCTGTGACTTGCTTCTAACAGCAAATATTTCATTCAGATATTATTTGGCAGATCCAAGGATCTGACATTAAATCTTTTATTTGTAAGTAGAGCTGATTTTATGCTAAAATAATCCAAAATCCTGTTAGGTGATTATCCTTGGTGTTGTGTGGTGATTTTGCATGGAGCCACTTTTGCTTCATAACAGGGGGAAGGGTCTGCAATACTACCCCCATAAAGAGCTCCCAAAACTCCTCCAGGCTCTCAGTTGGACCCATGTCCAACCTGGCCAGGCCAATATAGCACCTCTCTGCCATCACTAATTAAGAATGTAAATATGTAGTACATAAGGGGAGGTGGAAGGGTAGGGCAAGATTGAGGCAGTCACACAGACCCTGAAGTCAGCAGAGGAGGAAGAAAGGAGGAGCGCTGGATTGGAGACTCCCTTGCAGCCCACAGCAAGAGTGCAGCTGCCCCCCATGACCCATGTAAGACAGTGGTAGAACTCCATTCACCAGTCATCAGCAGCTCCAGGAGGACCCTGTGCCAGAGGGGGTGAATGTTCTGGACCCCATGTCAGAGGAAGCGGATAGCTGCTGCAGCCCTTTGGATGAAGGAAAGGCTATGGATGTTGTCTATCTTGACTTTAGTAAGACATTTGACACTGTTTCCCATGTGCTCTCTTAGAGAAATTGGCTGTTCTTGCTTGCATGGGCACACACTTTCCTGAGTGAAAAACTGGTTAGATGATCGGGTTCAACAAGTCGTCAATGGAGTTAAATCCAGTTGGCAGCCACTCACAAGTGGTGTACCCCAGGGCCACTCCTGTTTCACATCTTTATTAGTGATCTGAATGAGTGGATAGAGAGTACCCTTAGTAAGTTTGCAGATGGCTCCAAGCTAGGTGGAAGTATCGATCTGCTTGAGTGTTGGGAAGCTTAACAGAGATCTAGATAAGTTGGATGGCTGGGCCAAGGTCAGTTCCATGAGTTTCAATAAAGCCAAGTGCCGGGTCCAGCACTTGGGCCACAACAAATCCCAGCAGCACTACAGGCTTGGGAAGGAGTGGCTGGAAAGCTGCCAGACAGAGAGGGACCTGAGAGTGTTGATTGACAGCCATCTGAACATGAGCCAGCAGTGTGCCCAGGTAGCCAAGAAAGCCAATGGCATCCTGGCCTGCATCAGGAACAGTGTTGTCAGCAGGAGGAAGGAGGTAGTCATTGCCCTGTACTAGGCTTTGGTGAGGCCACACCTTGAACCCTGTGTCCAGTTTTGGGCCCCTCTCTACAAGAAGGACATGTAGAGGTCAAGAGGTGCTGAGAGAATGCAGAAGTTGGCTGGCAAGCTAGTAAAGGATTTGGAGCACGTCTCCTATGAGAAATGGCTGAGGGATCTGAGGTTGTTTAACCTGGAGTAAAGAAGGCTCAGGGGATAGCTTATCTCTCTCTACCTAAAAGGAAGCTGTAGTGAGGCAGAGGTCAGTCTGATCTCCCTAGTGACAAACAACAGAACAAGAGGAAGCAGCCTCAAGTTGCATCAGGGAGGTTCAGGCTGTATATGAGGAGGAATTTCTTTACTGAAAGGGTTGTCAGGCATTGGAACAGGCTGCTCAGGGAGATGTTGAAGTCATCATCCCTGGAGGTGTTTAAGAGACAATTGGATATTGCACTTGGGGAAATGGTCTAGTGGTTGATAGGGCTAGGACAAAAGCTGGACTTGATCTTAAAGGTGTCTTCCAGCTGAAATGATTCTATGATTCTAAGGAATTCCTAGTCTAACAGGTCCTAAACCAGTTCTACCAGTTTTAGCAGAGTACTTTCTCATACTCTATATATCTTCATGTTCATAAAGAAAGGTAGACCGTCCCTAGAAATTAACAATCCTACCTCCTGGTTTAGCACATAGTCGGTCTCTCAAGGTTTTTTTTGGAGTAAACATCTAACTGTATCGGCAGAGGGAGCTATGACTGGTCACCATCAAGTCCTCTAAAGAGACAACAGAAAATGTGGTCTGTGGGTTTTATGAAGCTCAGCACAGTAATTCTAGGAATATCCTGTGTACCTCAAGTAACATCTATCCTCATCTCATATTTCTCTCCTTTTTGGGCCAACAGCAGTAAATGGAGAAATAGAATTCATGCATATTTCTCTGACATAAACATTTTTTTAAGGACACTATGGTCAAAAAGCCCCATAAATCATAATACAACAGAGGTAGATACATGATATAAAACATTTACATTTGTATGTTGCTTTTCTTTCTTCAAAATTTTTTAATGCTAACTGAAAGTCAACTAAGAAAGGTACACACAAGGCAGCCTTCCTATTGGAATGACACCTACTAGTCCTAGAAAGATATTACTGCAATTCATGGAACATTTATTTCATTATGCTATGTGACACAGTGTGCGTACATCAATACGTGTGCACATAAACATATATTTAAATTGTTCCTTGTCCAGTTCAAAATAAAGACATGGCATAAAAAAAATTCTTTCCTTGTCTTCTTTACCTCTGAAAAGTATCCAAAAGCAGAGACATGTGTCCAGAAGTTCAAGAAAGTTTGGATCTGTTGGACCTACAGGAGGAATGAATGAAGGAAAACTAAGGCCTTAAGAGGCATCCTGCTTACAGTCAATATCTAGGTTGCAGGTGTGAATGTCTGCACTGAGCTTGGCTGTCATGATACTACATGATAGCTTTTAACACAACAAATGTTCTTCTGGAGGGCAATTTGACTGTTTCTGTACAGAAAACAAGTTTCTTTGTGGATACATGTTTGATGATGTATTCTCATCAGGCTAAGTAAAGTGGACCAATCTAAATGCCTTTTACATGAAAGGCATGAAGAAAGAATGAAGACACAAAAAGGTTAATTTGTCAGAAAGTCATGCCAAAAAGCAGTTGCTCTGACAATCTAAACATCAGCAGCTTTTTAAGAGTAATTCATGAAGACTGAAATTACAATTATATTATTTGTATCCCTTTTGCCTTCCTATACATCTGCATCATGGCAAGTGGGATATCTGTAATAGATCTAAATCAGCTTGTCACACTGCTGCTTAATGTCACTCTGGGTATTGTATCCTGCACATTAAAGGAATGATCTCAGTATCTAGGATTGAATAGAGAAAATCAAATTCACTTGGTTTGTGATCCTTTGTAACACAGTATCCATGGAAGTTTAGAAATGAACCAGAATGGTCTTCAATCTTCAGTCTTGTTTTATTCTATTTTGTGCACAGTTTTTTCTTTGAGTTTTGAGTGATATATGAAAGCCCATAAAATTGGACAGAAGATACACATAAGTGGCATTTAGGTTTCATTTCTAAATAGGGTCTTTGGCCTTCTGTGAATCTGACAAATGTACCTCTCTGCCAGCCATTTCCTCTGGCAAAGCTTTTAAAAGGACTTTTACCAATCACTGCTGATGTTCCTAAAAAAAAAAAAAAAAGTTCTGTGCAGCTTGAAGGGAAGCACCTGAGTGCTTCAGTGGCATCTGCCTGAAGGGATATGTCAAAGAAGAAATGTTCGAACAACAAGATTTATTAAAGTAAATGTCCAATTTCTACTACAGAAAGCTTGACATCCCTTAACCACAAACCATCCGGGGATATTCCCTTATTCTCTTTCTCTCTTTTCTAAATCTGGATTTATATGTAGAGGGAAGGCATGACTGAGGTCTGGTATGACATTTATCTTCACAAGTGAGGAGACTAATAAATCATCAATGACACTACCACAAGTGAGTTCTAAGGTCTCCTCACAAGTGGAGATAAATGACACATCAGACCTAAGCCAGTATATATTACATGAAATACCTAATAAGTCTCACTCTCAGCATAGTTGGATTTGATGATGACTGAACTTATGTTACATCTCAAATCCACCACCCAGAGAAAAAGAAATTAAATTTGCCAGGTAGATAAAATCACTCAGCACTGAAACAACCTTAATACATTTCATCCTTTTGCCATGCTACTGCTTTGCTGATCTCCAAGTAGCAATCTGATAGCAAAAAATCATTTAAAAGTGTCCTTATTAAACAGAGTCTCATTAACTTACTTTTCAGTGCATGAAACATACCTGGCTTTCACGTCTGGGGCAATATCAGATGCTTATAAAGCTGTCCAAGTCCATGTCTGAATGTATATTTCCATTTACTTGAAACATGCACAGATAGCTTTTATTTTAGGCGCTACAGAGAACTGTAAGTTTACACAAGATCTTGTGGTCTTCTGCAAGGTCATTAGTAACAGCTTTGTTGAAAAGCTGAGAGTTTTTAGAATTTCTAATTAGTTTAGGAGTAAGAAATTATTTCTAAAATGTGATATCTGCAATAGAGATACATCAAAAGTATATCTGAACCAGAGTCTGGGAGAAAAAGTTTAGGGAGTGTATCATAGTATATTGGGCATAGGGACTAATACTTTTTCTAGTTTTTAAGTAATTAATGAGTGAGAGACTTCTTGAGCTGTACATAGCATCTAGGCCATCATGTTGAGAAGAAAGGTGTTCAATATCTATTTTTGTACCTGAAATCCAAAGTCTAATGCTAAATGTAGCTTATTTTGATGATCATGCTAAAATTCTGCAGTGGAAAGAAATTAATTCAAGATGAATTTTGTTTTCTGTAGAATTTGCTGGGATCAAAGCTAGTTTCAGAAAATTCTAGAGTAACAAAGTTGATATGTCCATGAGCAGGACCATTACATAAATGACCATCTCAAGACTTCTTCGGCTGCAATACTGATCGTGGTTTTATCCTTTCTAACACAATCATGTCTCATTTACAGATATTAAAATATTCTCAGTTTATTCTCAGGTTTTAATCTAAAACTCTCCTGGGGTAGCGCTCCAATTAGAAACAACAACTCTGAAATAATATTGTATTTTACATTAATTTTATGTACTTGTAATCAAGTCTCCTCAAGATAAGAGGCAGTCCTAGTAGCATAGCAACTGAAAAAACCCTGTAGTTTTCATATTCCTTACAATATATTACATTTTGGCTATGTGCAAAAAATAGTGAGAATCCAGGTAAGTAATAATCAGGGCCTTCCAAAGCAACAGATGTTAAATAGTCTTAAACAGTGACAGAATACAGCATAGGCAAAGGTAGCTTGCAGGGCCAGAGTGGCAGGAGCTCTGGGACCATCAGGGTGGTGCAGTGTCCTCCCTTCCCAAACAGCTCCATCATGCTGACCCAAGGTAACAGGCAATGCAGAATATCTGACCCACAGGTACATGAGACAGCAGCATTTTATTAACAGTTACACCTTTTTAGCATAGGAACCATAGAATCATAGACTGGTAGGGTTGGAAGGGACGTTTAGAGATCATCTAGTCCAATTGCCCCTGCAGAAGCAGGTCAACCTAGATCAGGTCCAGGCAGGTCTTGAAGACCTCCAAGGAAGGATACTCCACAAACTACCAGGGCAGCCTGTGCCAGGGGTCCTTCACCCTCACAGTAAAATAGTTTTTTCTTATATTTAAATGGAACTTTTTGTGATCCAGCTTCATTCCATTATCCCTTGTCCTGTTCCTAGATACCATTGAAAAAAGGGATGTCCCAACCTCCTGACATCCAACATTTAGATATCTTTAGATATCTTTCTAGTCCTGTGCTGGACTCTCTCCAGAAGTTCTCTATCCCTCTTGAGCTGGGGAGCCCAGAACTGGACATAGAACTCCAGATGAGGTCTCGCTAGGGCAGAATAGATGGAGAGAAAACCTCCCTCACCCTGCTGGCCACACTCTTCTTGATGCATCCCAGGATGCCATTGGCCTTCTTGGCCATGAGGGCACATTACTGACTCATGTTTAGTTTATTGTCAATCAGGACTCCCAGGTCTCTCTCTGCAGAGCTACTCTTCAGCAGTTCGACCCCCAGTCTGTACTGGTGCATGGGGTTGTTCCTTCCCAGACGCAGGGCTCTTCACTTGTCTTTCTTGAACCTCATGAGGTTCCTCTCTGCCCAACTCTCAAGCCAGTTGAAATCCCACTGAATGGCATCACAGCCTTCTGGGGAATCAACCAGTCCTCCCAGTTTGGTGTCACCAGGCAACTTGTTGAGGCTACACTCAGTCACCTCATCCAGGTCACTGATGAAGATGTTGAACAAGACTGGCCCCAGAATTGATCCTGGTGGAACTCCACTGGCCACAGGCCTCCAACTCAACTCTGTGCCATTGATCACCACCCTTTAAGCTCTGTCATTCAGCCAGCTCTCAATCCACCTTACTGTCCACTCATCCAAGCCACATTGCCTGAGCTTTCTGATGAGGATGTTGTGGGCGACAGTGTCAAAAGCCTTGCTGAAGTCAAGGTAGATGACATCCGCTGCTCTCCCCTCATCTAGTCAGCTAGTTATGCTCTCACAAAAGGCTATCAGGTTGGTCAAACAGGATTTCCCCTTGGTGAATCCATGTTGACTCCCCCTGATAATCACCTTTTCCTTGATATCTTTAGTGACAACATTCAGGATTAATTGTTCCAGGGAGGATTTTGAAGGAGGAAGGATAAGGAAGGAAGGAGGATTTTGAAGATGAGTACTTACCCTTTTTTTTTTTTTTTTGTTACCAGGGTCCAAGGCATATTGGACTCACTGGAGGCTTGTACCTGTTTATGGAAACCTCTGTCTATCTCCACCTCCATCCCTCTAATACTACACAGTCTATTAACAGTTTCCTGCAGCTCTTCCACCAGGCACTGCAGTTCTTGAACTTGAAGGCACCTGTGACGCATGGTTACCTAAGAAATATAGGTCCCGAAGCATTCTAAACACTCCCTGCACTCCACCTGGACTGAAGCATCTGTACTAATCGACTCTCTCTGAGAGGATGCATCAGCCTTCCCCAGGGTTTTGTCCACCTGAGCCTTGGCTTATCTAAGCACCATCTTCATTTTACTGATAAGAAAGTGAAAAACAATCCAGCTAATATCAGAGAAAATATTCATTGTTCTTAAAACTAATTCTTAGCTCACAAGCAAATCACTTTTAGTCATATTGACTTGCATTCACCTATAATTATCTTCCTATACCTCACACATATAAAAGAATAGAAATCTGCAGACTTACAAGTCTAGAATTTAGCTGTCATGAAGGTAATCAGAAAATAAGATTAATTTTTTTTTTTTTTTTTTTTTTTTTTTTGCCAAAATGCTTGCAAAGACCTGTGTAAATGGGGTAGAAAGTTGAAACAAACTCTAAATCACTTGCAAACAATACTTGAAAAGATTTATCTATTTTCATTGCTGAAGGTAAGAGACATGAAACTAGCAGTGAAGGAAAGATTCACCAATTTTTTTTTCAGATATCTTTTCAATACTAACACAGAAGTTCTCGTGGAGAGGGGAGAACCAAATTATTTGTACACAGTTTAAATTGTTTTCTGAAATCCTGTGTAGCTAATACTAAGCATTAAAAATAAATGAAATAAATCAATAATAAAACTTACAGAAATATATATATTCATTTTTCTTTAATACTTTTTGAAAGCATTAAATTGTGCTCAGATTCTCGGTTGAAATTTTACTTTTTCAATAAGTTTGACAGTAAGATACGCATTTAGGAATCAAATCTTTAAAAGACATGAAATATCAAGAGAATTCTTGATTAAACATCAGAAATGAGCATTATTTAATTTTTTAGCTAAATTTCTTCAGCTGAGATTGTCTCTGTATGTATAAAGATCTGAATTAACACATATTAAAATATATTACTCTTTTTGCTTTCAGAATTTTTTTGATCTTTCTGTTATAAAACATTACCTAGTTGTTAAGTATTGCTTCCAGTTTCTCTGGGAGAACTCTAAGAAAAGGGAGGGTGTTCTGGAAACTGCAGCTATTGTAAGTGATGAAAGAAAGGGCCTTATTAGAATATTCAATATTTAAATAATAACTTGATACTTTCTGTATCTTCCGGTAGAATTTATTAAAATGTATGTAACAAAATCAATAAACTGCCCTTGATCCTGAAGTCCACGGTTTCCAGAGGGAAAGCTTTACTCTTATCACAGTGTTACTTTCCTAGAAAGTCTACAGTTTTCAAAAAAGCTTTTTATTTAGCTTTTGATGCTGCCAATAATGAGAATCCCCAGGAAAAAAAGAAAAAAAATAAAAGAAAAAGGAAAAGAAAAAGAGAAAAAAACACACTTGCTTTACTTTTAGTAATTTGAACATTTGTCTAGAAGAGCTGGATGGCAGTAATTTCTTTTATATGTCTGTAAAATATGTGCATCTTATCCATTAGTCTTAGCTTGAACTTCTCTAGGGATATTTCTGAATATTGCAGTTTGTTCTCACTTTTTCCCCACTCCATTCTCTTTTGTCTCACAGTCTTCCTTTGTGGTACAACATTTTGATAAACATGGTTTTGTTTAAGGCAAACTTCTTCTAATTACTTATCTAAAGAATGTTTACTAAATGGAGAATGGCAAAACTATTATTTTTTTAAAAGAGAACCAAAACAACAGAATCCTTTGAGAAAACTGAACTTAAATTAATTTCCTGCAGGACTGATTATTTGCCAATTCTTTCTTTTATCACACACATATATCTGCTTTACTACTAGAGGAGTACAGATATTGATCAGTGTTTAATTTTTTTAGAACTTTTTCTTTTTTGCCTCCTGTTTCTGAGGTTTGAAGTGTCTAATGCATTTTATTGTTTAATCAAGAATAATTTCAATTGGAAAGACATTCTGGTGAGTCATCCAGTTCAGTTCAGCACAGCAGAGGGACTGATTTGGCGGCTTACACACATTCCTAGTATGTGAAGACTTGTCTAGCACTGAACAATCCATCGTTGACAACTATAAAACAAGCCTTGGCAGGGCTGTCCAACTGCCTAACTATATTCACAGTCAAAAGCTCTTTTTCTCTCCTGCTACTAAACTTAAATTTTCACATCCTGAAAGAAAATTCTAACTTTGTACACATTTAATAGGATGATAAAATCTAATACTGGATTAAAATCTAACACTGGGTTAACATTATTAAATAATTCCTTATTTAGCATTTATAGAAAATAAGCTTTTTTCTTCTTTTTTTCAAACTAATGACACATAATAAAGCAACTGAACAATTAAGCGGTGTATATTACATCTGTACTTTTAAAGCATTTAGCATCTTTTTAGCATTTAGCTGAAATATTTTAGCACTTTTGTACCATTTAGCCAACAGTTTTGACCACTGTAGTCTCATAATTACACGGCTCTAACTCTCCCTTGTGTCACTTTTAATATGTGGAGGAAACTTGTACCATGTCAAAAACACTTTACAAGAAAGACAGACAATTTAGAGTATAAAACATTATTTTTCCATTAACACCCCAATCTTATCTGCTGCTGTGCAACAAGGTAAGCTTTCATGTCACCACCAGTGAGACATCTGGTGAGCCTCTACTGCCCAGATTGGTTTTGGTCAAGTGAGTAAGGGTCAACCTCCACTCTTCCTTGGAAAGGATTGGTTCTTTATGGTGCTACATACTACTTTCCTGTATTTCTTAGTGTTTCATTAATATTTTTAAAAATATGTTTTTGTGTTAGTGTTTTTCCTTTCAAACCATTGAGCTGCTAAAGTGTTGTCTTCTCAATTGTCTATCTAGGTTTTAAATTTGCTCATTTTGTGTGGCTCTGATGTACCTATCTTTCAACAATTTCTCAGTAAAACCAGACCAAGGTCACAAAGTTGTTCTGTAACAAACTAAACCCTGTATAATAGGCAACTCAGTCTCTGGGTGGAAGGTTGTCAGCCTTATAAAGCAGATTGTTTCAGCTCAGTCTCTTACATTCACCATAAATAAAAAATTGTATGTCAGCACTTGTCATATAATCTGCTGTCACTATTATAATAAACATTACAGGTTATAATTAACTTTTTGTCTAGTGTTTTCCTCTCTATGAATCACATGATGCTTTTCACTTTTGATATGAAACATATCTCTTTGAGTCTAACTTACTTCACCAGATTATTGTTACATCCACTGCCTGCAGGTCATTTACTGTAACTGGGAAAACATTGCCTGTTGCCAAAACAGTCCATAGTGTCCATAAATCCTGATAGGACGAAAGAAAGACTAGACAAGATCCAGTTTCTTGAGTCCTCAAAATAAATGAGATGTTGAATCTGTACAAGTAATAGAAATTCAATAAACAAGCAGATCTTTTCAAAGACTCTTTGAAATTAAACTATGAGCATGGAAATAATCTGTTAATTGGGGATGGAAGACATATTTTTGTACCTAACCCATATAACTCTCTCTTCCAGGTAAGTATTTAATTGTATTTCTTATTAACATAGTCTATAGAAATCAATTAGTCAGTATCCAGAGAAACTTTATTGTCTAGAACAACTTCACTCTAATGTTCTTCCCTTCTTCTGAAACAAAATATTCAATTGCTTTTACAAACTTATCATATTTTTGCAGATCCTCTTATACCTTAAAAAAAAAATTTAAAAATTATTTGTCGTTTGAATAGTAGTCCCTTTAAACCAAAAAGGAGAAAAAAAAAAATCTTCATCTCTGCAAACAGACCTAAAGTTATTTAATATCATTGCTACATATCTACTGATATTTGGTACTTTCCTTTCAAAGATTATGTTTCCACTTGCATGTAATTTTGGCAAACTTCTACTCAGATATACATTTTTTTCTTGCTGGATACCATACTCACATTAGTGTCGGAAAAAATTACACAAAGGAGTTTAGTGATTTCAAAGGAAAGAACAACATTAATATTTACAAGAACCGCATTACAAGAGCCTCATTAACACAAATATTTAAGAGGATGGATGTCAAGAGGATGGAGCAACACTTTTTTCCTGTAGTGTCCAGTGATAGAACTAGGGGTAATGGACAAAAGTTGGAACACAAAAAGTTCCACTTAAATTTAAGGAAAAAATATTTTATTGTAAGGGTGACAGAGCACTGCCATAGGCTGCCCAGTGAGATTGTGGAGTCTCCTTAGTTTTCAAAACCTGCTTGTACGCATTCCTGTGTGACCTGATCTAGGTAGATCTGCTTGAGCAGAGGGACCAGATGAACTCTAGAGGTCCCTTCCAATCCCTACCATTCTATGATTCTATGATGTTGTTTCATCTGTCCATACCTTCAGCAGCAGCTATACTTCCCACATTTTTCATAGATTCAGCATAACAATTCCCAGGCTGACAAGGCTCTCAGTTCAGTATTTGACTTGTATTTCAACACCAGCTCCTTATGCATCGCTGGTAGAGCATCATGTGAGTCTGTTTACCATAAGCAGGAGTATCACACCTTGTCCCCAGGGCAAATCACACACAGACACAAATTAAGACCATGAGTTGATGAGGTCAGAGGGAGGGAGGGACAGAAGGTAAGAGGTTGACTGGGACAGAAAACACAGGCTGGACATTAATCTTTCCTTTTATATTTAGTCTTCTGGTCTTTTTGGTTACAAATGGTAACAAGAGATAATTCCAACATTTCTAAATTTGCTTTGGTACTAAATTATGATGAATAATCATAATCTCATTATTGTTTGGAGTGAAATATTCAGAAGTACTTAGATTCAAAAAACATATCCATGGCATGGAAATGTAATTGAAACTAATAGCATACTGTATTCACCTGAATATATGCAAATCAAGCAGGAAAACATTAAAATAGTTTAACATTGTTGCAAGTGCATTTTCAACCAAAAGTTGTTTTCAAAATGTTTTAATGTACCCCTATATAGAGGAATAAAATATTTTTACAAACAGATCTCTAGTTTGCTGCTTTTAGCCTCTCATACTTAATACAGCCTCTGGTTTCCTTCACTCAGGTTGCAAAGTCTTTCCTCTAGCAGAATTTCCCATTCGTATGTGAGAAGGCTTTTTGCCAGATGGATGTTAACAGAGTACACAGAGAGGAACCAGACAATTCCTTATAATATTTGCTCTAATCTCTTTTCTGTCTTTCATATTATTTATCTTCTTTCTGCTCTCTATCTCCATGGAATTCTCAATCTTCCTACAAATCCCACTGTATTGATAATGTGAAGTTATTATAAAGTATAAAATCCCTTTTTCCTATCCTCATTCTTCAAAGCAAAACACTGACTTAAAAATCCCTACAACTAAACCAAACAACTGCTCCCCCTAAAAACCCTATCTCACTAAAAACCAAACCAACCTTAAATTAACAAATGCATAAGAACTAGGCTTTAGGTATGGACTTTTTTATTAGTCTGGAATATTTTTTCCCGAAAAATTGTTTTTAGAGCTTTTAAGTCAGTTTCAAATTATTAACAACACCTGGAGAGTTCAGAAATTACTTCCTCTCTTCTTACTCTGACTTCATGACTTGAGCTGTGAAGAACTGTAGCTTGAGGGAAAAACACAACATGGAACATTTTAAATCATTAAGATGTGCAACAAAAGCTCACAAAATTGATCTATGTGCTGTATTTCATTTTTTGCCAATGCCTATTTTTGTTGCTATTGTCACTATGAAATATTTAGCACTTGAGTAGTATCCTGCAAATGTTAGGGAAATAAGTAATATTAGCCTTTTTTATATATAAAAGTGGTTCAGAAGAAGGGAGATAGCTATGAGCCAGCAGTGTGCCCAGCTGATCAAGAACATCAACAACATCTTGACTTTTATCAGAAATAGTATTCCTAGCAGGGTGAGGGAAGAGATTTTTCCCTTGTACTCAGTACTGATGAGGCTGCACCTTGAGTATTGTGTTCAGTTTTTGGTCCTTCTCTACAAGAAAGACATTGAGGTGCTGAAATATGTGCAAAGAAGATCAAAGAAGCTGGTGAAGAGCCTAGAGGGCCAGTCTTATGAGGAGCAGCTGTGGTTGTTTAGGCTGCAGAAAAGGAGGCTGAGAGGAGACCTCAGAGACTCTCTACAACTACCTGAGAGGAGATTGTAGTGAGGTTAGTGTTGGTCTCTTCTCCCAAGTTACAGGCAAAAGGATAGGAGGAAATGTCCTAAGGTTGCTCCAGGGGTGGTTTAGATTGGATATTGGGAAAAAAAAAAAAATCACTGAAAGTGTTATCAAGCGTTGAAATGGACAGCCCAGGGAAGTGGTGAAGTCACCATCCCAGGAGGTATTCAAAGGACATGGCATTGAGAGTTTAGTGGTGGGTTTGGCAGTGCCAGGTTAATGGTTAGACTTAAAGGTTTTTTCCGACCTAAACAATTCTACAAATCTATGATTCTAAGAGCCAGTCATGTATGAGGGCTGCAGCTAGGATCAGTAGTGCAGACAACTAGAAGAGGAGTTACTTGCTACCTTTTTAGCCTTACTTGGCTTCTTGGAGGGATGTGATATGCATTTCCAACAGGTTTGTATCCAACCCTGAGCCTACCCTTGGCTCTGTAAATTCAACACCAGGCATTCATCAGTCCAGAATAAGTACCCTGGACATGCATGAGGAAGAGTAGATTTACTACATGTAACCCAGAGAGCTTAGTCTTTCCACATCTGTGATAGAGACAATTTCTGAATACAGACAGTCAATCTTTCCTATAGCTCTTGCACACATAAAATAGGACTTCTTACTTTCAATATTCTTCATTAACACCAGTATAAAGTAGTAATTTTTAAGGCTAGAACCGCAATGGTAAAAACCTACATCATAGGTAGTATTTTTAAATGAACTCAACAGGATTGACTGGAAGCCCTAGTGTTGTAGGTGCCCAGAAGATCTCAGGCTGTAATGTGAGAGGTGGAGAGTACAGAAGAAGAGGACACGGGGTGGAGTGAAAGGAGATGTTTGTGTTAGCAGATAAAAGCGTATGGCACAAGCAATGAGCAGGAATAAAGCATCATCCATACTGAGTATGCAGTGATCTTGTCCCCTCAGTGGTCGGTGGGCTGAGTGATCCATGTGGGCGGCCTGGTGATGTTGCCAGTAGCAGCAACACCCTAGTACCTGTTGCTGTCACAGCAGGATATAAGAAGTTTGAATAGTGATTAGTGCATTGAACTCTTGATTTGTGGCTGAAAAAACAGGAAGGAATGTATGTGGTTTTAGTGGTGTGGGAAGAAAGCAATGAATACCTTCTTGAAAAACTGCTAACTACTGTGTTGATCACTTCAGAAGATAATAATCTTTTTATTAAATTGGTTTGTTTGGCTTTTTTTATAGTTTTATGACTGTAAGACTTTTCAAAAGTCTCAAATATTTTTTGTTTTGAGAAAGATATAACTGGTAGCATGTAGCTGCTACATCCTATCTTCTCCTCCTTTTTTTGTAACTCTATGTAAGGAAGGAAAAAAACCCTTGTGGGTTTTCTGATTTGGTTTTAGAATTGTGTCAATGTTTTATGATGTAGAAGCTATTCTGCATGACTTATTTAAAGTTGTGAAAGAAGCTCTTGTCAGCTTTAGTTTTTCATATTAAGCACTGCTCTTGTCATGTGGTTTCGTCTGCCTATCCTCCAGGAAAAGTATCCAAAATTTCCAGAATATTGTTATTCTATAGTAACTTATCTTTTATTCTTGATTATCTTCAAGAGTAAGTTCTATTAAAAGTGTGAAATTAGAATATTTTTTCCCCTTATGTAACGCTTTAAAGAATAATTCTGACTCATTCTTTTTTTCCTTCTTTTCCCAAGACATCCTTTCAGGACTCCAGATGTTAGTTATTGTAAGATATGAAATAATAAGGATTGTGTCCTCATTTTGGTTGGAGTAGAGTTAAATTTAGGGTTAAGGTTTTGAATTTATATTGAAAATAATGTTGATACACAAGAATGTTTTAGTTATTGCCAAGCAGTGCCTGAACAGCAACAGGGCCTTTTCTGCTTCTTACCCTGTTCTGTCAGCAAGTAGGCTGGGAGTGCACAAGAGGCTGCGCATGGCTGGAACAGCTGATTCAAGTTACCTAAAGGGATATTCCATATCATAGATCATCATACCCAGTACATAAACTGGGGAGAGAGAACATAAACTAAGGTGAGTGGTAAGGGGAGGCATCATTCAGTGGGTGGTGAGGAATTGCTTTATGCACCACTTTTTATTTAGTTTTTATTCTTGGGTTTTATTTTCATGTTTATTTGTTTTCATTACTATTATTATATATTTTTCTTCTATTTATTTCATTTAGTTAAAAAATTCTTCTTATGTCAGCCTACAAACTTTATTTTTTTTTTTTTCTGATTCTCCTCCTCAACCCACCGAGAAAGAGTTGTATGAACAAGTAGGTGCTTAGTTACTGGCTGGGGTTAAACCACAACAGGCAGCTTTATTTGTAAAAGAAACTTTTGTAGTATCTGAATTAAGATTATCTAAACATTAAATAAATAAGCAGACGGAGAGTGGGAAGAGAAGGTTTACAAAGATGCATTTGCTAAAGCTAGTCACAAATGGCCATTAGTCTAAACAGTCCCATCTGGCAGAGATTTGTAGGTATCACAGGAAAGATAAGTTTTAAGGAAGGATTTAGAAGATGACAAAGTGATATAATCTTCAGGATTATCAGTGACAGATGAAATAGACAAGAATTTAAAGTGGAGGGAAAGAGTTAAGTACTCTGTACCTTTAAGTCCGAGACATACTGTGAGAACTAATTTGTCTTCTTTGGTGGAGAGTTTTGCATGGGTAGTAGGCTGAAGGGATTTGCTAGTGGTCTGAAGACTCCAGTGGATGCTTTATCTGAATAGTAATCTTCTGTTTAGGTGATTAAAAGAAAAAAAAAAAAAGTCTCAGTCTTAATAGTACAAGCTCAAGGCACATATTTGCCTACCTGTGTGTAGGGAGTAGAGAAAAGATACCATCAACAGCTATGCAAGAATTCATCTCTTCTTGGCTAGTGTACTTACCTATTAAATTGTTGTTTAGCTGTAGAGGGAAGTATGATATCAAGTATTTTCACAAAGGAATGCTTCAATAATACTCTGTCCAACCTTGTTTGATTTTCCCCTTTCCACTTGTCATGGTTTAACCCCAACTGGCAAACCAAGCACCACACAGTCACATGTTCACTCCTCACTGGTGGGATGAGGGAAGGAAAAAGAAAAGTGAGAAATCTCATGGATTAATACAAAGGTAGTTAATAGGTAAGGCAAAAGCTGTGTGTACAAGTAAAGGAAATCTAAACAGTGAGTTCCTTCACTGTTCAGCCATCTCCAGGAAAGTGAGGTTTCTTAATGCATGCTTGGGAAGACAAAATGACATCACTCCAAACTTCCCCTATGTTCAGTTTGTGTGGAGCGATTTTTGATAATGAGGAAGGTACTGCAATGGTGGCCCCTGTAAGACGTTGCTTGAAACTTTACCTGGCTCTAAGTCACATCCACTTCAGATTCAGTCAATTCGGGTGCCCTGTGATCAATTTTTTGGGAGAAGAAGCTGGAAGAGAAGGGCTTGGAGGTGGTGGAAGGAATGGGATGAGGGAGACGATCCAAAGGTCAGGGAGAAAGGAGGGGAGGAGTTGTACTGGAGCAGAGATCTTGTGGACAGCAGCATCTGTCCCCCTGCAGCCCACAGAATGCAACAGTGGAGCTGAGATCTGACGATAGCTTGTGGAGGATTCCACAGCAGAAGGGAGTGCCTGTGCTTAGAGAGATTGTAACTCTATGGGGAGGCAGCATCAGAGCAGAATGTGCCTGCAGTTCTGTATATTTTCCTCCGTAAGTCAAATACTTGAGTCTACTTTGCCCAGAACCATAATCAGCGAATGAGCCTTCCCTGTCTTTGTGTCTCAAACCACAAGGACTTTGGTTATCTTCTCCTCTCCCATCTCGCTGAGGGTTCTGCCATTGTACTCCTCTGAATTATCTAGGAGGTGGACTTGTAGAAGTATGCTTATAAGATAGCATGTGTCAAAATCTTTGTCTGAGATGTTTTTGCTTAAAATTTCTGTCATGGTTTGACATGACAGCTTTTTCTGGTAAGGGGGAAGGGGCAGTAAAGATGGCTCCTGTAAGAATTTGCTCAAAACTCTCCCCATATCTGAGCCAGACCCACTTCTGGGGCTGAGCCAATTAGACACCTCCATGATCACTTTTTAAGAAGAAGCTGGAAGAGGAGGCTTCTTCCTGTTCCTTCCTTCCTTCTTCTGTCCCCTTCTTCTTCTGGCTGGTGGTGGTGGAAGGAGTAGGAATAGTGAGAGAAACAACCATGCGGACTCCAAGGTCAGTCAGGAAAGAGAGGAGGAGGTGTGCTGGAGCAGACTCCCCTGCATTCTATGGAGAGACCTGGTGAAGCTGAGATTTATTTTCATTTCTTTAATGACCCCGTATCAGGGGCAGAGACTCATGTTGCTAAAGCTGGCCCCAGACCAGGGGCAGCGATTCACTTCATTAAAGGCTCCGAGCCAGGGACAGTGACTATGGCTGGAGAAGGCCGTGTCCCGTGGGAGGGACCCAACCACTTCACTACAGACCCCGAGCAAGGGGCAGTGATTTTCTTTAAAACTATTGCTGGAAGAGGCCGCGTCGGAGGGAGTGACCCTTTATCACTATGGCCAGAGCAGGCTGTGTCCCGAGGAAGGGACCCAATATCCACAGCTGTAACTGTTGGGATGGAACCCCTGACAAAGCAGTTCATTAAAATTATACCCAGAAGAGGCCAAGTCCCAAGGGAGGGATCCTATAACTACTGAAACTGCAACCATGGTGAAGAATCCATGACAGAGACATTCACCAAGGACTGCATCCCGTGTGAGGGACCCTGTATCGGCAGAAGCCGTAGCTATTGGGAACAACTCATACCAGAGAAGTATGACTGTGTCCTGGGGGAAGGACCCATGTTGGAGCAGGGGAAGAATGCCAGGAGTCGTCCTCATCTGAGAAGAGAGAAGCAGCAGAGCCCATCTGTGAGAGACTGACCACATCCCCCATTCCCTGTCCCCCTGAGCCGTTGAGGGGGGAGGAGGTAGAGATATCGGAAGCAGTGAGCTGGGCCCAGGAAGAAAGGAGGAATGAGGGAGGAAGATCTTTAAGTGCTGGTTGTAGTTTTCTTACCATCCTACTCTCTTTTTGCTTTTATTCTGTTATTTTTCTTGTAGAGTAAACTTTCCTGCTTTCCTCTCTAAGTCAAGTACAGGAGTCTGTTTTGCCCAGAACCGTAATTGGCAGCGAGCCCTCCCTGCCCTTGTCTCAATCCACAACAACCTTTCTTATCTTTTTCCCCCCATTTCGCTGGGGCCTCTGCCATCCTAATGAGGGTGGGGGTGAATGGGAGGCACTGAGTGAGAGATTCTTGTGATGCTGCTCTGCTAGCTGGGCCAAACCACAACAATCTCCTGTGTTTGGATGCTAGTCCAGTAGACAGCTGTCTCTGTGATATATTTTTAAATGTTTCCTATTTATGTAAAGAACTTAAAAGTGCTGTGTGGTTTTTTTGTATTTTTTTTCTTTCCCCCTCTTGCTGAGAACACAACTTTTATCGTCCTTTGCTAAGTGTCTTGTAGAATTTTGTTTTCTCCAGAGTTTGTTGGAGAACACTGCTTTTGGAAGTAGTTTCTACAGAAGTGGATTTTTGGATTAAAAAAAAGAAAAAAAGTGCAACAAAAGCATTCTTCAGGATAGGCTACAAAATAGAATGGTGTGTTTGAGGTAAGTAATACCATGAAAAAGTTCAGCACGCTAAGGGAGATTTTGAAAACTGCTTAAGGGGAAAATGTCTGTAATGAAAACCTAGTTCATCAAAAAAATATTCTGCTTTCTCCTTTTATATGTATGAAATGCAATAATTTGCTTGCTTTGGGTAACTAATGCTGAAGAAGAAATTGCATAATCAGTCCTGCTGAAAGTGCTAGTAAGGATGGGTGGGTAGGGTAAGGCAGGCAAAAGATCTATTTTTAAAAGAAAACTAATGTTCTCTAATGGTGGAGCCCTACCTGTCATCACAGTGTTCACTGCTGTGACATTCAGCTTCCATTTTTACTGGTTTTATATTGTCAGAACTGTGGTGCCTCTCTTTTGTAGTTCTGCTGTATTGCCCTTTAAACATAATTCTTGCAAGAAATTTCTGCAGTGATTGTGTAATCGTCACCGGAAAGCACAGGTTAAAGAACAGAGAAACAGCAGGTGGCATATACCTGAAATCTATCTGAAATAAGGATGATCACAGCTGGAAAAACGTAATCATAACTGCCTGACAATATACAAAATATTTATATATAGGAATTGTGAACTATCCTTTGTTCTATTCTAATCAAAGAAAATGCACTCTGCAAACTGTTTACAAGAGCTTTTGAAATTCCACATCTTTCCAGTGAGTTTTATATGGATTATGCCTACTTAGTCAGGTCATAATAATGAATACAGCTAATTGTCAGCAACCTTTTGCTGCACGTGCATTTGAGCAAAACTTGGACTAACCATTGCAGTATAACACATGTGTGTATATATGTGTACATATATCCATGTGTGGATGTGATATAAATATGTCCATTAAAAAAACATGTTAAACTAAGCTATGCTTTTACTAATTGGACAGCCAAGAATTAGTTATTAATTGATGCTTGCAGCAACAGTTCCAACAATTTCACTAACTGTGATTGTAGAACAGCCCAGACTAGA
Organism: Colius striatus; assembly: GCF_028858725.1. NCBI lineage: Eukaryota > Metazoa > Chordata > Aves > Coliiformes > Coliidae > Colius > Colius striatus. The sequence continues at coordinate 100,419,962 of NC_084759.1, read as the reverse complement.
AGGGACCTCAAAAGGTCTAGACAAATCTTTTGCAGGAAAGGGAGCTGAGATGAGGTTATCTAGCACCCTGTCCAGTTGCATTTTGAAAACATCCAATGATGGGACTCTATTATGTGCCAAGGGAGGTTGCTTCAGTGATTGACTGTTCTCACTGTAGAAATAAATGAATATATTTCTTTCCTATACTGAGATTAAACCTCTCCATGCGCAACTTGTACCCATTGCACTGTGTCTTCTCCACGTGGCAGCCTCTGAAGAGAGAGACTGTTCTTTTGTAGCTGCCCTTTAAGTACTGCAATATTGTCAAGATATCCTGCCTGAGTCCCTTCTCTTCCAGAGAAAAGATTTAACTCCTTCATTCTGTATTAATATGATAAGTTCTCTTAGTCCTTTGCTTATAAAAGGATGCTTGAGAGGAATTGAATTATTAAGAATACTTAAGGTTAGTACTTTAGTAAAGCTGTTTAAAATATATATTCCTGTTTTAAAAAAAGACAACATCCAAATGGATTTTACTTACATTTCTGCATAATGGTTACCATTTAGTAAATTTTATCACTCTTTTGTGATAGATTCTTCACATTTAGATGTGCCCTAAATCTCTGAGCTCTTGATACTACAAAATCATAGCATGTTTGTGGTGGTTTAGCCCTGCCCAGGTGCCAGTTGCCCACCAAGTCATAATATTACTCCCCCTCCTAAACTGGACAGGGGAGAGAGAGGAATATGAGAGATTTGTGAGTCAAGATAAGACAGGGACTCAACTTGGAGAGAAAAATGTTTGATTTACTAAATAAACACTAAGAATAGGGAGATGAGAAATAAAACAATCTTAAAACACCTCCCCCCACCCCTCCCTTCGCCAGGACTCTCCTTACTTCCACCTCAGCAACGCAGGGGATAGGGGTTGAGGTCAGTTCGTTCCAGATGGACTTTAACGCTGCTTCTCACACTTCCTACTGCTGCAGTGTGGGGTCCCTCCCCATAGGAGACAGTCCCTCACAAATTTCTCCAGTGTGAGTCCTTCCCATGGGCTACAGTTCCTTACGAACTGCTCTGGCATGGGATCTCTCACGAGGGCAGCTCCTCACACACTACCCTGACATGGGTCATCCATTCTTCAGGTACCAACGGCTCCAGCTTGAGTCACAGGATCACAAGTCCTGAAGTCCTGACAGCAAACCTGCTCTAGTGTGGGCTCCTCTCTCCCCACAGGCTCTCAGGTCCTGCCAGGAACTTGCTCCAATGTGGTCCTCCCATGGAGTCACAGCCTCCTTCAGGCATCCACCCGCTCCAGCACGGGGTCCTGCACAGGCTGCAAGTGGATCTATGCTCCCCAGCAGCCTCCATGGACTGCAGGGGAACAACCTGCATCACCATGGTCTTCACCACAGGTCGCAGGGGAGTCTTTCTTTCAGGGCCTGAGCACCTCCTCACCCTCCTTCTCCACTGACCTTGATGTCTGTGGAGATGTGCTCACATTCTCACTCCCTGTTGCTGCAGCTGCCATTTAGTAACTGCATAGCAACTTTTTCTCTTTCTTCAAATATGTTAATAGCAGAGATGTTACCTCAACCACTAATTGGCCAGGCCTGGGTTAGGTGCGGGGTCCATCTTAGAACTGACTGGCCCTAGCCCTATCAGCTACAGGGGAAGCTTCTGGTAGCTCTTTGTTTAAAGAAGCCACTTCTGTAGCTCCCCTCACTACCAAAAACCTGGCTTAGGAAAAAACACTACACATGTCCCAGCATCTCATTACTCTGAATTAGACTGATAATTAAATATATAAATATAATAATATTGAAGAAATAATTTAACACTAAAGAGGAATAAAATCCTACATTTCCAGTCTGAGTGAAACCTGACAACAAAAATAATAATTGTTTCCAATTTTTTAAATACTTCTAATTTTTCTTTGTTTTTTTGTTTGTTAAGGCATAAAACTATAATTTCCTCTCTTCATTTGTGAGTTATACACTAAGGAGGTAACAGTGAACAAAGTGAGAAGCCTCACATTCAGCACCAGCATGATCATCTTCATTAAAGGCAATAGTCTTAGACTTTCACATCTGTAAATATCAACAATGCTGAGTGTTGGTTGGTTTGATTTGGGGTTTTGTTTTTTTGTAAACACGGTTATATTGTTTCTATGAACTCCACTTACTTTTGTGGTGTGTGGCTTTTTTTTTTTTTGATGTTTAAATGATGTGCTATGCCTCTTGGAGTAGAGGGATGTAAAAAGGCAATGCTCCCTTATGGGAAAAAGGGGCTATTTCTGCTATCTTGTTCCTGTTGAGTCTGCTCAGACAAGGCAGAAATCTTCAAGAGTTTGTAGGAGTAATTACAGAGCCAAGAAGTTGGGGTTGGAGAGCCTGAAAGACAGTGGCAAAGTGAAGAGATCAGCCAGGCTTCAGGTATAAGGAAAAGAAAAGATGCTTAGGACTTCAATGGGATATTGCACTGTTCCTCACCACAGCTGAGCATTGGTGAGTTGGAAACAGGAACATGCCTGCAAGGATAGAATAGGCAGAGCAAAGGACTATGTATTTAAACTATGTATGTATTTTCTTTCTGGCCTAATCACCTTAAAATGTCCATCTTCTGAAAACATTTATTTTGTTCGTAGCTCAACAGAACTTGACTTTAAAAGCATCTTGTCATCTTGAGAAGATGCCTATAGGTGATAGTCTAAACAGATTTGTTACAGGTTTCCTGCTAATTTGGGGGTGCAGTTATGATGGGAAGAGTGCAGTGGAAAAGATACTTATGCAGCTCTAATATAATTACCTATTAGACAATTCTGTTACATGATTATAAATATCCAATTACCTCATGAGTAAATAAATAGCTGGCCTAAAAGAAACTGGTTTGTTGTGTTTTTGGGTTTTTTAAGTATGCATAATCAAATAGGTAGGTGCTAACTTTCAAAAGGAAATAAAAGAATATCTGGAGAAAGTTTATTCAGATAGATTCTAAAATGGTCCAAATTCATGTGACTGCCTTTAAAGACAATTTTTTTAAAAATAATCATCTGAGGGAGGAAGAATATCTTTACAAACTTACTGGCTTCTGAGCCTTTAGGTTATACTTGTCACACACTTTCAAACTCTTTTCTGCGTCAAGGAAAGCTTGATTTCCTTTTAAAAAAGGTTAAAATTCTTAGTTATGAGAGAGTAGTGGATTTGTGTGGTCAGGTTTTGTTAGCAGGAGGCTACAGGGATGGCTTCTTTAAACAAAGAGCTGGCAGAAGCTTCCCCTGTAGCTGACAGGGTCATTGCCTGTCAATTCTAAGACGGACCCACAACCCCCATTCCCTGTCCTTCTGTGCTGCTGTGGGAGGACAAAGGATAGTCCTGGGAAGGAGGGATGAGGGGATGCATTTTAAGATTTGGGTTTTATTTCTCATTTTCCCTAATCTGTTTTGGTTGTTCATTAATAAATCAAACCATTTCTCTCCAAGTTGAGTCTTTTTTTGCCCATGACAGTAATTGCTGAGTGATCTCCCTGTCTTTATCTTAACTCACAAATCTCTCATATTTCTCTTTCTCCCCTGTCCAGTTTAGGAGGGGGAGTAATATTATGACTTTGTGGGCATATATATATATATATATATGTATATATATATCTCAATCAAACTATTTGTATATTACAAACGTTGAATATTATGATAAGACAAAATCCAGAAGAATTTAAAATTAACAAAATTTGAGAGTTCAGGCTTATTTTTATTTCCTTGAACCTTTTCACTTGCTGTCAACCTTGTTGTTTACACACAGGATATATTTGAAATTCCTTCTTTTTGAAAAAATAGGTTCTCGGTTTGCTACTACCACAACAGAAACTCATGCTTTAAGAAATATCAAATAAGAAGTGATTATATAACAGATTGGGGAAACACTGGAGATATAGTACAAGATACAAGTGGAAAAACTGAAATTTCAGTCTTGAAGATCAGACTCAGCTTGTAGTATTAGAGTACTATTTAAATTTCTAAAATCTCCTACATTGTTTATATGATGTCTTATTTCTTTTAAATGTACTATTATGAAGCTTTTCTAAGTGTTGAACTTCTTGCACTAAGATAAATCTTGAACAGTAGCTCCTCCTCACACTCCTGTGTGAAATCTTGTCAGATGGACAAGAGTGTCTCAAGCTCTGGATCATCAACAGTCTTAAAGCTTCAAGCACTAACAATGCTTCTGTTATCCTAAACAGTTTTAGTTTTCTAGCTTGATTTCCTTGTGAAAAGAAGTCTGTAATCAAAATATGTCCGTCTTTCTGGATGCAAATCAGTCTTAAGCTACTTTTGACTAAGTCAGAAAATTCCAAACAAATTTCACAGGAGAATGGAAGTATCAAGTAATCCTCTTTGTTTTCTGAAAAGAGGTGGACAGGTGGTAGAAAGAGTACATGTTTAGCACTGAGGAGGGGAAAACTATGACCTGAAGCTTACGTTTTGTTAAATACTGTTGAATACATTCTGAAGCTTGGATTTGTGTCATTTTTTTTCCAAGTTTCATTACTTGAAGAACTTTATTTCACAAATTCTGGTGGTTTTCTTTATCTTTGTTTTGCTGCTTTTGGGGGTCTGATTGGTTGTTTTTATGCAGAAGCATTTGTAAATTATCTTCTGAAAAGTAGCACAATCACTACATTCAGGAAGACAAGTGGTAGATAGGTTTTCCCATTTTGCTTTCTACTGGCAAATGTTAAAAAATAACAGGGGAGTTTTATGAGTGGTAGGCATGATGTGTGATGTTTTATGCAGTCCTATTCTTCTAATTGGCCCATCTCAGGATTCTGTTGTAGCATGCCACTCAGCTCCAGCTTCCTTTTAAGGAAATAAAATCACACTAGGAAAGGTGGACTTCTAGATCTAGAATGATGCATGTCTGGGTGCTCTTCCAAACCAAACTTGTTTACCCATCTTGTAGTGCAAGCAGAGTAAAAAATTTGCCTGGAATATTGATAGCTATGTGAAGTTATAGTTAATTCTTTGAGGTAAATGATGATCTATCAAAAAATAGATATCTGCTCCGAGTTGTCCTCAATTTCCCTTAGATTTCTCCTACAGTCGAGTAAAGAAAGATAATCAGCTCAAGACACAGGAGGAACCTAGATAACATGCTTCAAGTAAATCACTTGCTCTAACTATCCAATTAACCTTGACAACTAATTTTAGGAGATTTAAATCTTTCTGCTTCTCTGACAATTGTACTGGGAGTTTAGTAGGTATTTTATACACCTCTGAAAATCTAGTTACCAGAAAAACCGGTCTGTGTAAGCCTTTCAAGAGTATTGCTATAATGCAATATATGTGAAATGTGTGGGGCTTATGGGCTATTCCTCTTGACTTATGCTGTCCTACTTCTGGTGTTACCAGGGATTCTGTTTAAGCTACATGGGTAGGCTGGTACTCTGAAAGGTGACAAAGTGAGAAGCTGGCGTTTTGTTTTCTCAATCTACTCCTCTGATTGTTGTCAGTTTCCAACTTCTTTCAAAAGAGGAAATGTGGGTACATAGAGTTCATTTGCAGTGCCTATCAGAAATGAGGGAAAATAGTACTGAATATCCAGTTGTTGTGGTTTTGGCAGTAGGCTGGTTGAGTGCATGTTTGTGATGGTAATTGTCTAACAAAATACTTGAGTTGCAAAGAGGAGGGATAAAAATAGTGGTGATTTCTTTGTAATTAAACCCCTGTATTCTAATACTTTCTGAACTCATTTTTCCTTGGAAAAAAATGCACTTAAAATGAAAACCAATTTTGAATTCTACTGTATCATTTTCTGTATCTGGATGGGAACATCAGTATGTCCAGTAGGATTAATAGAAGCAAGTATACTTCTTTATGTAAGAGCATCATGGTTTTGCCCTCTTCAGAACCAGCTCGGTTCCTATTCTACTCATAGGATCTAAAGCTAGAAGTTACCAAACCAAAGAGTATTTCTGACTTCAGGGACATCTCATGCAAGGCACTAAGGCTATATAGGAGCACTGTGCTTTTCAGGGTTTTCTGCTTTGAAATGTTCAGTCCTTCTGTTCATCCTCCACATGAGGATTCAGTATGGATCTGAGCAGTTCCTGGCATCTTTTCCTAAAGTTACTTAAAGGAAGTTGGGCAATGTATCTGTATTTTGTCATTATAGTATAGTTTGTTGCTTTTTCACAGAAGTAAAGGCATAGAGGTGATAAAACTGCAGAATCCTCATGTACACTGAAAACATGCTGCTATATCTGTATGTGAAATGACAGGTGATCCCTTGAAAGCAACATCCCTTTCTGACTTGCTGCTGATGTGATCTTTTATGTAGTGGAGTTAGAAAACCCAGTAGCTAACAAGTATAGATGTGCAGTCTAAAGTAGTGACTTGCAATGTTTCATCCTCTGTTCTGCATTCCCACAGCACTCAGCTAATATCAACAGATGCTTTTCACCAGCATGCAGCTTTTTGTTGGGTAGGGACATTAATAGAGCTGAGTGAGAAAGTCTGAAGAAAAACAATAAAAGCCATGCCTGTTAAAGAAGGAAGAGGAGAAGGAAATGGAAAATGTCTTAATTTAAAAAAAAAAAAACAAAAAACAAAAAAACAAACCAAACAAAAGAAGCTCAGTAGGGAAACTGGGAAAGCTATCACCCTTTAGTCACACATGGAATAAAAGAGCTTAAAGGCAACAAGAGAGGTCCAGCAGTGAAGAACAAGTCTTGCCAAAAATCAATGAGCTTAAATTAAAATTTTCCAATGAAGATAGTCCATGTTCTGTAAATTATTAATCCTTGCATGTATGAATGACATCTATGATCATCTGCGTAATGTTAGAAAGGATTTTGGAATAAGGCCTTAAACACATACATCTAAGTTTGGGGAAAATTATTCACAGCCACAGTGCACCAGTATCAGAAGCAATACTGACATCTGGGGGTTTTTTGCTGTTGTAGTTTTATTGTTTTTTTTTTTTTTTTTCATATTGTCAACATTCTCCTTGTTGTCTATGCCAAGTCCTCCGTATCATTGACTCTTTCCACTATGTTAGAGTCACAACATAGAATTTTTTATTTCCAGAACAAAAAGGTAAAGGTACAGGAATAACCTGCACTCTCACCAGCAACCTAATATTTAGTACAGAAGTAAGTGGTGGAAACAGTGTAAGATCTGTAGGAGTAATACTACATAAAAAGACCTCAAATTTACCTCAAAGCACACTTCACTGGGGTATAGATTTTCAGGAGACTATAAAATTAGCCTGTACAGTTGGCTTCTGGAGAAGACTGCTTAGCTACAGAGCTCAATTCTAATTCACAGTAGAAGAGGAGGGGAAGAAGATAAAGACCTCAAGCAGAGGGCCAGAAGAAGGATAAGCTGATGAGAGACTGTTACTTTGAAGAAGTAGGTTAGCAAAAGGACATTGCCAACCTTTCAGTATGCTACAATTATGCTGTATTTCACACATTGCATGCAGATTATGCTAAAGCCCTTGCAGAAACAGAAGTATGCAATATGTCCTGTATCCTGCACTCTTGGAGAGAAGAATGACTGTGGGTCATAGTCTTTGCTGGCATCAGCAGGTACAGCTTGCCTGGAGTCAGTGGAGCTGAACACTCAGTCCTGGCAGCAGTATCTTGTCCTTGTGTATATTTTTTTATAGCCAAATGACATTTCAAAGTGTTACTGTTGAGAATATACATTCGATAAAGATGATAACATATCCCAAATGTTATATACTATATTATCCACTTATCTCTGTTGTGAAGATTATGTTTATTACCTGAAATGGAATAATATACATAAGGTAAAGAAAACTATGGGTTTTTTTTATCAAAGAAAACAATTTTCTAAATGCACTGGAAAAAGATACTTACTTTCCTTCTGGGTAGAAAAAACTCCTTTTTTGTCTGAATGAATCATTTTCATCTTCCCATTACTGTGATTTCAGCTCTGCAGAAGCATGACTCCTGTGGATGGCAACAGGGATTATCTAGTGCTTATTTCATGGAGGTGCATGCATAGAATATTTCAACACTATTGTGCAGATGCTGCAGAATCACAGCTTCTTGCTTCTTTTTTTTTTCCCTCCTTCCTTTTCATTCTTTCTTCAAAGCTGCTGTCTGTGTTGGGCTTACAAGGGCCCATATCCAATGTAGATTGTGGATGTGGAATAGTCTCAGCAAATAAAATCCTAAAGTAACTGAGAGGAAATCACCTCAGATATCTAGTGCAGGCTACTCCAGGCCTTTGAAGACTGTACCTCCAATGGTAAATATGGCTGATTCAGAAATATTTGGGAGTGCCTTGTATTTGGGAAATAGGTTTGCAGATTTGGGGGCTTTGGAAGTGGAAGAAGTGGGAGTGTCTTTTTTTTTGTCTTTTTTTTTTTTTTTGCTGTTGTTTTCTTGAGTTGTCTCTCTTTTTTCTCCTCCATCCTGAAAAAGCAAAGACCTAGGCACCAGGTCAGAGAATGACCTGAAGATCTGGAGCACAAAGGAGAGAGGTTTTTGCAATACGTACAAGAGGGAGGTATTTCCTTGAAGTCAGCCTGTCTGAGCTTGCTTATATTCTCTCCTATCCTGTTGGTCTGAATAAATATTACTGTGTTTTTATTTAAAGATGAGTGACATTGTCTTCACCTTAGTCTCAGAAACACTGCTGGCTAAAGACTTCACAAGCAAGGCTGAAATTTCTTAAGCATAGGACAAAACTCTAGTTTCATAGAAGGAAGAAAGTAAGTTCTAGGAAGGGAGGAAAGTAGTACAAAGTCCTAAGGCTAGGAGGAACTGTGAGACCTGAGCAGCTGGAGTCAAGAAGGCAGGAGTTAAGAAGAAAGCAGGAGTGGGTTAGTGGAGATGCCATTTTGTAGAAAGAAAAAGGCTAGAAAAGTATGAATGGAGACAAAAATTGAGAAAGGGAATTGGGAAGGAGAAGTGAGCAGTATTGACTGCACAGTAGTTAGAAGAATAAACTGCCATTTTTCCTTCTCATTTTGGGCAACTGTCCACTCACACTGAGTCTTGTTCTGTGACAGTACAGGTAATGAGATGAATCTTTGGTACAAGATCTGTGCAAATGATCATAACAAACTGCAAATGTCTTGGAAATAGGACAAGAAGCTCTAAGACTAACTGAAATATTGGAAACTTAGGATGAACAATGAAGTACAGAAAATAAAAACCCTGCTCTACGTGAATTCATCAGTAAATGTTTTAACCCAGAATAGGTAACATGCAATATATCAAGATGAATAATTATCTAACTCTTAAGAATATCAAGAGGAAAAAACTCCACATAGAGTATGACTGTGTTCAATGAGCTAAGAAAGAAAAATAACTCAATCATTTTCTTGCTTTCTCTGGTATCTAGAGACTTAAGGGGGTTTTAGTAGATAAAGTGGGGTATAAACAAAAGAGCTGAATAAAATGTTGTGCAACTAGAAACAGAATACAGAAATTAAAATAATCAAAATATGTATTTCAGTAAATTCAAACATTCTGTTTGAGATCCAGTGATGGCAAATACTTATTACTAAGCAATTTATTTAAAGATCTGAATTTAACAAATGCTCACTTTCTTGTATATCAGGATAATTAAAATATTTTATGTATATAAATACAATTTTTGGCTTTCTTTAGTTTGCTTTTTTGACAAAGCAATAGTTTTCAGAGGTAAAAAGTTATGGACTGTCTTTGTGTTGTGGTAACTGTTAATGCAGTAGCATGAAATTTCGTCAAACGATAAATGAAAAAATGTATACAGATTAGTAAAATTCTACTGTACTATCTTTTTAATTGTGATGGGCAAGCCAAAAAAATTTTATTTCAGATCAGGTAAACTAGTTGAAACAATTAACTTACAGCTGCATCGCTGTGAGGTCTGGCAGATAGAGATAGGCAGGTAACTTACAGAGCTGGGAAAAAAGCCTTGAAACCCCTGTCCTGTGCTGTCAAGTCTCAGATTAAGTCATAGCTCCTTTTAGCAGTTTAACTTCTGGAAAACTGGAAGGAAGGAGTTCAGGATTTTTTTCTGTCCTACCTGGCTGTAGCATTATACAATAGGTGTCTAAGTCTGATTGAGCCATGCTGGGTTCCTGTTACAGTCAGTGAATAGGTCTTCAGTGTGAGGCTTATCTCAGGCTAATTTAGCATTCCCATTTGAAACACTATGCATCATGATAATCTTGTTTCTCTTCCTGAGTTATGTACCCCATATGATTACATTACAGACCCCTATGTATAAGTTAATATATTTTCAGGCAGAAGACTTCTAACTTGTCATGGTCTAACTGGGCAACCAGAACTGCAATTTACCTGACATTTGACATCATGCCAAAGCTTGAATGAAGATTGATATTTCTAGTTTCATATTAGAATGTTTCTTGTCTACTAATTATGATGGATAAATTCCATAATGAAGTGAGCATGGATTAATTATTTCCTTTTTTGCATGCTGTTTGTCTGATGCATGAATACCTGTTTATATGTGTTACTACAAAAAATACATTTGTTCTTTGTGCTGTCACATACTAGTCATAGGTTTATAAAGAATGGACTTTGTTTTTAAAAAGCAATTAAAAAAATCTCATAAGAAAAACAACAACAACAAAACAAACCCACAAAACTTTACAGTTCTTCTTGAACTAATAACAAAGTGCAAAAACTACCACAGCAGATGTAATACATTTTCAAAGTTAAACTAATGGAATTGCTAATGTCTTTAACATGCAGCACTGTTGATATGCACGTGTAAAGTAAACACTTGGATTTGTAAATTAAACTTCCATAAATACCAACACAATGATCGAATATCTAGAAAAAATGTGTTTCAGTTTTCTTTGATTTTTTTTAATCCATAAACTCTAACATGAGTCATTCTGGGATGCCGATCTCAGTATTAGAATTGTCTAAAAAAGTAAACAGTAAGTTCAAGTACCTGTATCAAGGAGAAGAAACTTGTCAAGGGTTCTCTAGGGACTTGGTCAAACTTATGTAAATCAGAGGTAAGACTCATATTTATTTCAGTGGGATAGAATTAGTAATTTGCACATCATCATCATTATTGCTTCACAGGTGGGAGGGGGACATAATGTTAATGACATTCACAGCTTGTCATAAATTAAGAAGACTTGGTAGTGCCAACTGAGAAGTTGATAGCAAAGAAACTAACAGAAATGCAAGCCAAGTGACTTAAATGTAAATGAAAATGTACAAAGGAGGCAGAAAATGAAAAAGGACAGAATAACTCAAATTTCCATACATATAGGGTTAAAATTACTAGAAGCACTATATTTAGCCTTGAGGGATATTTGAAAAGTGCTAAGACAACCCCTAGAACTATTGGGCTATTGCCTGTCAAAACCCCTTTTGGGAGACTTTTAGCTATGCCAGGAATTTGTATTCCAGCCAAAACCAGTTTCATGAATAGAGATGAGTGTTTAACACTATGTTCTAAATTTATGAGAAAGTTTCAAAATTAAAAGGGATAATGCTCAATGATATCAACCCACCACTACGGAAAAAGAGGAACATGATTTGCAGCCTAGGGATAAAATTTTAATAGAAATATTTTCTCATAAATCTGAAACTGGAATCCAGGTAGGAGGAGCCATATATTGTTTTATTAAGTTCTTACTTTACTGTAGAGTTTATAGGAAAGAAGTTTGGATTCACCACTCCAACATTAAATAGTTGCTGGAGGATCATTCAGTGGATGAACAACTGACAAAGGAAGACTCTACCATGGTCACTGTTTTAGAGACTGACAAAATTGAATTTTTTTGTCCAGAACTACTTAGACATGAGACTTCAAAGCACCTGAGGAAATTATGGAAATTCTGCAGGCAAAGTTAATGACCTTCCATGTGTTTCTTACATGCATACAGGGGAGTATCTATATCTATACAGCCTCATTATAAGAGGAGAGAAAGTATTTCAACCTGTCACAAACCACAAACTAAATGACTAATAAAACTAATTGTTGGATATACACTTACCTTCCAAGACACTCAGCTTCAAGCAGTCTGCTGTTAGGGAACCCTATACTAAATAACATATCATGGACTACCTTATGGACAAATACTACTTTCCATCAAGATCACATTGAATTACAAGAAATGGAGATGGTAATACCAGAATCAAACATATATACAACATGCAAAATGTCATGCTGAGCCTCAGTTGACTACAACTCCTTATGTGTCTTTAACATTGTAATCAAACAATGAAAGTAGGAATAGGGGGAATACTTGGGTACTTTTCCATAATACCTTGGCCTGTCATCTGAGAGGAAAGGGTGGGTTTTTGTAAGTGGCAAAGCGAGTTCACAAAACACTACCAGGAGATTTGTTGTGAACTTGTACTTTAGGAAACATTACTCCTAATATTTCTGTGTTGGCAACTTTAACTACAGAATCGGGATCATGATTACAAACATTTTTTCATAGCACTCCACATAGTGATCCACTATTAGAAAGGCTAACTGTACTCTATTCCTTCACTAAATGGTTTCTTCCCTAGTTGGATCTGAGTTAATTAGAAAAAGTCTTAGTTAACTTTTCTGTGGCAATATAAAGCCTTGGCAATGGTATTACTGATGCAATTGTGGTGTTGCAACAAGAGATTTCACAGCTCTCCAAAATTACACTTCAAAATAGCATGACATGAGTATGTACAATTATTAATATCAATTGTTCCATGTACGTTGACCATAGTGGGAGGATTTCAGCTGAAAGTTGTGGGAACAACTACAATTACTGCATAAATTACAATTGCATAATACTTCATCAGGATTCCAAGAAGTATGCTCTTGACTAACCTCCTGGATACCAGATTCAGGAGCTTGGACAAAATCAATTCCTTCCTTATATTTTATTCATTTTTATAATAATCTTTGTAATACTGTTTGTATTCAATGTTGTAACATTTGCTGTACTCTCATCATAGAGGCTACAACAATTCCACTGCCATATAATAAATGATAGGAATGTTCTGGAAACATTAGATATCAATTATATTGTTAAAACTTAGCATCAGTAATTTAGTAGTAGTAGTGAAAGCCTATAGGACACAGTACATGAATGATTACAATCATATTGCAACATGCCAAAGAACTAACCACAGAACGTGTTGATACTGACCTAAGAGGATATGAAACAGGATTTAGAACCACTGTATATTGAGTATAGTAATGAAATAACAAACAAATAAAATCAGGAAGAAGATCCTAGACCTTAATATTACTACTGATCTGAACTATCACATAAGATTTGGGAAGCTTAAATCATAATGCTATAACTGCCCAGAGATGTCTTTATCCAGAGCCCCTCTTCACAGGTACTTAGCTCAAGCAGTAGTATTAATAAAAAAGAACCTTATAAAAGAACCTCTCTTTCAGCTTGCTGAATCATCAGAATCCTAGACTTACAGTGGCTGATGTGTAAAATTTCTGTAACACTAGGCAAGCCTCATGATTGGTGGGCATGTAGACAGGTGAAGTGTCAAATGGATTATGCAAGCACAAGTATCAGAATTAAGAAAGGAGAGCTTTCAATTTTTCATCATTTTTTTTTCATTACACTTTTTCATTATGTACCTAAATGGAAAAAGCCCCCAAGGATAATCCCAAAGTACTTGAAAAAGCTCTACCTTTCATTTAACTTGCTATTTTTACTCTAGAAAAGCAAACTGTCCACTGAGAAAAATAAGATCAAAACCCACACATCTCAAATCCATTATATTATTCCATGTTTTTACTTACGTATTCAAGCATAACTAGATTAGATTTTGATTACAGATCTAATTAATAGCTAGCTAGAACAATTTTTAGAAAGTTTCATTTCCTGCATTCTCAACATGGGAAATTAGGCTTTCTTAGTTTAGTTTCTGTGTTGTAATAACAACTTTCTTACTTTTGGTTTAGTGGTTGGAGCAGTTTTGTGGTTTTTTTCATTTATTATTATCTTTCAAACTCCATGGTTGAACTGTCTTTGCAGGTAAAGTACATTGTTCATATTTGAAGATGATTAACTGAATCAAACTGTCCAATATGAGACCATGATTTACATGTGTGACTTTGTAATTGTAAATCTGCAAGAGAAAAAAAAAAAAAAAAGAATTACTTGTGTGAACACATGATTATTGAAAAAAAAAAGCAGTAATATTTCTATGTTATGTACTCAGGGATTTTTTTTATCAGAAAAACATGTATCATGGTCAGACTTTAATTAAATCTTCAAAGTTTTGCTCAATTCAGCTGTAATGGGAATTGCTTTGGGGCCAGAGGGGCTCAGCTGTCCAACGAGAATTGCAGCAGTGTTACACGTGCAACTGAACTAAGCTGAGGAAGCTGCTGTACTACTCTTTGGTCTAGATGTTTTTTGCATGCCCCTCATACTGCAGTCTAACAAGTAGTTTTAAACTCACAATGTATAGAAACCATGTATCTAGGTGGACCTGCTTCTGTGGGGAGGTTGGACTAGATGATCTCTAAAGGTGCGTTCCAATCCCTATCATTCTATGATTCTATAAGAGTTTAAGATAGACTGTAGATACCTTACATAAGCACAGAAACCCCAAGATTGGAATTTGCATGTGTAGAAAACACATCTGTACAAACAAATATGAAAGGCAAAAAATTAGCATGAAATGTCTAATTAACTATGTAGCCCTATTTGACTAAGGGTCAAATTTCCCTGGTCACTTGGAGGAAGTAGTCTTGAGTTGCCAGACTGCAACTCTTCAGTGACTTTTAATAGTTGCAGGTTCTGTATCCAGGCTGACCCCTGATCTTGGACCTGAAGTGTTATTCTGCAGTACAGTGATGATGCAGGACAAGATCCATAATCTCCCTATTACCACTTTTATTCTAAATTCACTCAGTAATATTTTTCCCACATCCTCAAGTGATGTTTTGTACATTAATGAACAGCCAAGCAAAAGTTTTGACATAATACATGTAATTTTTTTTTCTCCTTCCACAGAGCTCTGCTGAAACTTCCATGCTTATATGACTTTTAAGAACACTAACTGATAGAGATCAATGGGTGGGAAAATGTTAGGCATAACACAGATATTGCGTATGGACACAGTCTGATATGACAGTGTATCTAGTTGTTTTCTGTAGCAGCAATTTGTTTGGGAAGGAAGAACTTAAAATCTAGTACGTATCCTCTACATGTGTATGTGTCCTCTGTATTTGCAAGCAAAAGTACGAATTTCCCATAGACAGAAAAATTATCCTGTTCACAAAAGTCCTGAAGCAGTATGCACATTAACAGTGTCAGATACTATCCCTAACTAACCAAAGTTCATCTCAAGGTTAGTGTGTCTACAGGCTGCTGTAGGTAGTAAGATGAGTTGCTGTATCTACTATTACTTTTAACGTCAAAGTAAATCCCAGAAGGAAGCTGAGGAATGTACATTGATTACTAAGAGTGAAGAATTAAATAAACTGACTTAAAGTCAGTACTATACAGCAAGCACTTAATGTCCTTACACACTGAATGAATCTTCCAGTTAACAGACAAGTAAAATTTTACAGGTCATTAGTCTATATGTGAACTATTGGCCCTGGGTATTGTAGAAATCAAACCCATTGTTTCATTTTAGAAATATTCTTTTCTATGCAATTAAAATTTCACAATGATATTTAGACACATCAGTTTGCAACATGTGCCTAATAACTAGATAAGCATTAATGTATTTAATGTTGTCTTTGGAACTTTCTGTCTCTGGATTTATAACCCAGGAAGAGTTTAGACAAAGGACAGAAACTATTATTGTCCACAGAAGTGAATGCTTTTATGTAGTTGGCCTGCTTATCAATGTCCAAATACTAAAGAGTCTTGAAGATTGTTTAAATCATATATTGCAAAACTCCTGTTAACCAGGTAAATTGTAAACCTTTAAAAAATCCTCAGTATGAATTCAACTATTATGAATCACTTATCTGTCTGTCTTTCAGGGAGGTTAGAATGGATGCCGCTGAATGTTTGTTTCACAACCTTTTGAGATTCTGTAAAGTACATTTTATATATTAACATTGGACCAAAGACAAAAGCTACACTTGGAGCATACAAAGAAGGTAAACCACAAAAGCCGGAGCTTTCAAATTTAATTATGTAATTTAAAAGATGCTCTTGCTTTTGAAAGTGCAGGGTTTTGTCAGCATATATCCAAGCCACAACATTATTTAAATGCAGGGGTTTTGTCTACATCAGGTTTCTGATTGAAACAAGATGAAAAGCTGTTTGAGTTCATTGTTCATGTGCATTTGTAGAGCAAAAATCTATCCTACACAAGTGTCAGCCTAGTTTTTTTTTTTTTGTCTTCTGTTTGATTCATAAGACATAGGGATTGTGATTCTTTTTATGTTTCAGACAGACAGAAAAATTCTTTTATTTGAAAATTACTTTGTGAAGATATCTCTTTCTTAGTAGCTACTTAATTGCACGTTTACGATTTTTCTTTCAGAATATAAAGATTTTTCTAAAAAACATATTAAAGACATGATACTATGAAATTCTGTTACATAAGCAGATAAATTTTACTCGGAAAAGTCTTCTAAAGAGATTAGCTCTTAACACATCTGTTAAGGCTTATCCAGCAAGTATGTTTGCATTTCTTGTAACGTTGAAGAATTATTAAAACTAGTGAAATAGAATTTGAAAATCTCATCTGTAAATCCAGTTGCTTCTTTGAGTCATTTATTTTTCACTACCATTTCAGACTGCCTTACAAAGTAGATAAGTATGGTCTATATTCTGTTTCTTCAAAGCTCACATCTGCTGTTGCAAAATAATAACTTTTCTACATACTTTTGTTCTTTGAATTCAGTGCTTGAAGCATCAACTTGAAGCTTCCTTTCAGTTTCCATTCAACTTACCTACTGTGTTTTAGGCTACTTGAGAGCAGTGAAGAGCACTTATTGTATTTTGTCTAAACATGTAGATACATTTCCTCAAGTAATCTACCTATTTGACAATAAAGAGCAAAATCAAGCTGCATACTCATTTAACAAAAACTTTGCAACACAAATTAACTCTCCTGTTCCCAACACAAACACTTTCACAAAGTGAAAGACCATTTCATTCTTCTCTGCCCTGTTCTTCCTTGGGAACAGATGAACTTATAGGAACTCATAGAGACTTGAATCCTACAAGAACCTTTTATGTACTGCTCAGTAAAGTGCATTATTTATCCTTATAGAAGTTACGTGAGTATTTGATCCAATAAAGCTCACGAGAGACCAATATGGGAGAGAAGGCTTAAGCTGGTGTTTGTATCATGTTGTCTTTTTTTTTTTTTAAGAAAGAGAACTATGGACACTTTGAAGTATATTGAGGATCGTTTAAAGCTTAATGTTGATTCCACTAAATTACTTTCTGAAAAACAGGTGTGTAGCTATAAATATAGCACTTCTTCAGAATGAGTTATGTCTGCATATCCTCGCTAACTGTACCTCTGATGAACTTCCAGTCACTACAAGTTGATGATTTTAAAGTCCTGTATTGAACAGTGCCTTCCAGATTACCAAAAGACAGTAAATAATACACATGGGATGAGTAAAATGAGAGGAGAAGGACTTTTTATTTTGCCCTTTGGTTCATGATTTTAAAGATTTGAGAGATAATTGCTAGACAGGGAGCAGAACACACTGTTTGGTTAAGGAGAACAAAGCAGTATCTGACGTCTAGTGTCTTTTTTCCTGAATGACTTGCTATGTGCTGAACTAAATTTAGATTCCTTTTCTTTGCTTGATTTTCTTTTCTTTGTGTTACCAGTGAAATAATATTAAAAGTCCCTAAACTTAATTTCCTTAGGAGGATAGTCAATGCCTAGCTCCCAAACCTCAATTTTTTCTTAGTAACATTGTGGATTAGAAGAATAAACTTTTTTTTTCCCCATTGTGGAAGGAAAAAATAGACTTTAAAGCCTTAGAAATTCTGGAGGAAAATGTTATAAGGAACTCTACTTTGCTACCAGTTGCATTTAATCAATAGTCATTATTGGGTTTATGGAAGGCAGGTCCTGCTTGGCTAACCTGATCTCTTTCTATAACAAGGTGACTCATTTAGTGGATGAAGGAAAGGCTGTGGATGTGGTCTACCTGGACTTTAGTAAAGCCTTTGAAACAGTCTCCCACAGCATCCTCCTGGAGAAATTATCTGTTAAGGCTTGGATGATCATACCCTTCACAGAGTAAAAAAAAAAAAGGTTGGATTGCTGAGCACAAGAAGTGGTGGTGAATCGAGTTAAATCTAACTGGTGGCCAGTCACAAGTGGTGGTCCTCAGGTCTGAGTGTTGAGGCTAGTTCTCTTCAACATCTTTGTGAATAGTCTGGACAAAGGGACCAAGTACATCCCCAGTAAGTTTGCAGACAACAGCCATTTGGGAGAGTGTGTTGATCTGCTTGAGGACAGCAAGGTTCTTTGGAGGGACCTGGACAGAATGGATCAATGCGCTGAGGCCAACTGTATGAGGTTCAAAAAAAGCCAAGTGCTGGGTCCTGTTCTTGGGCCACAGCAATCCCATGCAACGCTATGTGCTTGGGGAAGAATGGCTAGAAAGCTGTCCTTTGGGAAAAGACCTGGGTTTACTGTCAACAGTTGCTTGAATATTAGCTAGCGGTGTGCTCAGGTGGCCAAGAACCATCCTGACTTGTATGCCCAGCAGAACCAGGGAAGTGATTGCTCCCCCATACCCGGCTCTTGTGAGACTTGTCGTGGTTTGGCCCAGCTAGCACAACAGCACCACGACAGTTTCTCGCTCGATGCCCCCATTCACCCCCACCCTCGTTAAGATGGCGGAGGACCCAGTGAAATGGGAGTAAAAAGATAAGCAAGATTGTTGTGGATTGAGACAAGGGCAGGGAGGGCTCACTGCCAATTATGGTTCTGGGCAAAACAGACTCTAGTACTCGACTTAGAGAGGAAAGTAGGAAAGTTTATTCTACAAGAAACAGAACAGAATTAAAGCAAAAAGGGAGTAGGATGATGAGAAAATTACAACCAGCACTTTAAGATCTCCCTCCCCCATCCCTCCTTTCTTCCCGGGCCCAGTTCACTGCTCCCGATATCTCTACCTCCTTTCCCCCGCAACAGCTCAGGGGGGCAGGGAATGGGGGATGTGGTCAGTCTCTCACAGATGGGCTTTGCCGCTTCTGTCTTCTCAGATGAGGATGACTCCTGGCATTCTTCCCCTGCTCCAACACGAGGTTCCTCCCCCGGAACACAGTCCTTAACAAACTTCTCTGGTGTGGGTTGTTCCCAGCAGCTGCGGCTTCTGCCGATACAGGTTCCCTCACACGGGACACAGTCCTTGGTGAATATCTCTGACATGGATTCTTCACTGCGGTTGCAGTTTCTACACTTGCAAGGTCCCTTCCTCAGGACACAGTCCTTGGTGAATATCTCTGACGTGGATTCTTCACCGCGGTTGCAGTTTCTGCAGTTGCGAGGTCCCTCTCTCGGGACAAGGCCTCTTCTGGGCATAAGTTTAATGAGCTGCTTTGTCGTGGGTTCCTCCCCACAGTTGCAGCTGTGGATATTGGGTCCCTTCCTCGGGACAGGGCCTGCTCCGGCCACAGTGATAAAGGGTCCCTTCCTTGGGACAAGGCCTCCTCCGGCCAAAATCACTGTCCCTGGCTCGGGGCCTTTAATGAAATGAGTCTCTGCCCCTGATGCGGGCTCATTACCAAAATGAGTCTCTCCCCCTGATACGGGGTCATTAAAGAAATGAAAATAAATCTCAGCTTCACCAGCTCTCTCCATAGAATGCAGGGGAGTCTCTGCTACAGTACACCTCCTCCCTTTCATCACTGACCTTGGAGTCCGCATGGTTGTTTCTCTCACTGTTCCTACTCCTTGCACCACCACCAGCCAGAAGAAGAGAAGAAGGGGCAGAAGAAGGAAAGAAGATGGAGGAAGACACCTCCCCTTCCGGCTTCTTCTTAAAAAGTGGTCATGGAGGCGTCTAATTGGCTCAGCCCCAGAAGTGAGCCTTTTCTGAGCTGGGGAGAGTTGTGAGCAACTTCTTGCAGGAGCCATCTTTGCAGCCCCTTCCCCCATACCAGAAAAGGCTGTCATGTCAAACCATGACATTACTACACCTCAAATTCTTTGTCCAGTTTTGAGTCTCACATATAAGAAAGACACTGAGATGCTGGAGAATATCCAGAGACAGGCAATGAAACTAGCCTAGACTCAATGAAGAGTCTAGACAGCAAATTTTAGCACCTGAGGGAACTGAGGTTGTTCAGCCTGAAGAAAGGAGGCTGAAAAGATTCTTTCTTGCTCTCTACAACTACCTGAAAGCAAGTTGTGGGGAGGTGGGTATTGGTTTCTTCTCCCTAGTAATAAAGTGATAAGACAAGAGGAAATGTCCTCAAGTTGTGCTAGGGGAAGTTTAGATTACATCTTATGAAAAAAATATACTACTGGAAGGATTGTCAAGCATTGGAACAGGTAGCCCAAGGAAGTTGTTGAGTCACCATCTCTGTATATATTTAAAAGATGTGTAGATGTGATGCTTTGGGACATGGTTTAGCCATGGATGTGGCAGTGCTTGGTTAATGGTTAGACTCAATAGTCTCAAAGGTTTTTTCCAACCTAAATGATTCCATGATTCTATGATTCATTCAAAGACTATTAAACGTGATCTACTTTTGTAGGTTTTAAGCTGTATCCATTCAGTATCTTCTTGTTAGAAAAACTGACAGCAGATCTAAGAGCAACAAATGTAATATGTAATCTGACAAGAGATATGGAATCCCTTAGCCCCATAGCTCCCAACTTCCATGAGTCCCAACGTCCATTCCCTGTAGCTCCTGCACCTCTCAGGGATGTAGGAAGAGGATAGAAGGGCCGGGGATGAAAGAATAAATTTGAGCCTGGGAAGCAGAGGGGAAGATGTTTTAGATTTTAGTCTATACTTCTTACTATCCAAGTCTATTTTTAATTGGCAATCAAATAAACTAATTTTCTCCAAGATGAGCACATTGTCTGTTTTTTTAACTGGACAATACTTCCTGTCTTGATCTCAATCCATGAGCTCTTCCATTTTATTTTCTCCCCCTACTACCCTGTTGATGAAGAGGAGTGTGAGAGTGACTGAGAGAAGGTTTAGCAGCCAGCCAGGGTCAACCCACCACAGTGTAAAACCTTTGCTCTGTGAAGTTGAGAGAAATCAACACAAAGTATACATCAAACGCCATGAAAAAAGACATAACTAAGACAGCTGTTCTAATAAATCAAACTTTTCTCTAGGCATTTTCTAACTCTCTGTTCTTAAGACGTCAATCGCATTTTCTAGGTGTGTCTCCTCCTTCTAGCTCTCCTCCCCATGGGATAAAGGGCAAACAGTGTAGTGGCACATGTACACAACAGGCAGGGGAGGAAGAGGGGGCTTGTGTAAGAAAACAAAATTCCTTCCAAAGCTTTAGTTATCATTATCAGGCCTAATATTTGAACATCATAAGCAACACTAAGCTGATAGAATATGTATAGTGATTGTATTCTATATGCACCAAGAAATCACTTGTCAATGGGACAAGAAGCCATAAGAGACACGCTGCCTGCCAGGAGTCAGTATCAGAAATGAGGCTGAAAGAGTGTCATGTCTTGTTAAGAAAGCAGGCTACTGTCCTCTGTTCCTGTTCCATGTGAGCATGAGTGATGTAATGAGTTATAGTATAATATTTTTTTTATATATAATTACAAAGCTCTGAGAAACAAGTGAAGGATAGTGAGGTCCAAGTTATCTTATGCCCTGAGGTATAATCTAACTGTGGAGGATCACATTGCACACATCTAGGGAAACCTGCATGCACAAGTAAGCCCCTGCACTATCTGTACACCAACACACACAGTCTGAGGAATAAGCAGGAGAAACTGGAGATGTGGGTGCAGATGCAGGGCTACGACCTCATTGCAGTTACTGAGATGTGGTGGGACAGCTCCCATGACTGGAGCACAGCCATGGAGGGCTATGTATTGTTTCAGAAAGACAGACCAAGGAGGTCGGGGGTGGAGTTATTATCTTTGTGAGGGATCAATTACAGTGCATTGAGCTCTGCCTGGGTGGGCATGAGGGGTAGATTGAATGTTTGTGGGTGAAAATTAAGGAGCAGGGTAAGGTAGGTGATGCTGTTGTAGGAGTTTGTTACAGGCTACCTAATCAGGAAGAGGAAGTGGATGAGGCCTTAAACAAACAGTTGAGAGCTGCCTCACCATCCCAATCCCTGGTCCTCATGGAGGACTTGAACCACGCTGATGTTTGCTGGCAAAGCCACACAGCCAAGTACACACAGTCCAGGAGCTTCCTGCAGAACGTTTATGACAACTTCTTGTCACAGGTGGTTGCAGAGCCAGCAAGGAGAGACATGCTGCTGCACCTTGTGCTAGCGAATAAAGGGGATCTGATTGGGGATGTGAAGGTTGGAGGTAACTTTGGCTGCAGTGACTATGAGATGGTGGAGTTAAAGATCCTGTGTGGAACAAACAGGACAGCAAGAAAGACTGTGACTCTGGACTTCCAAAGACCTGACTTGGGCCTCTTCAAAGACTTGCTTGGAGGATTCTCATGGAATAGAATTCTAGATGGTAGGGGTGCTAAAGAACACTGGTCAATCTTCAGTCACCACTTGCTCTAAGTCCAAGATCAGTGCACTCTCCAAATAAAAAAATGAGGAAAAGGAGGCAAAAGGCCTGTGTGGATAAACAAGGCACCACTGGAGCAACTCCGTGAAAAGGAAGAAGTCTACAGAATGTGGAAAAGGGGTTTGATTGCTTGGGAAGAATACAGGAATGTTACCAGAGCATGTAGAGATGAAATTAGGAAAGCTAAAGCCCTTTTGGAATTAAACCCATCAAGGAATGTAAAGGTGTTCTGATTTAGGCCCATCAGGGAACAAAAGATCACAATCAGCCTCAAGTACCAAAGAGGCTGAGAATTGCCAAAGGGCAGGGAGAGCTTAATTGCTACTTAAGGTACAGGACAAAACAGACCAGGCTACTCAGCTTGAGGAAGAAAATAGAAAATAATTTAATGCAACATCAACTAAAAAATAACCTTAAAACCGCAAAACATAATCAAAATAAAACAACACAGAGTAGTACAATAATGAAGAGTCCGACCAGCCCTTTAAGAACACCTTCTTGCCACACCTCCCCTCTTCCCGGGCTCAGAGCCCTGATCCCCGTGTTTTTACCTCTTCCCCCCCCCCGAATGGCCTGGGGTGCAGGAAGTGGGAGTCTCAGTCAGTCTATTCCTGATAGCTTCTGCCCTTTGTCCCTCCTCAGGGCAAGTGGGCTCTGCACCAGTCCTCCTTGCACCTCCATGGGGTACCATATACACACGGTAGCCCTACACGGGTGCTCCGACGTGCATTTATCCCAAAGGCTGCAGCTCCCCTCTGCCTCTCGTGTGGATCTGCTCTGCGGCATGCAGGCTCTCCAGCACAGCCTGGGCCATGGCCGTCTCACCCCACACAGTCCCGCACTCATCTGGGTGCACACGGAGCTGCTGGTAACTCTCAGTCCTGCCATGGCCCTCCATGGGTTGCAGGGGTACAGCCTGCATTCTCACCATGGCTTGCAGAGGGATCTCTGGTCTATTGCTTCTCCTTCCTTCCTCCTTCTCTGACTATAGGGTCCATGTGGTTGCCTCCATCTTGTATCACTTACACTTCCTGCCAGCACTTAAAATTCCTGTCCCTAAATAGTGATGGCAGAGGCGCCAGATTGGGCCAGCTGGGCCAGAGGTGGGTGTGAACCCAGGAGCCGGGGGAGAGTCCAAAAACTCTTTACCGGGTCTTCACTGCAACCAGCTCCCCCTGTTACCAAGCAAAAGCTGCTCCTTGCTAAACCATGACAAAAGGAAAACAAGACCACCATTTTTCAATGAGATCAGTAGCAAAAGTAAGAATTGAGAAAATGTGAACCCACTGATGGTGGCAGAGGATGCAGAGAAGGCAGAAGTACTGAATGCCTTCTTTGCTTCAGTCTTCACTGTCAAGGCTGACCCTCAGGAAGCCTAGTCCCTGGAGGACAGCAGGATAGTCTGCAAAATGGAGACTTTTCCTTGGTGTATGAGGATTGGGCTAGAAAGCTGTTAGGCAAGCTGGACACCCATAAATCCATGAGTCCTGATGGGATGCACCCACAACTGCTGAGACAGCTCACTGATGTTAATAAGCTGCTCTCTATCATCTTTACATGATTATGGAGGATAGGTGAGGTGCCTGAGGACTGGAGGAGGGTCAATGACATTCCAATCTTCAAAAAGGGCAAGAAGGAGGACCCAGGAAACTACAGGCTGGTCAGTCTCACCTCTGTCCCTGGAAAGGTGATGGAATAGCTCATCCTGGATGTCATTTGTGAAATGACATGAAGGAAAAGATGGTTGTCAGAGGGAGTCAACACAGATTCACCAAGGGGAAATCCTGCTTGACCAACTTGATAGTCTTCTGTGAGGGTATAACTGGCTGGCTAGATGAGGGGAGAGCAGTGCATGTCATCTACCTTGACTTCAGCAAGGCTTTTGATACTGTCTCCCCTAATATCCTCACAGGAAAGCTTAGGAAATGTGGGTAGGATGAATTGACGGTGTGGTGGATCGAGAACTGGCTGAATGACAGAGCTTAAAGGGTGGTGATCAATGGAGTCAAGTCAAGTTGGAGGCTTGTAGTCAAAGGGATTCCACAGGGATAGGTTCTGGGGCTAGTCTTGTTCAACATCTTCATAAATGACCTGGATGAGGGCTCCCCAGCTCAAGAAGGACAGAGAAATTCTGGAGAGAGTCCAGCGTAGGGCCACCAAGATGATTAGCAGATTGGAACATATTTATTCTGAGAAAAGGCTGCAGGATTTGTGACTGTTCAGCCTGGAGAAGAGGAGACTAAAGAGAGATGTTATTAACACTTGCAAGTGTTTAAAAGGTGTATGCCAAGAGGATAGGACAGCACTTTTTTCTGTTGTCTAGAGTGACAGGACAAGGGATAATGGGCACACACTGGAATACAGAAAGTTCTGCTGGAACATGATGAGAAACTTCTTTACTGTGAGGGTGAGGGAGCCCTGGCACAGGCTGCCCAGGGAGGTTGTGGAATCTCCTCCTCTGGAGGTTTTCAAAACCCATCCAGACACATTCCTGTGTGACATGATCTAGATGGACCTGTTTTAACAGAAGAATTGGAGTAGATGATCTCTACAGATCCCTTCCAACCCCTACCACTTTTGATTCTGTGATTCTATGCTTAAAAAAAAAAACCAACACACCAACTTCAGAAACAATGTTTGCATGTTTGAGGGTTTTTATAGTTTGTTTTTTCATGGTTTATAACTTTGAGTTTTATGCTAAAGATGTAATACCAAACCAGACTTTCTTAATTATGGTAGTTCATCAGCCCTCTGGCATTTGCAGCTTTTAATTTTATTCCTGCTTTTTTGGACCAAGCATTATTGTGTCTCCAGTACACATACTGCAATATTGGAGCCTGAGACAATTCCTTTTAAAGTCCTATCTTTTTTTTCCTGTCTTTCCCCTCTGCTTTTTGAAGAAGGTTGCAGTTATATCATGATGTTCCAGAAATATGTAGCTATACCTGTCATTGCACCTGTTAACTTCCTTGTCTGCTAGCCTGTTGAGCTATCAAGCAAGCTTCTGCTACAAAGATTCTTAAATTATATGCTTTTGACAATAGAAGAATACTTTATTCCCATTACATGTAGCCTTAAGTATATACATTACTCATACCAATACTGTCATTTATTGACATTGTTGAACTCTCAGTGTTCTATTTAGCACAGTCAGGTAACGCAGTTTAAGTTGCTAGACAGACTGACATTTTGATCATGGAGCTTGTTATTACATCTTGATTTTATATACTGGATTAAAGTCAAAACACAGATTGATTTACAAGAAAAAAACAGAAATCAAACCAGGAATGATTTGCACAATGTTTCACAGATTTTGAAGATAGGCTAGAGCTCACACCAAACTGGGGAGTTGAAATCTGTGTATGTTTTTTGTTCCTTTAGAGAGGCTTACATCTATAAATGTGAAATCGTTGAATAAAAATGAACTTATGGAAATATTAGCTTCAAATTAGATCATTTAAAAGTCCCATGTTAGAACAGAATACAAGAGATTTATAAGAAAATTCTTCATTCCAAATTAAGAATGTAATTCTGTAGATACTTGTAAAAAATATGAAGAATTGATATGAATGCAATAGGAATGGAAATGTATAAATATATGTTTAACAGATGTTAACAATGGTTTGTGTTAGTAATGGAGAATATGATTTCCAGGACATGGCTCTCAGGATGCTGCTCCTTGTAAAATGAAATATTGCCTGTATCATAGAATCATAGAATGGTAGGGATTGGAAGGGACCTTTAGAGATCATCTAGTCCAACCTCCCTGCAGAAGCAGGTCCATCTAGATCAGGTCGCATAGGAGCATGTCCAGTATCAAGGTGAAAAAGTCTGCACCATGATAGTATCACAGTAAAGGGATTTGTCAGTCTAAGAGGAACTTAAGAAACATGGTGTAGATCTGACAGATGTCATCTTTTATTTATTTTTTTTTTAAATTACATTTGATATGTGTGAACCTGGCCAAAACATTCACATGTATTTATTGGTGCTTTTAAGTACAGAAGGTCATCATCATGACTTTTCATGACATCCTGAGTGACTTGATCTAGGTGGACCTGCTTGAGCAGGGAGGTTGGACTAGATGATCTTTAGCGGTCTCTTCCAACTTCTACTATTCTAGAATTCTGTGATTTTGATTAAAGACAAAATCCTTGTTTCCCTTTATGAGGCTTTGCATTAAATTTTTTTATACTATTTACTTGCAGTTCCAAACTTTTAGAATCTTGATGTTCTAGAAAGGCATATTTGCTGACTTTAATAACATTTCTAGATTATAAAAACTCCAAGAAAAAAATACTTGACTTTTAGTCTACTTTAGGTGATTTGGCCCTGCTCTGGTTAGATTAAGGCAATAAGGAAATATTTTCAATCTTATGACTTTAGTTCTACAGTAATTTACTGATGTAGTGTTCTGAATATGTATTCCATGAAGAATTAGAAGAATACATTCTAAAATTAATCCTGACTTAAAATTAATCATTGCTACACTATATTCATTTGACATTTATGTTGAGTCTAGGCAATTCAATTTATCCAGAATACTTGTGTCCATTTAGTACTGGTTTAAAAATTTTGTAAAAAAATTATCATTTTTTACCTTAAAGTTCACAAAATTTGAAGTTGGGTCTCTAAAGGCATATTTACTTTCTAAATGCAAGTTCACTTTGTTAATAGGCTGGCTTTAGATTCTTTAGGATACACGTGGATCATGATTTTGTCACATCTATTAAACTTCTACTTAAAGATTCCCCTGGAGTTCTGTTGAATGGTTCACATCCAAGACTTATCCTGAGTGATGAGAAGGGACTTGAACACACATAATCCTCTCATATGTGGACATTTTTGAATAAGGAGAAATTACCATTATGTTTGTCATAGCCAAACTTAAGGTATATATACTTGTCCTTTTTTCACTGCACAACAAGAAATTGCACAGATCTAATGGGCAAAGAATTTATAAAGATTTACATAAGTGCAATGAGAAGCCTGTATAGTCTAATAAATATATCTACATATCAGATCCTGTCCTGTTTCTTCAGTGAGGGTGCACGCATGATTTAGGAACAGACACATTAAGCGGGATGCTGAATCTGTGCTGCCTCAGCCTGTTCTTGGTACCACTTGTGCAGCCATCTGCCTTCCAGACGGTGCCTTTTCCGCACGGGAGAGAGAGTCTCTCACCAGAGATAGTATTACTTTAGCTGTGCAAAGAAGGGAATAGACAGATTTTGGATTTTTTTTCAGGGAAAGTGCCTTGGTTCTTCAGTACCTTTAGCCACAAAGCATACAGCAGCTCTTTACCTAGAGTGTAAAGTCTAACTTGCTCTTTCTCCTCTCAGTACTGGCTTTGTCCTCTGCTATCAATAAAGTACATTGAAAAAATGTAATCAAAAATCCACAAACAAAAGTAGCTTCTTAAAATGTGTGAGATCTTTGTGAGAAACTATATAGTAAAAAGTAAATAAGAGAGGGGAGAGAGAAGAATTAGGTAATTGGACAGAGTAATAATTCATAAATTTTAAGCTTTACCCAAGTCAAGTAATTTAATATTACTTCTACTCTATTTCCATGCAGACAGTGTTCACTGTATGCCATAAGGACTTTTAAAGCAATATAAAATGTTAAGAAATTGAAAAGCACAACAGACTGTTTTTGACAAGTCATAATGTCACAATGTCCTTCGACATCACACTCTTTTGTTCCTTTCAGTTTTTTTTGATTCATTAGGGAATTTTTAAAAAACATATCAATTTTTTCAAGCTACAGCATATCTGATAACAAAACCTTCATATTTGTCCTAAGTCTTTTTTCTGTGCTAGAGTGGTTTTTGCAGTTAGGAAAGGATGTTCTAACAGCATAGTCAACTTTTACAGGAATGTTTTCTGACATGCATTTCCATCAGCTGTCCCTTTAAATGTGGAAAAGTTAAGAAATCGCAGCCATAATTTAGCCATCTGGTAGCTGATGATTCATTTCTGTCCCTTAGAGACATTAATTTTGCTTTGCTTTTTCTTAAAACCTGAGTTTGCATGTACTCACAAGACAGTAAATTTTCAAGGGATTCAGAGAGTTCAGGACTACTGTCCTTTTTAACATATACTTTTGTAAAAGCACTAATAGTGATAGATGCTTCTAGGGGAAAATCATTTCCATGTATGAAGCCATTGTGGATTTAGGCAGATGTGAATTTCAAAGTATTCAGTTCTGGTCTTCTTTAGAGTTGTCTGCTGACATTCATTTATCTGCTGAAACAGAGCTATAAGAAGTTCCCCTACCTATCTGTACACACTTTCAAATACCCTATATTATGGATAATGATGCTCACTCTTCCATCTTTTTAATTAATAGGAGGAAAACATAAAACATTGATGGAAAGGATTTTGCTTTGTTAGTTTCATTGGCCTGCCCTGCCTCTTTTCTCTGTTTGAGAAAACTGAATGTGAATGAAGGAACACTGGGAAAAGATCATTCTTCAACCTCTAGAAGTCAATATTTTACAGGAAAATGACCTCTTGTTGTTTTAGAACTGTTAGCATTCTGGGGGGAAAAAAAAAAAAACAAACAACAACAACAGTTTATGTTAAAATGTTGTAGTTTTGCATTTGCAGAGGAACCTAGTATTTGTATACTAAAAGTTTTTAACTACTGAAGTTATAATTAGAATGTTTAGGAAGATGGGGAAATGGTATAGTAATTAAGGCTGAGTTGTCCTTTAAATTCATCTCCATAACATTTAAATGCATTCATTAACTCAATACATAATTGGGATGCATGCCATTAATGCAACAGTTCTGAATGTTTATCAAATTACTTCCAATCATTGATGTATCTTGATGATGCCTGGCAATCCGGTGTACGGACATCAATAAAATACTAATTATGAAATACTAATTGTAATCACTCCATAAGGTCGAAAAAGAAGCATGACTGTTTAAATTAAATTAAGTTAATTTTTATTGACTTCATTATTGAAGGATGAGCTGTTCCAAGCTGTAAAATTCTGAACTGACATTTCAAATTACTTCCATACTTATAATTAATGCCAATTCTTCTAAAAGCAAAGACCACAAACAAATAGATGCTGGAGATAATAGGTCATGCAAATTAACACATGCTTGCTCACCAACTGTTGAAAAATAGTTTGTTTAAAAATAAGTTATGTTTTTTGTTTGTTTGTTTGTTTTTTAGTAAATAAAAAAACCACAGAAGGTCTATAATCTCAGACTGGTTTTTACGTAAGCCTGCTCTGCTTGTCGTGTAATCAGATAAGCTACAATTACAATAGGACCTAGGCAAAATATGTAGATAACTCACAACTTGAACTGTTTTGTTTTGGTTTGTTTGTTTGGGTTTTTTTTTCTTTCCTCTCTGCAATCTCATTTCCCAAAGTCTGGGCTCAAAGCTAGCCCTAAGGAAATATAGTTGATCATTAATTAAACTTTTAATTCATAAAGTCTAGGGCAGTAATAATGTAATTAATAGTTTTAGTTGAAGAAAATGTTGTTATCCAAAGCTTACAGATATTTAAATAATCCTGAATTTGTTTTCCACTCTATTAGGGAAGTACTTAACCCATGTTTGGCTGCCATTTGTAATAACAGATGAAAAATTATAGACATGCTTAGAAACTATATCAGGATTTGTTCATAGTTAACTGATCAGTTTGTAAAACGATTATGCAAGCAAATACAAATTTATACTCGGAGCTTTGTCTTGTTTTATACAACAAAGAATACAGGACAGTTTGGATATGTGATTATATTCTGGTTTTGGCTGGGATAGTGTCACAGATGAGTGATTTAAAATCCTAAAAAAATCTGAGATAGCTACAATATAAGATTTATTAGCATTATTGTGGGAAGTCACAAGTTTAGGCTGTATGATTTTAACAATATTTAATCATCAGCCAGTGATCAGGGTGATTTAATAGGGTTTACTATGATCAACTAATTGACTTAATTGAAGATTAAAAAATGACAGGGTTCACATGAGACAGATTTCTAGGTCAAATCACATGCACATAGATGTAGAGGTTAACCTATAATTGCACTAAATTATTAATACCAAATGATCTTTGAAAACTCGTGAAATCTAATTGCAGTGAATTACTCAGTGTTTGTCATCAGATGATCTTTGAACCCTTCTTCATTGGCATCAATCAGTGGACAATCGGAAATCCTTGTGAAAATTTAGTCTTTGAAATCCTCACAAAATTTACCCTTTCCCAACCTGGGGGGAGATACTGGAACACAGCCTGCTTTAATACTAAAGAGCTGAAAGGGTCTAGTTTAGGATGGTCATTTATACGACCACCAGATTATTGACTTTGGTCATTAGTTTTTCATTTTGGCCAAAATTCTTGTCAGGTAAATCTGGTACCTTTCAGAGCAGGCTATGATCCAGGCAGCACAAATTTCAGGTATGGTTCCCAGGCAACAGGAGTTTCATATACAATACCTAGTTATCCCAGCTCACTGCACTTGTAGTCAGAATAAGAAAATGTCAGATAGCTCTAGCCCACTGCACTTGTAACCAAGAGAAGAACAAAATGTTGACTGCTCCTGACACCACAATGTGGCCTAGGCTGTCTGCACAACCACAGATAAAGCTAATCTTCTTCATAGCAGCGAGCATGGGGCTGATTTGGATTTGTGCTGGAAACGATGTTGACTAGATAGAGATGTTTTCATTATTGGTGAGCAGTGCTTACGTGCCATCAAGGCCTTTTCTGTCTTTGATATCCTCCCACCAGCGAGTGGGATAAGGATGCAGATGAAGCTAGGAGAGAGCATGGTCAGGACAGATGACCCAAACTAGCCACAGGGATATGCTATACTATAGAATGTCACGCCCAGTATATAAACTGAGGACAGTTGATGAGGAGACACAGACCAATGCTTGGGCATCGGTCTGTGTGTGGTGAGCAATTGGATTGTGCATCACTTGTTTTTTCTTGGGTTTCATTATCTCTCGTTTTTGTTTTATATTCATTTTTGTTATAATTGTCATTATATTTTATTCTTACTGCTATAATATATTATTTCATGTTAGTCATTACATTTTGCTCATCTCAAGGTATGAGGTCTGTTTTCCAAGTCTCCTTCCCATCCTACAGAAGGCAGGGAAAGTGAGAGTGACTATATGGTGCTTAGCTGCTGTCTGGGGTTAAACCACAACATGACCTCAGCAGACTCTCAGCTAGGTCTTTACTTACAGAAATCTAATACCTGAAAGGATAACGGCAAAATACACAGCCATTAAAAAAGCAGAAATGTTATTCCTATCTTACTGTTGATGGTACAAGAGCTTACGAGATTTGATGAAACATTCTGCTTTCTAGGAAATTTCTTCGGGCAATATTTTGTGAGGTGTTTGCCTTTAGATTTTAATAATCATAATAATTTAATAATTAAAAATATTTTTGTAAAGATATAACAACACTTACTCCATGCAGATATTTAACATTGTTCTCACACCTCAACCTCATTTTTATACATTAATTATTAGTGTTAAGTTGCACTTATTTCTTTTTTTTTTTTCCCTAAAAGACATACCATCCTGATATACTGCATTTCTGTTGGATTATTTGCATTCCAAGGCTTAATGATGGTTTAGAATGTGGTGTTTATGATCCTGGGATTTAGTATAAGAATTTTAAAACTTCTGGGTTTTTTTCCTTTTTTTTTATACTGTTCTTTAAGAAATTTTGGGATAAAACAAGTCTTAAGGAACATAACAAAAGCATGAGTGAAAATAATTTCTTATTATATTTATTGATAATTTTACATGCTCCTAGTTCTTGGATTATTGAGGACACCTTTTGGAACTTGTATGATAATTCTTTAGCTTTGTAATTTTTAGAACCTATTTCTTCAGTATACCTTAAGGATACATCGATTACTATAGACTCACTACTGTCACAGAGTTACTAACACTAATGTAACATGGACTAGAGGAAAATCCTAAGTGTGGGTTTTTCAGAAAATAACGTCTGTGTTTGCTAATGAAAATAAAGGAACTTACTGTTCAGCAGTTTCAGAATACAAGAGTTACTGAACTTAGTCCTGTTCTTCTGTCTGATTTAGTTTTTCTTGGCTTCCTTGGTTCGTGAATTCTTTTACTGAACATATGGATAGATGAAAAGTCTATTTTGCTATAGCCAGAGTAGCTCTAAAATCACAGCAGAGTATATTTAGAAGACTGAGAGTTAAATGGGACTATCTAGTGGATAGGAAAATCATAAAATCATAGAATAGTAGGGGTTGGAAGAGACTTTTAGAGATCATCTAATCCAACTCCCCTGCAGAAGCAGGAAAATGCTGACCAATATCTATCTTGTGGTACAATAGCTTACTGTATTTTGTATGGTGTCTCATACTATACTGTAGATTAGCTGCAGAGCTTGTCACGTTAAACTTTTCCTCTTAAAACACTACGAAATTTCAAATACTTTTTCTTTAATTCTCAATCAAAACGCGTGAAAAATTTTCAACAAAACTTCATTTGACTCTTAGGAAAATGACTGATTTCGAAAACAGTACAGGTTCTAACGATATTAGATGCACAAACTGTCAGTCAGAATAAGAAAAGACAGAGTAAGCCAAACTTTGAATTGACACACTAGAAACAAAGCTGTTTGAATGTTATAGCAGAAGCACACATACAAAATAATGTTTTGAAACACAAGAAGACAAAGATTTTCCTCTACAGAAATCACTCCATGCCTAGAGGAAATGTCATGCCTGAAGAAAAAGGTGGGTGTTTCAGAATTCATCATTCTCCCCTGGGTTATGAACTAGGCTTCGAACAAAAGGTCTGTGGAGGGGCTGTTGCTTTCAAAAAGCAGAGTTCACTGTCGAATGAAGAATATAACTGGATTCTGAAAATATTGGCTGTTGTGATGCTTATAAAAATATTTATTTATCACAGCCTTCAACAAAATTATTGTCTTGGGCCTGCTTCTGCATATTTCCCGTTCTTATCCCTTGTCACTTGACTGTCTCTTGCCTCATAGCAAAGTTCCTTTCTTCTTAGACATAGTCTAGGAGGTTGACCACTGCATCTGACTGAACAGTATTCAGATTAGCCCAGGAAGTTTTTTGCCTTGCCTCTCAGTGGGATTCAACTTTATGGTCTTAGGAAAGTTTATGAAATTTAAGAAGTTGTTATTGTGCCTATTTCATAAAACATTTCACTTCTTCCATAATCTTCTGTCGTTATCTTCCATAAGATAAGTCTCCTGCTACCTAATATTCTAGGCATCTAGGTACTTTTTTCCAAGTAATATCTTTTGTTTTCTTTTATTTCCTTTGTAGAGAAAATTTGGGAGCTACTTGTGTGCCTCATACAGTTTCACCACAACTGACTTTGCTTATCAATGGTTAGAACAAAGGGTTGACTGAAACCAGAGTTTATTGGTAGACTGTGAGATAAGGAAAAGTCGGACAGAATTAGGTAGTAAAATCTTAGACCCATACAATCATTTAGGTTGGAAAAGACCAGTGGTAAGTTTAATAGGTTAGGTTTAATAGATTGGTTTCTGCACTGGGCTGGGAAGTGCTTCCATCAGAGATGTGATATCAGTAACTGATTGGGGTTGGTCATGCATATAAGTAGCAACAAAGTCATTGTATCTCTTATCATGGTATACCCAAGAATGCTATGGGATCTCCATGATACCAAGATTGATAAGAGTATGAAATGTCACTCTTTCTTTGCCTTCACACAGCAACAGACTAATTCTGTGTCTGAAGTTTTCTTTTATATGAACACACAAAATGTACTAGAAAAGTTCTGCAGTGACAGTCCTGTATTTGAGGAGTTATTCATTGTAATAAACTATTGTAAGTCAGGCAAGTATCTGAGAAGCTTCACATATTGTTGTCTCTCTGTCTAAGAGTAGCACTGAACCAAAGAATGAAAATAGACAAGAATAAGAATTTCTGAGAATACAGAGTGAGTAAAGTAACTTTTATATTGATTTATTTTTAGTGTATTATACAACAAAGAATTTTTACATTAGAGTATTTTCTTAGTTGTAAGAAAGGGTAACCAGATTTAGGGTAACCTTGACACTGAAGATAAGTGGGTTGAAGAAGCTGATAACATAGGGAGAAACTCTAAAGGGTTATATTGAGTTTACATGGTGTATTTGGTCTGAAAATCAGTAGGATGGAAAAGCAAAAGCAGATATTATGTAACTTTGGCAACAAATTGGGGGCTTGCATACAGCAGAGCAGCATTTGCTCTTGCCAATGCTCCCCCTTCAGAAAAAAAAAAAAAAAAGGCCGACTTTCAGACTTTCCCTGTTTTCCACTTTCGTGCTACTGCTTCTCAGACTTGCAGCCAGGCATTCTATAACATTACCTCATTCACCAGCAAATCAATCTCATACTCTGAAGTTTGGTTTACATTTTTTGACAATTATCAGTTCTTTATTCCTACAGTGGGGCATGAAGAATTTGAGATCAACCTCCACCTCACTTCAACTCACCTTCAGGTAACTGTAGAGAGTGATCATATCTCCTCCCAGCCTCCTCTTCTCTAGACTAAACATCCTCAGCTCCCTCAACTGCTCCTCATAAACCTTTTTCTCTAGACCCTTCGCCAGCCCCATTGCTCGTCTCTGGACATGTTCCAGCACCTCAATGTCCTCCTTGTAGTGAGGGGCCCAGAACTGGACACAGTATTTGAGATGCAACCTCATCAGTGCTGAGTACAAGGGGACAATCACTTCCTCAGCCATGCTGGACACATTATTTCTGATACAAGCCAGAATACCACTGGCCTTGTTGGCCACCTGGGCACACTGCTGGCTCGTGTTCAGATGGTTTTTGATTAACATCCTTAGGTCCTTTTCTGCCAGACAGTTTTCCAGCCACTCTGCCCTTCTTGCCCCACCTCGAATACTGTGTTCAGTTCTGGGCCTCTCACTACAAGAAAGACATTAAGATGCTGGAACACATCCAGAGACAGGCAATAAAGCTGGAGAAGGATCTATAAAACAAGTCTTATGAGGAACTGCTGAGGGAGCTGGGGATGTTTAGCCTGGAGAGGAGGAAGTTGAGAGGAGATATGATCACTCTTTACAACTATCTGAAGGGGAGTTGTAGTGAGGTAGGAGTGGATCTCTTCTCTCTAGTAATGATAGGACACGAGGATATTGCCTCAATTTGTGTCAGAGGAGGTTTATATTGGAGATTAGGATTTTCACTGAGACGATCATTAGACTTTGGAACAGACTGCCCAAGGAGGTAGTGGAGTCACCATCCCTAGAGGTATTCAAAAGACAGGTAGATGAGGTGCTGAGCGATATAGTTTAGTTTAGCCGTGGACATGGTAGTGTGAGATTAGTGGTTGGACTTGATCTTAAAAGTCTTTTCCAACCATCATAATGATTCTATGATTCTGTGAGATAAGGGTACAAAGTGGCAGAAGCAATGGGCAAAACACATAGTAGATATCAGAATGATTTTGAGAAATTTTCAATTGTTGTAATTGTGGTGAAAAGACAAGGAGTGGATTGTGTGTAAATAGTCCAGTTTCATTCCATCTTATGATGATGCTATTTTACTTTTGATGTGAGGAGTCTGGTTTGTTTTTTTTTTTTTTTTTGTTATTGACATGAGTGAAATTTGTGAAGATTGTGTCATGAATGCAGGTTTTAATGATAATTCTTATATATGTGATTCAAAGAAGCGAAGGGTGGAAACTATTGGGTTTGTACAACAAGGTTTTGTCAGAGGAGTGACTTCAGGGATGACTTCTGTGAGAAACTGCTAGAAGCTTTCCCTATGTCCAGTAGAGTCAATGTCAGTTGTCTGTAAGATGGACCTGTTGTTAACCAAGGCCAAGGCCATTAGAGACAGTGGCAATGCCTCAGTGATAACATGTTTAAAAGTATGGGGAGAAAACCTGCACAATAAAAAACTGCACCTAGAGAAAGAAATGAGAATGTGAGAGCAACTTTGCAGATCCCAAGGTCAGTGAAGAAGGAAGAGGAGGAGTTTCTCTAGGTGCTGAAGCGAAGATTCCTTTGCAGCCCATAGAGGTCCATGGTGGAGAAAATATCAACCCACATCCTGGGGAGGACCCCATGCCAGAGCAAATGGATACCTGAAAGAGGCTGTGACTCTGTGGGAAGCCTGCACTGGAGTAAGTTCCTGGCAGGACCTTTGAACCTATGGACAGAGAGGATCTTACACCAGATCAAGTTTGCTGACAGGACTCATGACCTCATGGGAGATCCATACTTCATCAGTCTGCTCCTAAAAGACTGCACCCTGTGGGAGGGACCCAAGCTGGAGCAGTTTGTGAAGAACTGCAGCCTGTGAGAGTCATGGAGAAGTTCATTGAGAATTGTCTACATGGAAGGGACTCCATGGAGCAAGTGAAGTGTATGAACAGTTCTCTCCCTGAGGAAGAAGGAATGGCATAAATAATGTGTGATGAACTGATCACAATCCCCATTACTCCTCTCTCTGTTGCTGGCAGGGAGGAGGTAGAAAAGTATGGAATATAGTTGAGCCTGGGAAGAAGGGATTAGGGTGAGAAGAAGGTGGGTTTAGTTTTGGTTTTGTTCCTCACTCTCTTACTCTCTTATTAATGGGCAATACATTAATTTCCCCAAAGTCAAGTCTGTTTTGGTAAGTGATGTCCCTGTCCTTATCTTGACCTTCAAACTTTTCCATTATGTTTCCTTCCTCTTCCCTGCAGAGTGCTTGGTGGAACCTTGGTAGCCAATCGGTGGCCAATCAAGGTCAATCTACAACAGCAGGGTAGAAATTAATATACTGGGAGTGGACACTGGCCTGTTGAACACAACAGAACTGTCAAAAACACAGGATACTCTGTTCTGTGTTCAGACTAACATCCTTTAGCATGATTTTCATTTTCAGCATGTAGACAAAGCATTCAGAGTTTGGGGTCTTACTCTCCATTCCTGTCAGATATATATATAACTTGCAAATACCTTAATTTTATCTGTCATTAAACATCAATAAAAGAAATCTATTTCCAGATTACTTTCCCTTAATAAAGGACTACAGTCTGCTATCGACCAACTGCCTCCCAGGTGCCAATCTAGACAACGGTGAGTGAAAGATCTGCCTAAGACACTGGGCCATGCCAGCACTCACTCTAAGTGCTGTCTTGAATAAAGTCAAGTTCACCAATGCCATCTGGAATATCCAGTTGCTCCCTATAGTACAGGTATCTGGAGCACTGTCAGAGTGAATTACAGGAAAACATACAGAATCTAAGTCTGTCTGAGAATCTTGCCTTCATTACATTGACTACAGACTAGAGAATGTATCTTTTTGTTCCTAGATTTGCTGTCATAAGCTTTCTATTGTATTGACTGTTGTTATGCAAGTGTATACTTTCCCTATGCATAGATTATTATTAAGGTATGTGTCTTTTGGAAGGTGCAAAGTCAAACGGTCCACATCCAGCTTTGTTCAGTTAACTTCAGAGCAGAACAGTTGCAATACGAAATGCTGGAATAATACAGATGATGAAGGAAAGTAGTTGGAAGACTGCCAGCCTAGTTCAAAAGCTATGCACGAATCTTACTTTTACTGAAATAACAGAAATAACTTGAATAATTTTAACAGTCCATTTGAGAATTTGCACTAACCGGTCAGTTAAGACAAAGTAGGGATTGTGCTATATGATCCCAGAGTATTATAATTTAAAAAAAAAAAAAGACCCAAGAGTTGATGAAAAACTAAATCTCTATCTAGATAAGGTCTTAAATATTTGTGACCTTACAAATCTTGTTTTGATTTTGTAAGGAAATTAAATACAGAACAAGTATTTTGTTTAATTAATGGTAATTTTCAATTCTGAAAGGATTTCTGAATATTTAAAAGCATAGACTCTTTTGCTATATCTATCCTTATTCATTTTTCTTTTTGTCATTTGTCTTCAGCATTTGTTTCTCTCTTCTAAGTGTATTGATGTAAATTATCTATGGTACAATATTATGGCAGCATAGAATCATAGAATGGTAGGAGTTGGAAGGGATCTTTAGAGATCATCTAGTCCAACTTCCCTGCAGAAGCAGGTCAACCTAGATCAAGTTGCATAGGAATATGTCCAGGTCAGTCTTGAAGACTTCTAAGGATGCAATCAAATATATAATATAATTCATATATATATGTGTATTTTGTTTGCCTTACTACACTCAAATCTAGAGCTATCCTATTGTCTGCTATTGTAGCTACCTTCATCTTTTCCCTGTGTATAGCTCCATCTCTATGTGCAGAAATTCACAATGTTCACAAGTCCAGACAATTCACCCCTTGTCATGTTCTTGAAAAGCATTAGCATTGATAAAAGCTGTTTTCCCTCCCTATGAGTCTCATCTGACAGGAAATCCTAGAGCACTTTTAGATAATATTCACATCATCTACCTTCAGAAGGCCAGTTTAAGTGCTTTGTATCTTGGAATATCATTTCTGTTGACTATTTTAAAAAAAATAATAACTATAATACCAGAACAAAAAATACCTTTCACTCTAAAGTATATATACTGTGTAATTAACTGCAGAAAGTGAGTATCAAAATAGTATGATTTCCACTATGTGGATATGGAGCCAAGGGCTTATACCTTTGTCTCACTTCATAAAATTCTACATTAGATCAGTCACCTAAGACCTGGAATCAATACACACTATTTCTTTCCCTTTTGAGAGTCTAAATCCAGTCCTTCCTGAGAAGTAGCTGGATGCATGCTAGGCTTCATATTGCTCTGGAGTAAAGTCTACCTCAGCAACATATGACACAGTTGTTACATCTGGGAGAACAGGTAGTCACTGAGCCAGAAAGAGTGCACAAAGGATTCAATGAAACTTCCTGTGCAGACTTAAATTGTTGCCTAATATATGGTTTGTGGTACCTATTTCTACTGCTCACAGGCACAAGAAAATAATAAATTGAAACTGATAGATGGACTGAGTGATGTATGATATTGCTTGCAGCACAAGAGTTGCTCATTATTACTTTCAGTGGACTGTCAAAGATGGATGTATACTTTATTGACCTTAGCTTATCTGAAACGTATCATTATGGTAATGGAAGTCACGTAAGTACCTTAACTTCACTCACCTTTCAACTTTTTGTTGTGTAAGTATAGCAAGTCATTTACAATCTGTGGTGACATGCAGCATTGTAACTGCAATTTTTTAAAATATAACTGAATTCCTATATTCTTACATCACAGATTATATCCACTGTATATCATCCCTTTTGACTAATGTCAGCCCTTACTGTTGGATTGTTAAATCAGAACTCTAGTTAAAATCTATAACTCAAGTATTTCACAGTTTTTTGTGATTAAAAAAAAAAAAAAGCTTTCTGTGTTTGGAAGGAGAGGATTACGAGTCAGAAGAAAGGGTTGAATTTTTAGTTTCTCTTGTAGCGTCTGTACTGGACAACAAAAAATTAATATGTGGAGCTACGATTTGGAGGTAGGTGGGTTTTTGGTTTTTTTTTTGTTTGAATCTTCAGACCTACCACTAAAATCATGTAAACTGAGGAAACAATAACTTCTACTACTAAGTGCTACCCTTAATCTTTGGATAAAAATTAAAGACAAACTCTTGTGGATTTCTTGTTTGTGGATTTTTTGGGTTTTTTTTGGTTTTTTTATTTTTCAAATAGCATAATGATTATTTAAACCACACATCATTCACTTCTGGCATAAAAATTTACTTTGTTTTTATGTATGCTTTTCTTCTGTGTAAATGATAAAGTGGACCTGAAATATTTCTATTTCAGCTGAGGAGGAAGATATCTGTCCTCAAAGCAATTCACGGAATACACAACACTACCTCTACTATGATTTTATGCAAATAGTAAGATTAATGTTTCTGGGTAAATGTTCTACTTTGCCTTGTTTGACTATGTATTCCTCTGTTGTAGGCTATTTGATGATGGAATGTTTCTAGAAGCTACTGCTGTTTACAAACAGTCTGTAATATGGGGTCAAAGATTTATAAGTCTAACAGAAAATATGAAGATTGTAAAAAACGGTTATCTTCAATGTAGACAAATTGTTTCTAAATTGACATAGAAAATATTTTGCAAAACTCAGCTATCAAACACTAGATGCAACTACATATACAGGACAGATTTTCTTACTCATGCTGTGTATCTTAACCTAAAGTCCAGAAGCTTCATACAGATCAGTCCTCCAAATTGCAACCAATTTCTCCTTGGCATCTCTCCAAGGGTCCTATAGACATTGGCAGTCATTAAAGATGCATCACTTCCATGAGTTTTAGTTGTCCTTCCTGAGGGTTTGACGCATAGCTGGATGCATTCTCCCCATTCAGTTGTCAGAGATTTATCTCTGGCTTATGAATAGAATATCAGTTCCCATGAAATACATATTTCTGCTATATATGCTTAAGTCAGTTGTAGGAAGTGCCCAGTCTCATTGGGCCTGAGGCCCATAGCTGCACCACAGGGAAGAAGTGAGACTTGCAGTAGGAGATTCCTTGATGTAGGGGTTGGAGGTCATGCTCACCTAATCTGCTGTCCTGAAAGGTTTGCTTCCTGCCTGGGGCTTAGAGAACACATCATGGAGATGCTGCTGAAACTTGTTCAGCCCTTGGACAGTCCTCATGGGTATTTTCAAAAGTCTCAAAGATGATTAAGGGACTACAGAATCTCCAATGTGAGGAAAGGCTGAGAGAGTTGTGATTGTTTAAACTGGAGAAGGCTCAGGGTGGGTCTCAATAGTGTATGTAAATACCTGAAGGGAGAGTACAGAGGATAAAGCCAGGTTGCTTTCATTGGTGCTCAGAGGCAGGACAAGAGGTAATGGGCACAAAACAAAGCACAAGAAGCTCCATATAAGCACCAGCAATACTTTTTTTACTTTGAGGGTTACTGAGCACTAAAATAGGTTGGCCAATGAGATTACAGTCTCCATCCTTGGTGACATGGCCCTGGGAAAGTGGTTCTAGGTGGTCCTCTTTTGCACAAGGGAATAGATTAAACATTTTTTTTTTCCTTAGATACTAGTGCTATTCTTAAAGTACCCCTACAATGTATAATATATCATATAACATTTTCTTTATATAATTATCCATGGACACTGTAAAATCAAGAAATTTCAGGAATATGTTTCGTTATTCTCAGCTCGAAAGAACAGCAGATGGTGTTTGTTGTTGGATTACCCTAGAGAACTCTTTTTTTTTTTTCTTTTTCTGCCAAGCTTCAGTTTATATTTGAATTTATATAAATTCGATTATTCCCTTTATACTAGAAAGGAAGCAAAATAAAAGCATGAGAGGCATGAAAGTGATAATAGCATTGACCTATAAGTAATAATTCTGATGTCATGAAAAGTAAAAGAAATTGATTAATATCACAAGTAGTGGAGAAGGCACTTTTGAACAAAAATAGTACCTCAGAAGCTGTAGAGGGAAGTACAAGTATATCTCAAATTTATCTTCAGATTATTATGTTAATTATTTTTTTCCTGGTACCTTCTTTACTTTTTTTCCCATTGCCTGCTTTTCTTCTCTTCTCCTTTTTCCTATCTCTTTATATAAATAGCTAACACTTACCAAAAATGAATAGATACTTCTAATTAACTCTGAAATCAGTAAAAAATCTGTATTTAAAAATAAATTAAGCACAATAGAATGTCTGAGGACAATTTCTTTTAACGTGGGAAATAAATGTTGGAGACAAATGTTAAATTATTAGTGTTCTTGTTTAATCAATATTTTCAGTTGGTAGTATGTCACTTCTCCATTGATTTTTTAAATAGATGTATTAATGTGACACATACCAATAATGTAATTCCTTCATGTACAAGATATTAATGCATAGATGTTTACTGGTTTCCTTTATTTTCATTTTCATAAAATACTAAAAAGACCACAAAATTCTCAAGTATACTTATTGATATCTTCTTGTAACAACTGAAAATTAGTCTTAATTTTTTCTTTTTTAAATGTTTTCTTAGTCTACAGAACAGATTATCACATATAGCCTGTGTAGGAATGGATTTAGACTAGAATATATTATTACTGAAAATATAATGTTTTGGTTTCAGTATCCTTTCAAATATTTTAATATGTGCACTATCCATCTGCTAGTAAATACAGCAAATTTTGTTAAACTTAATTTTTGATGAAATGTAACTCAATATGCAAATAATAAATAATCAAAGATCCAGGTCTGCTGTTTCCTATATGTCACTGTAAAAAACTGTTGAGTTGAGCAGCATGCATTACAATACATGACGGTAACCCTCAACCAGTTTTGTGCCCATCTTATACAAAGCACCATGGTAGATCATGGTTCATGCCTTCTCTTTGCGTCTCATGGACAAAAAGCAGCCTCGAGCCCACCCACAAATCCAGTTACTAATGAAAAATTACTTCTTCTTCCTCTTTCAGAGTTTTTGGGGATTTTATGCAAGGAGTCACAGCCTCCTTCAGGCATCCACCTGCTCCAGCATGGGGTTCTCCATGGGCTGCAAGCGGATATCTCCTCCTCCATGGTCCTTCATGGACTGCATGGGCACAGCTGCCTCACCATGTTCTTCACCATAGTTCACAGGGGAATTTTTCTTCCAGGGCCTAAGTACCTCCTCCTCCACCTTCCTCCCTGACTTCCTCCCTGAAATGATGTTTTCACATTCCCATTTCCTGCTGCTGCTGCAGTTTAGCAACTGCACAGCAACTCCCTTCTCAAATACATTACTCACAGAGTCATTACCTCAATCATTAATTGGCCAGACCTTGGACAGCAGTGAGTCCATCTTAGAACTGACTGGCATTAAACCTATCAGTTACAAGGAAAGCTTCCAGAAGCTCTTTGTTTAAAGAAGCCACCCCTTGTAGCCCCCCACTACGAAAACCTGGCCCAGGCAAAACAACTACAGATTGCTTATGCATGAAAATGAGATGTATCTTAGAGAACAAAGGGCTAGCTCTCAAGTTCATCAAATCAAGTATACTGAATTGGTTAGAATAATATACTAATTGAAGCATCTAAGGAGGTATGTTTTTCAAATCCAATCAGAATTGCAAATATACTCCGATTTTTCTGACATCGTACACTGACACAGATGTGAGCACTAGGATTTGAAAGGTGTCTATTTGCAGTGGATGTCTGAATATGTTGATGCGAACTAGAATCTCCAACACAGCTAGTGGTAGAGCATTCTAGTTTCCTCAGTTTGGTTGTCATCAATCCAAAATTCACTTCATGGGGAGGGAGTGTGGAAAGAGAGGGGAAACCACTCTGAATCAGTAGTTGCAGGCATTTGGGTCGTAGTCGGTATCCAAACTTGCATTTTCTGATGTACTGAAACCTGTATTGTCTATCTGGAGCCTATACAGACTAAAACCTTGGAGATTTTCAAAACCTGGCAGGCCAAAGCCCTAGGCAGCCTAGTCTGACTCCAGAGTTGACACAGGTTTGGACAGGAGGTTGGACCAGAGACCTCCTGAGGGCCCTTACAGCCCAGATCTCATTATACAAGACAGCTTGAGAAGATACAATTTCATAAAAAACAAACTGCAAACAAGTGTTACTGAAGATGTGAACATATGAGAATGAAAATG
The DNA here is from genome assembly GCF_028858725.1 of Colius striatus. Lineage (NCBI taxonomy): Eukaryota > Metazoa > Chordata > Aves > Coliiformes > Coliidae > Colius > Colius striatus. Next base: position 100,375,725 of record NC_084759.1, on the reverse strand, counting down.
AGAAACGTAATCCTTAAAACTAGATTTTGCCATGCCAAGAGAAGTATGCTAAATAATTTTACATTTCCAAAGGTACACAGGATGAAGTTCATGGGGACTGGGGGGAAGAAAGTACTTTTCTTTGGTCCTTTTAAGCTTGTAGTAAAAAGACTTGGCTTCAATTGGGATATACTGCAATTTAGCTGTCAAAGTCCAAAATGTGACCTCTTCAGCTTCTACTTAGCCCTAGAAAGGACTTAATTAGGTTTACTAAGTTAGCTAACATGATGACTGTGTCTGTCAGTCACTTCCCTTACTGTCTGTGAACTCAAAGGGAAAAAGTAACATAAATATTGAATGTGCACAAATTTCATTAAAATAGGAAAAGTAAGTGTAGAAGAAAATGCTTGTAGTGGATGTTTTCTTCCCCCACACTGCACGGAAGCATTCTTTGTTGATTACTAGGGAATTCAACCATGTCAAGAGCTCTCAGAAGTGTTCTTCATTCAGGATAAGCTTTGATCTAAACTTGGATAGTTCTTAAAATCATTTGACTGCAAGATATAAATCTATAGGAATTATGATCCTTTTATTCTAGCACCGGCTTGAAGCTTATTTCATTGTTCCAGTAAAATTTACAATATGAGCTGTATTTGAACATTTTAAACATTGCCAAAGTAGATTCCAGTATCAGACATGCTGTTGTAGCAGAAGGCAAAAAAAAACCCCAAACCCTGCATGCAGAAAGTCAATAGCAATTCTAACAACAGTAAGTTATAATTTTAAGTATCTGCTGTGTGATTTTTGTAATTTTTATGATTCAGCTTTATAAAGATGTCTTTTTTTTTCCAGAAACATTATGAACATATGTTCTTCCTATGAAAGGTATCTGTGGTATATAAAATTTAAAGAAGGCAGCTATTTACTTCTCAAGGTGAATTTTCTGTAAAAAAAAGTTTTTTTCTAATTGAGCTGTGCATTTCAAATAGAAGATGGACAGATCAGATTATTATAATTTTGCTTGGTATTTGTAAATAACAAATGATCCCCTTTGCAGTGTCTCTCTCCAGGAACAGTAACTGTCTTATCCAACCTGATAGCCTTTTATGAAGATATAACCAGGTGGATAGATGGTGGTAGGGTAATGGATGTGGTTTATCTTGATTTCAGTAAAGCATTTGACACCTGTCTCCCACAGCATCCTTGCACAAAAACTAAGAAGGTGTGGGCTGGCTGATGAGGTAGTGAGGTGGATTGTCAACTGGTTGAAGGGAAGAAGGCAGAGAGTGCTGATCAATGGGGCAGGGGCTGGTTGGAGGCTTGTGTTTGGTGGAGTCCCTCAGGGGTCGGTGCTGGGACTGATACTGTTCAATATAGTCATTAATGACCTTTATGAGGGAACAGAGAGCACTGCCAGCAAGTTTGCTGATGATACTAAACTGGAGGGAGTGGCTGACTCACCAAAAGGCTGTGCTGCCATTCAACAAGACCTGGACATACCAGAGATTTGGGTGGGGAGAAAACTAATGAAATTCAACAAGGGCAAATGTAGAGTCTTGCATCTTGGAAAATACAACACAAGTTAGGGAATGAACTGTTAGAGAACATTTCCTGTTACAGAACAAATCAATAGCTAAAAGTAAAGTAGAGGTTATTCAGTGAGAAGAAATAGCCTGAAAAACTGAAAAATTACATAAGCAGATCCTTATATAACCTTTGTTTCGAAGTTTAGAGGAAAATAGTTAAGATTGGATGTGCTAAAATGCAAAATTACTCTTGTCAACTAGTAGTGCTAGATATTATATAAGAATGTACTGCCAAAAGAAGGTTTTGAGATAAGAGTGCATTGCCTGAAGTTCTGAGATTAAAGAGCTATTTTTATTCTTTAACAACTTAGTTTTGCCCTTATTACACTGATATATACTTTTAGATCAGGCATATTTGGATGTCGCCTGCTTTTCCAAAATCTCCATCTCCTCTTGGCTTCAATTGAATTGTAGAGATTCAACTTATCTGGAAATCATGACTGCAAACACTTCTGTAGAGAAAACATAGATGCTGAAATCTCTTACACAATAAGAATATTACTTTGATTCCACAATCTAATAGTATGCAGTATTACCCAATTATTTTTCTCCCAATCCAGAATTCACAAAAGAAAAGGATATTTATTTTTCCCTCTTTATCTAGACATGTCAGGAATATTTCAGCCTTGTTGTTTTTTTGGAAGAGTTAGACCTAATCTAAATTCTAGACTATAAAAAACATTAGTCATCTCTTGTAAAAAAAAAAGTGGAGACAGTAGATATTGATAATATCAAATTTACTATATGGCATGGTAAAGAGAATGTTAGCATAAATGTCAATAGACTGTGTTTTTATATCACTGTAACAGTAAGAGGAAATGTTAAAAGCATTAACCATAGAAAGATACATCATCACTCTAATTTCTTTAAGTTATATAGCTGTAACTTCAATTAAAAAAAAAGTAATGTAAAAAAGTGACAAATTGAAATAATTGAGCAATTTCATTGGACTCTAAAGTAAACAACTGGGTTTCTTTTTTTCCAGTCCTCTTGCTTCTTTTCCAGAATTTCAATTACTTAGAAGACAGAAGAAAGCATTTTCTGCAAAACTCTTAAGCATCAAATTTCTGGAAGTAGAAATAAAATGAACAGGAATTATTTATTATTTTGCCTACTGCTGTGAGATGTTTTTCTGCATCTGTTTGTTTTACATGCCACTCAAATATGTTCTCAAACAAACTTATTTGACACCCTGATAGTGAAAAAAGGAAGTATTTTTTTACCTTTTTCATTCTTCTAAGTTGCAATAAAAATATGCTCTGTAAATCATCTTTGAAATAACTCATCCACAGCAATGTTCCATAGATCTCATCGAATCATAGAAGAATTATAGAATAGCTTAGGTTGGAAGGGTCCTTAACTCTTCAATTAGTTGGTAGAATTGTAGAATTGTAGAATATGTAGAATTGTATTACTGCTCCTTATACCCATGCTTAATTCAGGTAGAAAAGAGAAGCAGAGTGTGCTACTCTGTACTTTCATCTTAGCCCTGTCTGGGTTTATCAGTATAGCGAAAAGTATCTTTAACAGCTCTTTTACAAGGTTTTAGGCCATTGCATGACTCTGCTAGATATTGACAGGGGAAAAAAAAATCAGTTCCCTGCTGCTGCCATGAAAAGATATGGTAAAGGATTGTTTGAAGTTTTTTTCATTCAGATAAATATCTTGGAACAGTATAGTCTTCAATATTTGTATTTAGGCAGTATATTAAAAATTTTGTTGTAAATCCCAAGGAAGAACCAAAGTGCCTGAAGTGTGTGGTCCCCGCAGCCTTTTGTCCATACTAACAGGCTGCTTATCTATAGCCCTGAAGCTAAAGATTGCAGTTGCATGGCTGTTCTTGCTGTTTTGTTAGTGAGCTTCCAGAGAAGTGCAGACTGCACAGGAATAGCACAAAAGGTGTAATGCACAGATCTTGCTAGTCATGCAGAGGAAGCTGGGAACAGACGTGCAGACCAAATTAGTATGCCAGTTCAGAAGGTATATTAATTCTGAAACCTTGCATTATTACTACTTCCATTACATCTGTTCCATTCCTAAAGGCAGAGCTTTCTGTTAAGGTTTTAATTCCTAAACCTGTAGTAAATATGGAAGCGGCAAAATGATATAGATGCTGATATAAAAAAATACAAGTAAATATTATATTTGACTACCAGCACACATCAGCAACAATATATTTATAACAGAATTTAGTTAGACTGTTCATGGGTTTCATGGGTTAGGGATTATTTGGATTTATTTTGTGTCTAGTTTTGGTCATTTTGTTTTTCTATTGGCTAATAAGAGAAATTTTTTTTGAAGCATTTTTCCTAAAAATACTATCTTATGTAACAGGGCAATGTAAATACTAAATCTTATGGGTAGTAAAGTTCCTTTAACTTCACTTCTGTCTTACAAGGAAAAACAACTGAGTGTTAGCCACCTCTATTCTGGAAAGAAAGCTCTCAGAAACAGACCTTTCATGACAATCTTCTGCCACCAGTGTTTCTGGGGACATAGGTATGTGATGTGGATCTAAATGTTCTGATGTAAAGTGACCTGGGCTGATACTGCACAGTATCAGCATTTCGTTCTCTTTAAATTACATCCATTTTTATTTATTTCAAAATATATTTTTATGTAAGCCAGAGCTTGTTTTCAATTAAATATGCAAGAAAGTTAGGAGAACAAACATGCATAGGTTATTTTAATATAGACATTCCCTAATTTATCAAAAATTTTCTTTACTTTTTTTTTTTTTTGATAGTGAGAGAGAGAGAGAATTTCATGGCAGGTCAGATATAATCCACTTAGTGGAGTTGTCTTTAACTGTAGGGTTTTTTTTGCAGGGGGAATGTATCTGCATTAAGAAAACACTTCTCACTGCTTTTACTTTGCTTTTAAAACTAGTGTGGCCAATGTAACTAGAACCTTTTTAACACTATGGAGGAGACTTTTTCATAAAGGGAAAGGAGATGAACTTTTGTTGTGGTTTGGCCCAGCTAGCACAGCAGCACCATGACAGTCTCTTGCTCGGTGCCCCCCATTCACCCCCACCCTTGTTAGGATGGCAGAGGCCCCAGGGAAATGGGAGGAAAAAGATAAGCAAGGTTGCTGTGGATTGAGGCAAGGACAGGGAGGGCTCACTGCCAATTACGGTTCTAGGCAAAACAGACTCCAGTACTTGACTTAGAGAGGAAAGTAGGAAAGCTTATTCTACTACCTACAAGAAACAGAACAGAATAAAAGCAAAAAGAGAGTAGGATGATGAGAAAATTACAACCAGCACTTTAAGATCTCTCTCTCCCATCCCTCCTTTCTTCCTGGGTCCAGCTCACTGCTCCCAATATCTCTACCTCCTCCCCCCTCAACGGCTCGGGGGCAGGGAGTGGGGGATGTGTCAGTCTCTCACTGATAGGCTCTGCCACTTCTGTCTTCTCAGGTGAGTACCACTCCTTGTGTTCTCCTGCTCCAATATGGAGTCACACGGGACACGGTGCTTAATGAACTTTTCTGGTGTGGGTTCTTCCCAATAGCTGTGGCTTCTGACGATACAGGGTCCCTCACACAGGACACAGCTCTTAGTGAATATCTCTGGCATGGATTCTTCACCACGATTGCAGTTTCTTCTGATACAGAGTCCGTCCCTCGGGACATGGACTCTTCTGGGCATAATTTTAATGAGCTTCTTTGGCGTGGGTTCTTCCCCACAGTTATAGCTTCTGTGAATATGAGATCCCTCCCACAGGACATGGCCTTCTCTGACCATAGTTTTAACAGAGAATCACTGCCCCTCGCTTGGGGTCTGTAATATAGTGAATGAATCCCTCCCATGGGACACAGCCTCCTCCAGCCATACTCACTACCCCTGTCACAAGGCCTTCTGTAGCAAAATGAATCTCTGCCCTTGATGCTGGGTCTTCAGCAAAATGAGTCTCTGCCTTTGATGTGGCATCTTTAACAAAACACAAACAAATCATAGCTTTACCAGTTCTCTCTGTAGAATGTAAGGGAGTCTGCTCCAGCACAGCTCCTCCTCTTTCATCAGTGACCTTGGAGTCTGCATGGTTATTTCTCTCATTCATACCACTCCTTGCACCAGCCAGAAAAGAAGTGACGGAAGAAGGAAGAAACAGGAAGAACTTTCCTCTTCCGGCTTTTTAAAAAGTGGAGGCGTCTAATTGGCTCAGCCTCAGAAGTGGGTCTGGCTCAGAGCTGGGGAGAGTTTCAAACAGCTTCTTACAAGACACATCTTTACAGCCCTTTCCCCCTTACCAGAAAAGGCTGTCCTGTCAAACCATGACAACTTTTAACAAAGTCTAAATGCCAATGTTGTGACAGGCAAAATAGAAGGTGCCACAATTGGTATATTTGTGCTGTAAGTAGTGTATTATGGGGCTAATTTTTTGTTTGCTTCTTAAGTTAAGAGTTTACTTATCCTGAGAAATCTAAGCATTTGAAATATTTTTGCAGTCCTATGGTGGAAAAAATTTGGGGACAAAAATTTGAACATGAATATTTCATGTCTTAGCTGAGGGGTTTTGATCACTATAGACTCAATCTCTGCTTTTGAAGGGTAACCTTCAAGAGAGATTGAGATCCACAAGTGAATAAAAATTAATAGAGGTTTCTCCTTCCCGTTTTTGCCGTCTCTCTCTCTTTTTGATCAGAAATTCCATCCTTGTCAAGAGACATTTTCCAAGTCACAAGTTTTAATGAAGCTTGCAAGCCTTCAGTGGAAAAAAGGATAAAATTGTAAAAATGTTTCATGGGGAGTTATGCTTTTAACAAAACTCTTATTTTTAAATCCAGGAATTATTAGATTGCTAAAAGCATTTAAAGTCTCCAAATAATTCTAAATGTAACGAAAATACTTGTAATATTCTCTATACACAGGGATATAACACTGAAATTCTTAGCCTAATGAAGTCAGTGGAAATAGATTCTACATAGTTTTCCATGAAGCTAGGATTTCATCCTCTAATACTTCATCTTTTTATGGGCAAAGAGGACTTACACTTGAAGTAAAGGCAAGAAATTATTTTCATATAATTGAAATGTTAAGTTCAATTCTTAGTAGTCCAGATATAGTTATTACAGAAAGAGAAAAAAAAAGCAGTTAAAATTGTTAATCACATCTTAGTTTCTGCCCCACATCCTGCAGCTATGCTCAACCTCCCACTGCTTCTGTGGGTCCCGAGGTTGGGGCTTTCACGCTGGTGCTGAGACAGTATGTTATGGGGGTCCTCAGTACCTGGAGTCCTCTATTGGCAGCAATATTCTGCTGTTGTTGATTGTTGCTTCTTTCTTGGTCTAGGATCGACTTTGAGTTATTTTTTACAGGTCTGTTTACACACTTTTGCACCTTTCTGCTTCTTCACTATCATATCAGGATTGTGTCTTTGTGTTAGGTGTAAAGATTTTGTTCTGCACAGATTACTGCTGCTGTCTATAAAAAAAACACAGTTGTATAACATAAAGACAAAAGTAGGACAAACTACCCATGGATACCTGGTCAATTAGAGAAACTTCTGTTAGAACTAAACTGAATAAAGCTGTAGACAAGTCAAGAAAAGTTTGCACAGAGCAAGAGTGCTGAGACCTTGCAAACTCGGTACGGTGCTTATGTCCAATTATTAGTAATAGCAATGTTGTGCTACAGGATTACAATCCCCAGTGATAGGGAGAACAAGAGCCATAATTGTTATGATATGAGACTATCCTGACAATCTGATGTACTGTGTTTTCTGTGGTACTAGGAGAAATGACTGTTCAACCAAGGATGATCTCAGGATGCCTAGCAGCCAATTCAGTGCACAAATCCTGAGGATACTCTGTGTTGTGAGGATTGATTTTTAGGAATTGCAGAGATCTAGTACATTTCACAAAAATGGAAAATGACAATAATGCTTTCCCTGCTTCTGACCTCCCTAGAGAGTTCAACAGTCATCTTCTAATTACTAGTGGATTGGACACAATTTTCAAAAACCACAAAATGACTATGGACTGTGAGGTTTGCAGACTCTTCCAGTAGAATTTTTTAATCTTGCAATGTTGGAGAACAAGTCAAAGGTGGATGAAACGTTCAAAAGTTTGATTAATTAATACTTACAGTCTTGATCCTTTTCCAGGGAAAAGACCATTAAGTAGCTGCTCAGTCTTACAACTGAAATGAAACCACAGTTGCCATGCTTTGTAGATAAAGGATGCCACAGGTGAAAGCAATTAAATCTCTGTTACGTTATACCTGTTGGCAAAGCTGATCATTCATAGGCTGCATACATGCAGCTTGAAGAACGTGGTGCAAAACGTTTATAAGCCTGGGAAATTAACCTGACATGAAGTAGCTCCATTCAGCTATTTTGACCAAAGAGAAGTTTCATTTAATCACTGTTACATATAGTGTCACGATCATAGGGAAAAAAAATATGTGAACTGATTAATTTTTTATATGGAATAATAATATGCAGATGTGTTTGTAAAATCATTTACATTTGGTCATTCAGGTAAAGCTTAGATTTGTTTGATTTACATAAGCATTTTTAGTTTGTCAGAGGACAAGTCTTTTCGGTTTCATATGTAATTCTGACTTCCCTGTCAGTGAGTTAAAATTTTGTCTGCTCATATCTTCTAGTAGATAATATGGTACTTATAATGGGGAATGCAACCTATTCATTTTTAAACATCAGGTTTTCTTATGTATGAGTTGTCTGCTTTTATATATTGGTTTGTTGCATACTTAACCTAAATGACTGAGAAATTTTGAAAGCAAACTTCATTAATCAGAAAAAGTTCAAATCTAGTGATTTGCAAACAGATACATGCCATAAGCTGAAGTTCTCAGCAGTCATGCTCTGTTTGGGTCTATACTGCCTTTGTGAATAGTGAAGCACTTGTTGCACCAGAATCCTCATGGAAGGTTAAGTTTCCTGTTTGTCTCTGTTTTTCCAGTCTAGATTACTCCTGATTACATTCTTGCAGTTACAAGAAGAAACTTGCTGTAATTTCCTTGCTTGTTATTTAGTTATAGGTGGATATTTTCTGTTTGATTTCATTGTATGTTTTCTTCAGACTTGTAAATATCAGTAAAAATTACTGGCAGTATACAACACTATTTCAAATAAATTTCAAAGAGATCATATACACACTCATGAAATTACTGTACACAAATAACATGATAAATATTAAATTATTATAATGAGTACTTTCACATTACTTGATATTCTTCAAATTTTACAGATAATCATTATCATATTTTCAACCCAAATACAATCATAAATGATCTCTGCTTTAAAACACCTTCTATTATTTATTTAAGAAAACCTGTTTTTCTGAATTTCCTTCAACAGTAGCTGCTCTCCCACTATGAGATAAACAGTGTTGCTCAAATCTACCTCTGGAAAAACTGAATTTTTTAGAACAAAAGCTTCTAGAAAACTCTTATTTGAAGGCTCCAAGAAAAATATAGCACTAAAAATATGACATCAGAGTCGTTACAATAGATTAAACAGTAGGGTGGACTGGAGAATCCTTCTGCATTGTATTACAGTGGATGGCCAATGTGAGGGAGTCTGTAAGCTCTGATTTTACTCTCACCCCATTTATTCTCTTCGAGAATTTAGAGTGCCATTAAGATCTTGCCTATTACTAAGATGTTTTTAATGTATTAAAAGTTAGATTTTCCCTTTTTCATTTCTTCCTGCCCTTTAGTAAACAGAAAGTGATTTTTGCTTATATTTATTTAATGACATACAGGAAAATCATGTCAGGAAAACTGTCAAAGGGTGTTTTCTGCATTGTATCCTGAGGGCAGCAATATTATTAGTTGTTCTGGGCTCCAGCATTAATGAGTTATCTCAGTGTAGACAGAACACTAACTACCTTTTTCTAGGAATGTTTTGTCCTAAAAGTCTAATGTGTGAAATGAAAATTCAATGCTGGGTATGGAAGAATATAACATTGGCTATAAAAACAATTAAATTGATTATAAAAGCAATATTCAGATTGATGCAGTATGTCTTGACAAATCAAATTCGTAGCTGAAAATTCACAGATGACCTATTTTTCATGTTGTAAGACTTATGTTAGAATGGCCTGAAGAATCTTCTTTCCAGATTCAGATTACTGTTAACTACATATGCACCCAGCAACACATAATATGAAAGAAGTGATGACTCAGTGTCAAAATCCAAAGAAAGCGAATAACTCTGGTCTCTCTGAAATATTTAGCTAATGTTCACTTTGCTTGCATGTTGCATTATTAATTTCTTACTAAGTCAGCTCTGATGGCAATTCAGATTCTGATGAGTATGTGACTATCAGCCACCTGAAATAGTACTACTCAAATAGACGCTGGTGATATTCAGGATAAGTTCCAGCATTTTACTCATCCTTTTATCAGTTCAGATTTCTAAATAGAAAATAGGCAGCTATTTCTGGCTTCTTTAAACTTTGAAGGAAAAAAAATGCAGAAACTTTGCCAGGTTTGGATCTAAAAAAAAAAAAGAATAGAAAAGAAAAAGCATATACAGAACAGATATACAGCAAGATCTAGAGAAGCTCTTATGACTAAATAAAAGTGTGTAGTGTGTGGCATTTAGTCATGTTTCCTTTTTTTTTTTTTTTTCCTGTCCTTTCACATCATTCTACTGCAAAAATTTCACCCCTCAAAAAAAGAAAAAAAATCAGTTGGATCTTTCTGTGGTATTTATGGATGGTCTAAAACAGAAAGAAAATTTAGTGCCTTTGAAACTCCTAAGTCCTTAACTTTTTAAGGATTGAAAAAAAAACAGTAATGAATGGGCTTTAATTGTAGCCTACAACTTACAGTAGTCATCTCGATCCAAAAAGTTATGATGGCAGCTATCTTACACTGTTATGCTTGAGATCCCGTCGACATTGGCAGTGTAAATCCAATTTGACTGCTCTTAACAACTTGGCCATAAAGAAATGTGCTTCGAATTGAACCTTGCTGTGCATGGCTTTAACAGCTTTTCCCTTTTCTTCATACATATTTTAAATTAAATGGATTTTCAGGAAGCAAGAATAAAAGAAGGCTATACTTAAGAAAATAGAAGTTCTCATTGTAGTTCATTTATTTTGTTTTTATTGCTCAGCCACTAAAGAAGAAACAGATGAGATAAAAGCATTATTTTTATTTATTTTGTATGCTGTTCTTCACTCATATGCGTTTATTTATCACTACCATCATTCAAGTATGCAATATTTCTCCTTCTCTTTCCTACCTCCTGTCTGTTTCAGCTGTTTTTCATAGTTTCCAAGTCCTCTAGGATTTTCCAAATGGCTCTCTGGTTATATTCAGTTACAGTTATTCTGCATAACACAAAGCCTATGAAAGAGCTTTAATTGCTCTAGCCACCTCTTTCTTTTTTTCTTATCCAAGTTTCTTTATTCCTGTAGTATTTATCGCTTAAGTTTTACATCCTCACCTTTCTAGATCTCATTATCATTGCTAAGCTTGCTGATCAAAATATGTATGAGAAATCTTAGTGTGTTCAAATATCTATCTATATATCTATGTTGTGGTTTGGCCCAGCTAGCACAGCAGCACCATGACAGTCTCTTGCTCAGTGCCCTCATTCACCCCCACCCTTGTTAGGATGGCAGAGGCCCCAGGGAAATGAGAGGAAAAAGATAAGCAAGGTTGTTGTGGATTGAGACAAGGGCAGGGAGGGCTCGCTGCCAATTACGGTTCTGGGCAAAACAGACTCCAGTACTCGACTTAGAGAGGAAAGTAGGAAAGTTTATTCTATAAGAAACAGAACGGAATAAAAGCAAAAAGGGAGTAGGATGATGAGAAAATTACAACCAGCACTTTAAGATCTCCCTCCCCCATCCCTCCTTTCTTCCTGGGTCCAGCTCACTGCTTCTGATATCTCTACTTCCTCCCCCCTCAATGGCTCAGGGGGGCAGGGAATGGGGGATGTGGTCAGTCTCTCACAGATGGGCTCTACCACTTCTCTCTTCTCGGATGAGGATAACTCCTGGCATTCTTCCCCTGCTCCAATATGGGGTCCCTCAATCGGGACACGGTGCTTAATGAACTTCTCTGGTGTGGGTTCTTCCCAGTAGCTGTGGCTTCTGCCAATACAGGGACACAGTCCTTAGTGAATATTTCTGGCGTGGATTCTTCTCCATGGCTGCAGTTTCTGCAGATACAGGATCCCTCCCTCAGGATATGGCCATCTTGTGGGCATAATTTTAATGGGCTTCCTTCTTTTGGGTTCCTCCCCACAGTTATAGCTTCTGTGAATATGAGGTCCCTCCCATGGGACACAGCCTCCTCTGGCCATAATCATTGTCACTGGCTTGAGGCCTTTAATGAAGTGAATCACTGCGCCTGGCACCAGGTCTTCTATAGCAAAATTAATCTCTGCCCCTGATAATGGGTCATTATCAAAATGAGTCTCTACTGCTGATGCGAGACCTTTAAAGAAATGAAAATAAATCTCAGCTTCACCAGTTGTCTCCATAGAATGCAGGGGAGTCTCTGCTCCAGCACACCTCCTCCTCTCGTTCATTACTGACCTTGGAGTCCGCATGGTTGTTTCTCTTACTGTTCCTACCCCTTGCACCATCACCAGCCAGAAGAAGATAAAGGGACAGAAGAAAGAAGAAACAGGAAGAAGTCTCCTCTTCTGGCTTGTTAAAAAGTGATCATTAGAGGCTCAGCCCCAGAAGTGGGTCCGGCTCAGAGCTGGGGAGAGTTTCCAACAACTTCTTACAGGAGCCATCTTTACAGCCCCTTCCTCCTTACCAGAAAAGGCTGTCATGTCAAACCATGACTATCTATCTATCTCTCTATTTATCTCTCTTTCTCTTCTAGTGTGATGTAGATTAGTGGTGGTTGAAACACACTTTTTCCTGTCTGGGTGTTTTTTCAGGGTTTTTTTTTTTTCTTGCTTGGAATGTTTCTTCTCATTTGTGAAACATCATCTTCTCCAGCACAGGTCCAGTTCCACATTGGAAAAAAATCGAAATATCTGAGATTACAAGTATTAATAACTTATTTTTCCTTAGTTCTTAGACTTCTCAGACTTAGTTCTCAAAGAAGTTCCAGTCTACTTTAAAGAGTTTTCCTAAAACCATCACTACAGTGTGATGGAACATACGCTGCATTGGGCAAGAGATAAAAGAGGAAAATATATTAAATATCAGAACATATTGAAATAAACCAGTAAAAATAAAATTACAACATAAAATATATTTATAGATGAGGTGAACATTTTTATTAGGTAACAGCACAGTGAAAAATATTGTATCACAGACAAATTGTTTATCTAAGAATCCTTATATTTTACATAAAAATTATAAAAAAAGGACATAAAAGCTAAAACTTTTTTTAGTCAAATTAAAAATTATGCACTGAGATCTTTCATATCTTGTGTGTAATGTACAGAAAGCAAATAACTATAGAAACATATCCAGAATGACAATGACTTATATTATTAGTACTGTGATACCATAGAAGTCTTTGGGACTCATCAGTGAATTTTATTGACTGTAAATAAATTGCATAATCGTAATTGAACATCTATGATAGGAGAATACGGGTAGAGAATTAAGAAAAAAGTACTAAAAAATAGTCTAAAGCTCTGTAATCTTGAAAATACAGGAATGCTCAAGAAGATACGGGAAAAACAGTACTGAATTAACTTGAGCACTCTTCACTAGCTTCATGCATTTGATCATTTTCATAGTGTTTAACATGGTTAAGTCAACAAAAATGCTAAGAAATCCTAAAATTTTAAAATGTTTTCTTATTTTTCTAATCCAAGTGCATGATAGTGTGCTTTTGATCACTGTATTAATATTCAGATTTTCATGAGAATATATTACATGGACATCCAAGCCTATAAATTATTTTGGTCAGTTGTTATTTTTATCAATTATGTTTAAAATATTGAAAATTGAGCATATTTGATGACATCTCGTTTACACCTGTCATCCATGGTGTATTATCTTTGTTGCTTTCTCATATAAATACATTAACTGAATAACTTTTTGAGATTAATATTAAATCTGAAAAGTTTTTCACTTTCTTACAATTGCATCTGTAAAATGTAGTAGTTCTGACTACTGGCAGAACTAGTCACTAACTAGTAACTATCAAAATTATAACAATTATTCATACTAATTCTGATTTTGCAGAAACTAAGTTTTATTTAAAATATTTCCATAAGTGAGCTTTATTTCAGTGATCACAAGCCTGATATTTACAGTACACTTAATGCATTTTGCTAACCAAAACCTCCAGTTGTAAGGTCAATTACTAGTAACACTACAGTGTAAAATCTCATCACAAATTATCACCATTTGTCAATATGATAACTTGAGTTTTTCAAACAGATCAACTTTTCTCTAAGTAAAGTATTTGCAGAGAACTAGCTTTTTGAAAATAAAAGGAAGTCTGCCTCCCATTTTAAAAAACAACTATTGTTTAGATCTGCCACAATGTCCTTGTGTTTATTAAAGCTCAGGTGTGCAGCAGTCCACTTTCTTATGGTTATTGTATGGACTTTAAAAGGTTACACTTGATTTCTTTCCAATTTTGACTGGAAAAATGAGAAAGCTACCTACTGGCAACTAACTGCCTTACCTGTCATTCTGTTTTATCAGAGGAGAGATTTTTCTCAGCTGTATTGATGTAAAGGGACACTGCAACTGGGTAGAACAGACCAATAGGTTAACAAATGCACTTGTCCTGCTCTGGCAAATATTCCATGGAATGGGCTACAAGGAGAGCATTTATGTCTGAATCTGCTATCTGTACACACAACAGGTTTCTTTTTACTGTCTCTGTTCTATTGAATCTAATAGTCAAAAGTAAAAAGTAAAGTCTTTACCTCTAGAACTTTAATCCATGCCTACTACTATGTTTGAGTGGCTTTTTCACCCTGTGACAGCAGATTTAAACAGACTAATTGGGACAAAAAGTCATTGCACTTGAGAAACAAACCAAGAACTTTAAGATTATCCTTGTTCTTTATACTTGAAGAAACATCTCAATTATTCTCTTTTAAGTAAGGGCTAGGACAATGTTGTTTGTTATATGATGTTATAACTTGCTGTATGATGTGGTTTCGAAGTAACAGAAGATACTAAACTTTCCTGCAATACTTCAGTATCACTACACAACCTTTAAATAAATATATACTACAAAGAAATAGCTAGAAAAGGTCAAATATGTCTTCCTCAGACTGACTGCTAATCTGGGTGAAAATAGTCTCTATCTGCATAGGATGATAGAAAACAAAACATTAACACACTGGAGAAAGAAGCAGATTTCTTTGGACTTGAACAAGTACCCACAGAGATAAACCAGAATAGAAGATAAAAGTATTTTCACAAGGCTGCAGTGTGTATGACTTTGAAATCTGAAGGAGTTTTTTGCTTATTTGAAGTGAGAATGTAGCCAAAATGGGTACTGCCAAATTAATTAAGTACAGTATTTGCCAGTTGTAATGTCCAGACAGACATCTCTGAATTTTAAATAAAGGAAGACTCATAGGAAAATTGCCAAGGTCTCAAAACACTTCATCTTAGCCTCCTAAGAAACAGTCATCTCATGTGATATATTTTAAACTACAGTTTGCCATTTCATAGAAGAAATGATTAGTGATATTATGTATCATTAACTATGTGGCTGAAGTTCAAGCTCCATAGTAAGTCAAATCATTTTTTTGTGTAGAATACAGATTCTGACATCTTCTTGAGCCAGCAGATGCTGAAATCACAGAGAAAGCATTGCTTTTATATTCCCTAAGAATCGTATATCTCATGTGATTCAATTGTTATCACCTGCCGATTCAACAGAAATAGTTTTCAGGGAGTCCAGTCTTCCTTGGCAGAAGACTATTTGATGTAGTGGTATCTAGGTATTTATAATATACCCATCACCATAGTACTTTAATGCATTAATTAAATCACTAGCTAGAATGTTCTCTCTCTTTACTTATTTTGTAATCCAAAGCAAGTTGTTTGCTCTGTCTGTTAAAGCAATCAGGCTAAGTATTGAACTAGTTTTTATGTTTTTTAAAAACTACTATTTTTTCTATTCTGAAACTTAAAGATGTCCTGCCAAATGACTTCGCATTCAAAATACTTCTGATTTGTCATTGTTTCGATTTTTCTCTTGTTCTTCGCAACTTCTGTCTTAAATTGCAAACTTAAAACCGACTTGCTGGTTGAATCATACTATTTATCATTGAGTCAGGTGAATAATGTAATCTGGGCATTCCATAATTCCCGACTCTTCAGTAAAAAATCATCAGACTATTGAGACTTTGTGTGCAAACCAGCTCTTGTGACTTATTCATTTGACTTATGTCTACAGAATAAGAGAACCAGGGGAACCAGGTTGAATCATTTATATGTGTGACCATAATTTCATTTTTCTTTTTGGATGGAACCATTATTACTCACTTCCATAAATTAGCTTAGGGTAGGGTTCCCAATTGATTTTTTCTCTTTTAACAAAACTCCTTTAAACTCCTCGATACTCAGTGAAGAAATAACTAACTTTATGCTATAATGTCCTTGATTTTAATGATACATTAATTGTACTTTCCCTTTAATGATACCTCTATTATACCTCTCCATACTTTCTCCTTATTACTTTGCTACCCCCTTAAGTCATGTTTAATGTTAAAAAAAAATCCCAAGGCTTCCATTGGAAAAATATCTCTGAAGCCAATATCTCTGAAGTCTACGTCAGGTGTTCCAGACAAGCCAGAAGGCTTGTTAAACTTCTCAGGAAGTTTAACATTTTATAAGAATTTTGTATTTGCTAATTTAGTATTTAAAGATAAGATATAGGCAAAACCAAACTTTACTTTAAATGAAATATGACTTCATTGAAATAGAACATGTCAGTACTATTGAAATAATTGTATAAATAATTTTCTTTTCATGAATGTTAAAATTACTGAATTTTCTCATATGCTACACTTTAGTTGCATCCTTGACAACATATGTATTAAATATATATTATTAGAAGGGAACTGAATTAAATATATGTTTAATTAAATTCAAGTTTTTACTTTTCTTTTTTATCCACAATCTATATATTTATTAAGCTATTTGAAAGATTATTAACTCCATTGTTGCTTTTTCATATAAATTTATGTTTTCCCACACAGAGGTTAAAGTACTTTAAAAGCTTATACACTTTCAGTTTCTGTGAACTGCTCTGTTAATGAGAATAAAATTAAACTGCAGACACACACGTTTCAGTTAACAAAACAGTTGCAAAAACCAAGAACAATGAGAATGTTTTGTTAAAAAATGCTTACAATGTTACTCTCATCAGTATTATGTCACTCACGACTTTTGTTGTCTGTGCCACCTAAAGAACCTACAACATCTCAAGCAAGTAAAGGTTCAGTTGTTTCACAGAAAAGTCTACAATCAAAATCAAAATTGAACCCCAAGCAGTGGGATGAGAACATGTAGAGATATAGAAGTGAAGTAATATGACATTGTCTCCCACATTCCCAGCCTGTATAATAGTTCTCTTCACATGTGTTTTGCAAACTGAAGTGGGAGCTATCACCCATAACCTCCTGGGTCATGGGTGCTTAAAAAAAATGCAGTTCACAGAATTAGAGGGACATGAATGTAGGGCAAGCTGAGGGTTTTTATCAATTTGTAAATGTTGTGAATACAAGGATGAAGAAGGAAGAAAGCACTTGCAAAGAGTAATGAACTCGTGCTTTGTTAATTAACTCTTACAATTTTTGGTTAACTGATGTGTGATAATATATTGAAATTCTACTCCAGCTGGAGTCCAGGTATATATTTCCTTAGCGGTAGCTAATATTAGAAGAAATTAAAGAACCATTTCTTTACCTGTTTCTTAATTATGTTTTTTGGGGTTTTTCCTTGTCGCGTCTCCCATCCACTCAGAGTCCACATTTTATCTGCCCCTTCACCGGAAAAAGACTGGGGGTGGGTAGGAACCAATATCCTCCTGCTCCATTACTTCCTTCTCACAGTCATACCTTTGGTAAACTGTGTTAAGCTAGAAAAATAGGCCTGTCATCATCTAATAATTGAAAAGTGAATGAGTTTTCATAATGAAGAAATTGCTTTTTCTTTCTCACGTGCTGATTTTCTTTCAGTCTTGATGATTTACTTTAATGCACCTCTCATCAAGCTATTAAACACTGTAATAGATTTCCTTTCACTGTGGAGCTGTATTGCTAACTTTGGAAAGGAAGAGAATACCTCTTTTCTAACTGATGCTGTAAAATATAGTAAACTGGATGATGAATTAAAGTTTCTGTGAGAAAGATCTTCTTTATGAATAATGCATTAGGCTTTATTTAAACCACATAGATTTTATTTGCTTTTTATTAACTTACTACATTTGATACTGCCTCTTCATTTCCCCATCCCTTCTTCCCCTGGGAATGTCTTCTTATAAAGCATTTCATAAAACCTATTATTTTATTTTTATATCTTAAGTAGCTCTAGATGCAAGACAAACACACTGTTATTGTACAAGTAGTATGTTTACATCCCTTGGGTGGTAACTGCTTACCATAGAACATTTTAAATTCATTTGTATATATATCAAATATTACTTAATTTTTAAAACTTTGGGCCTAACTTGTAAAACTTATTGCATCATATTTGCTGTTTTCTGGGGCTAATCTAGAGTTTTTAGGTATGTACGGTCAACAGATTATCCTGAGCACCATCCTGAGGCGCATCTAGGATAACCAAGGGTTCAGGCCCAATCAACGTGGCTTTATGAAGGGCAGGTCCTATTTGACCAATCTGATCTCCTTCTATGACAAGATGACCCATTTAGTGCATGAGGGAAAGGCTGTGGATATGGTCTTCCTGGACTTTAGTTAGGTCATTCACACAGTCAGCATTCTCCTACAGAATCTGGCTGTCCATGGCTTGGATAGACCTACTCTGAGGTGAATGGAAAACTGGCTGGATGGCCAGGCTCAGAGAGTGGTGGTGAACAGAGTTAAATTCAGTTGGTGGCCAGTTGCCAGTAGTGTTCCTCAGGGCTCAGTGCTGGGTCCTGTTCCATTTCATTTCAATTTAAGAAGGAGAAATTCTGTAATGAGAAGTGGTGGATGAGAGGGAACGAGATAGGAGACAGAGACAACCATGAAGACACCAGTGTTAGTGAAGAAGGACGGGAGGAGGTATGCCAGAGAAGAGAACTCCTATGACAACAGCTATCTCCCTGCAACTTATTTATGGAGGATAACAGTGGAGCTGAGATCTTCCTGCACCCAGAGCAGGATCCTACACTAGACCAAGTGGCAACACCCAGAGAAGGCCGACTCTGTGGGAAGTTTGTGATGGAGCAGTCTGTACCTGAATGAACTGCATCCTGCAGAAGGTATCCATGCTGGAGCAGTTCATAAGGAGTTGCAGCTCACAGGAAAGACTATCTGTTTTTTTATGGAGGACTGTCTGCTATGGGAGGAACTTCATGCTGGAGCAGGGGAAGAGTATAAGGAGTCCTCTCCTTGAGGAGGAAGGGGCAGCAGAGACAGTTTGTGATGAACTGACTATAACCCTGAGTTCCTGTCCTACTGTGTCACAAAGGATGAGGAGCTAGATAAATCAGAATAAAGCTGAGCACAGGAAGAAGTGAGTGGGGGGTAAGGTGTTTTTGAGATATGATTGTGTGTTTCACCATCTAACTCTTATTTTTAATTGGTGGTAGGTTAAATTTATTTTATTTTCTTCCCCAAGTGGAGTCTATTTTGCCTGTGACATAACTGGTGGGTGATCCCTCCCTGTTCTTCTCTTAACCCAGGAGGCTCTTTGTTATCTCTTCTCCATCCCACTATGCACAAGTATGAGTGAGTAAGTGGCTACCTGGTGCTTTGTTTCTGGTTGAGCTTAATCAATGACACTGTCACAGTTCTCTAAGGATAACACAGGGTACCTTGTTGCATTGCACATTACTTGAAGAACAGATGAATCAGAGGAAGTATAGAATCATGGAATCATTTTGGTTAGAAAAGAGCTTTAAGGTCACCAAGTGCAACCACTAAAGAAGATGTAGTTACTTCAAATCGTTGTAGTCAAAGTTGTTGCAGGTGCTACAGTCAGCCCCCACCATAGTTACATACAGAAAGAGTCTAATTTTTAACTCATGCAACCTGCTTCAATTGTATAAAGACATAGTAATATCCAGCTGTAATATTGCCATACCTATCCTTAAAATTGTCTCTAAGTGTCACTCACCCCTTCTTTTACTCCTCACTATTTACTTTCCTATGTTTCTAAACTTTATAGGAGATATAAAGTTATCTCCCTGCTGTAGTGTTTCTAATTTTATTTTCTGACTGTGACTTCTTTCACGTCTATACTTCATATCTCTTTGGTTTCAAATATCTCAATGATTTCCTCACTTTTCAAGACTGGCATTTAAATATATCAATCTGATGAGCAAGAGTGTAAGCCTGGAGAAACCAAGAACACTGGATATTAGTCAAAGCTATGTGATATTAAGTATATATGATTTCTTGCCTTTCAGTCTAAGAAAATGTGTAACACCAATAGGGCTAAACTATAATATACACTGATAATGAATTTCCAAAATCAAATGAAGGGTCTGGGTATAGGTATGCTGTTTGGTTTGCTTTTTTTTTTTAAATTTCTAAATCTTATTTTCCTTCCTTGTAAAACAGAATGAGGAGAGAGAAAAGGAAGGAAAAATAGGAAAAGACAAAAAAAAAAGATCAAGAGCAGGAGGGCAGGGAAAGGAATTGTTTCCAGATAGGAAAATTCATCTAACTTTCTGATGATAATGAGGTAGTTAGCAATGCTTATCCATTATGTCTTAATAATCCAGGTAGGAACCAAAAAAATCAAAACATATTTCCAGTATTCCCTGAATTGATTTACACTTGCAGCTTGTTTTTTCTCTTTTTTTTTTTTTTTTAAATCCAAAAATAGCAAGAGTTATGTATTTAATTCCCTAAATGCAGTCTTCAGAGTGTACCTGAGGAAATGAATGTTTTATCTAATACAGTGGCTAGAAATCTATCATTGCAATGATGAATTTTGTTTAGGTTTTTTTCACTGCAGACTTTAGCTCTTTTGTGCATGTGTCTAAAGCTCATAGGCACAGCATCTTACTAGTTATATTGAACATGACAATATCCTGACACACAGTAGTCAACAAAAAATAAGCCATTAACCTTGCAGTGATACTTAGACAAAAAAGATAATACTTCTTGGTCTAACATTTGATTATATATACTCATTTCTGATTCTTTTTTAGAGGGCTATTAATGCTAAATGACTTTTTATACAGAGTGACTTGCACTCTTAGACTTGTTCACAGCCACGTATTTCAGTGTAAAATCCAACATCAGGACAACCCTGAAAGGTTTGCAACTGTACCTATTTGAAAGCATATGAACTGAGATATAAAATGTTGCGACATTCCCAAGACTATGCAAGTCAGTCTGAAGAGGAAGAAAAGAACTCAACTGGCAACACAGTCGGCCTTGTCTCTCATTTTCTTCCCTGCTGTGTCCCAGCAGTCCTAATATTTTAGATAAATTGTTGCCTGGAAGAAACCCAGGGAACTCAAACTGAACGTCAGTAAGATATGGTGGATATAGAGGAGCAAAAGAGTTTGAGGAGCAAGCTAAAACTATGGCTTTATTTTCTACTGAGAATCACCTTCAGAATCTTGAGAAAATATCTTAATTTTTCTTTGCTTCTTTAGAAAGCAGAACAAAACATCTAGAGAAATACTTTTGTCAACTCTTAGGTGAGTGATGGAACCTTTTCTTCTATTTTTCTGATAAGACTTTCAAACAGTCCATAGCTGAAACAGCACCTTAAAGTCTCCTCAAGATGAGCAGTAAAGGCAAAATCTCTCTGCTTCATGTTATGTTCCTTCCTCTCACAGGACAGAGCTGTTCAATCATGTCTGCAGTAAAGTCTCAGGAAAATGAATGCTCTACTGCAACATTATAGGAAAATGTTGTTACTGTCTTGTTCAGGAACAGACATGGATCCACCAAATCAGTCCTGCTGCTGGAAGATGCCCCGAGAGTCACAGGATCTGAAAAGTTTTCTTTTTTTACAGGGGAAGTTGAACTTTATTTGTTTCTTAATCTACTTTCCCACCACTTTCTACCTCCGAGGGAAAATAACTTGTTTAGTTTCTCCCAGATTTGTCTGTGAGCTCTGCAGCTGGAAGCCTGTCTGGGTTAGCATCCACCAGTGAAGATTCTGAACATTTTTTAAGTACAAGTAGCAGCCATATCAGGCCTCACTGCTTCATCTCCTTGCTGAGGACAATGAGAAACCTTATGTTCCTACAAGCGGTATTTATCAAAGTAAGGATGCATATACACTTATATGTTGTCAGCAGTATAACATAAACAAGTCTTTACACTGCTTGGATATCTCTTGAGAGTTCTTCTTTCAATAAGCTGGTCTAAAGAAAACTGCCAAACTTTCAAAAAAACCTTTATCTATCACTACTGTAGTTAACAGAAATTTTTCAGTGAGCTTCACCTGGACACACACCTGACAGTCAGCTCAAAAAAGATGATATAGATGCTCTATAATGCACCCCGTGGCCTTGCTTCTAGACTGTGCATCACCAAGACCACTCTTGCTGGAGTCTGTAGTATCTCTCCAAATAAAACAAAAAAAGGGGGAACGAAATGAGGATGAAATGTTGTCCTCCGACTGGATGCACTAAGGACATACCTCGATTATGTCTAGACTCAGTGATTAGCAAGTGTTCCCATGTCCTGCAGTTTAGGTCTAACAGCAATGAAGAATCTAAGGGAGAAAATTAACAAAAAAACCTTATAGTTTGAATTTATCAAGCAGAATATTTATGATTTTCGCTGTGGATGTGAATTTTGAATACTGCAGACTACATTTTCATTCTTTCCCTGTATCCAGGAGGCCTTCTTCTTGCATACTACCATTTTCTGTTGAAAATCTAAGATTAAATTAGTATTCATTGTCAGTGGAAAATTAGAAATGTTTCTGATTCTGAGGCCTGAAATCAGACTCATTTGATAATACTGCAATTTAGATAATTTGCTAAAGTTCTGAATGTTCAAGCTAGGAAGAAAGGAGGAATACATTGGTGATGACCTAGCAGTAATTTATTCTTCCTTGAAGGTAATAGTTTTTAATGAAAATGAAGTAGTATGAATGTCCATGGTAGGGTCAAAACAGCATTAAGAATTGTTACATTGAATAAGTACAGACCTAATAGTGCGACTGCAACAGTTAGGACAGGGAGGGCTGGACTAGAGGATCTTTCACACTCCCTTCCATTCCTTAATATTCTGTGATTATGTGACTATAAATAGAGAACGTCAACAAATCAAAATGCTGATAATACATCAGAGCTCTATAAATTTTTCTACTCAATAAATGGATTGATTTGCTAAATAAAATAGTATTATTACATCATCTCTGCTTCATCTTTGCTTTCTGTTCTTCCCACTTAGAAATTAATTGCGATCTTGGGTTAAGATCTGTAGTGTCACTGACAAATGTAAAGACTCATTGCAAAGACTGAAGATATCTAGTAGCAGGTATTATAACCCATCTTTTAAGAAATATTTTTCTTCTTTGGTGCAAATAATCTTGCACAACCATTCTTTAAGTAGGGACATGGGTTTCTCATTCAACTTTGATGCCTATCAAATTATTGTTTCAAAGCTCCTGTCATGTTAGAAAATAGTTATGCATCTGTAGGCCGCAGATAAAAAGTACTAACATTCAGGTAATGACAATATTGAGTGACCATACAAATACAGTGACACGATTACAATTATACTTGGTGTCATACTGCAATGTGCAATATGTGTTACATATAACAGTTTAACTTCTACATAAGATCTGTGCTGATGCACTCACTTTGGAAGCTACTTAAAAAAAAAAAAAAAAGGAATAAGCTGTGGATAGTAGCATTAGAGATTCAGAGTGGAGGAGAAGGGGATGCTAGGCAGAAGTTATAACTACATGAGGGAATGAATCTGTAGCTGAAAATTCAAGAGGAAGCTATGCTGTGAAAATGTATTCAGGTCTCTGAGAAAGGATCAGACAGATAAAATGCAATTTAAAGAGCAGTTTATTATGATCCATTAACATAACTTTGTTCTAAGAAATATCATAGGTACTATATTACTTTAAAAATAATTTAGAAGTATACTTTAAGCTGATGATTGTGGTGGTTCAGCCCTGAGTGAAGAATAACCAAGCCACACAGTTACTCAGTCCTCCCCACCTCAGCAGGACGGGAAGGAGACTCAAGAGAGAGTTCTAGAACTTTGTGGATTAAGGACAATTTAATACATACAGAGCACCATAAAGAGTAAGCAGCTACAACGATGGCCAACGGACACATTAAAATGAGCAATGTCCAATGGAACTGCTCACTGCTCACCGCCCCCAGCCCAGCCCGCAGTTCCCGCACTGGCTGCGGCCCTTACAGCCCGAGCACACGAGATGGAATAGTCTGGCCACGCCCCCTAGCGGCGGCGGGGGAGAGTTACCTCTATCCCAGCCAAACTCAGGACAACGATAAACAAAAGTAAGGTGTAATGACTATTCAGGAGTTGGTACAAAAATATAAAAACTATAATGTAGTGTCCTTGGTTGATAAAGATCTAGTTAAATCATCCATCAAACTTCCAAATGCACATACCAAGAGGAAGGAATTTTCTCCATAATGATCTAATAGGGTATGTCTTTACTATTGTAAATTTGAAAAATATCTTTTTTTAAAAGTGAATATGGTTTTTTTTGTTATTCTTGAAACTTCAGATTTCCAACTCCTAGTTCTTTTTATTTTTCAAGAAGTTTGAAACAAAAGAAATATTTTTAAATAACAGTTTTATTCTTAGAATACATGAAGAATACATGAAAACATTGATTTATAGCTAAAGAGTAAGTTATGGCATTTAAAATTACCTTAACATTTATAAATTTTTGCAAGATGTAAACATCTGCATTTACTTTTTTTAATAGATTATGTTTTCAGCACTTTTACATCTACTTCAATGGTACATTGTTTTCATTAAAAGATCATATAATAATTAAACTTTCTACATTATGTCCTTTATTTTTAATTGCTAGCAATAAATTGATATGCATTTCATGAGAGTGAAAAACTTTCCATACATGTACACACATTCTCTGTGCCTCTTTAATACTCTTCCACTCTCTTTTCTAGTTAAAATTTTGGCTACTATACAGATGACTTTTCAGAAATGGAAAATCAAATGTCTTTGATACAATGTAATTAAGGCCATCAAAAACTGGCAAATTTTGGAAAGCCATACATTTGGAAATTACTTTTAGGTCATAGGAGAATTTCTAAATAATGTAATGATTGTGTGAACAGTGGTATATATTTGTTACAGACATCCGCTTGATTTTTTTCTCATTTTTTCTCCTTCATACAGTTGGTAAGACAGTAGACTGTTGTTGGAGGGAGTGGTTGGCTTCAATTTATGAAGAGTAAAAAGCTACAACTATTTTTGCTTGCAATTTCAAGGCAGAAGGTGTAGTGAACTTTTTTTAAATCAACATGACTGAATTTTATTTTCTACTTTACCAAAGAAAGCCATCATTAAGTTTATGGTCTTCCGCAAAGCAAATTCTTTGTTATTTTGTAACACTCTCAGTGAAACTGTAAATAACCAATAAGTTCTGCATTTTATGTAGATTTAAAGTGGTGAAACAAAACCAGGTTGTACAACTTGTCACATTAAGTTATAACTTGATCAACATTATCTTGTGTAATTGGAAATTTGTATATTTGACATTTTAAAAGTCTGAGTTTTCATACAAGTCTACATGTTTCTTGGCATCTGAGTGGGAGGTGAAGTTTCACAAGGGACCTGGAATATACTTATTGAAATGAACCATGTAAAGCATTGAAATGACAGATTTTGCTTGAGATTTGTGAGACAATTTTAACAGTAGAGGTAACAAAGTAAATATATGCAGTTTGCTATCTCAGGACCTTATTGATAATAACAAATAATATACTATTTTACTACTTTGTGCTTGAATAAAAATAGAGATGTGCCTAGTCTTTCAGACAGACTGGATTTGAGACGTCAAGGAAATCTTAATAGGAACAAAACAGAAGAAACTAAAATTAGATGTTAAAGTTTTTAGAAAAATAACACCTTTACAAATATTCATAGAATGTTTTAGCAGGGTTGGAACTATATAAAGGCAAAGGATGAGGCAACAACTGAGAAGAGGCCTTCTGTTTTATGAGCAGGCATGTAATGAACACAGTTTACTCCTGCTTTGCATTCAGGTTCAAAATATTTTCACTTAAGTTTCTAGTGGAAGGTAATATGACCTGATGTGAATAATAATTTGGAAGAACTTGTCATAGTAATCATTTAGTATCAATGTGAACAGACTTTCTATTTGCAAATCATTTATAAACAGTGTAATGGTTTCAGAACTGTCAGCCTAAGGGGAGTGTGGTTTAGAGAGAAGAGGTGAAGAGCTGTTATTTGTTTAGTCAGCGTTTGCTATTGGCACATCATTGTGTACTGTCAGTCACCAAAATTTCATGTTATTGTTCTGCTCAATGTCTCTAGAAAAGATGTTTTACAACTAAAGCATGATGAAAAGCCCTATTGCCATAGGTACAGTGTGTTTCATATGGTAATGTGGATATTTTTCCCTAACAGCAGGTACTTTTTTTTTTCTATTGAAACATTTATGCAAGCAGTAATCCATCCACTCAAATGCTTTCAAATAGCAAGAAATAAAGGGCACAAATAAATAAAACTGCCATGTGCTCATCAAAGAATTTTTATTTTTCAATCTTCTGCTGTATATAAGGGTTACTAATTCAAATTTTTCTAATTGATATGTCCTGTGTCACTGATTAATTGTTTATGACTCAAATTTCAGAAGTGCTGAGCAAACTAAACTACAACCTCTGTTGACTTGAGAAGTTGTTTACATCATCCTTCACTGAACCTCTCCCATATCCTAATTTTATCTGTAAAATGAAGGTAATAATTCCTAACTTTCCTAGAGGCTGCCATAAATAACAAGCTATCAATATCATATACAGATATAAGCATGTGTAAATCTGTCTGGGCACTAGATTTCGCTAAGGGAAGGGAAAAAAGTCTCTGATCTAGTAT
The DNA here is from genome assembly GCF_028858725.1 of Colius striatus. Taxonomy (NCBI): domain Eukaryota; kingdom Metazoa; phylum Chordata; class Aves; order Coliiformes; family Coliidae; genus Colius; species Colius striatus. The sequence continues at coordinate 100,349,000 of NC_084759.1, read as the reverse complement.
CTCTTTAAATATACCTTCTTGAGTCAGCAGATGAGACACTATTCAAAGTACTTCAGAAATACAGCAGAGAAATTGAGATACAGAAGTTAAGTACTTTGATTTTGATATACTGAAAGTGTTGCAAATGCTGATACTAATGTTTTTTCTTGTCTCTTTTACTCTCTATGCACACTGTCAAAAGCTGAAGAAGGTCATTGTTGTCCTATGACAGAGCATGGGAAAAAGCTGAGACAATTACAGTTTCTATAAAAATATTTTTATGATATTTAATGGATCTCTGGCTTCTAGAACATGCTCTGTTTGCAAAAGAGTTGCTTGGACTATTTGACATGCAGATGAATCACGTATCAAGTAGGATAAAAGCTCTGAACATATCACTGGACTTTGAAAAACTTGATTATTTTTAACTTATGTTTTAATTTTCTTGGGAAAGAGGACTGTAGTATTTTGTCTTCTCAACTATACTTGACATTTTTCTCATTTTTTCTAATTTACTGCTTAAATCGTTCTGCAAGCACTGGTCAGAATTAGCACTGCCTATAGTAACACCTATCTGTCCAAAGACAAATTCATTACAACTCAATAGTATGTATCCTGCCAATGCTGTGACATGATGATATTAAGCAATTATTGTACTTTCTGTTTTTTGTTTTATTGTTTGAGGTTTTTCTTATTGTAAAAAAACTGTAGTCAGCACAGAAAGATAAATTACACAGCTTGAATAGTGCTGTGAAGATCTTGTGTTGTTTTGGTAGAGCTAAAACAAGGAACAAAGAAGCACATGTACCTAAGTTTTCACTGCTTTAATTTCATACTGGATATAGACTGCCATAAGGATTTTTCCATAGGAACAGGCATGTTGTTATTTGAATAAAACTGACTAAAATTTTGTCTGTTTACAGATAATCCAACTGCTTTCTCTAGGAAAGACTTGTTACAGAAGTAGGTAATGACATAACTTGTGAACTTCAGTTCCTCATATTGTAAGTATGCAAAATGATTTTTTGTGAAGCCATTGTGTGATAGTTTTGCTTACTTAAATGGAGGTGATATGTAAATAAGTTTTAGTCTGCATTTTTTGTTTTTCTGTTTGATAAGACAGGCAGTTCTGACAAATTCTGTCCTGAACTGGAGAACAAGGAGCTCTCAAAAGTCCATCTCCCTGCTCTCTTGGCTACTTTTGTGGTTTACTCCCTCCTGAGAACCATGGAATATGACTTGTCTTTGCTGCATTTCAGGTAGTGATCACTTGGCTTCATCTGGGAATGGATCCTGTGACTATGTCTTCCCAACAGTTTCCTACTGAAAATCAATCACCTGTTTTCAAACTTTCCCACTGTAAACTCTATTACAAGTAGAATGATGGATGGCTTCTTGTTACAGAGACAATTAAATATTTTACCCTGAGGCAAATCTTTGTGTTGACATTCTCAGTACTATTCAAGGTGTTTTTGTGACCTTTAAAGCTCCAGATAGACCACAACCCTGTTACTGCAGCTGAGATAAGCTGGAAGAAAAGCATGTCTGTGTCTCAGTTTGAGCGTGCCATTCAGAAGACTGCCTGTGGAATCTGCCTCCTTTGGCAGAAGTCTAGTGACCTTCAGATTAAAAAAATAAATCAAATGCTAAACATTAAAAGGAAAGAAAGCCATATCTACTTTTTCTTGTGATCTTTTTAACTCAACTCTTGACTGTCATAACAAAGGCCAGAGTTGATATTAATATAAATACAAACGGTCTCTTCACTTCGGATTATTTATTTTACATGGCTTTTTAGAACTGAACTTTTTTCACAGCATTAGATACCACAAAATATTTTAGTTTCTCTAAGCAAAATAAGTTTAATTAACTTGTTTTCTCAGTATCTTTGTAATTTACTTCCAGTGGCTGAAAAAGTTTACTCTCTCATTTTCCTGGTAGGTGAGTAGCACATATGTTTAAATATATTGTATTATTGTACCATGCAGAATATGTGTCTTAAATAGCCCTAGAGAAGACATTATTCTTGCTTTCCAAGAGAATTAGGCTAGTGAGTACTGCATGACAATAACTGATGACTGACGAAGTTACTTCATTGCTATTTCATTTGTATTTTTATTGTATTTATTACTAGAGTTTCGATGATCAAAAAAGTTTAAGCATTAGAGAAAAGAAACATGAGATCATCACAAGAAAAGTTTATAGTAAAGTATAGTAAAGCTTATAGCTTATTTGTTACATATGCACTTTTGAAGACATATATCAAGAGCACATAAAACTATATGAGTCTTAGGACCCAAAGGAGCTCTTATTCAAACTTTTAAACAGTCAACTTCTTTGTGTTCCTCAGTTTGTATGCATGAAATGTTTTAAGGCTATTGGAAAAGGTCAGAGTCCTTAAAGAAACCAGCAAAACAAACAACAAATTTATGTCCTTCTTATAAAAGTAGAAAGATGATAAAGAAGTGTTTCTTCCATCCTTGGGACTTTGGAAAATATCTAAGGATACAGTACATTTATAGTAATAAGATCTTGAAGGTTTTTATACAGTCAAATCACCTCTTGGCTTTGACAACGGTCCCTCAAAAGCCACTTCAGCTTTCTCTGAGTCAGTGGAAAACCTTCTAGTGATTTCAAGAGAATTGGATGAGCTTTTAAATGCAGTTATCCAGCTGCACAATTAACAGTCAGAAAAGCACATTCTATAAATTATTTCGCTATTTAGGGATCCATTTAGCATGTCCTAGCAATATCAATTAACTAGGAGAAAAAAATGACTCATCCAAGCCTTCTCCAAACCCACTAAGTCAATATATGACTCATTTTTTGTGGTATGAAAAATGGTCTGCTCAATAAATTCATTCTGGATTTTTATCAGATCATTCAAATTGTACCAAACAGAACTGCAACTGAGGCAAAAAAATTGTGGTCAGAAAGTGCTGAGTTACAGCAGAAAACCAACAGGGGTTAATCTGTCGTAGTGCCAGGTTTTGCCATTTGGCTGAAGACATTATGGCCTGAAGCGGTTTGGGAGTTTTAAGAGATTCCCTAAGGATCAGGTCATGTAGCAGGTCATCTGTATGGCATCACTGCTGAAGGTGCCGGATGCTTGTCCTCACACCCACACCCCTCAGCTCCTCTCTGACAGCCAGAGCAGTCTCCTTGCAGGGACAGGCTCATAGACTGTTTTCAGATTCCTAGTAGCAATGTCCCTGTGCTCCCTTCGAGGAAAAATTATTTTGTAGCCCATAAGAGCTGTGAGACATCCAGATGTCTTTTTCTTCCTGTTTAGATGCATGACGAATAGTTTGTTTTCTTATGTCAGAGGGCTTCTGTGGATAAGTTTAAGAAAGCAAGTGATCAGAGACAATGACTCCCTGCAGCAAGGTTTTTGGATAAGGGACAATATGAGAGGATACACTGGAGGCAAGTTTTTTAGATGTGGCTTAGGAAACAACTTTTCCTTTTTTTGTCCAATCAAAACAGTTGCTGAAAACCTAAATACTTTCAGTAAAATCTGAGCCTCCCAGTTTCCCATTATGCTTAGAAAATTAGTTAATTTAGTTAATCTAGTTTCCCCTTGAAACTAGAAAGATATTTATGCCTAAACTTTCTTTTTGCTTTGTTTTGTTTTGATTCACTTTTGGAAAGAAATAATATCCTAAAACCAGACATGTCTGGATCATTGTAAACAGGGGGACTAAGAACTCCAAAGGGACCTTTTCTGATGCTGAATACCTTTCTTTCATAGATATGAAATAGAAGTTTATCGTGCCTCTTCCAGTGACACAGAATTTTCACACTCTTTCTAGGCCAAAAGTCAATGTTTTAATATGTAATCTGATGTCTAACATCTCCTTTGTTGTAATTTCTTTGTTATGACCTTTAGTATTGTGGAAGCAATCTTTGCACATCTGAAAACAGATGTAACATTTCCTCATCCCTTTTTTTTTTCTCCTGTTAGATAAATAATCCTGTTTCAGTTATTTTTTGTTAATGACATCTTCACTGCCACTCATTTTAATTAATCCACTGGATACTGAATTCATTTGAATTCACTTTTTCTTGGTCTTTGGAGTCAAAAAGCCTACAACATTTTTATCCACTACAATTCTGTTTCACACTCTGAGACCCTACCAATGCAAAATAAAGTAGTATTAATACAAGTTTATATGCCTGATAGTCCGTGCTCTTTTTTATTGTCCCTAGTTCACCTTTTCCCAAGCAGTCTGAGATTGCTGATGGTCAATTGCAACTTTCGTTCACAAAAAGATAGTAGCTGGCATCTTGTACACAAATATTGTGCTCTTTCAGCTGAAAACTGAAACCTTTTTTTAATATACTTTCATTTTTTTTTCCATTCTTTACAGACCACTTTTTCAGTTTGGTAAGATCATCTTGAATTCTAATCCCAAACACCAAAGTTTGCAATCCCTATGATGGTGCGTGCTTTGAGGTCCATCAAAAGTGTTGGCAACTTGAGATCAAATGTGTTCCACCTTGGTAGAGAAAGCAGCATCCTCTCAAAATGCCATAGTCGGACAATTAGTAGATCAATAATAATGTGTGGTTCTGTCTGCAGTTCATTTCTATCGGAAAACGAGCAGGTATGTGTGAAGCATTATATATTTCTATGTGTGTTAATATATTTATGCACCCATACTTATGTGTACATGTGTTTACACAGATTGATCTGCTGCCATTCAACCAGACATTCTCCCAGTTCTCTTCAGCTCATTAAACTCCATAGAAGCCTGCAGCATAGCATTTTCCTGGAAGTCAGAATGAAAGTGGCACATGTCTTAGTCCGGCTACCATTTTATTGTTTGGCAAGTAGAGAAATATGAATGTAAGCCATAAATTGGTCTGCTAACATTTATATGAAAATGACCTCTAACCACTTTTAAACAGATACTGTTTGTAAACAGAAATTGCTACTGTTTGGATACAAATTTTAGTTCATTCACGCTCCCCATTTTTTCTGTGTTGTATTTCATAGGTAAAGAACTGTGAGTGCTAAAACTCACAGCCTACTTAAGCAACATTTAAATGCCAGTTCTTCTGCGTATTTTATATTCTTCCTTGTGTAATGCAAACTATGAACACAGAAAATTCAGTACTGTCAGGTACTGTTCAGTTTTATGATAAAGTAATGCCTCAAAATAAAACTAAATAATACTATTGATCTTACTTTAACATACACATTCCATATTCACAAAAACTACCACATTAGTTACTGAACTATGAATATAAGTCACATTATAATAATTCTATTGTCTTATTTTCCTTGCCAGGATTAAGATACTGATACATTCCCATTCTGAATCAATTTCAAAATGAAAAGAAAACTTTTGGGCTTAAATTTAGAATGGTCTCATAACTTGATTTTTTTTTTTTTAATAGAAAATCTAAAAGTGTTTCCACTTGAGAAAATATACGATTAAAAAAAACCAAAAAATCCTTTATTTAATAACCCTTGGTTCCAAAATGGTGCTTTCAAGATTACTGGAAACTAATATGTTTGATTTGTTTTTTAGTTTTGTAATTATTAAAGATAAGGATGTAAAAACTGCTTGGAAAAATATCTCCAGTAAATATGTTTTAATCCAACTTGAAGATAAATCTTGTGCTATGCTTAGAGAATGAAACTTTTTTAAACGTCTTGAAAGAAAGTAGAATTGGATTTCTGTGATTAATGTTTGTTCTGCCCCCTTGTGGTTATAAAGTCCAATAGGGCATAAGTATGATTGTCTATTTTTAAATTATTTCTGACTATTTAAAATCCAAGCCTTTTGTATAGTTTGAATGATGGACTTCTCCCAGAATTTGTATAGACCAAGAGTACAAGGAGAAAAGTTCTGATAAAGATGAATATTCACATATGAACAGTGGATACATGAGGGGTTATGATTCAAAGTATTTTTCCAAAAGCATATGTTTTTAAGTTGTGAAAGGAAGCTCAGAAACTTTAAATGTAAGTAATAATTTATTCCAAAAGTAATACTGATAGAAAAAAAAGTGGAAATAAAGACTAATTTAAACTTTAAGCACAATTTTGCCACTGTGGTTTTACTGATATAACTCAGTAGTAAAGGACGGGTTTTTTCCTGCAAGAAAAAACTATTATCTTCTAATTCATCCAAAGGCAAAATTCATAATGTAATGCTATTATGTTTGTAACAGTGAACTTCTGTATGTCAAATTTTCATTTATACAGACAAATTCTATATTTACTTCATTTAATTCTGGAAAGGTCCTGGAGTTATTTTCTCACAGATTATTTCTTAGCAGATTTTTGATCAAGAGATAATATAGTAGACAAACTCAGAGACTCTCCTGTCAATGATGACATTGTTATTGAAAGACTAAGAATTAACTGGTCTTAAAAAAGAAATTTTCTCATCCTTTTCTGGTTTCTGCTATATCAAAAAGATAAGGCATTATTACAACTTAATCCACCTTCAAATTTTCACTAAAAAATTTATTAAAATATTTTACTTTTATAAATTAGTCATTGTTCATTTCCATCTTACAATCATTAAATGATATTATTTTAAATTTTTGTTTGAGTTAAGAAACTATTCTTATTAGTCCAATATTTCCCCAAATTTGGCCCCATTGCTCCCAAATTTAACAACTTTTTTAAAAATAACACTTCAAAATTAACTATTTTTTTATCTTTTTCCTTTTTTTTAATGGAGTTGTAAATTCTGTGATTTTCTATAAAACAATTTTCACTACATACAGAATGTTAACCCAAGTCTCCCTCATGCATACACACACATCTGTAGAATATACAATATCAAAGTATATATAACTGATTTTTTTTTTTGTAAGACATATATATGTGTCCATATTTTTAAATCCAAATCAAGTCCTGATATGTACAACCTTAAAAGGCACTGAGGCAGTTGATTTATACAAAAGGCTTTGGATGGATAGGTATAATTCTATAGTCTGTAACCTGACTGAGCTCAAACACCAACACGCAGTCTCTACAAACTAGTAAGTTTTCAGGTTTTTTGCCAAGACAAATGTGTCCTCTAGGACCAAAGTCCTTCTTGCTGGTGTTCTCTTCAACCCAAGTTAGGAGCCTTTTGGCTTAATACAGTGACAGCTGTCTAAAGGAAAAAGTTTCTAAGATAATCAAACACCTAAAAAACAGAAAGCCTGACCAAAGGAGAGGTTTCTGTTGGTGTCGTAATTGTAAGAAAAGTTGGAACATGATCTAGGAAATCATTAGACTGGAGAGTCAAAGTCTTGTTCAGTATGCATTAAGAAGTAAGATTCAAATTTTTATTCACAGAATATTGCCGACCTTGCATACAGAATATAGGTCCTTATTTCAGAAACGAATGTCCATGGTGACTACACTCACGAAAAGACTGATTTTTGCAAAATGACCACTGTAATGGTCCTTGGAGGCAACTTATGACATAGCGAGGCACCAGCTTTAGAGAGACTTGAAAATGTGTATGTTTCTTCTACTAATGATTTTTAATACACTGTTTAATGTTAGTAGAGTTCCATAAAGATAGGTAGCAGACTGGCAGAGTAAACACAACTTGAAGAGTCACAATTTCACTGTTAATAGCTTTTATTAGCCCAAATGCCAACAAGATATTTTGCATAAAAACAAAGGAAGTCTGCCACTAATGGAAATAGCACTCATTGGCACCAAACTACTCTGAGGGAGATTATAAAGTATATGCAGAAACAGCAGAAAATGTTAGTCTGTCCTAGTTAAATGGTTAATTGTTCAGGAAATACGAATCTGTTGGAAACGAGGCATCAACAGTTCTTTATCTCATGGACATTGCAATTTCCTACTCATTATCTGCACCTCAGATAATTCATGCCTGTTAAAATGATGTTGCTCTGAATAACTGCAGATAAATCCTTGTGGGATTCACAAAGAATCTAGAATAGGGAGATCTGGGACTACTGGAAAGTGTGGCATCTAGAGAAATTTGTGTAACATGAATGCATTTATAAAATGAATTGATGCTGAATTTGGGAAGAGGGAAGGATAATTTATGGGTTATATAAGTTATAATGTGGTGCTTTTTCATCTTTTCTATAGAAAGTGAGTTAAGGTTATGAGGTTTCACAGCTATTGCAACTATTAGGCTTCTGTGAGGCTTATAAAGCAGCTGTACAGCTTGCTTCTTTTCTAGCTGTTTATCTGCCCACCATAGAGCATAGTGGTGTCAGGCTTTTTAGAGTACGTAGTTAGTTGTATGTTTTTGTATTCATCTAATCTAACGTATTTCTAATGAACTCTTCACTGTGAAATTGGTGCTTTCTTTAGAATAAAAAGAGTAAGTCCTTGGAATTCCTGCCTGCTTCATGAATATTTAAGCTTTTATGTTCTTGCATTGGTTTTGTACAACAGCTTTGGGTGTTCCCTAGCAAGACTCCCTACGTAAACCTAAGCAAGTGAATGACTTACGGTGAGGCAGGGTTTGAGGATTTCTTAAATATATATTTACATCATTAAAAGATGAAGTCAATGTGTTAACATTTCATTTCCTTGCTGTACATTTTTTGTGTTTGAAACAATCTGATCTACTCATAAATACATCCAATGTTCTACCCTACATAAAATACATATTCTTCTTACTATTTTAAATCCTCTCTTCCCAGGCTATAAGCTTTTTTTTTTTTTCCTTGAATCATTCATCTGCTATTTTTATTATGTGTTAACCTTGTAAGATGTTTTAACAGATGTCTGTAGAATAGCAAGTATCATAGATTCACAAATTGCTTGACTGGAATGGGGGACTGGGGAACAGCTTCTTCCCTTCTAGCACTGAGATAAAGTTATGTAGCTAGCTCTGTGCTTCCCCCTTCCTCTGGAATAGATAGTTTATATTAATTTCTTTATTGTTATATAGGGTAAATTGATTACATTTCTATTCTTGAGAAGTTTTGGTGAAACATATAGCATTATTTATAGGTGTGAGATCATAAGATATTCCTGAGTCTATATGCTATGTACATATTGTAAGTGAACTAATTTATTATAATTTTATTTCCTTTGGTTAACACCAAGCCTCCATTGACGTGCAAGGTGGATTCAGTAAAACATTTTAACAGACGGTAAAATGGATGGTTGCCCTCTGGTGTCACTGTATGTGATGAGGGCTTAGCTGCATCTTGTCATCACAGTAAATATGTTCTAGAAACAGCTGGCAAGAAAGAATCATAAAAAAAAAAAAAAAAAAAAAAAGAGAAACATTGCAATACAATATAGTACTATACTGATTAGTAAGGACCATTAGCATGCAATATCAAGATGATGACATGTATTTAAGCACATCATTCTGGAGTCTCTGTCGTCTACAGCATAAACTCAAATGGGACTCGAAAGATCGCTCCACCAGCTCCACTACTTGATAGCAAAAGTCATGGAAATTATTTTTAGAAGGCTGAACTGTTGCTACCATATACAATCTCTCCCCAAGCAGCATACCAGAAAATCTCAGGATTCATCTTTCTCTGTGAAAGTCTTCTGTGCTGTCTTATTTACTGGAAAGATAACAGCTTACTTTTTCTTCTTGGTATAAAAGATAATTGTCAACACTACTGAAAGAACATACAGAATATTTTGAAAAACATGGAATTGTTTATTTTTGCATGTTGCCTACACCGACATAACTGAGATATTTATGAGAAATCAAGAGAATTAGAGTCAGATTCACTGAGGAAATCTGTTCAACTCTTTTTGTTGGAATAATCTGTTGAGAAATAGCACATCATCTTTTCCACAAGGAATAAAAAAATATTTCAGTGCAAGTTACATGAATTTGAACAATAATAAGCTAACACTATCTTTATTTCCAAATGCTTTCAAATCTTCCTTATCCTTGAAATTTGTTTCCTAACTAAATTTTAACAAGCAGGACTTGTTATTACACTGCCTTCTACTGAAGAAGTGCCATTTCTAATTAATTTCCTCGACCTAGTGCTGTATTTATGTCTAATGGTTGATGATGCAGTGTAGGGCAGTTCAAACTTTCTTAGCCAGCTGTAAGAACTATATCCTTTGTTTGAATTCACTATTTTCTGGACTATATTTGGAATAAGCTATCTTTAGAATAATCCTATCCACATTATGCTGCCAGTAGAAGGTTAAGCACGAGTCACAATTTATGACTTACACCCACTAACTCTCTTCAAGCCTATGCTATGACCTGTGAACATTCAGTTTCTCCTATTAATTCAGAACTCCTGATGAATTATGATGATCCCAAAGTATGAGACTGCCTGGCGCACAGAAGCTAAAGCATCTGATCACTATATTAATCCTATCTGTACCTAAGACCTCCTTAGATATGCCTCATTTCTACTACATTATGAAAATTTACAGAATTTGCACAATTGCTCTCCTATTTATTTTCCTTTCCTAATTGTTTCTTTCATAATAGTGCACCGTCCTTACTCAGATCATAAATTTATTGCCATTTACAACAAAGCAATTACATTTTTTATTTTGAAATTTCATCGGTTTAACTGTAAATGAAACTCCATAGAAAACCTGGGAAGAGTGATTCTTAAGGACTATATATATCACTAAAACTAATGGGTATAGCTTGTCATCAGTTGATTGATATTAGTGAATCACAATTTAACTCAGTAGCTACAAACTGACTTGGTGCATTAATATTTGCAGAGTCAGGGCCTTAAATTTAAAAGGCTCCTGCAGACGTAGGATTGTGAAACTCCATTCGTTAGTTTTCTGAGAGTTTGAAATGTATTCACCTTTTATAATGCATTCTAAGCTCCATTAAAAAGAAAATGTTGTGAACAACAGTGTAGTAAGTATTCCTGCTTTGACAAGAAGACTAGTAAAATAGTCTAATAGACTTTCTTCATCAGTAATTTGTGTCATTCAGTTAATTGTGATAATGTAACTAATTACATAATTTTAAACTGATTACACCCGTAAACATTCCCTACTCAAAGAGTTTATGCACTCTGACAAATTAAACAAGCTACTGATAACAGAAAATGAACCAACTACTTAAGTAAAATCTATTTTCATGTTTTGTTCAGCCATTTCATCAGTAATTCTTAGAATCAGTCAGAAATGTACATTAAAATTTCCAAGTTTTGAAAAGAAGATTTTCTTTTTCTCTTTCTGAAGGTTGTGAGGGTTTTGGTTTCAGAAGAAGTATTGATGCCATAAACAAAAAAAAAAAAACCAAAACAACATTTTTAGGTTAGGTATTGGCATAGTATCTCTAAATCTCACACAGTATGCCATAATCTGCCCAACCAAGTAGATTATTTCCCTTAGCATATATCAAGTATGTCAGCATACAAAGACTAAAAGGTTAATAATTACAAGTTCTTTCCTAGGGAATGAATTGTAAATCAGTTGCATCTGGGATGGATTTAGATAGACTTTATCACATATAAAATTTCTGTATTTAGCCCCTTAGGAAGCAACATTTGCCTGTATATGACTGTAGTCCATAGCTTTCTCATTGTTGAAAGAAACAGACAATAAATAGAGTGACTTTAAAAACTCCATACTGTTTTATTTACAGTCTACTTACCTTCAAGATAGCTCTAATTTAGGTTAAAATGTGCTGAGAGTTGAAAGCCAGATGGTTTGTCAGAAAGTTGGTTTTCTAAAGCTGTCTGTATTTTGGATATTAGTTTATGACATTTTGATTTTTGTTCCTTTTTTGTTATTTGCCCTCTATTAATATTTGTATAGATTAAAATTGATTTTATCTTTTCATTACTATGTAAAAGGATGGTTTTTGTTCAAATATTATTTTAAATATTTCTGAGTTCTCTAAATGTAAGTAATCTATAATATTTATGCTCAAAAGTGAATTTATTATTTTATCTCACAAGATAATTTTAAGCACATTTAAATTCATGCTAACGTACTTCTTGAGAATGTGTTATATATTTAATGATTTGAAAGCTTCAAAGGCTTTCAGATTATATTTCTGATGTGAATTTACAATGATTGTCTGTATTAAACATTTTTAATACAGAATCACAGAACAGTAGAGGTGGGAAGGCATCGCCTACTCCGGTCCCATACTTAAAGCAGGGTCGGTCAAAGCAGATTGCTTAGGATCATGTCCAGTCAGGCTGTGAATACCTAAGGATAGAGAGTCTAGAAGTACTCTTGGCCAGATACAGTCTTGGCCATCCTCACAATAAAAGACTATTCTTAAATTTGAATGGAATTTCCTGTATTTTAACTTGTTCCTACTGCCTTTTGTCCTCTCACTGGGCACTAGTGAGAACAATCTTGTGGTATGTGCACTAGATTTGTATCTATCTTACCCTTCTGTGCTCTAGGATGAACTGTTCCAGCTTTCATAGCATTTGCTTTTATGATAGGTGCTCCAAGCTGTTAAACATCTCAGTCACTTCACTGGATTTGCTTCAGTAGATCTCACTCTCTGTTTCACTGGGGAGCTCAGGATTGGAAGGAGCACTCCAGATGTGTCTCACCAGGGCTGAGTAGAAAGAAAAGACCTTCTTCAACTTGCTGGCAATGCTCTGTCCAGTCTGTCAAGGTCCCTCTGAACACAGAAGTGTAACTCTGTGTTGTACCAGACACTTGTCCCAGTTTTACATGATCTGAAAACTTGCTGAGGATGCACTCTGTCCCATCACCCAGGTTAATGAAGTTGTTAATTGGTACCAGTATTAACCCTTGGGATACATTAGTAGGGACTGTCTTCCAGTTTGACTTTCTGTTACTTATCACAGCTAATTTTCACTATTCACTTCTCCAGACCATACTTCAAAGCTTTTCTATGAGGATATTATTGAAGACAGTGTCAAAAAACATGCTAAGATGAAGATAAATAACATTCATTTATCTCCTCTCATGAACCAAACCAGTCATCTCATCATAGAAATCTATTAGGTTCATCATGCATGATTTTACCTTCATAAATCCATGATGACTACTCCCAGTCACTTTGCCCTTTGAGTGTTTGGAAATGGTTCCAAGATTATTTACTCTATCACCTTCCTGGGGACTGAGGTGAGATTGACTATCCTGAAGTTCCCTGGCCCTGCCCTTCTTGAAGATAGAGGAGATATTTCCTTTCTTCTAGCCTTCAGCACCTTCCTCAGATTGCCACAGATAATTTTAAGTGGCCCCACAGTGTCATTGGCCAGTTCCCTCAGCACTTGTAAGTGTATACTAATAGCTCTGAGAAACCTGGATATGTTCAGTTAGTTTAAGTGTTCCCTAACCTGATCCTCCTGCACAGATAGTGTGTTTTCCTTGCTCCAGACTTTTTCACAAGTCTCAAGGCCTGAGATTCAAGAAGAAATCATTGAGTATCTCAACCTTTTCCATCTCCTTTGTCATCAGGAGTCTGACCCTTTTAGCAGTGTGCCCACATTGTCCCTAGTCTTCATTTTCTTCTCACTGTGCCCATAGAAACCCTTGTTATTTCTCTTTCTTTCTTAATGTTCTTTTGTATTGCCTATCCAGCAGGTATCTGGGTAGTTAAAAATCCTCATGAGGGCTAGCGTCTGTGAATATAAAGTTTCTTCCAGTAATCAGAAGGCAGCCTCAATTTCTTTTTCCTTATCAGGCACATTGTGGCAGAGACTCCTCCCACAGTGTTATCCACATTGGTCTAAGCCTGACCCATCTGCTGTTAGCTGGCTCATCACCCTTTCCAAGGCAGGGCTCAGTGCATCCCTGATGCTCTCTCATATAGAAGACAACTACTTCTCTTCTCTTCTCTGGCCCATCCTTCCATCCTACCAAGCCACTCTGCCTCATCTGCAGGATCAAAGACACGCTCCTTGGCATCCATGCCATAGGCTTTCTCCTCCAGAGCCTTACAGTTACATTTGATATATACTCCAGATTCTTCCCTGGAATGCAGTAGAAGTTTAGTGAGAGTAATTGAGCACAAGCTGTACCCTCTCCATGATGTCCCAGCTCTAAGACTGGCAAACAGCAAAGCCTCTGAGAAGAAGGCTGATTTGGCAGTCGGAGAGCTCTGTCTCCTTCAGAAGAGAAGCTCCTATCACAATCCCTTGGTGCATCTGCTGGTGCTGCTGTCTCAGCTGCTCTGGTGGACACAGTTCCCAGATGTTCACCTGCAACCCAGGGAGGGTTGGAGCTGTTCTGATGCTAAAACCCTTCAGCTTCCACAGTCAGGGGATGTTCATCTCTCAATACCATAAGAACACCTCTCTCCATGGGTACACTTGGGTGTTGAGATTTGACTCACACATGCATGTGGTCCACATCCTCCATGCCAGCCTTGGTGCTATGCAAGCTGCTGCCCTTCTCCTGCAGGCCCCCTGGCTGGGGACACAAGACTTCCTGATAGGAACTGTCTCTTGCAGACAAAGGTGCATCTCCTCCAAGCCCAGCAGGAGGTTACTGCTGTCCCCACAGTTCCAAACCTGCTGAGTTGCACCCTTTCTCTGAGCTGGGTTGAACCAAGTCCTCCAACACACCAGGCAGCTGGGGTATGAGGCTATGCAGGGCCCCACAGCCACAGCTGCATGGAGAAATATGGGGACACTGCCCTCTGCATAACTCCTTCTTTCTCTTTGTGCCCCCTTCAGTGCACCCTGCTCCACAAACTGACATAACTTTTGGCTGCCTCTGTGAGCAATATAATGCATTTTAAAGAACTGTATGATTTGCTTGGAGGTAGTGTAAAATGTGACTTCATGTGTTATCTCTTTTACACAAAAACTACAAAAGTCAGTAGTTTACTCCTTAACACTAGTTCAAGCTAGCTTGGATTTTAAAAGTGTTAGTTATAATACTATAAAGCTACAGCAATGTGGCTTCATAACTACTTTTTTTGCTATGTTCTCATTCTAGTTCTTCACTAACATGTTTTATTAGAAATATTTCAAAAGTAGTAGGAGAAATAGGTCAGGACCTGTTTGGTCCTGATAACAATGTAATGACAACAAGGGAGTATCTTATTAAAGTAGAAAATAAAACAAAAACTAAGGTAAAACAAAATTAGGAGTAACTTCCAAGTGTCTCACAGAATTGGATATATCCAGAAAAAAAATTATTTACCGAATGGTTCAAACTTGCCCAAATTATGTCTGATTTCCAAACTAGTTAATGGAGAAAAACAAAATAATTATTCCCCTTTCACATGACAGTATTTGAATCTTATGATATATGGCAGTATACTTTTGCAACTATGATATTTTTGCAAAATGTAAATAATTTATTAGGGAAAAAAACCTAACAAAGTTAAATTACTGCAGATAAGGGGAAATAATTTTCAATTGAATAGATTCTCTACCTCTTCTTGTCTTCTTTCCATCTATACAAACAAATGTAATGTTGCCATAATCACTTGTTATCATAGATGAAGGAAATGCTTACTTTCTTTTGCAAGATACCAGAAAATTGCAATAATGGTCAACATACTGTAGTGACTTAGCAAACTGTTCACAATGTTTTGGACTACAATACAGTCTTTATTACAAAAGTTACATTAATCACTCATTAATTTCTCATAAAATAACTGTTCATTGTCCTTAAATAAGTTAACTTTTTATAACAATTTCTTTTACTATTTAGATACCCCATCCCGATTTGATCTTTTGATCATGCATGAAATTCCTGTTTTCACTGCTAGGAAAAGTATGACTCTCAAACGATATCAAATCTAAAAGATGTTTTTGGTTTATTTTAAAAGGGTTTAAAATTTTATTTTAATACTTCTTTTTGTTGTTGTTCTTGTTGTTTCACAGAATCGCAGAATGGTAGGTGTTAGAAGGGACCTTTAGAGATCATCTAGCTCAGCCTCCCTGATAAAGCAGATTTGCCTAGATCAGGTCACACAGAAACACATCCAGGTAGTGTTGGTAAACTACATTTTAATAACATTTTCTGAGTAGCTCTGAGGGAAAAAAAAAAGATACATTTTAATTTCATTTAAGTTGCTTTACTACTCAGGCTATTTTAAGTTTAATTGCTCTTCTTCTCTGCAAGTTTTTCTAATACCTGTCTTTTGCTATTGTTCATTTTGCTTATTTTTTCTACTTACTGGCTAAATAGAACATCTTTCTCTTGCCAAGCATAAGAGCAGGACCCAATATTGATGTCTGAAGTATTGCACTTGTCATATATGTCCATTTCTGCTTGCTGCTTCTCACTCTTGCTATTCGTCTTTGC
This sequence comes from Colius striatus, assembly GCF_028858725.1. Lineage (NCBI taxonomy): Eukaryota > Metazoa > Chordata > Aves > Coliiformes > Coliidae > Colius > Colius striatus. The sequence goes on along the minus strand of NC_084759.1, from coordinate 100,332,853 downwards.
TCCTCAACACAGCTCCTTGTCCTTATAAATGCCATGTATCTCCTGCACTACCAGATGATCTTACTGAAAGTCCTCTTTACGTGGTCACATTATACAGATTTCATATGGTTTCTTTTAAGGCTATACATTCTGTCCAAAATTCTCTGACAAATACTTTGCAGTATTTGCTCTTACATAACTGTTAATGTTTGCCACAGATCTTTTGTGAAACCATCCTCATAATCCTTAAAAAATGTTGCTGTTAGATAGATGTTCTTTGTTTTATCTTTACTAAACATCATCTTGTTTTCTTTACGTAACTCCAGACTTGGATGATTGGTGGAGTATTTTTTCCACAGTGATTACTTCTGATTAAGAAGTCTCTCAGCATCTTGTTGGTTTTCTCCATGTTTTATATTAGGTCCTGTTGATTTTATTGTCTTCCTTAGATATGTGTCTTTTTTCAAATTAGTATTTTTTTCCTCATGAAATGCTATGCTTCTTCAGTTTTTTACTCTTGCTCTGGTTTCACTTCAGTATTTCCCCGTTGTCAGTCTTCTTGTCAGCATTCCAATCTCCTTTGAGAATGCTGAAGCAACAAGTTCATGTAATTACCTGTAGAGACAATAATCTCTACTGATAAATTATCCCTATTGTCTCTTACAGGGTTACCCATTCCCTTTCTCCTTAATATTTCTGCAGTAATATTATTTCATTCTTGGCTTCACATTTCCTTAAAATTGTTTTTCTATTCCTTTGGCCTCATTCTATAAACTTCCTATTCTTTCTGTGCGTGAAGTGTTTTATGTTTCACACTTTATTCTTTTTTAGATTATGATAATACCCTTGCACTTCAGTAATACTTTTTATGTGAAGACCTATATGCTTTAAAATAAAGTAAAGCCTGTTATGGAAATTACACATCAGCCACCATACAGGAGTTTAACTCTAGACTTCTGCATAAGATGAAAGATCGATTCCTTTATGAAAGCGTTTTTATTAATAGCACTACAGCTCAAGCTGAGTGCCTCCAAAGACGGACTCAGAATGAAAAAAATCTGTGAGCAATTATACCCATCTTTCACACAATTGTTCAGACCAATAGTAATATTAAGGTCTGGAGACTTCTTGCTTTTTATTGTTTTGATTTGTTTGTTTTTTCATTACTAAGTAGTTTCTAAGTGGTCATTTTATGTAATATCACATCCTTTTAGGTTGGCTTCATTCAATTCTGTAGTTAGCTATTTGGCATGTTGTAATACAGTTGTTAAAGTTCATATACTAAAACCTATAAGATTTGTCTACTCCAGCTATTAACGTTCAAGCTTCTAGCTTTGTCTGTTCTAGCTATTTTTACCCTTTAAGCTGCTAGCTCTTAGCTTCAACTAACTTTTTCTACAACAGCTCTCAGTACATTGTAAGAAGTGATGTCTATTATTTCCACACTAGTAAAACGAAACTGAGGTGCTGGAGCAAGCCAATTGACTTCTTGGAGATAAATAAAAAGTTTCTGTCAAGCTGTAAGCAATGTAATGTGGTTTCCTTAGATTTTTTTGAGGGAATTCATGTTTCATTTATTTTTACTGTTCTGTTCATCACAATATGCTTCTCTCACATATATGGTATTTCTATGATTATTATTTCCTATTCATTCACTTATACTAGCCCCTATAAATACTGTATTATTTGCCATTTAACCTTTGAAACCTATTCAGAAAAGAAAATGATACTTTAAGATCTCTTTCAAGCTCTTCATATTGTGACCTTTCTCATGTTCAGCATAATAGTCCTTGTATAAGTACAAGGTACTCTTCTGAGTACATATTGTGTTTATATATTTTTGCATACCTTAAAAACTAACAAGCTAAAAAAAAAAATAAAAATTATATAGCATTCCCTTCTGTACATGTATGCTAAAATAGAATTTTAAATTACCTGATGACAATTACACTTCAAGATTGTAATGCAGACATAAGCAGCACTGTCAGATTGATGTACAGATAGTTAACTCTTAAATTGCTTGTTCTCATGTCTCTAACATAAATGTTTCTGAGTAGAGAGCAGGTTACTTAAACATTAATACAACTGATGCCCTTATACTAATATGTATGTTTTAGCCTTGCAGTTACAGGGGTTTTGTTTTAAACTGTTTTTAAATTGCTATGATTAGTGTTGTGTAATGCTGTTCTGTGCTCTTATGTTGTGTGTCTTATAGGAAATTTTCATCATTGCCCTGCTGTTTTTGTTGTCAGACATTGAGCAATGAAGACTTTACCCAATATTTAGGGGTTTTGTGGGTTTTTTTTTGCAAGATCCTTTCAATTTTCGCATGCTTTCACAAATGCCAGCCCTATTCAATTATAAGACATGATTATACTTTCTGCCAATTTAGTGAAGTCTTTGGAGACCCATAATTCCACACTCTTATTGTAGTCAATGCCCATCTCTGCATCAAAAACAGTACAAGGAGCAAACATGGACTGCATTGTACAAATCTGAACTGGTCTTCACAGTATTTTTTTTTTTTAATTTGCCTAAGAAACTTCCCTTCCAGCAAGCAGCATTGCTCTTTCAAAATTATTTTAAAGTCTTTTCCTTTGGAGAAGAAAAGGTAAGGGAAAGGAAAACAAGTTATGTTGTTTGTGTGACTTCTCACAACCAAAGCCACGCTGTGCAACATCATGACACAAGACACCAAATAAAGCAGCCCAAGGTGTTTATGATTAGCAAATAAAGGCTTGACTTTGTCATCCCTATGGAAAAGACTTCCACTTTTCTGCATTAAGAGTCTAATTAAAACCCACATAAGAACAACTTTACTTCAGGATGAATCAGAGCAGCAAAATGTAACTCAGCTTTTTCATTTCCAGACAAAGTCCTTCTTTCAGAAGATGACAAGACAAGGAGAAGCAAATGCTATCACAGAGAGATATCTAATTTTAGCAGCTTATCTAACTAAATTGTCATCAACATTTAACTGAATAGCTGGATTCAGCTGAAGAAATGTGGACTGAAGTCTTCACTGCATGATTATGGCATCCCCATTGTTGCTCCTCAGCTGTAGATGAACACAGAGGATGTGAACTGCTCATGGATAATACGTGCCATTAGTGTATATTTTTGTAGTGAAAGCTTAAACCTGCACAGATACATTAAAACTCAAATTTGAAAGCTGCAAAAAGAAGGGGAAATTTAGAAGCTGCAGGATGTAGTCCTCATGTTTCCATCTATACTAGCTTGAAATATTCCCCTGTTCTTGAAAGGCAAATTGTAATAAACTGGATCTGCTATAAAAGTAAGGAAAAATACACTATCTGATAGAAGAAATATGAAATATAGAAGAGAAAATAATTTATTAATCTTTAATCAAGTCTACTCTGAAATAGTCAATGCTACTTCCAGATGCTCGAATCTTCTTGTCCACTAAACTTATCAACAGCTTTCTTGAAGACAGCACAGGAGATAAAAACCTCAGGATAGCTTCCATACTTTGAAGATAGAACTGATTGTGACCTTTGCTATAGAATTAAGTTCTCTTATAGTGCCTGAGTTTTTTTCTTGGGCAAGAATCACATGCTATTGAATTCTCTGCCAGACCAGGGCAGACGTTCTCCAAAGCCACCAATCTGGACTAGTTTTTTCACAATAAATTCTTGTTCTTGAATTATGAAATTTTTTTGGCAGTGAGCATGTCTTCTTATATCTGGTAGATTCAAATAGCAGTAAAGGCATTGTAAATGGTAGATGCAGTTGGATGCTTATTATACTTCTCTTCCAGTTGCTTTGCATCAGCATCTCTCCTTTTATGGTTATCTTTCCTGAGTCAAAACAAAACAACAAACAAAAAAAAACCCAAATCAAATGAACCAATCAAACGAATCCCAATGTCTCTACATGCTTCTTTGAACAAAATTGTTCCTGAAAAAACATTTTCTTTTTAGTGAGAGAGCATCAGTTCTAGAAAAATGCTTGTTTTGTGCTCTTCTCTTTGAAACTTAGAGAGTATGGAGGCAATATCTCACTACAGAATATGGATACTAAAGGCAACTATTGCCTACCTATGCCAATGCTATGAAACAATAAAATGCAGGAAGTTGTTAGATAAGTAGAAGTGAAGAAGAAAGTACCTACTGAGGTGATAACAATTTTTTAAAGTTTTGAAAGTGTGATTTGAACTTTAATGAGAAATCATCTAAAAATATAAAGACTTGCAGTGTTCTCCTTAATGCAGGTCCCCGCACAGTTCTCCTAAAGGCTCTGTACACCAGTCCATTATACTCCAGTTTATATAACATATTCTATGGCAGAATTAGTTTACACCACTTTCTAAAGTATAGCATTTATTCAGTTTATTCCTGAGGAGTAGCTGGAGCAGTTTGCTTATACCGGATAAGCAGCTTGGCTAAAGGGTGAGCAAAATTCTTTTCCAATTCATAACTGGCCAATGGTGGCCCTTCCCAATAAATCCACAAGAAATCATCTTATTTATTCCAGAATGAAGTCTATGTACAAAGATAAAGACCACTGACATAAATATATTCTTCCTTATATAAGTACATATACATATATAAATATGTATTTATGTATCATTTTTAAGCATAAACCTGCACACATAGTTACATAAAAGCACATGGAGGCACAAATATATGTACATATTTCTCTCTGCCTTAGAAGATCAATATTGAATAGATACAGGATTGAAATGCAGTGTTACAGCTGTGCACAGGTATTCTGTAAAGATAATTATTCAGTAGTAGAGGGAATAGGCTTGTTTCTACTAAGTGTTAAAAATTGTGTTTCTTGTGTCTAATGAAATATTGATATGCTACTCAAAATGAATCATTCTGTTCTGTGACAGATAAACACCAAAGAGTATCTAAACATGTCGTCTTTTCTTCCTCTCAGTATTCTATCCACTTTTTTTCAAACTAACTTCAACTCAGATTCTTACTGCTGCAAAGAAATTAAAGAAAAAGTGATCTTCATGCAGTGCAGTTTCTCTTTCAGTTACTAAACAAGTCACTGCTGTTAGTATTTTTACAGCTTTGGCAACCACTTGTTTTGTTTGTGTGTTAAAGCATGATTACTCCAAGAAATAAACATTCTGTACCAAATTCAGGGAATTCAACAGATCATTCCTACAACTGGCAACTGAAGAGTATCCTTAAAACAAGATGCAAAAATTATGTGTGATTGAAAACAATGTTGTACTGAATGATCAGGGTACCTTCTTGAAAATGACCCTGGAAGTCACAGCTCCACTTTTCTTATTCAGGCACCTAAGGTCAAATATCTTGCAGCAGTTTCTTTTTCTCCTTCTCATCCACAGTTATCTGAGTTTTGATTAAACGTGTTGCTTTATGTTTTACTAGTCTCTGAGATTAGTAATACAGTATAGCAGAAGAGCTACTCATGTGTACTGTTATGGATAGTTAACTTCAATTACAGGACACGCAGCTCCTGATGAGCAGACCACATATAAACAGAAGAATTTGGTTTCAATGGTCTATTTTATGTTTTCTTCACATTTCTTTAATTTCAGAGGAGAAAATTTGTCCTTGCAAATATAACTGCAGTTTCTAGGCTGGAAATAAAAACAAAAAAAAATCCTTTTTGTTCTTATTCTTCAGCAGAAGAGTAACAAGGTATAAATTACAGCCCACCATATATGTTCTAAATTCTGCCAAACTTTTTAATTGACCAATTGTTTCGATCTTTAAATAAAGGGTTTTTTTTTTTCAGTTGAAATGAGTTACTACTCTGGGAATTTAGATAAGTACTCATTTGCACAAATTGCAGTAGGTTAAAGGGCCATTTACTGAGTCAGATACAAGCACTAAAATTGTGCTCGGTTGCTATATTCTCATGAATGGTGGGTATAGTGCCCTTTTAGTTGCATAAAACAAGATGGAGGGCTCCACGTTTTCCATATGTCAATCTGAAGTTGTTGGCAAATATGTGTAACATAATTTTTTTACAGATCTAAGGTCTGTAACTAAATTGCTAATTGAAATAAACTACATTTCATAAACTATTCATAAATTATATTTTATTTCATATAAAGCTGGGCGGGTGTGGAGATATGCATGAGGACAGGAAGGCTCTTCAGAAGAACCTGGACAGGCTGGATTGTTGGGCTGAGGCCAACTGCAAAAGGTTTAAAAATACCAAGTGCCAGGTCCTGCACTTGGGCCACAATTCCACGCAATGCTACAGGCTTTGGGCAGAGTGGCTAGAAAGGTGGCCAGAGGAAAAAACACTGGGGACGTTAATCAACAGCTGGCTGAATTTGAGCCAGCAGTGTGCCCAGGTGGCCAAGAAGGCCAAGGGCATCCTGGCTTGTACTAGACAGTGTGGCCAGCAAGACTCGGAAAGTGATTGTCCCCTTGTACTTGGCCCTAGTGAGGCTGCACCTCAAGAACTGTGTTCAGTTCTGGGATCCTCACTACAAGAAGGACATTGAGGTGCTGGAGTGTGTCCAGAGACAGGTAACAAAGCTGGTGAAGGGTCTGAAGAACAAGTCTTATGTGGAGTGTCTGAGGGAGTTGGAGCTGTTTAGTCTGGATAAGAAGAGGCTGAGAGGAGATATAATCACTCTCTACAGCTACCTGAAAGGAGTTTGTAGCAAGACAGGAGTCAGTCTCTTCTATCCAGTAACAAATGATAGGACACAAGGAAATGAGCTCAAGTTGAAACAGGGACGATTTAGATTGGAGATGAGGAAGAACTTTTTCACCAAGAGTTATTAAGCATTGGAACAGACTGCCCAGGAGATATTTAAAAGACTCATAGATGAGGTGCTCAGACACATGGTTTAGTGGTGGGCCTGGCAGTGTAAAGTTAGTGGTTGGACTTCATGATCTTAAAGGTATTTTATAACTAAGATGGTTCTATGAGTTTTGTATTTGTTTTAGTGAAAAATTCTTAAGTCAATTTTGGGGATAAAGTTAATCAAATGTAAACCATTTTCTAATAGGTTAATTTTCTCACCCCTTTAATTTGTCAGGTATGAAAACCTTTTTACACCTTTATAGAATTAAAAAAATATCCTGGCTAAGAGTTGCATTTTGAAAAAATCAGACTGTTTTTGTACAGTTGAAATAATTTGCTATAATAGTAGATCTTCATGTCATTGGAGAACTGATTCCTAAAGGTACCTTACATGAGACACAAAACAACAGTTTTAGAATTATGCAAGTAACTTAGTTTCTTACAAGAAACTTACAGCTGAAGACAGAAACCAAGTTTAAGAATTAAAATTATAGGAAAAGAATAAAAAGAAACAGATAATATACCATTACCTCAAATATGTACAGTTTGTTCCAGTCAAAGCTACTGTCAAAATATCTTTATTTTTCAATAATTCCTCTCTGTGGATATGAATGTGCACACAAATGCACTGAGGTCCTGTAAGATTTTTTTTCTTTCCTTTCAGCAGATATAGCTCCCAGTTTCCTTCTGGGACGATATATAATATCAGAAATTGACTATAACAGACGATCTGACCTTATGACTTTTTAATTGGAGAGACTGATATGTATTCTAGCCTTTCTCACACCAGTCAAAGAAACAGAAGGTTTCAATTTCTGTTTTTCAGACTATTTCTCCCCCAGTAATCAACCTTACTTAACATAATGGTGTTTGGTTTAGATCTGATTATTTCACCATTAAGTATACATTTTATTTTTCATAGAACAATTTACAGCCAGAGATACCTTCAGTCAAGCAAGAGTATATTGACCTTGCATTGCTTAATATATACACGATGATAAAAGGCAGGGTAAATCACACCATGACAGCATTTTTATGTGGTAGAATAAGACATATGCAAACTCAGAATGAATAAAGAAAACACTGTCTTATACAACTTTTTCAAAGTAGTTGCCATAAAGCTTTGCTAAAAACAGAAACATGAAGAGATTTAAAAAATGAATTATTCTGTCATATGAACATCTGTAATTATCAGCTATTGCTTTTGGAAAGTATCAGACTTTTACCAGACTATCTGCTGCTGGGCTTTTTGATCCATTCATTCAGTTGGCCACCAACATAAAAATAACAGAGAACCAATCAGACAAATTTTCTGTTTTGTCGTGGCAATACCAGTGTTCCTACACCAAACAATGTCTATATATATTTCTAAATTCATTGGGTAAAAAAAAAAAAAAAAAAAGAAAAAATACAACAAAAACATCAAAACCACATTTTACTTAATAAAAGCACAGCAGTCATCGTTGATTGTCTACATAATAGATTAAAATTCCATTAAACATGAATTTGCTAGTCAGGACACTCCATAAAGACTTGAGTTATCTAAGTTAATTTTAAAATTATCCATTTTTAAGTAGGAAAGGGAAGCCTACGTGACCTCCACACAGGTCCTTTACAACCTACTTGTTGGGTTTTTTTTTACTTCTATGATTTGCAGTTGTATTCCAAGCAAACCACAATACCCTTGTCCAAGCTAGAAATGATCAGAAATACACTAAGTGGAATTTTCTGATGAAGCATATCTTGAACGATGTAACTCTGTATTCCAAGAATAAAGCTTGTAAAAACACTGACAACAATTAGAATAAAATTCAAAATCCATTTCCTTGTTTAGCTGCTCAAGGTTATATTCTTCCTAAGTATGAACATACGTGTGTATCAGCATGTACATCGATTAGTCTTCAAGGGGAAGTGTATCTTGTTTCTCAGCTGAGGATTTTCAAACACTAGGTATTTATATTCAGCCGTTTAAGAGTCATTTGCCTCTCAGAATATAAGTAGTAGTACAAGCAGGGAAGTGAAATACTCGCCTCGCTTGAGTGGTAGACTCTTAAGTGAAAATATTGCAGGTGTTCTCAACATATATAAAGCCTTAATTTTCCAGAGGCCTTGACTCTCTATTTACTTTCATGTCTTTTGTGGACATATTCTGTTTTCAAGATTAGTATTTTTTTTCTCTTTTTGAATACTGTGTGTGCATAGATCATGGAACAAAAATTCTATTATTTTTGTATTTAAAGTGGTATACCTATAAAAATATAGATATACAGCTTTGCACCTCAACTGTATAAATAAAATGTTTTAAACACTACAGTAAAAAGAAAGGGTATCTGCTCAGATTTTTCCATCTTTTTTTTTTTTTAACGAAAAATGTATAGATAAGAAGTAGCACATTACCAGTATCTAGACAAAAAGGGATACATTGTTTTTCATAGAAGTCTCCTCAACTCATTATTGCAAACCTTCTGGATGTTAAAGCCAAAGCAAAAACAAAATCTTCAACATTTTCCCTCTCATTTTCTTCAAAAGACTTCCGAGAACTGAATAGCCCTCAGAGAGAGACTGCCCTGTTGACTTTCATGGAGAGGATTATCTATGAAAAAAAATACTCTCAGTTCTGCAAATCTTATTCACTGTGAAGCAAAAAAAAAGTCTGAAATCACACAGGACACCACAGGAGCTGTTGTTCAATCCCAGTAAAGAAAAATCCAGGTATGTGTTTCCAAATCCCATTTATATCACCATTAAAATACTCATCCAAAAATAATTCTATTGAGTTGACCCCTAAGTAGAAATACTGCAAGCAAGGGCAATAAAATAATCAGGAAATGTTCAGTGCCATTATACAATATATTACAGGTTGTCAGCTTCTGATTTTTGAGGCAGTTTAAATAAATGACATGTGAGAAACAGAAAGTTTGGCTTGAAGTCATACATACTGTTAATGAGATTTTGGCAAATATAGATACATTATTTATTAAAGTATCTTGACAAATATGAATGTTGTGGCCAAGATTTCTAGAATTCTTATTCTGTTTGGTTTTCTTTTTTGTTCTACAGATCTAACCCAACATGTGAACTGTAGAAATGTACCTGAAGGAAAATGGATATGTGGCCCACCCAGACTTTGGTTATATGAGACCATAAGCTGCATGAGGCTCAGTCACAGGCCTCAGATGCAGACCTCAGACTTTAGCTATATCAGACTGAACAGTGGACCTGAAGAATAGTCAAGGACAAGTTGCTTATTAGAATGTAGATATGAAGGCAACTGTGCATGTGGGAAAGAAACTGTATAAGCTTAGAATAGAAATTAGATAGAGAAGGAATTAGGTAAAAGAATGTAGAAACTGCTGCAATCAGGATACTAACATAGTTAAGCTTAACAAATCATATTCTGTTATTAGGCGCATGAACAGAGCATCATAGACTGAGCTATCCAAACAGAATACATCATGTATTTAGAAAAGAATAACATGTATAATGTGATTGAATGCTAAAATAAACAACTTCTGCATTAATCATATTGGTCTGACACGTGGTCCATGAATCCCGTCCCGTGAGGTGGTCCCTGCAGTGAACTAGAGTTGTACTCTGCATCATCATGCCATGTTCTATAACCTAGTTCAGTGAGCTTCCTGTCTGTTTTTATAGTGGAGGCTTAGCACATATTTCCTGCATCCTCAGATCATCAGAAAGGTGTTTGTTTTTCTTTTTTTTTAAGTACATGCTCCAGTTCAGTAGCCATGTTACCACTGTGGATGATAACTTGGGGCAGAAACATATTTTGAGTACCTAGCTAATGTGAAAGTCTGACCAACCCATGATCTGCAGTTGAACAATAAACAGCAAATATGGACTGAAACTCCAAATAGCAGGCAAATTATTTTTTTATGGTTATCAAAGGATGCTAAAGTAGCAAAATTATAATCAAGACCACTAAGGGAAAATACCAAGAGAACCACTAACAACTCATCTAAAAAGTTTAAGAAAAAAAGGAAGGAAGAAAGGAAGAAGAGAAGAGGAGAGGAGAGGAGAGGAGAGGAGAGGAGAGGAGAGGAGAGGAGAGGAGAGGAGAGGAGAGGAGAGGAGAGGAGAGGAGAGGAGAGAAGAAGAGAAGAGAAGAGAAGAGAAGAGAAGAGAAGAGAAGAGAAGAGAAGAGAAGAGAAGAGAAGAGAAGAGAAGAGAAGAGAAGAGAAGAGAAGAGAAGAGAAGAGAAGAGAAGAGAAGAGAAGAGGAGAGGTAGTGCGGAAAAATAACAAAAATATACTGAGACATGGACATCAAAAGTCAAAAGTGTGTGTATCACCTTGAGAAGAGATTTATTGTGTAGTAGCATATATAACACAGGATAAGGTTGATTGCCCTACCCTAAAAATGGGCTGAACCATTACTTTGATTAGATCCACCTCATGGAAGCAAACAGAAGTATCTCTTATCATTCTATGTAAGACTCTCAAAAAATTATTTTATTACTGCAGATGTTACTGCTTGAGATGGTAAGAGGAACCTATTTTAAGTGGCATTTCAAACACAGTATGATTTGCCAGAATCCAAGAGCCATTCTTTTTACTTTACTAGACTTTTTTCTTTATAATTTCCAGTTTTCCTAGAGCTTATTAGTAATTATTACCATTATTTAAATTCATCACACATATAAAATGCAACTCAAGAGTTCATACTGATCATTATTTACAACTGCCTGGAATTTCACATCAAGGATGCTATTAAGAAGAAAAAAGGAAAAAAAACATTTTTATGTTTCTTGTGTGTAAATGTTGCTAAGTGGAAATATAGTTGGCAATTAGTGTAAAGGAAAAACCATGAACACATCTTAACACCTAGTATGGCTGCTATCTGTGCCATCATAGAAGTCACTCAGTAGGAGGAAAGGTTCCCGAGGTAATCAGGATGAAAAAAAGAAGAAAATATTACATAAAGATTTAAAGAATTCTTTCCCTTGCAGTTTGGGAATCATAGAACAGTCACAGAATCACAGAAAGCACCTCTTCTGAGACAGGAAGGCACCTCTTGAGATTCTCTAGTCTAACACTCCTGATCAAGAAGGGTCAGTCAAAGCAGGTTTTCCAGGGCTGTGTCCACTCAGGTTTTGAATATCTCTAGGGATAGAGCCTCAACAACCTCTCCAGGAAAACATCCTCAATTTGTGCCCATGGTCTCTTGTCCCATCACTGGGCACCACTAAGATTCTTAATTCCAACTTCTTTCCTATTCTCCATCACCTATTTTTCCACACTGATAAAATCCTCCTCAACATTTTCTGTTCCAGGTTAAACACTTCCAACTCTCTCAGACTTCCCTCATACATCAGATGCTCCAAGCTCTTAAACATCCTCATGGCCCTGTACTGGACTCACTCCAGTACATCTCTGCCTGTCTTGTACTGGGGAACCCAGCACCGGACTCAGCACTCCAAAAGTGTCTCAGTTATCATTATTTTATGGTCTTTTCCACCAACATAGAGTGTCTTTTTCTTTCAGTAAGTACCCTAGCAGACAATGGCTCTGCTTCTATATCTCCCTTCAGTGGGTCCTGATATCTTGCATTTATGTGAGTAGACAGAACAATCCAGTCCTAAACCAGTTTTTAATTATTTCTACAGGTTTTGATTATATTCTGTTGAGTTGCTAAACTGAACAACAAAACTGAAAATCCTCAAGAAAAATAAAATAAAATATTCAATTATCTCTTATATTTTTTTTTCCTTTCTAATTCTCCTTTTGACAAATATTGATCCTTCCCAACCCTGTGCCCTTTCTTTTTTTTTCTAGGAAGTACAAGTTAGCACAGCAATATATACAGTACACTGATTTCTCTTGCTTGTCAAAAACATAACTGATGATTTCATCAGTGTTATCGGCAGAGTTGTTGCAAAACCAGGATTTCTTAGCTTGTTTTCTCTGATGGTCCTGCTTCTTCTCTAGCGATGTAAATATTCTGCAGCAACATGCTTTGTCTGTGGCAACTGTGAGATTTTAAAATGTTTTTTCTATTTTCAAAGAATGTATCTAGGACTCAAAGGCTTCCACCTATGAAGCTGTAAGACAGATTTAATATAATTTTTATAATATTGTTAAATATTCTGTTTAAATTACAGTAGAAATTTTCAGAAGGAGGAACTGAGCTTAAATCTCAGTACCAATCTCATTTACTGTGCTTCTAGCTGTTATGGAGCACAAATAAACTATCACTGTTGAACAGTCCAAATTTAAAGAGCCTCAATATACACAAAGATATCATATGTACCTGAAAACAGGAACTGAAACACTTGGAAACTAGATCTTTGAGGGTCTCATTTTACAAGTATTTTAGTAGAAAGAGATCTTTACGCTTTCACAGGGCCAGGCAGGCTTTGAGAAGGTTCAGGTCTGCTCACATAAAAGAGTTAGGAAAATGCAGACCTTCATATATTTTACAGTTTATTTCCCAGATAGATTTGAAGGTTAAATATCTTTCCAAGGATGGTTTTCCTTGTATAGAGATTTTTTAGTGCCCTACATGATTTAGTGCTCCATAACTATTGCTCTTGATATACTATTAATACAAGTAAAAAAAAAAAAAAAGATGACTGATTGAAAAAAATCTCTGGAAAATGATGTATCTCCAAAGTAAAATCTTATTTTTTAAGATATGTCAAAACATCCTGACATTTGCAAACTCAAATGGTTATTTATTAGAAAGTATTAATTACTTTAAAAATCTGATCAAGAAAGCAATGAAAAATGAGTTGTGGTTCTGCTTAAGGGTCTTGGAAATGTATTTAAATTTTTTCCATAAGGACAGTTTTCATTTTAAATTATGGAAGATATGCACAGCACTGCAATCTCGCTTTGCATTGGGTTGAAAGGTGACTAAGGTAGTTGGTGTTGAAAAAACACTACCTGTGGATATGAAAATAAGTCAACATAAATTAGAAGTTCATTCTCATTTGTAGTACTGTGCTTAATTCCTTACCTTACTAAAAGTTATAACAGAAATTGAAGGATAATGCAAAAAAATGTAAGAAAGACAGGAAAGAATGCAGATGAAATAATGAATAAATTGGTATCACCTCATTTAGAAAAGACGTGAGAGGATCTTTACTCTTTTAATACAGCATATAGAGAAACCCAACTGAGCACTTATATTTCAAAACTCATCAAATTCAAAACTAATGAAAGAAAATGTTGTGTAACTGACAGAGCTAACCTTTGAAACTGCTGGTTGTATCAAGATGTTAGAAGAAATCAAGAGCTCATAATATCTCAGTAAAGGAGCAGATGTCTCCTCATGAATAAGAACTTCTGAAGTTCTGGGTCTGAAAATGAATCAAACAATGACTGTTAGTATAAACTATAGGGTTTAGATCACATGGCTTTATAGCAGTCTGGAGTTTAAATCCACATTCTTTTGGATTTTCTAACATTGTTTAGTCAATAACCTCTTCCTGAACTCACACATGAACACTTTGATTGTGAACTTTCTTCCATGTTGAGACCTGGAGACGCAGATTCATCTCTTTAATCACCTCAAGAAATCAATATACTCAAAATTCTATGTGTTCCCTTTCCCCCAATCTTATTTATGTATATAGACTTAATTCTAAGTCCTCCATAAAGGTTTCACTGGCTGTTGATTCTTCATATCAGCCATAAGACTTCTTGCTCAATTGTACCACAGACAACAATTAAAATACAACAATTAACAAGTTCCAATTAAAGCTGGGACAATGATTTGTATTGGGATAGTCAGATGGATCTGAATCCCAGATGTTTTATTTAATTTTTGCAGCAATTAAAATGTGCAGCCCATTTATAATCACAATATAGAACTGTAACCTAAATGTGTCCATAAACTCTGTAATTTTCACATTATGTCTAATATTATATTCTATAGATAATCTTTCTTTGGTCTGGGGTTTTGTATGTTTTCAGTCTTTGATGTTAATGAAAGTATGGATGGCTGAATAAGTGTGATTTACATTTTGTTCTGAATGTATCTGAAATTCATGATTCAAAGCACTTCAGAGAACAAGTTTCACAGTCACAGAACAGCAACTTTGAAAGGTCTGTGCTTTGCACACACAATCACTTTAAAAACAACTGCTCTTCAAATTCTCCCCGTGTAGCAACCATTCTTTGCTATTCCACCTGCTGAAATAACTTCAGAATATCTTGTCTGGCAAAACTTGTCTCTAATTCAGTGCTGCAGTAATAAAATATTCTAGAAGGTGCCTTCAATTAATTGATATTGCACTTAACTACATAGTAGTACTTGCATGATCTGGTAAAAGAGTTTATGGAAGAATAATATTTATCTAAGAGATGGTAACAAATGGCTAGTAGGACTTCAGTAACCAAAAGTAGGTATTTAAACTTGTCAGCCATGAAGGGGACAGTTGCAATGAGTTAAGGAAGCATAGTAATTTATGAAACATTGCTGAGTAGCATCCACAAGATGCTACCCCTAGATTAAATAAAAAAAAAAAAAAAAAAAAAAAACCAAAAAAAAAAAGGAATCTTGGCTCTGGAAATTGGATTGAATAAAACATGGCTAACTAGTAAGAGAGAAGAGTGCTAGAGGGAGGGGAAAAAAAAAAGGTATGTGAGGGTGTTCATAAGTAGATCATAAAAGAGGTAAAATTACACAAGTGCCATGTTGCTGAATATGTAGGTAGTTCCAGTTGAGTCAGTTGGAGCACTTTAGCATTGGCAGTTACATTTTCAGGTGAAATAGTCAATGTGTCCATAATCTTGCCCAAATATCTGAATCTGATAGTGACAGGATAATAACTGTTGAGAACTCATGTTTTTTGAGTGACTGATCTGAGAAGAGGAATACAGTCACACATTTAGAAATGTGGTAACCTGGAGGATATGAAAATCTGCCCATAAACTTCAGATGAGTTATCTTGCCTCATCTCTCAAATGCTGCACTAAATACAGCAGCGTACAATGCTTCCTTCAGATGTATAAATTCAACTTATTGATTTCTTTTGTCAGCATAATGTTCTATATTGTAACCAAATTAACCCACTGTATTTTGAGCAACCTTGCTATCTTTGAAAATTAAGCAGCTGTCTTTACCTGGACAAAATAGTTTTATACATGCCCTTGTTATTATAACAAAAAATGCTAGAAATTATCCTTCCTACATAAGTCTCTTCTTAGAATCTGAATAATTTCAAGACTGTTTCTCTAAAAGGAAGGAGAGTTCTTTATTTAAAGTGACTTGAAACAGAATAAAAACAATATTTTTGACTCTTTCTCATAAAATGTTAATACAAAACGTTAGCAATTTTAGATCTTTATGAAAGTCTCTATAAGATGTTGAGAACTTGAAGCATAATAGTGGTGCAAACATTTATGAAACTGTCTTTTGTTTATTGTGCATCATTTCCTCACAACAATAATGCTGTTGTTCACTGTTGTATAATTTATCTTAGTGCCACTTTAATTGTGTTTTCAGTGTTCATAGGAAAGCATCCTATTTGGGATAATTACTCACTTTGGAGATGATCAGCAATTTGGTTCATGAGTGCCTCTGAAAATTACCCTGTCTGCAGAAGGCATTTTCCTGCAAGTGTAACATACTGGGTTTTAAAGAAGGGTTATTTTGTCTATTCTCTTTTCCTTTCCTTCTCCTTTCCTGTCCTTCAAAAATATTTGATGATTGTTTTAGGACATGCCACTTTCCTCTCAAGTCTTCACCAGTTATTTCTAGACATATGATCTCTCTATGCTTTCCTTGTAACTGTGCCATTATCCTAAGCTCCCCTAAAATTCTCAGCTATTTTTAAAGTGCTTCCTTAACATCTCAGTTTATGTAAGACAAGTAAGCAAATCCAAGTGGATCTCTTGGCAACTTCGATGTCCAAAGGAAAATGTACATTTCAGTATAAATATCCATTATGAAATCATCACCAAGACTTAAGTTTATTTAATAACATTTGCATTGAGAAAGCAATCATCAGTCAATTTAAAATAAAGTCATCCTTGCAAAAACACTGTGGACATTTTTCTTGACATGTCACAGCAAGTTTACAGATCTCTGGTTCTTGTAAACTGACTTCAGTTATGATAGCTTAAAATTCTGTTGCCAGAGCCTAATTTTCCCACTTTTATTCATACCAACTGATAGACTACTGTATAAACAATATCACTGAGCAACACAGATATGTAGCATAAGGGAAAAATAATTCCTTTTGCCAATTTCACAGGTAGTAAAACTTTGTAGAAGAAAAAGTGCATATGCTATTGTGTGACAGATAAATGATGAGGAACTTATGGTTATAGCCACTTAGATTCTGATATCTTAACAGATCTAAGGTACTAATCAAACACATATAGAATATTAGGTAGTATTTTCCCTCTTTTCCCCTGAGATTTTTCCAGGAAGTGTTTTCAGTCCCTGGAGTGAACGAGAACATATTGAAGATCGATTTCCTCACTTTTGGAAGAATTCGCCTAACAGAACAATGATTAGACTTCTTGATGTTTCATCTCTTGGCCATTCACATGGGATAGCACTCACCGTAGTTTATTTCTGGTCTTATTTTAAAAACTCACACAGAATGAAAATGCATTTGTTCTCTGTCAGCATGTTTGTTATGCATGTGATACTATCCAGAAATCATGTTTTCTAATTCCCTAGTCTAAGTACAGCCATTACATTCCATCTCTGGTTTCTTCACAGTAAACAGCTCACTCTTTAAAGAAAAATGCTATTAGCCACAAAGTGCCAAATACTACAAGTGTCTTTTTAGTGTTTTACAGCACATATTTTGGTTCATTTAATGTATGGTCACAAATACTAAGAGTCCTATAGATACAGATGCAGAAAAACTGAGCACTTTTTCTGCAAATCTCTGTTTTTGTGACATCAGTGTGATATGCTGCTGCAGTTCACTATGATACACTTTTTTACAGATCTTTTTTCTGTAACAAATGAGTTGCTCCTTAAGCAGTAGAAACAATGAAGTCCTGCATACTTATGTACTTTGTCCCCTCCTCTCCATCACTCTACTGCATGGTCTCAGGATCTGTGCATAGACATTTTGAGTGGTAAATGTGACAGAGTATTTGGAGATACATGTATACAGACCAACAAACCAGGTGCTGCCTTTTCCTTCAGTGAGGTCTCTGTATTTCACAGTAGTATTAAAAGAATGTGATTATCTTTATGATCAGTATCCATCTTTTGTTTTACTCCATTGCTTCAGAGAGGCAAAGAGAATGTTGCATTTTTCCTTGAGAAAAGAAACTGAAACTAGATTTCTCCAAATCCTGTAGCAATGTGGTGTCTACATGGCAGGCTCTGTTCATTGCTGCAGAGAAGTAATTTAGTAATTGTCTCAGGACGAGGAATCACAGAATCCTAAGGGCTGGAAGGGACCTTGAAAAATCATCTAGTTCAATCTCCCTACCAGAGCATGGCCACCTAGAGCAGGTCTCAAAGGAATTCATCCAGGTAGGTTTTGAATGTCTCCAGAGAAGAAGAGTCAACAACCCATCTGAGCAGCCTGTTACAGTGCTGTCACCCTCAGAGTGAAGATGTTTTTCTTTATGTTTCTTTGGAATATCTTATGTTCCAGCTTGTACCCATTGCCCCTTGTCCTATCATTGGACATCACTGAGAACAGTCTGGCTCCCTCCTTCTGACACCCACCCTTTATGTATTTGTAAACATTAATGAGATCACTCCTCAGTCTCTTCCAAGCTGAAGAGCCCCAGCTCCCTCAGCCTTTCCTCTTAATGGGAGATGCTCCACTCCCTTTCTCATCTTCATGGCCCTGCGCTGAACTCTCTCCAGCAGCTCCCTGTCCTTCGTGAACTGAGGATCCCAGAACTGGATACAATATTCCAGATGCAGTTTCACGAGGACAGAGCAGAGGGGAAGAAGCACAGTATGCTCATCCCATTTGAAAGAACCAAGATTGGCCACTCAGATCTGACACTGGTAAAATTCTCATCACATTCATGACTTAAAATCTGGGATAGCAGTATTCGTTCTGTAACGTTTAGTTCCCATGGGGTAAGAGACTTCCTTCTTGCTTCCAAATTACATTTTGGTACGGTGTCTACAGTATACGGATTTCAATCCTTGCATCTCTGCATGTCCGCAGATCAAGGTGCTTCTGTACTACTCTTAAGGTATGCATAAAAGATTTTATTTTATTGTTTTTCTCTGTTTATTCCACTTTTGCTGAATGGTGACACTCCAAATATATTAAAAATTATATATTTGACGAATTTGTCATCCTGTCCACTTCACCTTATAGTGAAAGTTTCCTGCTTTTCCAGTGAGATTTATTTTTCTTTTAATGTTTTTGGCTAATATTTATTTTCATAATTTTTTTTTATTAATCTATTAATGACATTGATTTCTGTAGTTGAAAACACTGGAGTTGATGGAATCTTCTTACCTGGGAAAATGCTTTCACCAAAGTACTTCCTTTTAATGTGATTTCCTCAACCTGCATTAAAGGCAAAAAGTTTCTGGAACTGGGTATCTCTCCCAACATTTGGGAGCAGAATGGCTCCTAAATATAAATGTTCTCGCCTAGGTGGCTTTGCTGAAGCTGCTGTATTTTGAATTTCCAAAACTGTACGAGGAATTCCAGTTCCATTCTCACTTAAATATATATGAAAAGAAATCTGTTCATCTTACATTAGGTTACAAAAATCTTTCATGTTGAGAGCAGTGCCACATGGTGCTTAACTGAGCAATAAGGTTCAGATTTATGTGGTGTAGATTAACCTACAATGGCACAAAGCTCTCACTCCCCCTCTCTACCAGCATTTTCTATACATGTTCCCAAGTGTCCTAAAACATCATCTTCTGAGGAAAGACTTTCAGTTTTATCATCCCTCTTTTTGATCTTCGCAAGATATGGTTACACGATTTCTTTCTCCTATATTTCATAATTTCCTGAGACTACTGTACAGCGAAAGTGAAGCTGAAGATATCGGTCATGTTGTTGGTGTCAGTTTTCTGGAAAACAACTTCCCTCCTCCCCGAAACCCAAATCTTCTTGAAAAGGGCAAAGAAAGTATCGGGAAAATTATTAGGGATGTGTTAATTTGGATTAATATTTTATTAACTACCATCACTGCTGCTTCACATTAATATAAATCCACTTCTGTCTCCTTCCATCATACAGACGGTGACAAATTTATAGAAGGTGCTTTAGAGAACACAGCTTAATTAACCTCCCCTCCCCAAAAAAGCCCTCTTCAAAGTCAAGCTGGACCTCTTCAGTGCTGATGTTGGGGATTTTTTTCCCCTTTAAAAAAAAAAGATCCACAGTTGAAACAGCACTGAGGCATCAAAAAGGCAAGCAATTTGGTTTCCATCTGTTTTATTTCACGCATTTGTAAATGGCAGAGGTATTTTTCCACACAACACTAATAAAAGAAGTCAAAACAAGCGCATTTTTAGACAGCTAAATGGATAGGTATAGACCCAAGGGGATTAGTTACAGAGGCACCCGTATGCGAGGCTGACAACGTTCCCGCCGCCGCAGCTCGTCACCGGCGGCGGGAGGCGCCGGGGAACTGCTGAGCCCCGCGCGGCCCCCGCGGAGCATCCGCAACGCATCGGCCCCCTCAGCTCCGCTCGGCTCGGCTCGCTTCCCCGGGCGGTCCGCGGAACGGCCGCCCCCGCGCACCGGCGCCTCGCGGGCAGCCGCGGGGTCACCGCGGCGGCGGCGAGTTGGGGCGCTGCCGGGCGGGGAACGGGGTGCCCGGGCCGCGCCAGAACCCTCAGCGCGCCTGGCCGACACGTCGCTCTCGACTGTCGCTGTCGACGAGGCCGGGGCTTCCCGGCAGGATTCGCCGCCAAGCCGCCTGTCTCCCAGGCGAAGGCGGGAGAAAGCAGGTTCCGAGGGGAGACCGCCTGGGGAATACTAGCAGCGAACGGACGGGGAGCGAGGGACGGAGAAAGACAGCGAGCGATGCTTCAAGCGTGCTGCCGCCTCTCAGCACTGCGGAAGGACCTTCTGGTGCCTCCACTGGTGTTGCGGCCCTGCGTGTGACGCGGAGGGATCCGCGCGGGTCGCCGTGTGCCCGCCTCCTGCGCGGCGGCCGCTGCCTCCCCGATATAGTGCGGCACGGGAAGGCGGCGGCAGGCACTTGGCGAGTGGTGCTCCGCGGGTGCGGAGCTGAGCGGGCGGCAGCGCGTTTTGCCTGGGCTGGTCGAGCATCTTCAGCTTGGAACTGTCCACCGGCGTGAGCTCCTGAACATGAGCCTCCTGCCTCTTTACCTGCTCGGATTGCTCCTCAGTAGCGGGCAAGGTAGGAGCGGGGCTACCTTTTTACTATTTTTTTTCCCCTTTTTTTTTCCCTTTAAAAAAATTCTTACCTCTACCGTCTGCTCACTCATATTAACATATAACCAGGAAAGACATGACGAAAAGAATTGAGCAGTTCATCACCCTGGAACCCAATTAAAAAGGACCTCAAACTTGCTTCACTGCCACCTCCCGCTTTTTTTTTCCCTTTTTTTTTTTTTTTCTAACTCTTCAAGAGGTTTCATTTATGAGAAAAAAAATCAAACTGGAAGGTTCTAAGTGCACTTAGCTTTGCATGAGGTTTTGCCGGTTTTTTTTGAGGGGAGGGAGATAGGAGGACGATGAATAGGGGAAGGAAATCAAGCGATTAAAAGAGTATATAGCTCTGAGGGATCGTGCCTTAAAATATGCATCTGCTTGAGGCGAAGGCAACGTGGGCATCATTTTTAGGACCAGAGAAAAGTGCTATCGGTAGAGCCGGTGAGAAATCAGACCTGAAGTCTGACTGTCGGGGTTAGTCCTTTTTAGAAGACCATTCCTGCCTCTCGGCGGGGACACCGAATCCCCCGGTTCACGGTGGCGGCGGGGGGGAAGGGTACGGCCACGGGAGTGTGCGTGGATACAGAGACTTTTTTGTAAGGAAATAACGCTGGGGAGGCAGGTGTGTGCGGAGACGGGGCGTGCTAGGGATGCGCCTCGGGCGCTGCTCGCCTTTTGCATGTGGATATGTATGTAGACGTACGGCGCTTCGTAAAATACGGACTTGGGGCTGTGGTGTGGATGGCGTTTTCGTGGTCTGGGTTTTTAAAGGGGGAATGAACATTTTATTTATTTATTTATTTATAGGATGTCATCGGTATGGTTACTTGAGGATTTGTGGTACTTCAGGTGACAGGCAGGGGAAGGGCATGTTCGTGCGCGATGCGGCACGTCCATGGAGCCCGGCTGTGAGGGATGCCCGCCGTGTTTCCAAACTGTTGGGGCAAGTTTCCGGTGTCCCTTCGGGGCCGAGCCGGACTGCCGAGCCGCACGAGGCCGGCCGTGCCCCCACTGGGATGCCTTCTGCCAGGCGCCTGGAAGCGCTGCATTGCCCGCACTTGAGGGGATGGGCGGGGAGTCCTGAGCTCGGGGCCTTTTTAAAGGAAGTTTTTTGGGGGTGGAATTTATAAATAATAATAATTGAAAAAAACCAACCAAAAATACCCCACTAGGGTGTCAGCGTGGGAGCGGCAAGGACCAGCCCCCGGTGCCGCCGCTTGGCAGCAGGGGGCGGCAGAGCTCCACGGCGGCCGCCGGTGCTCGGGCCCTGCCCCGCTCCGGGACAGGGGCGGCCTCGCCCCCCGCCGTCCCCACCGCGGGCACCGGGAGGCGGGTGCACGTACCGGCGATCCGAGCGCCAGGGCTGCAGGTCTCATGCAGAGGCCGCACAGTGCCTTGTGAGGGGGTAGTGAAATCTGTTGCGCTTGAGAAGGCGGGGGGTTTGGGGGCGCGTTACGCCGGGATGTATTAAGACTGCAGCTCTGAAGGTCTCCTTCAATGAATTTATCTCTAAACCTCCTACCGGAGAGGCATTTTGTCTCGGTAATAAGTAGCAAAGAGCCACCAGATGTTCTCAATTAATATAGAAATTCTTCTGTGCTTGGCACCTCGGGGTGAGCTCTGGAGCAATCCGATTATCAGCGGTTCAGAAACAGTTCGATGGCTTTTCAGCATAGCCAGTACCGAGATAGCAAAGGAGGAGGAGAACGGGAAAGCTCCCTTCAGGCTTTGCATTGATCTGGCCAGGTGTTAATGTGTATAAAGATGTGGTCTGTAGTTCCTCTAACGGAGAAATGGTAGAAAGCTAGTTTGTGAAGTGTGATTACTGCAGCGTGGGGGGATTACATGGTTTTGGTCTCTTACTATCGCAAATGTCAGGAGATAAATAATGGAGTGAAATTCTAGATGCTGTTAAGCTGAGTTTTAAAAAATAGTAGGGGGGTAGTTATGAGAGGGAGATGGAAAGAAGAGGAGGATAAATTAATGAATTTAATATTGATAGTAAATTATTAGTCTTAAAACCAAACAAAAACCCAAACCCCACTTTGTTTGTTTTATTTTTTTAATAAAAGAATTGGGTTACATTGGCAGGGAGAAAAGTAAGATTTTTAAACTGGCTGTAAAAATAGCAGAAACGTGAATCCAAAGCATGGGATAGTAAATGGGAGTGGGAAAACATCTGCATATGGAAACTATCCCCATTTAAGTTGCTAGGGGAGAGGAAAATTCTACAATGGGTTTTTAAAAATTATTTTTTAATAAGCATCATCATGGTGAGGAAGTCATTGTGCGTCTTTTATTTTTTGACAATTCCTTGAACTGATCTTGAGAATTTATTGAAGTTATTCAAGTCATTTGAGAAGGTCTTCCATAAAACTCTTGGGATTCGTCGTCTTCTGAAAATGCAGTGATGGGAAATACATCAAAATAAGTGAAAGCTGTGGTGTTTGTGAATTTTTTTTGCTTATTTTCAATAAAAACAATGTTATTGAAATACTAGATTGTAATTATGACCTTTTTAATGTTAAAGTGGTTATGGTTAAAAACAAGTCCAGTAACTAGTTTTGGATCATTTGCTTTGGAAATAATGATGGTCTAAATTTGAGAATTTTTATTTCTAAGAATATAGCTGCAGTAGATTTTATGAAAAGGAATGAAGCTTTTTCTTCAGGGAAGTGGTGGTTTTTGAGAGTACAGAGAGGGAACTGTGATGTATTTGTTCCATTTGAGAAAATCAGAGCAGTTTGAAAACAAGTAGCAGACAGTAACCCCCTCCCCCAGCCCCTTCAGTAAAGAGCTTATGAATGTCATAATTATCTACCAAGTCCAAATATTCCCTCTCCTAATTTCATCACAAGGGAGGAGTTTAACTGGCAATCTTGTTATGCTAAAACAAAAGGATTTTTTTTGTAACCTTTCAAAGCTGTCCAGACAATTCATCCAGGCTGGAAGGCCCAAATCTAATTATCTTTGCTTTAGTAAAAAATGAAACAAAACAGACATGCACACTCTCTCCAAATCAACAAAACAACCTACTCTGTAAATCTGTTTTTTAACATATGTAATGATACCACATTGAGAGACTTTGTTGTTTTTTATCAGTGTCTGGGAACAGAAACTTTAAGTGAATGAAATGGACGTCTCCCCAGATTGCTAAATTCTGGTTTTTTTAGTCACTCCATGTGATACACGTTTCTTCACGTTGGCAATTTTTTGTTAAGTTGCAGTAGAAAATGTTTTCCTTGTAGAATTTCATCTATTTTATGTTTATCCAGTAGACTCATAGGAGTGAGTACTTGTTTGGTGATTATGCTTTAAGTTTTCCTCTCTTCATGACTTTGATACAGATTTTTGTTTCTGTTTTTCGTGAAGAATTTCTTTTTACAAGTGTTTACAAGGGGCCTTTTGTTACTAAAGAACATCCCCAAAGAGATGCCAGCAGGTGCATCTTATTCACCACAGTGCTGTCCCTTTGTAGAATTCTCATTTTTTTCCTGCTTTTTGTGTAGGGAATCCATGAAAATTGCAATTTTAAAAATAAATCAGTTTGTCTACTGGATTAAGTAGAACTAATATTTTACTTCAATTGTATATCAAAACCTGAAACACATTCTGAGACTTCAGCTAATCGTTTTCTGCTACTAGTTGATTTATACAACTTCATTAAGATTGATAGATCTACAACCCTCTCCTCCTTTTCACCCTTCAAAAAAAAACCCAGAAAAAACCCAATTCAGACTCAAAGTAATGTTTGCTTTGCTATTTTAGCCTATGTAACCCCTCCTTAAGTAGTTAAGTGAAGATGAGAATCAAAATATCATCCTTGACCAATGAGGTGTTCTAAAAAATTGATGTAAGAATGGATGTTTGTAAAATACATAATTTTGTTTCAGGCACTTCTATACAAAGTGAATATAGAGATGTTTGTATGGTTTGTGGTGCCTCTAAATCATGATATGTATGAAATAATAGTTGTAGAGATAAAGCTTTAAAGTCTTTTCTAAGCTTTTCTAAGGTTGAATAGCAACATTTTGACTTACAGCACAGTTCATGTATTTCTTTAGATAACTAATTGTTTTAACTATGGGAATGTTATTGGAGTATTATAACAAATTTGTATGATTTACCTTTCATGACTTTCTTTTTCAACAAGTTTTTTGAGAGCAAATACTGTATATGTTTGCCCTTTCATTGACCTTTTCTTTGAGGCACCTTTCCCAAGTGATGCATGTTTATTTACTGATTTTCTTCCAATTTACTCCAGTAATGCCCCAGTTACATTCAGCACACGTCATTTGATTCCAGCACAATTGAGTCAAGTTAATATGACATTTTGGGAAACACGTGTTTTAACTACACTGTAATTTGTGGCTGTGAGTTGAAAAACCATTATTCAGAACATAGATTTCTCCTGATAAAGGATCTAGATAATAACTGGTATTCATATTTTAAACAAATAGTGCCAACTAATTTTTGACAGATATTCAGATTTTTGGCACAAGTATTTTTTTGTAAAGTAAGGACAGTATAAAGAATATTCTGAGGTTTTACGTGTCACAGGTAACTTGAATTTTATTTTTAGCCACTCAACTGAAATTCAGCAATAGAGAGAAAAGTGTATCCAAATCTGAAGACTGAGTCTAATGAGTTTAATGGACTAGATACAGGCCTATTGGTATCTAATATATCTTTTAATCACTTCCTGTTTTGATATAATCAGTTAATCATGATCTAATTCTGAGCCAGTAATTATCTATCGTCCGCTACCTTTCCTCTATTTTATGTATTTAACTGTTTTCTAATTTAGATGTTTGACTAAAGTAATTCAACTTTTGGCAACTACTTTAAAATCAGAATAATTTTAAATATTAAATAGAGTAATCAGAGCACTACTTACAGTTGCCTTGAGAATCTGAGCATGTCCATCTTTAGAAACATAATTCTGCATTCTTTCACAGAATCTTTTCTTGTTTTTGTATCTCATTTTCTCTTAATACTGTGGTTGTATGGATTTGGATATTTTTAAAGGATATCAGGAAAACAAAAAGAGTTAATTTAACATAGCGGGATACTCTTTAGATGGGTTACACTAACATCTTCAATGGGGTATCTTCAAAAACAAAAGTACCAAGATTCATATTTTTCTTATATGGCTAAATTTTTGTATTAGTTGTTGCCATTTGAATGATGACATCATTAGTTGGGGAAGGTGCTTTCTGATTTTCTTTACTGAAGATGAGCTTTGAATCTACCTCTTCATTTATTGAATTAAATGAATAAGAGTTAGAGGAATAAAACAATAACATGAACAGAGAGTGAGTAATTCATCTGGCTGCAGGTATTTGTTGTGACAGCCTACAGTATTAACATTTTTTCATAATGGAAAAGAAACCTTATTTAAAAGTTACCTAGAAGTTGTGTGGAAAAGAAATAGAATACATGTGCATACACAAGTCTGCCTTTTAGAAAACTCTCTTTAATAAGACATCTAAGGCTTTGAAGAACCTGCA
Organism: Colius striatus; assembly: GCF_028858725.1. NCBI lineage: Eukaryota > Metazoa > Chordata > Aves > Coliiformes > Coliidae > Colius > Colius striatus. The sequence continues at coordinate 100,306,264 of NC_084759.1, read as the reverse complement.
TTTGAGTAGCTTTATGGAAGCACTGTTGATTGCACTAATCCAGAGGCTGCACACTGAGCAGGAGTCAGTTGAGCTCAGTGGATTTTGGAGCGGTGGAGTATGTGAAAGCACCTCTTGAAATGTTAGGGGGTAAATAGCTTTTATTTTTTAAATACAATGAGATGAGATGACAGTATCCATTTATGCAACTGTCACGATTTAGGAAATTGAGTTTAACAGAAAAATTCTCTCTGCATCCATGCATCAAAACCTAGTTCATTAATGACAACAAGGAAGGAATGGCTTGAACTACAAATAAAAAGTAAGAGCTACTTCAGTATGAAATATAATGTAATTAAGTATGAATAACTATGAACACTGTGCCCAAATGGTATTGATTTTAGTCAGAGAAGAACTTGCAGTGACTAAAGTTTGTGTTTTCATGAGAAACATGCAATTATTTTGCTGTGTTAAGTAAATTTGAGGAGATAAACACTTCAGTGTTTATCAACTAAAAGTTCATTACTCTATTTCTACCTATTTAAAAACACTCTTACCATTAAGAAAAACCCAAAACAAACACCTTCTGAAATGTTTTGCCTGTTTTCTGCTCCTTTTAGAAAACAAAAATGCAGTTTGATTTAATCTGTTTTTTTTTTTTTTTTAGTATATAATGCTTGTGGAACATTGCAAATAGCATAAAGAGATGAAGTATTTCCAAAACCTATTCGAACAATTTTGTAAAGCCTGAAGACCTTCTAACTAAGGATGTCATGTGCCATCATTTTCCATGATCTAGGTATAATCTTATCATAAATAGCCAGTTTGGATGGACAACATGCAGATAAACTTGAGAAGCAGTGTATGGTACTATGGGAGTTTGGTCAGTTTCTTTATTGGTCTTCTCATCACTGAAATAATTTTTTTTCTTATCCAAGTACTATATTTTCTTTAAAGAACTAGCTTTCAATAAAAAGTGTAAAACAACATCATGTGAATTTGTGTTTGTTTTTCTCTTTGAATCATAGAATCGTAGAATGGTAGGGGTTGGAAAGGATCTTTAGAGATCATCTAGTCCAAGCAGAGGGGTTGCTTGTTTATATTTTTCCTCCTACCTAAATTTTTTCTTTGACTTTAGAAGAGTATACTGCTTTTTATTTGATGTTCTAATTACCTAAATAATATTGCTAAGCAGCAGACAAAAGTTGACGAATAACTTCATAATTCAGCAAAACCCAATGCAGTACATAATATACCAGTAGCATATGAATAACTTACTAGAGTATGAGTGAAATTGCCCTTTTCAAAATGACCTTTCCTGTTAGCTAATATTAAAGTGATTATTTACGTTGAAGCTGTAGCCTGAGTAACAATATCGACTGTTTGATTTGCTATGAGCTGAAGTTCATACTTGGAATTCATATGTGAAATTCACACAAAAAGTTGTTCTCCCTAGAACTTTGTACAAGAGATGCCATTTGGAGCGTATTATAAATTCATTTTAAAAACAGAAATCATTGCCATCAATTTTCTTGCTGCTGAAACACTGTGCACCATGTTCAATCAGGCTGCAAGCAATTTCAAACTCATTAAGTTCGTAGACCTCTGAACCACATCTGAATTTGGACTGTGTAAAATCAGATCTATACTTAAAATATTTAGGAAGAGAGAGACATAAAGCAATGTATGGAGATCCTTGTGGCATGTGTTGTAGACAGACATAAACAGGTAAGGAGGAGTAATTCTGTGTCTCACTATGAATAATTTTCTTTACTGATGACACAAAAGGAATTCATAATGTCAAGAAAGTTGTAATCAAAACTTCAATGGTATTATGTCAATACTATGTCATTATGTTATCTTAATTAGTCAAAGCAAAATAAAGATCCAGGGTTTGGGGAGAGAGTAGAAAGGGGGGATGTATCTACTGAAGACGAGTTAATGTGAATAGCATAATCTAGCAAGATATTTAAACTTTTTTATCATCTCATAGTCAAACTAGCATGCTTACTGGATCATAACAAAGACTGATGCACTCCAATGACCTTGACGTGACAAGGCAAGAGTCGCAAAGGAACAGAATAAGTGCTGAACAAGAAGACTGGGAGACTTCTGTTAGCTCAGTCTGCAACATTTGGAAATTATGTATCTGAGTGATATTTGTTAATAATCTTTGAAGAATTTTGTTGTGTGAATTTTTTCTTAAAGATATTAATAGTTTCATCTACTTGGTATTCTGTGTCTATGACTTTGCTGAAAGAAGCCTGAAAAAAACCTCACATCAATCCCTTAATTGATTTGTTGTAAATAATGGAGTAATACTAATTCCTTGTTGAACTATTCCATGATATTCATAATTGTATGTACCATAGAGAAGGTGCCTATATCTTGTATAATGTGGTCAGAACTACATTTTATATTCATGATTTTTGCAGTGATTTTTTTTTTTTTAACATTTCTTTACTACTTTTAAATGTTATTTATTTTCCTATCCATTCTGTAGTGGTTATCCTAATTAAAAAAATGTTAGTGTGAAGTACTTGAATTTTAAGCTGATCTGGACCAGGCTGATTGTAAAAATCCTTCTTGCTCTTAAGTATCCCTTTTGCACTGTAGTCAGTGTTACATATTATGTCTTATGAAGGGGAGTGGCCTAGAAGTAATTGAGCAGTTACCTCAGTAAAATGAGTACTGAGAGAGATTTGATTGCTCGGAAGATGACTCTCAGGGATGAGCAGACACACTGAAGACATACTTGAAAGGAAAGCATGATCTATGAGTAAATGGATATTTATTATCCAACTAGTTACAGAAACTTTCAGGATGAAAATTAATTTCTGACCAAAAAAGCACTGACTCTGAAGCATTATAAGAGCAAGAGGAAAGATGTCTGGTAGTTCTTCAGATGGTTCTTTATTCGTTTATAAAAAGATTACATTTAATGAGTCCTCACAATGTCCCAGGAGATCTCTCCAGATGATGTGTTTCTAAGACATTGTTCATACAAAGGTTTTCAAGGCAAAAAGGAAAAATAACTTTCAAATTGCTGAATGATACTTTCTGGAAAATATAATTGTGGATTTCTCATCCATTAATAAATATTACAAAGCAGATATTACCACTTAATGAAGTAAAAATAGACAGAGTTTCTTTGGACCTTGTTGCAAATTCTGCTGGTGTCACTAGACATTGTATGTACACTTAAAAAAAGAAAAAATAGTTATCTACAGTTGTTTCTGTGAAAACTGAAAAAAAATCATATGTTTGCATGTCAAAAACCTGTTTTCAATTTTTTTCCACTTACATACATTTCTTTGAAATTAGAAGAAGACTTATTAGAAAATTCAACCTTAAATTATGTATTTGCATATATAACAGAAGTAGAGAATTACAAAGGCAAAATTGAACAACTTTGAAATGTGTTTTTACTAATCATCTGAACTATTTTGTGTCAGACATCTGTATTTTACAACAGAAGATTTGCTTCTGTTCCTTTCTGTTTGGGTGTTTTGTTTTGTTTTGTTTTGCTTTTCCCTGAATTCTATTTTTGTAAATCTTATCTGGGATTTGAAATTCAAGGTGAATTACACCTAATTGGACATTGACATCAGTAATAAATAATGCAATAGTTCATGTACTCCTGTTCTTTCTGTATTGGGGAATAATAGACTATTTTTAGACTTATGTAAAAACAAATGGTGACTTTTTCCAGTGAAGATTGTCTGTGGTGTAATACAAATGCTACATCTATCTCTGGCATGTATAATTAAGAAAACCTGTTATGCAAGATGAGCTCTGCTGACAGAACTGTGCACACTCTGCAGCCATGGAACTCCCACTGAAGTCAATGGGAGACTTACGTGCCAAGAGTGCTGTTTTGGGGATTGTAATGATTGCAGTTTTCAGGGTCTGATTGAAGCTTTCAGGAGCTGTGTAACTCCCTTGTGAGTTTCTGAGGAATTTTGATTTAGTAAAGAATAGAAAACTGAGCTCTAAATTTATGTATATTTAAGTAGTGGATATGTTTATAAAGCAGTGCTGGAAAAGTGTGGTAGTAATCCAACAGCACAGAAGAACTAAGAACTTAAGGGGTCTTCTGGTGTGCCAGTTTCCATTCAAGATATTAGGAGAAAAAAAAAAAAAAGGACATATGTCTGGGTTTTTTTTTTTTCAATAATAAACCTAAAACCTTATTAAGTACTGGAAGCTACTGATTTTATTTTTTTTTTTCCCTTTGGGAATATATGAGAAAGTTGAGCTTTGTGCAATTAATCATTATGATCACTTAGTTGCTGCAGCCAAGATCATAGCTGTGTTGGAGTGTTTACCATTCAGCATGAAAATTCATAATTTGGTCTTGTGTGGTTTTTTTGAGAGTTTGATTTACAGGTTTGTTTTGTGTGGTTTTGTGACACTACTTAAAATTGTCCCTTAGACATTCAGTATTCAGGTCATGCCTGTAGGTCTGTAAGTGTACTGTCTGAGTGATCAGATGTTAAGTGGATTTGTGCCAATGTATGGCAGTTCCACATACTGGGTTCAATAGCTTTTAGCATTTAGTTGAAATAATCCTCACCAGCACCTTTGCATTACGTTTCTCTGAATGATTTTGGTTTATATAGACTGTGTATATACAGATTTTATGTTACTGGGTTAGAGAAATACCTCATATTGTGGTGCTGTCTATGCAGTTCTCTTAAACTCATGATTTTACCATTCTTAGAAGTAAATTTACAGATATTTGTTTAATATCATAGTAGTGGGTTTCATCAGTTTTGAGTGCACAATTTGCTTACATGCTGCTAATTTCAAAACAGTTTTAATCTTATGTTCATTTTTCCTATGTATTTTGTAAATATTAGTATAAATCTAAGGTTTCCCAGTTGTATTCAAAAACCTCAGGAAGCACCTGCTTTATTCTGTGCAGCTCTTTACGTGCAACACTCCTGAGAGCCTTTTTTTTGAGGGGTCTTCTTTGTCCTAGGTACATGAAAGGACATTTTATCTGATATGTATAAGAGCAGATCTGGCTGGAGAAGCTATTTTTCCTGCAAAAAGGTTGATGAATAATACACTGAATCATGTATTTTGTATTTATAGCAAAGTGGGTTCTCATTTAAAACAAACAAACCTAAACAAATTGTGAACAAAAAACCAAACAACCACACACCCACAAATAAACAACCAAGAAATATTAATTTTCAAGAATAAAGTAGTTTTACTGTTAAATAGAGTTCTGATGTCTGCTCTGTGCTCGTTTTAAACCGGGAAAGATAACGCTAACCATTGAGTGGAATGAAAAATTTGAAGAAAGAGCTACTTTATTATCATATTAATATTATAAAAGCTGTTCCAAGAAATTTGCTTTTTTTTTTTTTAGTTATGAATAGTGAATGTTATTATTGCTTTAATGCATCTTAAATATGACTATCTTCCAGACTACAGAGCACACTGAATGCAGTCCTGATGGGTTTCTAGGAGTCTCTGTTTTACTCAAGTCAATTCAATTTAACCTTGCAGAAAACCTATTTTTGTTCATAACCACACTGAAACTGAAGGTATTAAAGAAGTAACATGTATGTCTGTCAACATACAGAACAATCTGTTACTGCAGTAATGTTCTATTTTTACATATAAAACCAGCATAATGAATTTTGTAACCACACTTGTGATTGATTAAAAAAAAAAGCTGTAGTGGGGTGGGACTGGGGGGGGAAACTCAAACACCAAGAAGGAAGGGACAGATATTATTTATTGAAGGAATGTGCTTTCCTCAGAGAAACACTTTTCTCTTTGGTAATTGTCTTTTTTTCCTTCTTTTTTTGATATTTTTCTCTTTTTTTTTTTTTTATGTTGAGGGAGTGGGAGCTGTTACAATTCTGTTTCCATAGTTTAGGTGTGTTTTAAAACCACACAGTTTCACATAATGGCTCTGAAAGATTTTATTCTTAAGACTGGAAGACAAGCCTTACTTAGACATCTTCTGCATGACAGGCCATTTCTGTTTAAGGCCTAGTTGCATTTTTTGTCATAAGAGCACTGAAGACTGAACAGAAGTCACTTGGACAGTTTCCTGCAGATAAGACAATCATTAAGAGCCATGTTTGTAGAAATCATGACATGCTGTGAGGTGTCATTAACATCTAATTCTATTATTTTTGTCTTCTGTTGACTTTTAAGAACTCCCTTTGCAAATAAACTATGGTGAGGCTTTTAAAATATCAGAAAGGTAATCTAGGTATCCTCACAAGTATTCATTAGATTGGTAAAGACTTAAAATAGCTCTGCTGTTCATATTTCCATTTGAACTGGAGCCACATTTGTAAATATATATGTATTCAAAGTTTATTTTTCTTGAATTAAGAAATAAGTTTAAAAAGTAGTATCTTAAAATTCTGTAATCAGAAGATTTTGTGAATTTCAGTTCTAGGAATACCTGCACTTGTCTATGACAAAGGATTACTAAAATGGCAAAAATGCAAATGTAAACTTTTCTAAGCAGTTGTCAGGAAAAAAATACTCAGGGAAACAGAAGCTACTTTTCACAGTAAATACTTTTAAACAAAACAAACATTTGTACTATCAGTCTAAGTTTAATTCTTTGTTAAATACCTTTTTGTAAGGCTTAATTCCTAACTACATGAGGAACTGGGGTGTTTTTTTTCTTCACATTATGAAATGATTTATGGGATCCTGCTGTCTTATAAGAAGGAAAATGAGAGTAGAAACAGTTAGCCTTAGATTCAGTGAGCTAACACTGAGCTTTGCCCTACATTCATTTGGCAGAATTTCTCTTCTCTGGCAAAGTTTTCATTTACTTCCATTGCACAATGTAACGGCATTATCTAAACTTAAGCATGATGTTAGAGAGGTAAATATTTCTGTGGTAAAGTTTTTGATTCCAACCTCTTACATTTGATAATGCACATGATCAGTTTACCCAACAAAAAAGGCTGATTCAGCTGAAAAAAAAAAAAAAGTATGTGATTTGCTGGTAATTACAAACAGTAAGTAAAACACATTTTTTTGTAACCAGAGTACCATATCTGTCATTTCAGAATTATATGATCTGTCCATTCAGTGTCATACGTAACATTCACACAAGGAAATCTGTGACTATAACTGACACAATTGGCCTGTTTATTAACCTGCAGACAAGCTAGAGAAGGTAAGATAGGGATAGATGATTTTATTTTTACTTTGGAAATAGTTCAGAGAACACTTTTTTTCCTATAAGGTTCTCTGTGAAAAACATATTTAGTAAATATCTATCCATTATTATTGATGGATCTAAAATTACATTTTTATATTTGGTTTTAGAGCCTGTGTGCCACCTTGCATCAATAACATACTGAGGAATTCTCAATATGAAATGTACTAATCCTCACCAAACCTCCCGCCTCACCACTGGAAATTCAGGGAATTAATTTAGCTTACTCTCTTCTAGACAGATACAGACTCTCCTTGTGCATGCTCTAAGCTAGCTGAAGGCAAACTGTATCCAAATCAAAAACCTAAGCACTTTCACAGGAATGACAGTTTGAACAAACTACTGTTATGGATTCTTAACATTAGCAGTGTTGTGGTAATTACAGACGCACAAATTGACATTAGATTTCATCTGGCCAACTCAAAGCATGCCTTCACCTGTGGGAGATTGTGTTGACATACTCACAGCAAAATCAAATCAGGATGGTAAAAGATATTCAAGATAAAGAAAATCTAAACCAATAAATCTAAACAGCAAAGCAGCTTCCATGTGGCATGGAGTACCCACTGTTGTCAGGTGCAAGAGAACTGGAGGAAGACTTCTAAGTAAATAATTTCATTTGCCATGGGCTATGAACACGTTGACATATGTATATTGTTTCCAAATTTAAGCTGGGTTAAGGTGTCTCTGCATGAAAGTTATTCCCATTTCTGCTGCTGTTGTCATAGGCACAGCTAGCTAGATCCACAGCCGTGCATATATCATCTGAATAGGGGAGGTGTCACACAGAGCAATAAATTCTATTCAATCTCCTCAGTCTTTAGAGTAGAACCCCAAAAGTTGAACTATCTTTTTGGACACTTGATGTTATTCTATCAATTCCAGGAAGCCATACTGACCTCTACCCTACCTTTGTTAGGGACACTTAAACTATCATATTGTTTTGATAATGCCCACACTGTTTATATTTATGAAGTAGAGTCAAGCAGTATCCTTGTGGAAGACAGTCCAGTGGCATATTCAAATTGATATAATTGAAAGAATGTGAGCTACTAGTGAGAAAGGAAATCCTGGCTTTATTAAATAAATAACATTTGAAAAGTGCTTTACATTTAAGTCATTATTTTATCTTCAGTCAAACTGTATATTTTTGGTTTTCATACAGATAAAATTAAAAATTAGATCCAATAGATTGAATAACAACCATTTCTAGACAACAAAATAAATATCCAGTTAAACAGAGAAAAGTTTTTGAAAACATGAGAGGTTACAGTGGTCTTGTTAGAACATTGCTAGCAGACAGACATCCTGAGTTCTATCATTGTGAATCTTTGTGACTTAATACAAATAACTTTATTTTGTGCCTTGGGAATTCTACCTGTTAATCTGGCCCACTGTGTACTCTGAATGAACTAATTCAGAAAGAAAATTAAGTTAAATTTGTCTCTTAGACAGTGGTCCTTACTTGATATGTTGGATTTCAGTTAAGTTGGCATACTCTGTGAAACTGCAGTAGTTAAACTTTATGCCTTAGTTTTGCTAAAATCTGATTCTCTTTTTACATTGAAGCCAGGATGTAAATTTGAAGAAATTTTTTTTACAAAATGAGTGAAGTCGTGCCCCGTTTTGGTTTTTTTTTTTTTCCTTAATTGTACTGATATTTTCCATTATACCAATTTAAAATAAAGCATTAAAAAACTTGATCAAGGTCAGAATAAGTCCATTGTGAATCCAAAATGGAATCATCTGGCCTGGTTTTATTCCGCTGCTTTAACAGTCACCCCGCCTTCCTTTTATGTTAAGATGTGGAGTCAAAACTGACGTGAAAGCATGCAGTAATTATAAACTGATTTCACTGTTGTTTTTTAAGGTTGTACATACTAGTTCCAGCAACACTGTCTTAAATGGGCTTTTTCTGAGGCAAGAGTGTTTGCTTAGTGAGATGATTTGACATTCCTTTAGGATTCTAAAGAATGTCCCTAGAAATCCTTATTTAAATCTACAGATTGGCAAGTGGAGTGCTTGTGTTTTGGTTTTTTTAAAGAAGATAAAGAAACAAACCGGAAATGTACTTTCTTATGGGAAGCTATATTGAGGGGTGGGGGGGAGAAATGAAAGGAAAACAAATAAATAGAAAATACAAAATGTAATAAACCTTACAGATTCTGTAAGATCTGAATTGAATTTTTTTTTAATGTATATTTCTCATTCACTATTTTGACACTATCAGAATTTTTTTTTTTTTTTTTTTATTTTGAAATACTATCTGTCATACTTAAAAATACAAGTGAATAACCAAATTATTTGCTTTCCATGGCTGAACAGGCTGTTTTTCTGTTCAAGACTGGTTGTGAATGTTGGACTGGTAACACTTTAGACAAAATTGACTGAGACAATTGCTGCTAGTATTGATACGCTCAGAATCTGATGTAGCATTTCTCTTCTCTCTTGCAAACTACGTTTACTAAAATTCCCAAATTGGATATCTGTAGCATTGGGGTTTTGTATCTGTTTTTTTTAAATGAAGTTAGATCTAGTTTTATCTTTCTAAGTTTTATTTCCTTTTAAAAGTTTGATGATGTTTCATTACTCTCTTTATATGATCTTCAAATACATAGAAATAGTATAAAAGTGCTAAATTAATCACTGATAATACTATTTTCAGTTATGGGAATAGCTTAATCTTTTAACATTAAATAAAAAAGGCAGTGTTACTTGTGCAAGCCTTTTGAGTGAGAATTTTACAGAGTGCTAAATGCTGGTACAACTGACATTGTTCTTTAATCCAGACAGTAAAAATGAGAAGGACTGTGAAATGTTGACTGGAACATACATTTCCTGATCCCCTAGCACAAATGAGAAAACAGAGTAATTACAGGGCAAAATATATGTGTTCCCTGCATTGTTTGTACATGAAACAGGTTATCTATTGCTGCAAATTGGATTAGCTGTATGAACAGCAGCATAATTTATTTAAAGGCAGGTCTATAAGAAACAGATACTTTTTCTAATAAAAGACTCAGTTCAGACTCTGCAGTGAAGCACTTTTATCGAGCCTTCTTGCAAGAATGGGTGTCCTAGTAGGTACACCTGATGGATATAAAGTTTGGCTTTTTATTCCCTATTTCCATCTGTCAGATCCCTCCTTTGTTTCCCCATTGATTGGGTACTTGAAGATGTGCAACTTACTCAAGATGCCTAAAATTCCAATGAGCTATTTTAGACTTCCTGCATCCCTCTTGGATTTATTAATTCCTTTCTGTGATAAGATTTTCAACAGTACAGATCATTGACACATGATTGAATTCCACTATTATTAATGTTAAGCCGCTTTTGACCTAGTCCCTATCACATGTGCTTGATACTGCAGACCAACTATGTCCTACAAAAATGGCTACATCCTTCATACACAGCTGTGTCTTACAGATACAGCCATCTACTAACAGCTGTATTCTGCCCCACAAACACAGCTACATGCTACAAAAACAACACTGACATCTTCCATGGGTCTCAGACTTGGAAAAGGATGATGAAAGAACAAAAAGGAGACTTTAAAAAGGAGGTATGGAGAACACAGCTATATTTGTGTTTAGGTAACTTACGTAACTCGTGTATAACTGGATGTGTTTTAATACAGCAGAGCTTCATTGTTTTGACCATTGACAATGTAGAGAGCCCAAGTTTCAACATTTGAGCAGTAGCTTTGAACCTGTATGTCAGTTCTGTTGAAGTTACACATTTAAAACCAATCATAGTTCATAAATTTGTAACATCAATCACCATCTCCTTCTGAGTATGTATGAATATTCATCTTCTACTTCTTCCCCAAATGACTTTCAGAAATGATGATGTGCTTTCCAAATAGATATATATAGCTGATTCTTTAAAGTCAATAATGTAAGGTTCCTTATCAGTTTGAGATGAACTGAAGAGAGAACATATTCCTTCCTTCTGAAAGAGAATACTCAGATGAAGAAACATAATCTATACTAACCCAATCAAGTTAAATTATGATTAATATTGATAGCATTTACCAGATAAGTAACTCCACACAGAAAATTAGAGCAACTTGGTCAGAGATCCAAGGTAATTTTTTTTTTTTCCTTATCTGAGAATACTTTTAATCTTTTGATTCTATTGGATTTTTAATGCATTTAAAAAAAAAATCTCTGTCATTTAGTTATCATTGTCTCCAATGGGGTTCATCATGTTTTGGGGAAAACATAAAAACTGTAAATGCTTATAAGTTTTTGTGTCATTTAGTATTTCTTGAAAATTATGTAGATATTTTAGTAAAAAAAATCCTTTTTATTACTTAAATAAAAATATTTTGGTTTTTTCTCTCATGTTTAAATAGGCTGCTTGAAAAGAACAGTTAGAATTTTACTAGAAATTATGATTTGTTGCATTTAGTATGTACCTTGATTTTTTTTTTTTTCCTAATCTTGATTGTTGATTTTGCCATCCAAATCTGTCACTTTTTAAGATGTGTAATAAATTTGTTTACTACTTTTTTTTTTAAGATGGTTTATTTTAATAAAAGATGTTTTATTTATCCACATTCTTTAACACATAGCCTTCTAAAAGAAGAATCTTTTTGAGTGCAAAGTTCGTTGTCATGTTACTAGTGTGTGTTTCTGACTAGAATCTAAAGTAGCTTTAATCCATACATTCTTTTTTTCCTGTACTGGGATAGCTGCCAAATCTATGTCAGTGATTAACTTCTGAATGTGTCAGTTGTAACAAATACAGTTCATTGTTGCTTGACTAGTTAACAGCTAGTTAAAAGACAGGAACAGCTCAAATTAAAGAGAACTAATGTACATTTTGTATCTAAAATATTCAGGCTGTTAAAACCACTAAGAAAAAAACAGTCACTTTTAGGTAGGCAGAAATACATCTTTAAATCAAAACATGCCAGATCCTGGATAATGAAGTTATCTGATAAAATTGTGGCTAGTTACAGGTAGCTTTCAATAAATATAGAAGTACTTAAGCATCTTTTTCACTCATATGACAAGAAAAATGACACCCCACATAGAAATTCCATTTCCCACTCCCCCTCAAAGAAATCTCTCTCCAACAGTTAAAATATTAGAGATACTGGCTAGGAAAAGAGTATTACAAGAAATAAAAGTACCTTAACTTATTCAGAGATCCTGAGAATAAAAATTAAAATCTAGAGCAAAGCGCAAAACCACAGTTTAGATGGGGTGAGTTAATTTTCCACCTCACAGGCATACATTTTCAAATTATTGTCTTTTGTTATTTGAAGACTGTTTGTACCAATTCACAACATTTTTATGTTCATGTTTTGTTGGCAGATTTTCCTATAAAGTGAAATGTGGTTTGCTGTAAACACTTTAAAACAACAATGTAGTTAATTAGTTCTTTAAATTTCATGTACACCTTATTTCATAAATTTTAGATTTAGAAAACTTTCTAGTTTTGCAGTTGAAACTACAATTGCAGTGTAAATATTAGTGGTTTTTAATAACGTCATCTTAAAAGATATATTTTTGTATATTCTGTGTTGTTAAGCTTAACATGAAAATACTGGTAGTAAATGGAGATGAAAGGAGTTGTTGTAACAGGTGTCATATCCATTGTGTTTCATAAGAGCAGATTCAATTGTTTTATGACAATGATGGCAGGTAGAAGTACTTGAAGATAATTTCCTGGACTTCAAGAACTTTGCAGCAGGTAATAAGTTGTGCATGTTTGTTCATTATGGTAAGAAGCCTACAGTTTCATATTAGCAGTATGTATAAGTAATCAGATTCTAACAAATTGTATTGAGAAGACAGGTTACAATTGCCAGAGACCAGACTTCCATATCTGATGCATCCCAAGTACCAGACAAATTACTGTATTCTCCCTACAGTAATATCATTAATTTATTTTATTTAACTGTTTTTTCTGGCCTTCCCAGATGGCACAGAAGCCTAGAATCCCAGAAGACAGCCAAATATTCTCATAAATGTGCTCCATTTATGGTGTGAGTTGATTCTGTAGAAGCAACTTTGCCTAAGATAATTGTAGTATTATTGAGTAACTTACATTCAACATGTTAAAGTTCCATACTATCCTTAAAAAGACAGGACAAATGGAAACATGTTAGTCAGGAATGTTTCATATCTTCTGTTATGAAACAGCAGTATCCTTGGCCTGACATACTGTCCAAATCTTGTAACTTAACAAGCATTTCATTCCTTTGTTTGTAAGTACCCTACTCATAAATCAAAGATGTTTAGACTTTAATTTAAAATTATATTGCTGTCTTGTAGATTTCAATGGTAAAAACAAGTAATACAAAATTGATCAAATGTTTTTTAATCAGATCTAACTTACATCACTGTAATCAATGGAGGAAAGAAATTGATGCTACTGCTAATATTAAGTTCATGTGATTTGGAAGTATATTAAACTATCCATGTATATGTCAAAATATCCATTTCTTTGTAGTTATAGTTTGTGGCAGACAACTCCACTTTTTCTTCCCCCCCAATTATATTTAATCCTGTTCACCACCTAATAATTGTTTGAATGCCTATATACTTGAGTGTTAACTTTGGACTGTATATACAGTATATACACGTATCACAGTTTGTAAGATGAATGAGCTTTTACAAGTTTAGAAGATGCTAATTTGTTGCTGCATCCATGTAACTACTCTTCACCTTGCAACTTTGTATTAAATACTAGAATAATAGATAGACAGACAGAGTGTGCTCAAGTTTCTGGAAACATCTAGTTTCTAGTTTGGGTTCATGTTCAAATGCTCTTCCACGATCACATTAAATTACTAAATGTCATTGTAACTCTAATTTAATACATTCTTAGTCAATATATGCCATCAAAGATACCTTGTTATATCTGAATTTTTACCTTTTTTACAAAATACTAACCACAGGATTTCCACCTGTATTCTCTAAACACTCTAGGCTAAATCAGTAAGAGAGTTCTAATTTAGAAATAATATACTGCTTTTAAAAATACCTAATATTCACTTTGATAGTTTATTCTTAAATTTAAGTCATATTAAAACTCATGTCTAAGAATGCAGTGCAAATATTTCAGTCATTTTGTGCTTATTCTCTGCTTGGCAATGTCGTAATTCTATGGTTTAAAAAAAGTTAACCAAATATAATTAAAAATACTTCATATCTCTTTTTATGTTGTGCTCTCTGCCCAGAGAGGAAATTATGTATTACAAATGAAAGAAAAAACATTTCCAAATACATATGTTCTTCTTTTAAATAATCTTTTCATAGTAAAACAGGTGCTTTCAAGGGCAATTATATATGAAGATGAAATTATTTGGCTTTTAAAGTACTGAAGGACTAAACCAAAAGTGTAATGAAGAATAGAGAATGACATCCTAAATACAAGGACTGGTGCCAAACCCTAGTTTTTATGTAATACTAAATATCTGAAAAAATATGAAAGTCCATAGCTAGACACGTAAAATTAACAGGCATTTTCCATGTTAGAAACTCTCTACATCTTTTGCTTTGTTATGCAATTTGTAGTAAAGCTAAACTGAAGGATTTTTTTTTAATTTATTTTAATTTTCTTTTGGCATATAGCCAATTATGAGCTTCTCCACCAACCTAAGTCCTTATAATCCTCTTGATGGAAAGTCTTTTCTACTGGTGTCTGCCCTTGGAAAAGGAGGAAGATTACAGCGATGATGATGTGTTCTAGATGCTACAATGTCTTTCACTGGAAATGTGAGGACCATATGCTGTTATGGCATCTTCCTTGTTTCTTATCCTTCTTTGACTTTTCATTTTTGTTGTCATTAGCTACATTCAGCAAATAATGAAGAAAAAATGTTTGCTCTCCCTTCCTGTCTAAAGCAGAAGTGTATATGCATGGATTGCATTGTTAGTTTAGTTCATGAAAGGGATGGGTGACCCTGCTAATCATTCAAATACTGTATTAGCTTATGTTTGATTTTTGTTTGTATTCTCATCAAAGTACTTATTGCATTGTGAAGTTGTACAGTACAAGTGACATGACAGACCTTGAGGAAAACAATGTACTCTTCTCATCTGACACTGTAATCTGTCTCTGAAGAGAGCAGCCATGTATTATTTTTTTAATCTTTTGTTTCTATTAAACAGTAATTTCCATACACACCTCCTCCTTCAGGCAAAACAGTATATTGCTGCAGGATTGCATTTGTACTGCTGCTTCATTTTGGTTACTGCTGCTGAGCCTTTATAACGAATTTCTGCATATTCCTAAGGTCAAGTCTGAGAAGATTTTCAGAATATTTTTTCCATCAAGGTTTTGGCCTCTCTGTGTGTTAGTATTTGCAGTAGATGCAAAATATATGGCAAAGTCAAGCAGTTTAATTCAGGTTGTTTTCATTGATTTTTTTAATTTACAATAACAATTTTAAATTATTAAATTCCTCCCACTATCTCCTATCCAAAAATAGGTAGCTTCTTATTAAATTATCTCCACCTGGTGGCAGTATGTCATAGCAAGCAACAGAGTAACAAGAGGAACTGGGGCCCTTCTTTTTCCTTTATTTTTCTGTAAAAGAAAAACATAACATCAAAGCTAGTTAAAGCAAATGAGCCATTTATTGCTAAAAAAAACCCTATAGATACTCATGAAATATTTTAAAGCTGAACTGTAGTGTCTTGTGTGTAATTTGATGTAAGCACTTTATGGATCTTTAACTGATAAGTATCTCATACATAAGTGCCTTCAAAATTCAAGTCAAAAGCTCTGCTAACTGAACTATATGAGTGCGGGTATCTTGAATGGGTGAAGACAACACTCAGAAGTGTGTCACGTATATTCTACTTATTCCTATGGTTACGAAATCTGGATTAAATTGTGCAGTTTGTGTAACATATTGCCTTTAATCATATGTTTGTAGTCTCTTGCAAAGAAATGCTTATTGCTGAAGTGCTGGATTGGAAGTTTTCATCACAGAAGAAAGGAAACATTTTTTCTGAATAATAAATGCAATATCAACTTATCTGATTAAAGTATGTTTTTAGCAATGTGTCTACAAGATTTTTCATATCAAAGTTGTCAGTAAATGGCTTACATCTGAAGTCATATAAGCAATTCTATATTTAAGAAAAGTATTACATATGATTAAAGATTTTACAGAAAACCATCATTGTCTGGTTATCCACAAGTAAGTGGTTGTTTTGCCTTGCAAATAAAGTAATCTATATCTAAAATTTCAGGAGTACTCTAGAGTGATTCTGAGGGTTTAACTGGAAAGGAAGTTAGAGATTATGCTGAGTTTTCAAAAATTTCTTTGACACAAGGAAGCTACAGCATCCCTGGATGATGTAAAGTGCTTTGACCAGCTTAATTCTTATATGAAAGTTCCTTTAACATCAGAAAATATTTTTAAGGCAACGATTATGATTTTTGCTGTAGAAAACATTTAAACACATTTTGTGTCAAAATGCTGAACACAGATTTAGTTACTGTAGTCTGAAACTGCAATGGTCATGAAAATATTTGCTTTGTTGATGTCCTTCCCCCTTAAAATAAGTCATAATGTCAAAACAGTTTTAATCAGAGTTAATTAGCAGCTGAGAACTTGTAGCAAGTCACTTTGCCAACTGTGAAAACCTTTTAAACTTATTTGTTTATATGTAATATTATTTGTCTGCTGTTGTGTTCATAAACATTAAATCAAATAGAACCAATATTGTTTATATTTTTAAAAAATAGTGCTCTACTTCCCTTTGAAAGTGAGAAGTTAGCCTTTTATTGTTGAGTTTAGGTTGTGGCATGTTAGTTCAGTGAACAATCTGTGTAGTTTAATTGTTTTGATATGGCTATTTACTGGCTTGTGATTCATTCTTTATTGATTTAAACACAATTGTAAAGTGTTTTCTGGAGAGAAAAATAACCAAGAAAGACAGAATGACAGCAATCTAAAGGGAAGCTTGTATATTAGTGGCAAAGTCCATGCTCTATTCTCAGACCTTTACTCAATGTGTGTGTGTGTGTGTTAGGGTTTTTTTGTGTGTGTGTATAGATGAAATACTGTTTAAATCACCATTCTGGGTAGAAAACTAAAGAATCTTTACTGAAATCGTCATGGGCTATAGACCACAGAAACTCTGGTCTATAAGCACTAAATAAAAATAGCAAAGCATCCCTTATGTGCAGTGAGACTTAGGATGAGCACAACCAAGCACTTTATTTTTGTCTAGCATGAGGTGCATAAAACATGAATTCAGGGAAGAAAGGAGAAAGGGAAAAAAAAATCTCAACCCACACAAATAATATTTACATAGCAGAACAAATAAATGGCTCTTAAACTGTAAATATGGGAATACTATGTTGTTTTCTCATGCTACATTCATCTAATAGAATCGTCTGTGGCAAGGTTTCTATTAGAATCTCTTTCTCTGCATGTTGAGCTTTTGTGAAAAAAAAAAGTCTTTAATTTTTCTTTGCTCCATCAAGTAGTTTCCAGGCTGATAATATATTTCTCAATTTACCACTAAATTACTAGTTATTATTGAATAGCTATAAAAATGAAATTAATATTAAAAAGTATTAGATTATCTACTTTCTTTCTTGATTTATATAGTAGTATATTTCAGCCTGCAGCTGTTAACTGAGTGGATCTGACTAGATTAGATGCTATCATCTATAGGATAAATAATTTGATAAAACTGTCCTTATTAATGACATTTAAATTTAAGCAATTATGAATTTCAATTTCAAACATTTTTGTTATAAAAAGCTATCACTAATTTTAGTTTTCTTTTAATCTTACAAAAGTGATTATCCTGGTTTTGACTGGGATAATTTTCTTCATAGTATGGGGCTATGTTGTGGATTTGGGCTGGTAACAGTGTTAACACAGGGTTGCTTGTATTATTGCTGAGCAGTGCTTGCACAGTGACAAGGCCTCTTCTGCTTCTTATGCTGCCCTGACAACAAGTAGACTGGGAGTACACAAGAAGCTGGAAGGGAGGATGACCAGACAAAGGAATATTCCATACCAAATGACATCATGTCCAGTATATTAATCAGAGGTGTTATCTCAAAAATTGGGGGTTCATCACTTGGTGTGCAGACACCAATTCACACACAGGATGGAAGTATCATCTTCTATTACATGAATGTGCATGCACAGATGACTGTCCCAGAACAGCACAATATGGTCAAAAAATTTAAATTATTTATACACACATTTTCTACATACTCAGTACCTTAATACATGTACATTAATGCATTCATATTCCACTAAATGATTCCTCTAAATTTCTTTACCTAGCATGTAAATTAGTATGCATCCCCACTTCTCCTTCTCTCCTGCCTTCTTCTGAATCTGGGGTATGAATTGAATAGGTGATCAATGAGTTTGTGGTCACAATTTCACCCTGCCAGAATTACCTCTGCCTAGTTTCCTCATAGTTTGGCAGACATAGGTGGTTTGCTGGAGTTTCTTGACTCAACTTCTTATTAATCCTGCCTAGGTTTCTGCTTTTGACATGCATATACAATAGTAGATTGTTTCAAGATCAGTTTTTATTTCTGCAATATTCCTAACAAAGTCAACATTATTCTTTTGATATTTCAAAATGAGAGGGAGGGTGGCTCACTGCTCAGGCATTTGCCAGCATGTGATGAGCAGCTGCATCGTGCATCACTTTGAGTTTGTTTTCTTTTTTTCTTTTATCTCTTCTTCATTGTATTAATTTTAATTACTATTATGCTATTATTTTAGTATTAGGTTTTATACTGTTTTAGTTTTTATACTGTTTTTAACCCATATTTTTTTACTTTGGTCTTTTTTTTTTTTTTTATTCACCTCCTCATCCCACTGATGGGTAACAGGTATGAGTGAGCGGCTGCATTTTACTTTGCTTCTGACTGGGATTAAACCATGACAGTGATTAAAATAAGAAACACTGAAAATTTATTGTGGAAGTTTTGACTTGCATGATATAACTTTTTAGCTTGAAATGTAGGACCCAAGTCAGGTAATATGGTGTCCTCTTACTGCTTCAGAAGTTTACCCGTTGCCCATTTTCTATCAGTAAATTATACCACTTATAGGTCTGATGCTTTATGTTGTCCTTTTGGGAAAGCAAAAAGGATTCTCCTGTGGCCTGCTCATTCTTCTTCACTTGCATGGAGTGAAGGGACTTACAGCCCTTCTGTTAAAATAAACCCAAATTACATTAAACCCTCAAATAACAGGAAGTACTTATAGCAAAGTGTTTAACTTCTTAAGAATTGACTAGTTATATGTTCTATCAAGGTTGTTAAGGATATCTGAAATTGTAAGTAAAACGTCGTATCTAAATTAGTTTCTTTACCCTTGATAAGAAATTCCTTCAAATAGTGTATGTTTGGAGCTTGTGAATTTCTTACGAAACATGAAAAGCAAAAACCTAAACTCTTGATATTGACTTGGAAATCTCCTTATGTAAGGCTTCAGTAACTCTATAATTTAACTTTGGGCCGCTTATTTCTCTTTCTTTTGGCCACTTCTCAATCTACCATCTGATTGCTTTTAACTTGCACTGAATTCTCTGCTATCTTATTAGCAATTTTCTTACTGCTTAAAGTGATTCTTTTGCAAAGTCTTTTCATCTTGAATTTTTTCTCAAAGTACCTTTCCCATATCCAACTTGGAATACTTAACTTGAAATAATCCGTGAGAAAGGAGCAGACTTCTGAAAGCAAGCAGTTTTTTTAGGGTAAGAACAACAGAAATATAACTATTGTTTGAAGTCATGTTCTTGCTTCTCCCGTACAGGATATACAGTCATTTGAGTTGGTAATTGTCATGGTTTTGCCCAGCCAGCAATGAAGCACTATGACAAGTGACAGTTTCTTGCTCACTCCACACCTCCCTAACCCTTATCTCTCATCAACCCCCACCCTCTTTAGGACAGCAGAGGCCCCAGCAAGATGGGAGGAAAAAAGATAACTAAGGATGTTGTGTATTGAGACAAGGGCAGGGAGGGCTCACTGTCAATTATGGTTTCGGGCAAAACAGACTCCAGTACTCAACTTAAAAATTAAAGTGGGAAAGTTTATTCCACTATCTCCAAGAAACAGAACAGAACAAAAAACAAAAAGAGAGTAGAATGATGAGAAAATTACTGCCAGCACTTTAAGATCTCCCTCGCTCATCCCTCCTCAGAGGAGGACTCCTCACGTTCTTCTGCTCTGGTATGGGGTCCCTCACATGGGACACAATCCTTAATGAGTATCTATGTCATAAGTTCTTCCCAACAGTTGGAACTTCTGCAGATACAGGGTCCCTCCCACGGGACACGACCTCCTCTGGCCATAGTCACCATCCCTGGCACAGAGTCTTTAATGAAGTGCAAACAAATCTCTCCTTCACCAGACCACTCCACAGGATGCAGGGGAGCCTCTGCTCCAGCACACCTCTTCCTCTCTTCCCTCACTGACCTTGGGGTCTCTCTTTCTTCCACCTCCTTGTACCATCACTAGCTGGAAAAGAAGGAAGGAGAGAACAAGAAGAAACAGGAAAAACCTCCCCTTCTGGCTTCTTCCTAAAAAGTTATCGTGGAGGTGTCTAATTGGCTCAGCCCTAGAAGTGGGTCTGGCACAGAGCTAGGGAGAGTTTCAAGGAACTTCTTACAGGAGCCATCTTTACAGGCCCTTTCTCATTACCAGAAACAGCTGTCATATCAAACCATGACAGTAAGCTTATTGAATGGACTTCTGAGACCTAAAATAATTGGCTCTGATGCTACAAGTAGGCTGTGAATAGATACTGTTTGTATATGTCTACTTAGAATGACTTTTTAAACAATTATTGTCCTGTGGTATGGAATTCAGTTTCTTCATATCACTATTTTAATATTGATATATTTTTTAAACATTTTAATATTGAAGGAACTTGGTGAGTCCAAACAGGTGAGTATTCATAAGATGACATGCTTTTACCTATGCACTTACCTCTACTTCCAAAAAAGAACTGTATAATCAAATTCTATTGAAAATATCTTACAGTAATATACCATAAATGTAACATTTTTAGAATATTCATGGTTTTGCAGCACCATTTAGAATATATGCTGCATTTTTAGTACCTTTCTCTGGCCCCCAAGTCCAAACAAGACAATAATGCAAAATTTTACATTACCACTTATTTAGAAAAAGGAGTGAAACTAGGACTACTAGTTTATTGCTGATGTAGCTAAGATGTTTTCATTTGGTGGAGGTTGAATCCATGCTGTCAGAAAGACAGATGAACTCTTAAGCACTCAATTGCTTTTCTGGTGGCTCTCAATCTTGGAGTTCATCCAAGTGTATTTCATGGTATGTCTCAATATAGTGCTTGGTACTTTGGTGCTTTAAGTTGAAACAAACTTTAATAGGAGTATTATTACAGGAAGTAATGTAAAGCATTGAGGTGTTTTTCTAGCTTTCTAGTCTTAAAAAGGTATATAAACTTTTTTGGTCAAGATTTCACTGGGAATAGACAATGTAGAAATCAAATAGCTGCAGTAGTTTAAAAAAGTATGTGTGTGCTTTTAATAGGATTGAAATTTCAATTGCTTAAGCATTTCTGGAAAAGTTAGAAGCTTTACTTTATAAAAAGTCAGTGATGTGCAGATTTTCAACTTAAATGGATATTTTGAGGATTACCCTGAATACATAGGCTCATGTTTTTGTTCAATATTCATTCTGAAATTGCATCTGTAGTTCTTACATACATAATGTGCTGTTTATGAGTTTGTTGCCTCTTTTGCTTCTGTGTACTAATGATAGCCATATTTATGGTGTAGTAAGATTACCAATTATTTAAAATTAAAGCTGCAGCTCAGTCTACATCATTGCATCACTTAGTAATCCAACTAAAATTCTGGATGGTCTTGTGGTTTTAGTTTGGAGTGAGTTTTGGTTTTTTGGTGGTGTTTTTTCCCTGCTCCCCTCAAGACACTAAGTATTGCTACCTTGTCAATAACCACAGAAGCCAGAATTCATATTATGCCCACCTGGATATGTAGCAATGTACATACAGTGATAGAATTCTTCCATGTTGTAGTGATTTGAAAATTTTAGAAACAAAATAATTTCACTTTTGGATCCTTTAATCAATTCAAAATAGAATAAGTTAATGTAAAATTGTGTTACTGAGATCATCTGAAGACTTTGATGTGCATATATTGTAGCCCTCAGAAAGACTTCTTTTGTATAACTTGATATGGACCATCGTATGATCACCCCTACATCCAGTAAGTAAAGCATATACTAACTTTATACATCTCTGGTCGTACAAAGATAGGCTCATCATTCTGATTGGGGCAAAAAGCTAAATTTCTGAGTTGCAGGAGTCTGTAACTGTTCACTGTATACAAAGGATAAGAAAGCAGGAATCTTATCCATTAAACTTGCAGTCTGTGTGCATGAGCAGCTTATGGATTAAAAATACCCATATACCCATAGGTAGCTCGGAAATGAGTACTTGTCAGTTCAATATTCCAACAAAGTCTTTTTTTAATGCACTCAAAAGGTTTTAACATCATTGTCAATCATGATGAAAAATAGGACAGCTGTAAGATGAGGTATGGTAGATTTTTATGTCTCTATAGAATTGAGAGAGTATAGCTGAGATATGTTTTGAGATTCAGCAGAAGCAATTAAACTCCAGTTACACTGTGTCCTTTTATACTTACATTTACATTTTAAGGGAAAAAAAAGAAACATCCTGTATATGGAGTCTATTTATTATTGCTCCAATTATGTTTACCAGTTTAGTGAAAATTGAACATACATTTTTATTAAGATTAAAAACTTCTGTAGTTCTCTGTGCTAGTGGAAAGAAATAGTTAGTCATACTAAAATCTTTATTAGCATAAATATGATGTCTGTGGATGTCTTCCACATTCTTGCATCTACTTGGAGTATTTTTAATGTTTACTCTAAACAGATGATATTTACTTTTTAATTTTTTTAATAAATATTTTCTCTATTATCCCAGGGTCATTATCAGAATCACAACTTCTTATGAGTTGATGACTAACCATAGGCATTATGATTGAAAGAAGTTCAACAAAGACTAAAATTAATTTAGCGAAAAGCTACCTGACTGCTAGATGACTGATGTCACAGTTAAACTCAAATTAGATCAGACCAATACAAGTCCAGAGAAGTCCATTACCAGATACGTATCTATTGATTGTACAAAAGAAAAAATCCTGAATCTAGTTCTTTTTCTTTAACTTTCGCTATACACGTTCGTTCTTTTGAATTGTACTATCCTTTTTTAATTATTTTTTTTCTTTGTATGGGTTTCTCAAGTGGTTCCAAGACAGCATAAAAATCACTTATTTCTGTGAAAGATTAAGATTCAGTTAACATTTGCTGTGACATCCTTTTCTTCCAGGTAAGTGTGCAGGTAGAAGTGAAAGAATGAAACACTTATCTTTCCCAAAGAATGAGCTTCTAGAAAACAAAAGAAAAATTGCAAATAGTTTTGTATTTGACTCTCTCATTTCTCTCCAAGTAGGAATTATGATGGGCAAGTCTGCCATTCAGTAATGGAATGTTGAAAATAAAGTGAATCATGGTTCATACAGAAGATGCAATAGTGAATAATTTCAGTTCATGTCTTATACCATGTCTAAATTCCCCAACAGTAAAATAGTAAGAATTGTCAAGATCTATGCCTGTAGGGTTTTTTAATTATTCATTGTATATTTAGATGTCCATGAAAATTCATTCTTTGCTATATTACTACTTGATCTTATAATAGGTATTTCAGCAGTTTTGCCGTTTTAAGATTAATGATGATTGCGATCATTAAAAAAGCAGAACAAGGGTTTTATAGAAAATTGATTTTTTTCTTAAGCAGATTAAATAAATTTTATACATATCTAACATGCTTTACATCCTTCAGCTAGTTTAACTAAACGTGGATATCCAAAGTTACCTAATAGGTGCCACTGGCTCTTTACTTCCCAAGGAATAGTAGTTCATACACAACATAAAAATGGCTTTACTTGGTGTCAGCAGCCTCCAATATTTGATGATGTGGAACTTGAATTATTATTTCAATATTCTAGTTTCCCTCTGAAATTCACCTACAAACAGTGGGACATGTATTACATTAAGAGAATACAAAGAAAATAAATAACTGAAAACCCATAATGCCTTAATGAGACACTGAGCAGAGTTCATTAGTTGTGTATATAGATTTCTGTTTATTTATGTATGAGTTTAACACTATGGGCAAAAGTTAAAGACAAAGTCTATGCTTCCAAGACATTTTTACCCCTTAATTTTTTAACTTGATGGAAAGTCATCTGAAATTCAGTTTCAGAAGTTAGTTCTGAATTTCACGTAATGACTTAGAAGAGAAAATAATCTCATGCAAGCACACTTTAGTGATCCTTGGAGATTTTGTCTTTGCTTTGACCATCGGTTTTGGTTTTTTGATTTACACATTTCTCTTCCAAGCTGTAATTCATTTTGCCCTTTACTTTAAAACTCTAGTAATGGCTTTGCACGTTAAATTCAGTGAGAGAACACTTTTTGCAGAAGCATTATCTGAGGGTACACAAGGGAAATAAATGGAAACTTTTAAACTGCTGAAGTACAGTATTTGTTTAGTTCTTTAACTAGGCATCTGTTTACACAATTCTTTAAATGCACGAGTGCCTGGCTGGCTTAGGTAGATCTAAAAAAGATCAAAAAAGTAACTACTGAAGTTCACTGGCCAATAGTGAAGTCTGCCATAGCTTGTTTGTGAGAAGTAAAATCAGAACTTTTCTATGCTGCGAGTTCTGTTTGAGTTAGCTTTAATATAATTCCTTAAAACATTGCTGACTATTAAAAGTATTCTAAAACTTCTGTGGCTGGAGGGGAATTTGGGTGGTTTTGTTTGTTTGTTTGTTTATTGTTTCTTATTAGGATGATGATGGGATTTTTTTTGCTTTTGAGTTTTTTCCTCCCTGGGTATACAACTATGCACTCCATTTTGTTGTAGTAAAGATAACTTCCTTGTTCTTGAATGTCAGTGCTTTATTTTTGACTCTACCAAGAAAATCTGAAGCTGTAACCAGTGCATTTTATTCTAAGAACTGTCACTTGTGGCAAATGTGGTTGTAAACCCTAAATATACTACTGAATTCCATAGCTCTAAGTGATGAGTAACCTTTACAGCAATCAAGACAGGATAGATAGATCATGCAACGTATTTTACATTATGAAACTGGTTAAACTATAAAAAAAATAATTTTCATTAGAAATAGATTTTAGCTCCTGTAATGTTTAAAGATGTGCTTATGCTGTCATTTGTCATGTAATGGGAAAAAAAGCTCTTTAAATGTAGGAAATAGAGCAGAGACAGCCATCATAAGTTCAAACTGTGCTATCTGAAAAAAAAAATGGAAGGCATACAGAAACAACCCAACCGTGAAATGTTAGGTTTCTTAAGCAAACTATGGGGTTTTGGGGCCCTACTTACATGTAAATTCAGATTGAAGTACCTTCAATGCTAATAGAAATGTCCAGTACAATAAAAGACTTGGGTTTTTGTACATGTCCATACATATATAGACTCACACAATTCTGAAATCTTTTTGATATAACAAGGCAAACTGCTTAATGGTAACGTAAAGACAAGCCATTTGACTGAGATCATGTTTTCAGTTTATCAGACTGTGTTCAATAAGCTAAACAAGCAAATTAATTATCTTAAATTCTTAAGGCAATCCCATTTTATATGACACTTCTTTTCCTCATCCTCATAGAGCCAGGAAAAAATCTGTTCTTTATTGTTTGAGGTTCTGTATATTAACTGTGCAGATATGAGCCACTTCCTACAAGTTTTCTCTTAGCTTGAAATGGTCCGTGTGGGTTTTTTTTTTCTCTGGGAAGCATCTGCAATGGCAATAGAACAGCTTCACTAAGTCTTAGTACTCTGCCATCTGTCACCCTACTCAGACTGCAACTAAGCAGCAGCATGTGAGTTTGGCAATATTATTAGTGATATAATCTCAGGGAAAAGAGAGAAATACTTTTTTTCGCCTTTCTTCAGTCCCAGGAATACTGTATAATATTAACTTAGTTCTCTGTGATGTATTTCCTTTTTTAATGGAGAAAATCCAGCTGTTACTTCTGAAATTCCATTTGATCTCAACTGCATTAGCAACCAGATAACTATCAATGGGGAACATGCATCTTAAAGTTTCACTGTGAAAAGAGAACTGCTGAATTAAAATGTTATTTGGAAATGAAGTTAATTGACCATAATCATACTGGAAATGCAGTGGAGAGCAGTAACATGGATTAGGAACATTTTGGCTGAAGTGTCTATAAGAAGCAGATGAGGCTTAAATAAGGAGCTTATTTTTTTTCTCTTTTTATTTAATGAGTGGAGAAGGATCTGGAAAGAAAAAGCCTATAAGGTAGATGATTTTGTACTACTGAACACTAGGTGGATCAGCAGTCTAATGAGAAGCTATTAGCAACTCTTAAATACTAAAACTGAAAAGAATGATTTGCATAACAATATTTCTTATTGCTTTACTTTACATCTTAGACTCTCAGGTTCCCTCTAGAGATGCTTTTACAGAGTTAAAATAAAAATTAGTGTAAAGAGCATGGAAAATGTATTATTCAGTTTCTTAAACTGCTGAAATTCAAGATATATTATGTCACAGTAAGTTATGAGGAATTTTCTAATTCCTCCGGTTTTTTTTCAATGACGGAATGGTCCAAAGAAGTTGTGGTGGGATTTCTTCTGTATTTATTTTTCTGTGCATTGGTAGTATGGAGCAGCATCTACCAGAGGAGTTTGTTGCCTGTTCCAATTTAAATGCTGCTGCAGAGACAACTCTGTTTTCCATCTCTTAATAGAATAGGATGTCCAGGTATAGAAGTAATATTTTACTCATTCTAAAAAATAATACATCCACAAGACTTTTAATTTCAGTATCTCTTTAGTGTAACTGGTTACTATAACAGCATCACATTGATTTATACTAGACTGCATGTGGTATCTGAAAAAAACATGAATGAAAATAAGTCTAAGTAGTGAAATATACTTAGAAAAAATTTAATATCTGAAGTAAATTACGTCTCATAAGGTTTTGTTCTGTATGTTTAGAGCTAGTATTTATTTCTAAAATGTCAGGTCTTTATGAAATCTTTTTTCAGAACATTTTATGGTCTGGATGTTACAGGTTTTCTGGTGTTTTTTTTTTTATTCTATTATTCAGCAAAGCTTAAAATGTAAGAAACATGTACTGTCATAAAGAATCTGCTCTATGTTTTTAAAGAGAGCTATGTATTCACAGGCAAGCTGAAGTTTGGTTTGTGTTTTCCACATAAAAAGATTTGTGATGGAGTCAGCAGAAGACTTGTACACCATTACTAGAACCATTGTAAATACTTTTTTTCCAGATATTTTCTCTTCAAAAAGCTAAGTCCCATTGGAAGACATAATCTCAGTGACAAAAAATATGGTCTTTGAATTTATCAGTAGGTGGAAACTATTATAGGTTGACAGTATGAATGAGCAAACCTCTTTGCAAAGGCAGTGAAATCTCTCTTTTTTTTTTTTAGTTGGATATTGTGGTGTGTTGATCTTAGGAAACTTTGCTCCTTACTAAGCTATTCTTAGACAAAGCATGAGATAGAGTACTGTCTGCATCCCTAAGTTCTTTCTCAAGTGTTCAGAACTTGTAGTCACCCTAAGGGTTTCCCTTGTCAGTTTCAATGGTATCCATGAGAATAAGAGAAGTGATCTTAAAATGGATGAGCCTTATCAGTCTCTGCCATGCCCAACATCTTAATCCTGAGTGAGCAAGCTCATGGATCAGGTCAGAAAATGAGTAACTGTCACTCACAGGAGAATTATCTCTTGATTGGTACCCATCACTTCTACCTTGTGGTACTCTGCTAAAATGATCAGGTATGGCCAGCCCATGAGCCTTCCAATTAGAATTTGTTCCAACTTTCTTTTAATTACAAACCTGGAATTTCATGACTTTTATACCTACCTAGGCGGTGATTTTACTCACTATTTCAACTGGAAATATGTGCAAGTGGGAGATGTTGAGTGAAGCATGGCAGATCTAATGGAAGAAGTTGACCCTGTTTTGATCAGAGGGAGGCTATAGAAAGTATTGAATTGACTAAGAACATTCTTCCAGTTTTACTATTTAAGTAGTCACTGAATTTGCTAACACAAAAGGAATTGGTGAGTATTTTTGGTTTGGCAGTTTTACTGGCTCCCAAAAACCCTCTAGGAGTATGTAATTTTTTTTTTTAAGGACAGGCACCTGAGTCCCTCAAGATTCTGTGATTCTTTGTGATCTTGCCTTGTGATACTAGTGGGGAAAAGTATGTATGTTATGTGAAAACTGGTGGAATTGAAGAAACAGAAACAAATACCTGAAGATTTTGGAAAACTGGCTGTAGATGGCCCTGCTTGAGCAGTGGAGTTGGACCAAATAACTCCCAGAGATCCCTTTCAATTGCAACCATTCTACGATTTTAAGGAGAAATATCTTGAATAACAGTGGCAAATCCCCTCTCCCCCCCCCTTTTTTTTTTAAACAGACAATACTTCATTTCAGAGGAATCTACTTTTTTTCTCAGAGAATGCTCATGTTTTTACATGTTTATCAATTTTCTGTGTTAAAATGAGTATATTGTGACTGTATTGTAATCCTGCTCATCAATTATTTCTGATGTCCTGAGGAATTGGTCTTGTATGTAACACGTTATTAAAAATAGTGGAGATGTCAAGATAGCCCTTGGTTATTCAAGTTTTATCTTGTACTCTTCCTTATTTTTTTATCACTGAAGTTGTTTTAAAAGTGCGTGAATATACAAGCCACCTACATAGGAATACTTAAAAGTTATTCTGCATTGTCAAGAATAACAGTAATAATAATAAAAAAATAGTTTGCCCAGAAGAATGCATTTGTCTAATTAATATTAGCAAATAAGCAGGTAGTTGCTTGCACAATCAGTTTCTGAGCTTCCCAATTTTGAATGTAATTGCTACTCTTTATTCTCAGACTGAAAAGATATAAAACAGGAACAGATAATTGCAGAGGCCAGTTATGGGCATTATTAAGGTTGTGTTATAGCTTCGTGAATGAAAAGTGCTGCATAATGTGATGTATGAGACTGTGCAGTATATGAAGACTTTAAAGTATTAATGTCTTTGGTTTGCACTGCATCCTTGAAGACTACCTGGAGGCATGAAAACCTAATATAATACCAAAAAATGGTGTCCAGAGGCTGTTGGTTATTGGACATAAAGATGTTAAGAAAAAGTTCTCTTGCTTTTGTTCTCTTCTACAGACAAAATTGCAGAAGGTGAGACAGGAACAAGGAAGAGATGAAGGTCAGATTTTGATGCATCTGACTAACCAGAGATGCTTTTAATGATTCTTTCTTTCTTCATAGAAACTGCAGATTTCATAGGTCGTAAATAAAAAAAATAGGAGGGTTGGGTTAGGGGAGGCTAATATCTAGTGATTAACAATTACATCATTTCTACTTTAAAACTGATACTATCAGCAGTACTCCTGAAAAATACTGAGATTATTGGGTAGCGATTTTTACAGTTCAAAGAATATGTTAATATTTAAACTAAGATGCTGATAAACATTTAATGTACGGTACTTCACAAGTATGCCTTGCCTTTAGTCTAAACTATTTAAGTGAAGATTTTTTTACTTAATTCCACAGAATCAAATTCTAGCATAAATAACTGAATCTTGAATGTGTTTCCTCTTTGTGCATTATTAATTTCTAGTAATGCATATTAGTTTTGTTCTATCTGAATAGTAATATCTCAAGTGAAAACCAACAAGGGAAGAAAACTTTTTTTCATCCACTGAACTTCACATTTGTTTAGAAAACTTCAAGTTTAAAGATGGGAACAGGAATGAGCCAGGTCTGTAATGTAAAGAAGAAACATGTTTAATCTGATTTACTGATTCAAGCTGAGTGCTCTAAGATTAAGGCAACAATAATGATTTTTTCCACTCTTCCACTTAGTAGTCAACAACAAAATATATATTTAAAACAAAATTTGCTTCCCATGGTATACCTCTATCTTCTGTTTTGGAGGAAAAAAAATGTAGAAGGGAATACTGTTTGAAAACAGAACACTCTAGAGAGGAAAAATGAAATCTGCTTGTTGGGTTTTTTTTTTTTTTGTCCTAGGGTAAAATCAGAAAGCTTTTTTGTTAGTCTAGGGCAATATAGGGAAAGAAGCTTGCTTCACCTGGATCTTTTTGGTGTTTTTTTTGTTTGGATTTTTGAACATACTGATGACATCATTTAGACTAATAGCTAAAATGCCAAAACTGATGCTATTTATAGATCCTAATTTCTAAACAGTTTTCAAAGACGATTGATCACCAACATAAAGCTAATACTTTGAATTTATATAATGAAAAAAATTTGGTAGCGAAAGGTAGAAAAATGAGCCTGGGATTTCCCAGGAATGCCTTCTTTCTCTATCCACTTTCATTGCAGAACCCAAGGTAGCACTTGAAGGAGTTTTGTTGAAGTTTTTTTTTTTTGCTTCTAACAATTCCTATGTTTAGTGTTGTACGTATTTTGTAAAAGTGAAGTCTTCTTGCTTGAGAGAACACCTACTTATTTTGATTATTCTTTTGATGCTAATTTATCAGATACTTTTAAAAGCTATTTCTGTTTCCAAGAAAATACTGATCAGAAAGAAAAGGATTCTTTCAGGTCCTTCTTTTACCCTTCTCCAGTGACCTTGGTGTCTGCAGAGATGTTCTCACATTCTCACTCCCTGTTGCTTCTGCAGTTTAGCAACTGCGTAACAATTTCTTCCCCTTCTCAAATACGTTATTCACAGCGTCATTGCCTCAATCACTAGCTGGCCAGGCCTGGGACAGCTCTGAGGTCCATCTTAGAATTGACTGGCATTAGCCCTATCAGCTACAGGGGGAGCTTCTGACAGATCTTTTTTTAAAGAAGCCACCCTTGTAGCCACTCTGCTACCAGAATCCTGACCCGGGCAAAACGACTACAGATTTGTAACCACTAAAGTGATTGTTCTCCCTGGGTTCCCATTCCAGAGTTTTTGTGCATGTGTGGAAGAATTGGATGTTTAATAAAAGCATCATTAACATCCATGCAGAAGCATTGGGGTAAAAATGCCCTGGAATTATTCCTGCACCTGATTGGTGCATATTAGCATATTTTTTTTCATCTTGACATTGTTTAAGGATGAACAAATGCAGTTTTTTTGTCTCCCCTTTTACATTATATCCTTCAGCCCCATAATGGTCTTTGGTGGTCCTCCACTTGACATGCAATAATTTACCAATATCTGTATTGTACCTGGGGTCACAAAACTTGACAAAGAATGCAGACTCCCAAGTTCCAAGTAGAAAAGCATTTTTTGGACCTGCTGACTACATTCTTGCTAATACAGCCCAAGATATGGTCGGCCTCCTTTGCTGCAAAAGTACATTGCAGACTTCTATTCAAACTGTCCACCAGAACCCTTAAGTCTCTATTCTGTAAAACTGTTCCTTAGGCATTGAGCAATAAATATCGAGTGTCATATGGGATTAGTCCATCCCAGATTTCTTTGTTGAATTTGATGAAGTTCTTGTCAGCCCATGTTTCCATCCTGCCTGTTTCTTATCAGTTTATCAATGCTGGCCCAGTCTGCTGTCCTCTACAGCAGTGTCCTGGGATTACTGTTTATACCCAGTGATTTCAGGCAAAAAAAATGTTTCCCTTTCTTACTATAAAAGTCTCTGTACTTCTTTTAAAGATATTTTATCTGATACCGTGATTGGACAAACACATTTGGATTAAAGACAAGCATGTTTACTATATATTATTTCTTGGTCTGATTTTAGTGTACTTAAAATACATTTAAAAAAGGAAACAATTATTTGTAGTCAACCGTTTTCTTTTCTGTCTTCAGTGTTTAAGAACGATGGAAGCTAAAGTTTATTTTTCTTTCTATACCCTTTAAACATTTGTCCTATTATTTGGAAACCCTGAGTTTCCTATTTTTTTTTCCTTTTTTATTCTTATAAATATACTTGACTTCCTGTAGTTAGTACAGAGTTGTCCTTACATAGAGCTTATATAGTGGAATGTTTTGTCTAACAACTGTTAGATTCTTCCTGCTGAGAATGATAGCAAAGGGATCATGAATATAGCAGTGTTTATTTAAAACACCATGAACTTTACATTCTAATGACAGTTTTTACATAACCAAGGTCCATGGTTGGGATGGATAGCTTATATATATTTTTAGTGATGCTTTTGTAACTTTTGTTTGTTTGTTTCATGTTAATTTGAAATATTAAGAGTTAATTTTTTCTAACTAAAATAATTGGTGTGTGTATGATGCTGTGCTATTTGATGATTGTCTGAATACCTCTAAGTGTTGCTGGCTATTCTGCCCTGATTTTTTTGCTTTATTAAAAGACGGAGTAAATCTTAATAAAGTCCTCTCAAAATAATAATTTAAACTGTTTGAGTCAGATGAGAACCCAGAAAGCACAAAACTTTAAACTATGAGAGATAGATATTTAATTGTTGTTTCGGAAAATACAGGATAATGTTGGCTAAATAGCGAACATCTAGTACCATTTTGGGACCCTCTAAGATATGTCATCTTTACAAGACCACAAGATATGGCAGGGGACATGTAGGAGACACATAATCTTCTGAATCACCTCCTTGAGGCTGAGTGGAATATCCTGTGTCACTAAGATGTTACGCTTAGGCACTGAATCCCACTGAGTGTGTAGCATGCTCTGGCCTGTATGTACAGACTCTAAAGAATTCTATAATACATCGCAAAAGTTGACGGTACCTGTTAAAAAGAGATGGGAAGGAAACAGGGGAACGTAACACAGGTCTTCTAAGAAATAACAGAAAAAGTATAAAATAGAATTCATGCAGAATCTATATACATCTAAATAGATTATTTGATGCAATGACAAAAGATTTTAACTAAACCAGAAACACAAAGTTTTCTTAAGTTTAAAAGTAGTGGTGATCTTGTTAACTTGGCAAATGTAAAAGTAATATTTATGTAAATTAATTTGCAGTGGATCAGTATGCAAGAACTTAGATCAAATGGCTTGCTGTGTATGTAGTGACTTGCAGTTTGAAGATTTGACTTTTTTCAAAGACTTTGCCGTAAGACATAGGAGGATATTCGGTGCATCTAAAACATTTTGATCTCTACTCACGTAGATGTAATAAAATTATTGTTTTCCTCATGGATTTAGAATAATGTACTATCAGAATATTTTTATATTTCTAATCTTACTGAGTCTTGACACTGCATAAGAACAGTTGTGGATGCACACAATGCGTAAGTAATGGAAGTGTTGTGTCTCAATGCTGAAGTAGAGAGGGATAAAGTTCCTATGTTAAGTGATGTAATGCAGATACCCTTGGGGTTTTTTTATACCTTTTACAAGTCCTCATAACTTCATGAAAGTTTTTCATTAAACTTGAAAGGCAGATTACATCCACCTCTGCCTTTTTTTTAAATCCGTATTTATTTAGATAAAAAATTATGATAGGACTGAACAACATTATCCTCTTTCTACTTGAGAATGATGACTTAAGTGGTCACTGATGTGAATTGGAAAATAAATGTGGTTCACTAATAATATGCATAATAATTTTCATTTTTCATAAATACCACACAGCTTTAGGAAATATTAAGCATGTAGAATGTTTTCAGACCAAATGAGCATAATTCACAGGAAAAGTTCTAATTAGATTCTTACTGATAAATTATGTAGAAGTACCAAAAAGGATCAATTTTCTATAAAAATAATATTAGATAAACTACTAAAATGCCTATTCATATATACGTGTAATTGAGTGAACAAAATTAGAAAGTTCGGTGTCCAGTGATAGGAATAAGGGTAACGGACAAATGGTGGAATACAAAAAAATCCACTTAAATTTAAAGAAAAACTTCTCTACTGTAAGGATAAGGGAGCCCTGGCACAGGCTGCCCAGGGAGAGTGTGGAGTCTCCTTCTCTGGAGGATTTCAAAACTTGCCTGGACCTGATCTAGGTGGACTTTCTTGAGCAGGCGGGTTGGAGACCCTTTAGAAATCTCTTATAACCCTTAAAATTCTGTGATTCTATGTATACTATAATGCACTGGGTTTTTGGTTTGTTTTTTTTTTTTAAACAGATTCTTTTTTGTGCTGCTTGGAGACATTAAAGAAGGAAATGTTTGTTGTTTAAATATATATATTAGAAGACATTCAGATTCTTTTTTCATTTAACTTTTTTTTTTTTTTTTTACCTCTTCAGCTAGCATTTTTATATTGCAGGCTTTGGTCTATAACCAGCATCTTTAAAAAAATGACATCCTTTAAAAAGAACTATCATCTGTATGTGATTAGTTTTTGTTTAGCTCAAAACTCTTTCAAAGAAGAAAGATTGAAAAAAAAATATACTTCAAGAAGATTTCTGAAGATGAAAAGTAGCCTACCATAGTATAATAATGTGTTAGGTGTAAGTTGCAAAGATTTGATAGCTGAGGAGGCCTGCAGGGTTGGCTTTTATGAGAACAGTGGCCAGCTACACAGTCAAACTGCTACAGGATGCAGCTGAACCCATCATGCAAGTTGACGGTGTGTCTGTGAAGTATATTTAAGAAAAGACAAGTTGCTGCATAAGCAATGAGGAGAGGGAAAAAGTGTGAGGAACAATCCTGCAAACACCAAGGTTAGAGAAGGAGAAGGAGGTTTGCCAGGTGCCTGGGCAGACTCCCTCTCCCACAGCC
This sequence comes from Colius striatus, assembly GCF_028858725.1. Classification (NCBI taxonomy): domain Eukaryota; kingdom Metazoa; phylum Chordata; class Aves; order Coliiformes; family Coliidae; genus Colius; species Colius striatus. The sequence goes on along the minus strand of NC_084759.1, from coordinate 100,271,282 downwards.
CATGAAAGAGACCGTGTATGCAGCACACATCATCCCGTGCCAATGATCACACCAGCACAGATATAGCCACTGGAGGAACCCCAAAGTATATCAGGTGGATATTTCTTAAACTGCAGTTTGTGGAGTATGCACACTGAAGTCAGGTTCTTCTGACAGATTCTGTGACCTGTGGAGGACCCATGCTGGAACAAGTTTCTCCTGAAGGACTGCAGGCTGAGGGAGGAATCCACACTAGGTTAAGGAAAAAGTGTCAGGAGGAAGTAGCAGAGAGAGGATCCGTTATGGACTGAAAACAAGATGTAGAAATTGCATCAAGTGAACACTTGACAAAGGGAAGAGGTGGGAGACACTCCCGTATGTCCTATTTGGAACTTTTTGCTGTACCCTCATTAGCAGTTGCTTCTGTAAGCAAATAAGTGCTCTGTTAATAGCACTTAATAATGTTTTTGACAAGTCATTTGAGTATATGTAAGTCAAAGTGAGTATCAAGGGTATATTTATTATGTGTATTTTTTATGTATCCAATTTACATTAAAAATCTATGTTAACCTAAGGACTGTGACTTCAAGTTACAAAGCAGACAAAGGCTGAGTCCTACTCCTTCCATTTAACTATAGATAAAATCTGATGTGGCCTTTGTGGGTCTGCAAATTGCATTAGCCACCTTTTAGTTTCTTTTGTGGGAATATTACCTTACCTTACCTTTTCAATAAAACCATCTTATCAGTACTAAACCTTGCACTTGCTTTTGATTTCTTTCAACGCAAAAGTTTTCTGGCATGTTTTTTATTTTTAGTCTATGATTACAACTTATAGTATGGTCAAGCATTAAGTATTTTAAATAGTGTTTTAATCTAAGGGGTCAATACCATTTGCAATCTTTTGCAGAGTGTTCCTGCAAACTCCTATGAGTTCTAATCTATCAGATGCTATATTAGATACCTTCAAAAAACAAGTTTATGTAAATAAAATGGGTTACAAGGAATATATTCTAGATCAGATGCTTCTGTAATACCACCAGATACAGATTTTTTACATTTATAGAATCACAGAATGGTAGGGATTGGAAGGGACCTTTAGCGATCATCTAATACAACCCTCCTGCAGAAGCAGGTCCACCTAGATCAGGTCACACAGGAATGAACATATCCAGACAGATTTTGGAAACTTCCAAAAAACTTCCAGAGGAGACTCTACAGCCTCTCTGGGCAGCCTCTTCCAATGCTCAATCACCCTTATGATAAAAAAGATTTCCCTTACGTTTAAGTGGAACTTTCTGTGTTCTAGCTTATGCCCGCTACTCCTTGTCCTGTCACTGGACACTACAGGAAAAAGTGCCACCTCATCCTCTTGGCATACACCTTTTGAATACTTGTGTTAATGATGATTCCCCCCTCAGTCTCCTCTTCTCCAGGCTGAACAGTCTCAGGTACTGCAGCCTTTTGTTATAGGAGAGATGTCCAGTTTCCTGATCATCGTGATGGCCCTGCACTGGACTCTCTTCAGAAATTCCCTGTCTCTCTAGAACTGGGGAGCCCAGAACTGGACTTAGTACTCCATAAGAGGCCTCACCAGGGCGGAGGAGGGGAGGAGAACCTCTCTCAACCTGCAAGCCACACTCTTCTTGATGCATCTCAGGGTGCCATTGATCGTCTTAGTCACAAGAGCACATTGCTGGCTCATGTGTAGTTCGTTATCAGCCAGCACTCCCAGGTCTCTCTCTGCAGAGCTGCTCTCCGACAGGTCAACCACAAACTGTATTAGTGCATGGGGTTGTTCCTCCTTGGGTATAGGACTTTGCACTTGCCCTTGTTGAACCTCATGAGGTTCTTCTCTACCCAACTCTCAAGCCAGTCGAGATCCTGCTGAATGGCAGCACAGCCTTCTGGGGAATCAGCCAATTTTCTCAGTTTGGTGTCATTGAGTTTTGTGTCATTATTTAGTCTAATAAAAGGCCACGCACTGCTTAATTATTTATGATCATTCTTCCTGCTTGCTTATTTTGTTTTTCTCCTCTTTGCATTTCAGGCTGTAATTCTGCTTCTGATTTGTTTTTCCAATGAACTATTATCATCAGTTCAAGTGTAGTTAACACTGGATTTCAACCTGGAGACTAAGCAGCAGAGATTTTGTTTACTGGAGCAGTTTCATTCTTTGTACAAGTTCAGTACACATTAAGAGTAAAGGATATGTTTAACACAAAACTGAAAATACGTTTACTAATATGGTTATAAATTATTCAGATATTAATAAAAAATATTTTGAGAAACTGGAAAACAAACAGATTTTTTAACTCCGTATACCTCTATGTTTGTATTTTGAATTCTTTGACATATCTACAACCTCTGTGAGACTTGCAAACTCACTTTTTGCATCCTAATTCAATATTTTCTTCTGTATGACTAATAATTTTTTCTGTGAATTTATCTCATGTGAATGCCATAGTATCATGTAATTGACTTGTTTTATAATGTCTCCAGCTCCCACAAAATTCATATTGCAATTCCAATATTAGGGAAAAAAAAAGTAAAGACCTTTGGGTTTTTTGTGATGTGTATTGAAGAGAAGCTATATGCTCAAGCTTGTGGTTCTCATTGATCCACTTGTCTTATTTGCATACAATTATTTGCATCTTGCAGAAGAGCAAAATGGGTGTGAAGTTAGCAATGATGTACATAAGTTAACCATATTACCCTCAGCTACATTTCTCAAATGTGTCTCTTCCAATAGTGGTGTTACAGTGTCACTCAGAGCTGGTTACTGGCACCATGTTTTCTGGTGTGCTTATCAACTGCTAGGTGTAATATTAGAAACACACTTAAATTGCAGATTATTACTGAGTTTTCACTGAGGCTATGTAAGTTACAGTAGAATTTACCTGGAGGGCTATTAGACATACTAATATTACTGTGTATTACATTAATTGATACTATTACAAATATTGTTTTTTAAAGTCACTTTCATTAAGATCAGGACTTCATTAGCTATGCATTAACTATTTGTGAACAAGCAGAATCTAAAAAAATCAGAATTGCTGAGATAATTTGTCACTATGCACCTTTGCTCTCACTTTTTAAGACAACTTTGAATCTAGTAGCCTGTTTTAGTTTCTGTTGCTTAGCTGTTAACCTGGTGATGAGTTTATGATGAGAAACATTGTCAAATACTCCTGGAAAATCTAACCGTATTCTATTTATTAAAGTGTCTTTATTTTTTGTAGAAGTTATGTTTTCAAAGACCTTCAGAAGGTTAAGCAGAACCTCCTCTGCCTGAACGCATATTTGCTGTCATTAAACTAAACTTCACTATGTGGTTTGTTTGTTTTTTTTTTCACTAAAGATAATTTCTAAGTGTATACCTATATGAATTAATATTCCTGATGTGCATCATTGTGTCTAAGTTTTTTTTTCTTAAGTATACTAATGGTGATCTGTGGTCATTGCTTTGACACAACATGTAGTTGTATTCTCATGTGTCTTTACTGAAGTTAAATCATGTTAGCACACATGCTATGTGCAAGTGCCACACTCAAGCCAGCTCTTGCTCTCAGTTACTGTCTGTGTCACTGGAATGCTTTTCCTTGTGAAAAGAGTTCTAAGTGTAAATGGGATAAATATCTCTGTTTCTGAAAAAATAGTTTAGAAGCAGCTGTTTAAACGTTAGCTTTTGTGTTCTTAATGCTCATTCTCAGACTGTAACATGTTCATTTAGTACAAACACCTGCATCAGAAATGCTACTTTCTCCTTCTGATACAATTTTTTATGATTAAGCTGACAGATGCTACTTCAGGCAGCTCATAGATTGCTCACCACGAATGTGAGGATGTGGCATTGTTCGTTTGCATAGTCTTCTCTTTCTTAGACACTTGTTTCTTTTCACTTCAGGAGAGAAGGTGTTCCTGTATGTTTCCACTGTAAAGCACCACTGTTATAGAGCTCTTGTGACAACCTGTAACATATATCAGGCTGCAGCCATCTGCTTTATATCCAAGGCTGAAAAGAAATACTTTAGATTCTAGTTTTGCACTCAACTGTGGCTCAGTAGACAAAAATTGAAAAAGCTCGAGCACTGAGTGTGAGCACTACACAAATAATTGCTGATTAGTACTATGAAAAAATAAATATTTTCAAAAAGGAGAATTGTATAAATGCATAATGTTCTAGGTATGATTTTCAGTTGTAGTTTGATAGCAATATCTTCAGTCTATTGTGTGAAACTGCAAAGCCATCTAGATAATTTTATTTGCTACTTGCTTATGGAAAAGTGTTAGTTTGAGAAACTAATATACTGTATAATTAGACCATAAACTATGAAATTGTGGGAGGTACTTTTTTTGCCTAATATTAATGTCTCAAGTGATTTATAGAAGAGGTCTATTAGAAACATAAGATTGAGACACAAAAATTACTCTAGAGTAATTTTTACAGTGCTACTGCTAAAAATATTCAAGTATTTTTTATGTCCATTACTTCAGTGAAAAGCTTTGAGGACTCTTGCTCTGGTACAGTCTGTAGCCAAGAGTGTTTGTTATTTTTTAGATGGTGATTCCTTTGTCTCAGCCCAGTCATTGTGTTAAAGTATCTGATGAGCTTAAGAAGTTAGAGCAGATGTAGAAGAGGAAAGTATCTAGAAAAAGGAGACCATGTCATATAAGAATCCTGAAGGAGTATCTGTGTGAATATGCCTAACTTGAGTGACTCCATACTATTTAATTAGTTCAGACAGAACACTAGAATAAAATGTGCCTTTGCCTTTTAGATCCCCCAGCTTGGTTGACATCTAGTTTGAGGTAGTAATGGAGCCCTCACCTACCTCAGTCCTCTCAAACAGATAAAAACCTGGGGTTTTTAGCTCAGCTAGATGAATATTATGTTTAAAGATGATTCTTCTCTATCCCAGAAGAGAAACTAAAATTTAGTAAAAAAGTTGACGGTTTCAAAGAATGACTTTGGCTGGAAGTCAGAAGGGAGGCTGCTAGTTGCAAACTAAGTTAGATTCTAGAATAGGCTTTCAGTGATAGTATTACTGAGGGTAGGGAGGGGAATATAAATCTTGGCTAGTTTATGATCAGAGTTCCAAGAATGATGGCCCTCCCATTTCTTTTGTTTAGAACCCAGTAACTTCTGAAAACATTTTTTTTACTTGTCTATGTAAGACAGTTGACAGTTTCAAATTTAATAAACATAAACAGGAAAGATATAGTCAGGGTCATTACTATCACATTATGACGTTTCAAAAAGATACTGCACAGGAAATTAAAGGAATATTAAAAATATTACTTGTTTGCTTATAAACAGGGGATATACATAAACACAGAAAATTAAATTGCATTGTTTACTCTTCCTTCTGTACTTCTTTCTTACTCATTGCAGATTTTTACCTCTAATTCTATTATTGCACCCTGCTATAGGAATTAATTTTACCTTTTTTTGTTACTTCTGCTATCACCAGATTTCATCCCGTGTGTCTCTTCTTTCGTACTATCTTTTCTTTCCTCTCATTTTTTATCTTTCTCCTAACTCTAGGCTGTGTCTTCCAGAAAATATCTTATTCTGGACTTCATCCCATCGCCTTGATTTTTATAATTTTGAAATGTAAACTTTTCAAGACAGTCTGTGTGTACACCTCTGTACAGAAATAATAAGAACTCTTGCTTGCTTATGTGCACTGAAAAGTGTACTTTTAAGATTTAAAGTCTGTCATTTAATACTGTGTTCTACCCAGTAATCCAGAAAAGTATTTTGTTATATTTTTTTTTACCTTTTTTATAGAAGTTTACTTTCTATATTATATATTACATATTAGTCTCATTCTATATTTGTAATATATTCTTAAACAAGAGGCTCGTCCTTGCTGGGTGCCTAATATTTCCATTCTAACTTAAGCACGTGTCATATTCCTGTTTATTGAACTTGGGAGTAAGAATAAAATTATCTCTTCTTCCCCTTGAATGACTTATGAACATAAACAGGCTTCTTTGTTTCAAACCTGCCATCTCAGCCCTGTGTGAATGAGAAGGATGGGCAAGGGCAGACCAAAGCCAAGTTTTTGCTTGCTTTGATAACTAGTGACTGAAGAGTTAGAATGTAATGCATGCCTATCTGGTGTAAAGATGAGATCATGTTCTGGGTCACTACAACACCTGAATATGACAATATTGTAATTGTAGATGATTAAACCATGATGGAATGTGTAATAAATGTCTTCTGCATTTATTTTACGTCTGAATTTCTTAGGCATGTTTTTTTTTGTGGTGGATTTTTTTTCCAGTGTTTTTAGGAATACTTCTACATTAGTGTCCTCTGGGATTGTTGTATACAACTTCCATTACTGCAGATGACAACTCATGACATAAATTCTCCTTGTCATTATTTCAACACACATCTGTGGAGCTTCTTTGAGAAATATTTCAGGTGAAATTGAGACCTAGTAATTTTGAAAACAAGCATAAGCTTTCAGAAATTATATTTAAGATGTTAACATTCTTGCTGCAAGTAGAATGTCTAAATTTCTGTTACTGCTCAACTCAGTTTTAATTTATAATAAAATAATAGTTTTAGCTTTCTAGATTTAAGACATTCATGGAGAAAATAAATTTACCTCTCTCAGCACTAACTACACTAGGTCATTAGTGCTCCCTCTTGGATCCAGTTGGAAGAAGGCATAAGGAAATAGCATGTTGCACAAAGTCTTGGCCTTACTCTATCAAGGTTAAACTAGGTAACATCCCCAGTTATGACAGACAAGTGAACACTTAGTAGTCGCATGGATTTAATTCCCCTTTAGGCGAGCTTTTCTCTATTGCCTGTACAGACAACCTAAAAGGATTAACTGTCTTCCCTTTTCAAGTTGAGTTAATCACCAGAACTTCAGGAAGAGTATAAGTGACAATAGGAGACTTTTCTGTAATTTTCCCTGACATATGAGTAAACAAGGTGTGGGTACAAGGGTGTTGGCTGTGACAGTGAGTAGTTGAAATGGAATAAAAAAGAAATTAAGACAAAGTTTCTAGGAATATGTGTTTTCAAAGCGAAACACTTTTACATACTGTCTTATATGTCTCTGTCTTAAGAATATTGTTGTAGGACAGCATATCTACAGAGGCTACTTTGTAATGCAGTCCCACTGAAGACCTTTGAGTCGTGGCTGTCCATTCAAGTCAAATAATAATAATAATAATTTTTTTTTTAATTAAATTCACATTTTGTTAAAACCAGACTGCTGCCACATGCTTCACAAACACTCCTTTCCCCGCACTCTTCCCTGGTATGGTGCTGTAAAACTCTGCTGTCATTAAGAAATACTTGTCATCAGTCAAAAGCAATGCTTCATCAGAGCTAGAGTGCAAATGGGAATAATTTTCTTCCTTCTAATTTACAATTTTACATATAGGCCATTTTATATAGATTTTGAGAGGACTCTTGATAAATTAGTTATGATTATACCACTCTGTCTTTATTCAGCAAGAATACTTTAGTGAAATAATGTCAATGAGGTTCCCTAATAAACATCAACATTGTTATTTCCTTAGATATTTTTTTCTGATATTGTTGTCATAGAGAAACAAGTCAGGGGTTTACTTTCGTTGGTTTTTAAAAATGACTGATTCAATAGGCTGTTTTCTGAATGCTTTGAATGTTCTGAAATGTTTGAAGAAAAATCTTTGCAAATTTTACAATTGATTTGAAAGGTTATTTGGTCATCATTAAGTCTTATATTACTGCAGCTCATTCAGAAGTGAGATATAAAATTTGACAAGCTAGAAGTTATTTGTAGCAGGAAGGGGCAAATAAATGAATTTCAGTTACTAAAAACTGGCATTTCATCCAGAGATGGTAAGAAATAGCTTGGATATAGGGTCTTAAAGGCTAATTTCTTTGTATGGTGCCTGAGGTGAGCAAATCTTAAAGAACTTGATTTCGCCTGAGTCTGTGCTTAGTTTTCTCAGTGTGCCTTTAAGCTGTATGAATTTGGACATCCAGTAGATGCATGTGCAACATTTTATTTAGAAAAGTCTTCACTGTTTTCTAAAGAATTAAACATTTAAAAATTTAGTGCTAAAATAAATGTGAGCAATATGCAGCTATTGTTGTCTTGTTTCCAAAACAATTGCATTATCTAAAGATTTGTAAGTGAATCTTATAGGATCAGACTAGAACTTGATTCCTGAACTTTTAGAGGAGATGCATATTTAGGTAAACTGGTTTAGTACATTTCTGTTAGCTTAGGAGGTATTGTCATTTTATTCAGACTAGCTTTTGGAAGTTCATATTCTAGTGATACATCCAAACAAAGAAGTCTTTTGCAACTAGAAAATTGTGTCATGAGAAAAAGAGATCTTGAAAAATTGAAGATCTTTAAAGATTTGCTGAAGATGTTTTGAAATTAGTATCATGGATCCAGGGAGGCCACTCAAAGGATTACATTTTGTTTGAAGTCCAAAAAATAACAGTAGAATGTTTTTATCTATAATGATGTGCAGAAGAGGGTCAGGGCATGAGAGGTGAAGGATGCTATCCATGCTCTGATTACCAGAATTGGGAAATTAAACTTCATGAGCTCGGACAAAACACTTACTGTTCAGGGAAGAATCACAGACAAAATTACAAAATTAGATCTACTCAAGCTTGAAGAAAGTTAAGAAGGAAAAATGGTGACATCCAATTAAGAAAGGAGATAAACGAATTTGGAAAACTACAAACTTAAATTTGCACTTAGCAGATCAATTCTGTGATTCACGTTCCGTAAATCTAAGTTGATTTTATGGAGAAAGCTCTACTAAACAGTTTCTCTTTGATTGCTAAAGTTAGTGTTTATGTAGAAAGAGAAGATTATTGAGTTTTGATGTTACTTTACTGTAGCCTAGTTCAAAATTTCTCTCCCTAAAATAGTAATTTTTCTGATTGCCTAACTTCAGATTTAATACAAGCTTGTGACTAGCAACTGATGGAAAACAAAGAGAAGAATGTTTTTGATTAAGAGATTTTTTTAGTTCTTAAGTAAGAAATGAGCCTGGTAGTCCCACAACTGTTTCATCTTTTAATTATTATCAGATAGAGAGGTCTTTATGGATGTATTTAAACATTAGTATGTCCCAGTTATTTTTAGAGGTTTGCAAAAATTTTTCCCTAAAGTTTAAGGAATTTTTTTATTTGATTTGTTTTGTTTTTTTTTTCCAGAAATACTTATTTTGGAAAGCCTTTTTGAAATATTATTTCTGTGGAAAAGTATAATGAACCAGTTTTTATTGTAAAACATTGGAGGATATTTAACTGTGTAAGCTTAATCCTAAAACCAAAAGTTGTGTCTTCATAAAAGAGATTGATAAAAGAAAAATATTTTAGTTACAGTCACCACCGTAGAGCCATCTGAAGATTACATGACCATCCTTTTAAATTAACGTAAAGCTGTCTGAAAAATATATTTAGCGTAGGTATGACATGTTTATAGTTGCCTGAAATATTAAACAAACTTCTACTTTCAAAGCCATCTGGGGTGTCATCTTTGTGTTAAGCTGCAAAAGAGCAAAGGTTAAATATTTATCACCTCTTCATGTCTTTGGCTAGATGAAAAGAGAAATAAATTCTTTAGACAAAAATGAGAAATAATGTTTTGACAATAACTGCTAAAGGATGATGCTAAACTTAACAAGTTAAAGGAAAGATAAACAAATCAAACATGCTCCCCCAGCAACCCCTCCCCCCAACAAAAAAAAACCAACAAAAAAACCAAACAAGTCCTCTTTTGAATGGTATTGAATAAAAGAGATAGAAAGAAACCAACGTAATTTTCTACTTTTTTATCTCCTTAATATCATCTTATTTTCTTTTTTTTTAGATAGAGTGTATTTGGTACCATACGTACTGGAATTTGAGATGTACATAGAAAGAACTAGGGCATCTCTATGCCACTCCCCCCAGGTTATTTCTGTTCCTTTCTTCCCCAACTCTTCTTTCATATGTGACTAGAAAACTTGTGGATAGCTAGTGATATAGCTGTGAAGTTGTATTCAAGTTATGACTTGGTGGTTTGTAATGGCACACAAACTAGATGGGTGAAAAAAAAAGATTTGAAAATGAGGTTATGGTGGTAAAGGTTAATGAGTCATATGCTATAAAAGGTCAGTAATAACTGCAGGGCTCTGTCCTGTCTTAGTGGGCTGGATGTAAGAGAACATTTTCCTCCTGAGGACAGATAAACAGTAGAACTTAGTGCCTAGAGAAGTGCTCTTTCTATCTTTAGTATTTTTCAAGATTTGACTGGATAAAATCCTGAACAATCTCATAGTTGACCCTTCTTGGAGAAGAAGGTTAGACTAGAGACCTCCTAAGGTCCCTTTCTACCTAGATTCTTCTACTGTGAAATGATTATGTCTTTGTTGGTAATCGTCCACCATGCTAGAGATCAGAATAAATCTGTTATGAGGGAGAAGTGTGATTTTTAGATTTTTTAAACTCATTGTGTAAGTTTGGATATGATACAAAGTTATGGGTGGGTGTGTAGACCTGCTTGATGGTAGGAAAGCTCTTCAGCGCAACCCGGATAGGCTAGAGTGACCTGTACTCGACCCTAGTGAGACTGCACATAATTTCTATCTTTAAAATCAAGTCCAACTATTAACCTAACACTACCAAGTCCACCACTAAGCCATGTCTCTCAGCTCCTCATCTACACATCCTTTAAATATCTCCAGGAATGATGACTCCACCATAGGGCAGCCTGTTTCTCTTTTTAATAATCCTCTCAGTGAAAAAGTTCTTCCTATTGTCCAATCTAAACATCCTCTGGCTCAACTTGAGCCCATTTCCTCTTGTCTGTTATTCATTAGCTGGGAAAAGAGATTGACCCTCACCTCACTACAGTCTCCCTTCAGGTAGTTGTATAAAGTGATCATGTCTCCTCTCAACCTCCTCTTCTCCAGACTAAACAACCCTACTTCTGTCAGCTGCTCCTCATCAGACTTGTTCTCCAGACCCTTCACCAGCTTCATTGCCTATTTCTGGACATGCTCCAGCACCAAAATGTCCCTCTTGTAGTGAGGGGCTCAGAACTGGACACAGCATTTGATGTACTGTTGATTAACACCCCCAGGTCTTTTCCCACATGACAGCTTTCCAGACACTCTCCCTCAAGTCTGTAGTGTTACATGGAGTTGTTGTGGCCCAAGTGCAGGACCCAGCACTTGGCCTCTTCCAAATGTATTGCAAGATTTCAAACATACACTACAGAATTTATTTCATATATATTTAATTGTAAAAAAAAGGAATAGTGATTTAACATTCAGTTTGAGGTTAATATAAAATTAGCAAATAATTCTGTCATATTTCACTGATAAAATTCTTGTTTGTCTAAAGGACATAGGTTGACTCCATAACTGTGCTTTAATGAGAAAAAAATGAAGAAAATAATAAGTAATTTTAAAACTTGATTCCAAACTTATTCAGAAACCAAAGTGAGCAAAAATACTTGTCTTTCCTTTGTCATGAACAGAATTAAGGTTACAAAAGGTAACAGACACACTTTTCAGTAACACTTTGAAGTTAACCCAAAAGTTTCACAGAAAAAGGAAGTGAAACATGGTTTAAGCTTTTTTTATTAAGAAAAAAATCTATTTAGCACGAACGGGAGTTTCACTATAAAATTCCGTTATTTTAATATTACAGTCTTTTAATATTACAAGCTTTAAAGAATTACTCTCACAAAATAAAATTTTCACTGAGGTAATTCCATAGTAAATCAGCTGTTTTCACACATTACATTTCTTTTTAATAAATGGGGTAAGGTTTTTTAAATGTTTTGTGATGTGTGTTGCCAGAAAAACCTGGGGCAAAAAACCTCAGCAGATGAATTCTTGATTCTATAGAATAGCTCATTTAGATGTATTTCAAAGTGCTTTTGTCTTTTGCATATAATGCCAAGATCAGAAATAAGTAACTGACGCATGGTCTTTTCTTATGTTTTTACACATCCAGTGAACAGAATATTTCAGAATTTTATAACAAAGATAGATGTTTCAAACTATAACCCTAGAGCCTTAAAAATTGCATTATCACACGAGGGGACAAATGAAATGGAGCAGATGCATTTCTACAAGAAGCATATTAGGACTGCAGAGAATATTATCATGCATTCTGATACCCCAAGTTTTGTTTTTTCTAATCCTAAATGCCTTAGAGACTGCAATCAGTGAAACCAGCCAAACAAAATGAGTGCATTGAGGGGGGAGAAGTAGGGAAATATGCGTTTGACATCTGCATCAGGTGAGATTAGGAAGCTAAAGAGACACTGAAACAGACAAGATTGAGAAGTGAAATCAAGAGTTTCACCACATGCCTCTTGAAGGATGCAACTCAGATTAGATCGGTTGTCTATCACATGAATCAAGTTTTAGTTTCAATGTTGTCTAAAGCCCTTTCTGTAGATAATCTATGCCACACTGCTATTTTTAAAAGCTATTCCAGAGTTGTTCGCTCCTGTAGTGATAAGCCTTCAAATTTCCTTTTTCTTTTGCTCTGGTATGGGTTAGGTATTTCAGTTTCTTTCTCTTCCTAACTACGGTGTACAGAAGAAATGACTATACAGCCCTGTTGCACCATTATTTTTTAAAGATCTCCATCACTTAAGCATTCAAAAAGCCTTTATATGCAAATGCTATTTTTTTTAATGTAAGTGATGAGCAAGTCAGTTTATTCCATGTGAGGTTTTACCGTTGCTTTGTTGAATTTTGATCTTAATTCAAAAAACAATAAACAGGCTACAAATGTACTTTTAAGTATCATGACATTTAGATTAATAACATTTTAAGAGAGTTAATTTTTCCTTGCAGTATTTTCTTTTATTTCTGCAAGCCAATGTTAAATCAGTTATGGTTAAGCCATACTTTTAGTGTTTCTTTGCAACAAATTCACATTGAAAAAGGGGTTGAGTAACAAATAGGTTTCTAAAAAAGCACTGCATAAGAAAGATTTGATATAGATAAGATAGACTTTGAGAAATATCTCAAATGCCTGTGAGTCTGCCATGAACTTTTCTGATCCGTCTTCCCTGAGGAAAGTGTATTTACACATGCTGAAGTATAGTGATGTAAAATGTAATCATGGAATGAAAGTCATTGTTAGCAACTAATTGGTTAATACAGGAACAGAAAGATGTGCAACCACTTTCTCCTTAAGTGGATGTTTTTTTCTAGAATCTTTACAGTAGGAAACTTCACAAAGTATGTTATTACTTATGTTACTTCTCCAGTGTTAGTAGATGATTTGAGGCTGGATCTCATTCTAACACATATGTGGAACACAGCACTGAAAAAGAAGAGAATTGAATTCAGACTTGATTTCTGCTTGCAGAGGTTTACTTGTCGGTATAAATCTAGTATTATGTATAAACAGTAAGATGCCAAAGAGCATTTAAACATGATGGGTTTTAAGTGTTACTAAGTGTTCTTACCTACCAGTGGGGCCTGGTGTCAGCTTTATATGACAGACATTAACAAAGAACTGGGCAGTTTGTCATTCCATTTTCAGGCTTTATCAAAACTTGGACAAGAATCATTTTAAGCTGAGTAACACCTAGAAATCCTAAAGTTATTACTGTTAAAAAGTAACTCCTGTTGATTTTAATAGTTAATTTACATACATACAGTGCTTGCCTGAGTACTCTCTCTGTTAAACTTGATATCTTTTAATATTGCGATGACAAAAGAGACCATAGATATGTAATATTTCTTTTAAAAAAAAACAGGTACTCTTGGCAAATACCCCTGTACTTTAAAGTGTAAACCAAGTGTAGGCAATTTTATTTGAAAGTAAGGTAAGCTTTTTAAAAAATTTAATTAATGAAATAAAAAGATAATGTAAAAATGTAAGTAGTTCACAACTTTACTGAAACAGAAATGAAATAGCATTTTTAGTTGACATGCTAAAACATCATTCAACATAAGTTTTTAAAAAATTCAGGAAACAATCTTTTCCAGTTTTTAAACATACAGATAAGATTAATCCATTGTTGAAGTAGCAGCTTTGAGCAAGAATCACTGTGGTTCTAAGGATCAATTTATAGAAATATTGGAAATAGGCAATCTCATCCGTGAATATGTTAAAAACAATTTAGAATGTTGAAAAAAGCTATGCCTTTCCATGACTAAAATATAACTAAAACATGATTGGATCTTCACTGATATATATATACATTGGCCAGAATTTTTTAGGCAATTATAGCATGTCACATTTTATAATGCTGAGAATGTATAGGGAAAAAAATAATTAAATTATTTAAAATTATTTCTCTCTCACACTGTACTCCTTCACTGAGTATCTGCAATAAGATCTGCCATTTCCACAATATCTTTTCACAAAGCAAATTTGGTCTTATCAGTCCTTTCCATGAGCACTCTGCATAAGAAAGTGAAGTGTTTAAAAAAAAATATTTCCAAAGTATTTGATAGTCTTTCACCTGGATATTGATTTTTTGTTTTGTATACAATTTTATTCTGTCTTTGTAAGCAATTTTTGGATGCGAAGAAATAAATTATATATAAAAAGGTTTTGCTTGATAAGCCTGACACATCACTTCTGTCTTCTCTTGAAATGATATTAGTATGATAAAAACTATTGTTTGGTTTATCTTTTTAAAGTCTTAAAACTTAAAAGCCAAAATTCTGTGTTATATTTTTGATAAAGTTGATGACAACAGTGATGATGATAAAATTTAAATTAAAAACTGGAAAACAACATTACGCCAGTCTGCAAAAAGGGCAGGAAGGATGACCCAGGAAACTACAGGTCAGTCAGCCTCACCTCCATCCCTGGAAAGGTGAAGGAACAACTCATCCTGAATGTAGTCACTAAACATATGAAGTAAAACATGGTTACCAGGGTGAGTCGACATGGATTCACCAAAGGGAAATCCTGTTTGACCAACCTGATGGACTTCTACAAAGACATAACTGGCTTACTAGATGAGGGGAGAGCAGCAGATGTCATCTACCTTGACTTCAGCAAGGCTTTTGACACTGTCTCCCATAACATCCTCATCAGAAAGCCCAAGCACTGTGACTTGGATGAGTGGAAGGTGAGGTGGATCTAGAGCTGACTGAAGGACAGAGACCAGAGGATGGTGATCAATGGCACAGAATCGAGTTGGAGGCCTGTGGCCAGTGGAGTTCCAAAGGGATCTTTTCTGCGGCCAGTCTTGTTCAACATCTTCATTAACGACCTGGATGAGGGGACAGTGTACCCTCAGCAAGATCCCTGATGGCACCAAACTGGGAGGACTGGCTGCTTCCCCAGAAGGCTGTGCTGCCATTCAGCAGGATCTCAACCGGCTTGAGAGTTGGAAAGAGAGGAACCTCATGAGGTTCAGCAAGGAGAAGTGCAAGGTCCTGCATCTAGGAAGGAACAACCCCATGCACCAGTACAGGCTGGGGGTCGACCTACTGGAGAGCAGCTCTGCAGAGAGAGACCTGGGAGTCCTGATTGATAATAAACTCAACATGAGCCAGCAATGTGCCCTCATGGCCAAGAAGGCCAATGGCATCCTGGGATGCATCAAGAAGAGTGTGGCCAGCAGGTCAAGGGAGGTTCTTCTCCCCCTCTACTCTGCCCTGGTGAGGCCTCATCTGGAGTCCTGTGTCCAGTTCTGGGCTCCTCAGCTCAAGAGGGACAGAGAACTTCTGGAGAGAGTCCAGTGCAGAGCCATCAAGATGATCAGGGAACTGGAGCATCTTTCATACAAGGAAAGGCTGCGGGAACTGGGGCTGTTTAGTCTAGAGAAGAGGAGACTGAAGGGGGTTCTTATTAATATTTACAAATATCTAAATGGTGGGTGTCAGGAGTTTGGGGCATCCCTTTCTTCCTGTTGTATCTAGCAACAGGGCAAGGGGTAATGAGATGAAGCTGGAACACAAAAAGTTCCATTTAAGCATAAGAAAAATCTATTTTATTGTGAGGTTGAGAGCGTCCTGGCACAGGCTGCCGAGGGAAGTTGTGGAGTCTCCTTCCTTGGAGATGTTCAAGACCTGTCTGGACGTGTTCCTATGCAACCTGTTCTAGGTGGACCTAATTCTGTAGGGAAGTTGGACTAGATGATATCTAAAGGTCCTTTCCAACTCCTAACATGTTATGATTCTATGAAATTCTGAAAATATTGTGAAAATTCTGTATCAAGTCATTGTAGAATTTCAGGTTGCAACTAATTGCTCTGAAAATCAAAACAATATTTTAGTTTTAAATTTTTTGGGGGGGATTTTCTCATCAAAACATCTAAATGAAAGTATAGTATAGCAATTATTTATATAAAGACTTGCATTCTTTTCAAACATTGTACTTCATTAACATTTTTTATAGGAGTGCAAATTTGAATTAATTAAAATATGATTAAATATATTTTCTGATAATGAGATTACAGTAAAGTTTTTCATTGCACTTCATAGTAAAAGACTATTTTTAAGTGGTTTTTTAGGAATCAATTGATAATTTCTGTCTTTGGATGCTTCTGGCACAAAGATTTATTATTTTAACTTTGAGAAATGTGCTAGTACTTTACCTCATGTGTAAGAAACAACTGACGAAAAATGTTAACATAAAATTTTGCAACAATGACAAAAAAAACCGACTGATTCAAGCATTAAGCAATCAGTAATAATTTTAATTCTTACCTAGTGTACTGGCTAATTTGATTATTGACTGACTTTTAATGAGGAAGATTGTGCTATTGATCCATGTGAGACCAAAACTTGAAAACTGCAGGGTGTTAATATAATAATTATTGTTTACTTTGACTGGAGACATTTCTAATACTTCTTACATAGCAGATCCTGTACTCCAGTAATGTCCTGTTTCCTGAGATATATGTTCTTGTACTCTTTAATTTAGAATAGCATAACAAAGTCTTTCTGTTGTTGCTGAGAAAGGAGACTATTTTATTTTTTACCTGAGAGAAGAGATTGAACCTAGTTTAAACTTTCCAAGACAACCTTATTCACCTTGAAGCCTACCTGACACTTGAACTCTGACTATTGGGAAAAATGGTGGTCAAAACAGAATAAATTTGGAGTGTCATTGGACTTTACTTGCTGTAATTGTCATTACATTTTCTGACAGTGCTATTGTTCAAAGATTAACCCTAATCTATTAATAAATGTTTACAGCCAGTAATTTAGACTATGCTCATTTATCACCTTAGGCTGTAACTTTTGTTATGTGAATCTCATGTTTTCCTGCTTCTTTTTACTGTTTTAACTTAAAATGATTTAAATTCATATGTGCATCAGTTAATTCAGGAGCCTCTAGTGATTTTTCATTGAAGATTCACTGATGATGGTTTTAGAGTTTGTCTCAGCCTTTTGAATCATTTATAGATACAGTCTGCCTTTGATACAGCCATCCACGAACTCTGACATGATTCTTTTGAAACATTCTTACTTCCAGTTATTCTGAATATCTTATGTAGTTTTCCAGAGAAAGCCATACTACAGAGTTTACCTCTGAGTGTGGTGAATATCTAGCTTTCTTCAGTTGTCAATAATCTGAGCATCTGACAAATTAAGTCCATAATTTTTATTCTGACTATCATGGCTGAATGCTTCTAGACTTCCAACACCTTTTAAGGGAGACAAATTCAACACTAAGGTTTGTGTAGTGCTTAACAATAAAATGAGGAAAATTCATCAGGCTTGTGATTCTACAGTTGCATGCTATGACCATAATTGACATATTTATCTCCAATCAGAAACTGAATTGAGAATACCACAGTAAAACTGGGCAGTTATATTAATTTGTCTATGTTCAAGAAACAAACTACTTATCTATGTTCTTGTATGTACTATTGTGTGAACCATAGTTCTATATTATGACTTACATATGTAAGGAAAAACTCAAATAAGGTCTTTGTAATGCTTTCTTGAAAGTGAGTAGTGGTGTAATTTAATTATCCTAGCTTGTTAAATAAGCAAATATATAAGCATAAGCAGATATATAAGCCAATATAATGAAAGATAGCATCAAGTTGTCAACTGAAAACCCACCAAAGAAATAATGGAAGAGAGAGAAAATTCTTACAGATTTTAAAATTATTATTATTTGTATTCTCATAAAAATTAAAAGGAGGAATAACTTATTTTGGCTTCTTAGTATCTAAGCTTTTAAAGAATGAAATATATTTATAGGAAAAAGTCTACTAATAAAAATATACAAATAAGGTACTAAATTTTAATTTTAACATTTGATGGTAGCAAAGATCTACAACTAGTGTAATGGAAAATTAATATTATTTTTATCCCTTGGGTTATCTGGAAGAGTTTCTGAAAGATGAAACATTAAGCTCTAATTTTAGATTTAATAATCTAGTAAATTTTAATGAAAAGTTGTAGTAATACAGCTTTACTGCTCTAATGTACTTGATAATTTTGTTAATTTTAATATTTCATTCCTAATACTTGATAAACTAAATTTAAACTTTCAAAGTAATTGATAAGTGGTTTGCTATGCAGTTTAAACTGAGTGTTATTAATAAGTAAAATGCAGTTAGCAATTATCTATTTAAATCTGGAAAACATACTTATGGTCAAATAATATTTTCAGTATGTTACTTTTTTCCATCCTATTATATTATTGCATAGTGATTTTTCTATATTATTATATAATAACAGTGCTATATGTTTCCTTCTTTTTTCCATGTAATTTGAGGATGGAGTTTATGTTAATGCAGTTTTATAAATATATTATTTTTTTCTACTACACTGGAAACAATACAAATTAAATTAAAAAATAATACAGTAATACTACAGAAATAATAGAGAAATAGTGATGATAAAGAAACAGTGAGATAATTTTAAAAAGTAAAAACATGGATTTACTGATCTTTGGTTTCATCATGCTGTCTAAAAGTTGGTGAAATTCTGACTAAAAGTCACCAATCCCTTTCTCAATAAGGATGAATATATGTTTCAAATTTTGATAATGTTGAGTATAGAAACACTGCCAATAAAGTTCACTTGCGATATACCAAACAATCCATCTGAAACAACAAAAATAGCTTTTAATAATTCATATTGTGAAACAGATATCCACGTACTTTTCTTGTCAATTGTCATAGTTCTCATTAAAACTAAGATCATAAGTTACCCATGAAAGATGGATTTTCACCATTTGAGAATGAAATATGATGTTGGAGTCTGCATGTTAATAATGTTATTTACATTTGCCTTTTTCTCAAGGACATTGAAATAATACATACATATAAAACATATATTCACTGTTCAAAGTCTTTTTTGTTCAAAAAAATTTTTTATCCAAAACCAATGTTCTTCTCATTCCATCCACTTTTAACTCACTTCCTAAATGATTTTGTACCATCTCCCTGCACATTTTTTTTCTCTCCAGATCCTTCAGTGAAGCCATTTCCTCTAACAGGGAAAATAAATGGCATTGAAATGTACCTGTTGAATTAAAGCTGAATACATAATAGTAGCTTTTAGCATCAGAAAAATTCTTATTGCCCAAGAAACTGTATTTACTGCCCTTCCTTTGCCCCATTTTCACATTCTTTTCTCAAATAACATACTACATGTTATTAAAAAAGGGTTATGACTCCACTTGCTGTGAACAAAATCAAGTGTAAAAGTTAAAGCATGTTTAAACCCATTGAGTATGACTAAAATATGTTTAGGATTGTTTGAACGATATTTGAATTCATTATCAAATCAATTAAAAATAGGTACGTTTGTTTGCCAGCATTGGAGTTAATGTAATTATGAAATATCTATTATAACTTACATGACCTTCACATTTAGAAAAAGGAGTAAAACAAAAATGATATGACTATTGAGATGTGCAGTTCTCTGTATACAATGCAGGACCAATTTAGATTTGTTTCCACATAAGTATCTAATGATTGCAAATCTATATGAATGTGTTGGAAGTTCTAGTCAGCATTCAAATCAGAGTATGGAGTTTACATTGTGTATTTAAGAGGTATTACTCTCAACCAACAACTAACAAATTTTAATTTCATCTCTTTGAAATTTCAGCAATAAAAATGTTAAGATCTTTGATCGTGGAATTTTATTTAAAATCTTTGTCAGATACTGATGTTGCAGATATTGATTATGTATGTTACTGCTAAAGCATTTGGGATCTAGAGAACACAAAAGAAAGTCTAGATATCTGGAAGTACTGTTGTAACAGTTTCTGTGAGTGAAACAGTTTAATTAAGAGAACTGACAGGGAAGTTCTTCATCTTTTCATCTTTTCCCATGTGGTTTCCATTTTTATTATTCATTGTTGAAATTCTTTTTAGTTTTGAAAATAAGCTGTACATATTACAAATATATAATTATTGATAAACGTTCTATGTGCAGTAATGAAATACACAAAGGTGTTTGCTTAAGACTACTTTCTTCCCTGTTGTCTGATCCTGGAGATACCTTTCTGGTGCTAGACTTTGTGTCACTGATCGCACCTTGAGCACAGCAGCAGCTCAACCTATTTTGAGTTGA
Source organism: Colius striatus (assembly GCF_028858725.1). Taxonomy (NCBI): domain Eukaryota; kingdom Metazoa; phylum Chordata; class Aves; order Coliiformes; family Coliidae; genus Colius; species Colius striatus. The sequence continues at coordinate 100,250,787 of NC_084759.1, read as the reverse complement.
CCTCATTGGCCACTTACTTATCCTATGCTTTATCAATGTGTCTTTGAGGACATTATGTGTTCAGAATGTACTAAGTGATTCAATGTAATGGATTTATGTATGCTCACTGCTCCAAATCACCTTCTTGTCCTTCAGATGTTTGGGAATAAGTTCCATCATCTTCCCAGGGGTCAAGTTGAAGCTGATTGACCTGTGGTTTTCCAGATCCTCCATCTGACCTTCTTGAAGATAAGGATGGCATTTGCTTTCTTCCAGTCCTTGGGCACCAATTCTGATCACCTCAGTCTTTCCAAGATGATCGGGAATGACCTCCAAGTGACAATGGTCAGCTCCCTTCACAATTGTAGCATCCCATCAGGCCCACTGGACTTGTGTTATCCAATCTTTTTAAATTTTCCCTTACCTGGTCTTCCTCCACCAAGGATAGGTTGTTCTTGATCCATACTTTTCTGATGTCAGACGCCTCCAATTAATGATGGTGAATTTTCTCAGTAAAATCTTTTCCATATTCTTCAACACCAGGTCCCTTGTCCCATTCAGTAGTGGGCCCGTGTTTTCCACGGTCTTCATTTTTCTACTCGTTTTTACTACTTTTGTTGCTTTTCAAGTCCCTTACCAGATTAAACTCCAGGCAGACTTTGACTTTCCTAACTCTTTTCCTAACTTCTTCCCCAGCTTTGTTTTTCCAAGTATGAGGTTATTTCTTTTCCATCCATTTTTCACTGAGAGATTTTCATGCATCTTCCAAAGCTGTTACTTTTGCATAAAAAATATTCTGCCAAAGTGTACAGAGCTACAATACCATCCTTCTCTTCAATCCTTGCATCCTTTTACAATCTGTCAATATTTTCATACATTCAGGTGACTCTTATGCAATGCATGTTAATGTCTCCTAGTGCTGTCTTTTTCTGTTCTTTTTCTTTTGTTGTCTTTTCTTACTACTTTTCGAACAATAAATTGGAGACAAAAAATAACCTGTTGCATTTATTGTGTAACACTAAGATACAGGGAAAAAGAATAGGTACAAGGCATAGTTTAATAGAATACAGTTTTTGTCTACAACAGTAAGCAGTCAAGGCACTTACATTACAGAAAATTCACTGTAGCACAAATCCAGGAACGTAGGTTCTTTAAAGAAGTAATGAAAATCTGCATCATTTTAGTATACATTGCTATTCCAGTGAAGTCATGCATTCTTTGTCTTAATATATTTTTGTTACAAAATATTGAAGGGATGTTAATGGCAGATAGCAGAGATTAAAATGTTATGGCCTGAATCTTGGCAGTTACGGCAACTGACCTCATACACTAACTTCTTTAATTAACTTGATAATCTTTCTACATGTCATACTTTTTTTTTCTGAAAGCAACTGTTGAGCATTTCAATAAAGACATCCTACAATTTCAATTTGTCAATGTGTTTTTGAGGGTTAACTCAAAACATAATTACTGCAGCCAATGACAAATAATTTTATATCCACTTGAGCACTGCAGGCTTCTTGGACATGCTTTCCCTGATACATGCATGCTGTTTTCTGAGTATAGAAATCCCTAATTAGGTTGCCTTCAGTTTGTACAAGTTTTCAGACTTGTCCACATGATTCAATTTACAGTTATACTGTCAACCCCTGAGCTAGCTCCAGGATGCAGGCACATCTACAGGGTTCAGCATAGTGCCCTGCAGAGATACCACCTCCAGTTCCAACATAGTATAATCATGTCTTCAGGAGAAAGAGATCAAATTAGTAAGTCTCTCTGGGAGCACTTTTCTGATTCATTTTAAAGATAGTTTGGAAATGCTGGTTTGAAGTCAAGAGCAAAAAGCAATGAGTTACTGACCAGCCTGTCAGACGATGTTCAGTGGTTGTTTCCTTAGCAATTTAGTTAATCCACTTTCTATTTCTTATAAGGAGTTGAAATCAGACAAACTGTAAATCTTGACATTTTATTTCATCTATGGAAAACTGGGCTGCAAACTTAATATAAACATGAAAATACTTGAAATATGAGACACATCATTTTTTTGAACTGGCCACAGCTTAATCAGTGGCAAAGAAAGTGTAAACTCATCCAGTAAAGAGGTCTGTAGTGTCTGTGAAGGGAAAAGATACAATCTAAATTCCAGTAAGTATACTGCAATAATCAAGGAGAAAGGCAGATTTTATTATTATTGAAAAATAAATGAATTATTTTTCAATCTAGGGGAAGAGATAGGTGAAAACAAAATGTCTTGTTACCCTGTGGCATTTATTATGGAAGTTAATATTTTTCTGGAATATTGTAAAATGGAAGGTATTGCATCTTAGATGGAAGGAGTCCATCTTTAATCATAGAAAGCAGAAACTATTTCATTCAGCAGTACGAATACTAACACATGTTATACACAAGATAAGGGCCATAGAATAGTATTGCAACTTGGCTTAAAAATAAGTTATTTGATTTGTTCTCTCTCTATTTCTGGAGTTCACAATTAGATTAGTGGAGAAGACAGGGAAATATAAGTGATGGGTTGGTTTTTTTTGTTTGTTCGTTTATTTTTTTTAATAGAAGTTACTGACATATAGTTTGTTACACTTTAAGAAGAAAATACTGAACAGAATATGAAAAATTAACCTAACCTATGCTTCAATAAAGAAAATCTGAAGATAAACAAAATTATGAGATGAGATACTTTCAAAATGTATGAAGCAATTGTCCTCTTTAACCTCAGAAGTCTTTCATTTTGTCTTTTTCTTGTAGAGGTTCTCCTTAATTTGCAGATGTAACTGAACTACAATATTAATTATGTAAAAGTAAAGTTATTTACATGCTTTCTAGATTCAAATATGCAGACCTCACTTTTATTCCAGATGTAGCTTCAAATATTTTAATATTGAATACCTCTGACTAAAGTCGAAGGTCTGTGGAAAGAAATTCTAAGAATAAAAGTCCAAGAGTCAGTAAATGCAGTTACTGTTATGAATGGAGAAATTATTCATCTTCCATTAAACCTTCCACCTTTAGAATTGCACTAGTATTCCTATTGCTGTGTCTTATTTGTTTGTATATCCCATATTATCTTCTGATGTTGTGGTTTAAACCCAGGCAAGCAACAAAGCACCATGCAGCTGCTTGCTCACTCCTTCCTCACCCTTGCTTACAGTGAGATGGGGAAGAGAAAAGATAATGAAGGGCCTGCTGGGTCAAGATAAGGACAGGGAGGGATCACTCAATAATTATGGTCACAGGCAAAACAGACTTTACTTGAGGAAGAAAACAAAATCAATTTAATCCACCACCAATCAAAACCAGAGTAGCATAATGAGAAGTAAAACCAGATTTTAAGAACAATCTCCACCCCCTACTACCTTTCTTCCCATGATCCCATGCCTCCTCCCCTGCTGCAGAGCAGGGGGCAGGAAATGGTAGTTACAGTCAGTCATCTTTGTCTCTGACACACCTTCTTCCTCAGGGTGAGAGGACTCCTCACGTTGCTTTCTTACTCCTAGGTGGGATCTCTCCCATGGGAGAAAGACCTCCACAAACCTCTGTAAACGTTAGTCCTTCCCATGGGCTGCAGCCCTTCAGAAGCTGCTCCAGCATGAGACCCTTCCACAGACAGTAGTCCTTCAGAAACTGCTCCATCACAGGCTTCACACAGCGTCATGACCTTCTTGGGGTACTGCTACCTGCTCTGTCGTGGGGTCTTTCATGGTTGGCAGATCTCAGCTCTGCTGTTACCCTCCATGCATTGCAGGGAGGCTGCTGCCATCTCACCATGGGATGCACAGGAGTCTTTGCTCCGTCATACCTCTTCTTTTCCCTGACTAACCTTGGTGTCTGCATGTTCACTTCTCTTTCATCTCACTTCTTCCACTTCCTCTTCCCACTACGGATTTTCCCTTCTTAAGTAATGATTACAGAGGTGTGGCCTTGGTTAGAAGTAGATCTGACTTAAAGCTAGGGGAGCTTCAAGCATCTTCTCCAATGGGCCACCGTTGCAGTTCCTCTCCCATTACCAAAAAACCCACCACACAAACTTAATACAGCTGGGAACTATCAATTTAAAATCTTTTAAGAAACAATCTGCACCATCTCATTGTAATAATGTGGGAAACAGAAGTCCTTTACATGTTTTATTAATTTTTCAATATTTCTGATCTCAAATCTGAATTCTGTTTCTATTTCATCAGTCTGTTTTTCTTGCTCTTTTCCTTGTTTCTTAGGGCCAGTAAAAGGCCTTTAAATTTATAAAAATACATATATTTGTATTCAGCTGGTAATTGAGGTAATATCATTATAAAATTTCTATATCATTGTTTTATGGATAAAAACAAGTTGAAAATTATTTCGTGAACCTGTTTTACTAGAAAGAAAAAAAGAAGGAAGAATTTTGAAAGAAGGAAGATGAAACTAGCTAATATTTTTTCTCTGTATATATTAATATTTCTTTTTTACTTTTGGAGATTGTATTAAATGTATCGATTTTTTTTTTTTTTAAATCTTACAATTTTTAATTATCTCTAATATAACACTCCACCTCCACCCTTACCCCACTGTTTTATCTCTCAACACTCCCAACTGAAAAAACTTGCCATTAAAAAGGGTTGATTTTTGCTGACTAGTAGAGAAAAACATGCTAGAGAAATTTTTCTGACTAAGGTTAGCATTAGGAATGACAAGATAAATATTACTGGTATTTATCTTGACCATTACCTGGTCATTGCCCAATGAATGAACTGTGAAAAGTAGTGATTGAAACAGTTTCCTTTCTTTGTTCACAGTAACAACCTTATAACAGATGAATAGTTAGGTAAAAACCCGAATCCCAGAATGTACTCTTAGCTTCCTTTAACATGGTCAGAATTTTATCATTTCCTTTCAGTAGCACAGAATTTTTATGTTGATTGTGGTGGTTCTGGCTTTTCACTCCTTCCTTACCCCATGTGCATGCCCTTTTAGCTCATAAAATATTTGTGAGAATATTCTACTTGATTATAAATCTAGATGTAAAATATCTGCATAATACATAAACATCTGCAAACAAGTACTGTTGTTTATGGAAAACATACTAAATTAGATTTTTTTTTAATTTGTGTGAAAAGATTCCCAAGCAAGTTACAGAAGTTTCATTTCATCATATAGTCTTATTTACTGAATAACAGAACAATTTTTCAGTAAATGTTTTACATATTTTTCAGTATGTTTGCACATTTTGCATCTAGGAAACTACTGATTTAGTAGTGTATTTTAGTGACTCCTCTTATCAATAGGAGATCCATTGTCTTGAGTGTGTTGAAAAGTTCAGTAGCTAATGCAGAAAGATATAAGATCTAGTTAGGACTGAGTTTTGGGATTAATTCCATAATAATGATAACTTATTCCTCAGGAATTCAAGCAGTGAATTCAAAGATTGACATTCTGGCCCATAAGAATATGTATAAACACATTTTCATGCTGAAAGTTATGTGTCAATAGTAATACAAATAGTAGAAATAGGTAATGCATAGTTATTTGCAGGAAGCTATGTAAAATATCTTACCAAAAAAAATCCTCACATTTCAGCATGTTGATTTCAGCAGTGAGTGTTTGTATTACTAAATGTCTTCTCATGGTAGGATTGGAAGGGACCTTTAGAGATCATCTAGTCCAACTCCCCTGTAGAGTACTACTAGATAGTTTTAGTTATTTGTATTGACACTGAAGCCAAACAAAAAAAGCAAAAACAAAAAAAGCAAAACAAATGTGTATCTATGTTTATACTGCAGTAAAGTCTTCAAGGTAGAAAGACAATGCTTAACATTTTAGAAAGTTTTCAGATAGAGCCCTTTAGAAAATGTTCTCTATGTGTTTAAATTATTAATATTCTCAGTTTGGATGAGACAGCTGCTGTTTTAACTCATACAGCTCCGTTCTGTATGATTATGTCAGGAAAAAGATCTTCTGCCTTAATTCTGAGCCACACTTACAATTTTTGGCTCATGTCATATTTGATGGAAAATTAAATTATTTTAGTCTGTTCATGGAAGAAAGTACATTACATTGGTAGAATTTGCTCACATGATTAAGTCTTCTACAGTGCCTTAGGAAAGTGATTTACTAACTGAAGTAATTTGCCTATGGGTGGCAAGCTTTTTAACTTGAAGCTTTCATGGATAAATAATAGCTAAAACTCAAAAAACTTAGTACATATTTGTCGTATTTCTGTAGTGGATTTGTGTGGCAGGGGTTTGCTAGCAGATATGCTACAGGGGTAGCTTCTTTGAGAAGCTGCTAGAAGCTTTCCCCATATCTGTTAGAGCCAATGCCACCCAGCTCCAAGATGGATCTGCCACTGGCCAAGGCCGAACCCATCAATGATTATGGTGACAACTTTGTGATTGACGTTATTTGAGAAGCAGAAAACATCTCTGCATGGGTGCAAACTAGCAGAAATTAAGAGTGAAACTGAAAATGCCACAACTCCACCGACCCCAAGGTCAGAGAAGAAAGAGGTGGAGGAGGTGCTCTAGGAGGAGATTACCCTGCAGCCTGTGGTGCAACCCATGATGAGGCAGGTCCTGCCCCTGCAGCCATGTGCTCCCATGGTGGAACAAAGATCCTCTTGCAGCTCGGGGAAGACACCACACCAGAGCAAGTGGATGACCAAAGATGATTGTGACAATGTGGAGGACCCATGCTGGAGCAGTTAATGAAGAACTGTAGTCTATGGAAAGGTCTCACATTGGAGAATTTCATGGAGGACTCCTCACCCTGGAAGGGACCCCACACTGGAGCAGGGGAAGTGTGAGGAGTCCTCCCCCTGAGAAGGAGAGACAGAGACAATCTTTGATGAACTGTCTATATCACTCATTCATTGATCCCCTGTGCTGCTGGTGGTAAGAAGGCAGAGACCCAGGAAGACAGGAGGGATGGAAGAAAGGTGTTTTAAGATTTAGTTTTTATTTCTCATTACCTTTCTTTGTCTTGATCGGTAATAAATTCAACTAATTCTCCCCAAGTTAGTCTGGTTTTGCCCATGATGGTGGTTACTGAGGGATCGTCCTCTCCTTAACTCTTGAGCTTTTTGTTCTTTTTTCTCTTCCCTGTGTGGCTTAGGACGGAGAGTGATAGAGCAGCTTTAGTAGGCATCTCACATCCAACCAGGGTCAATAAAGCACAGTTTCTCGGTGTTTTCAATCTGTTCTTGTTTGAGTCAGATTTTTACACATATATACAATAGTTTGAGATTTCTGTTCTCTTTGATTATTCGTTACATCATTTGAATCTGTCTATATGAACCCAACTTTTAAAAAAATATTACAAAGTGTATTTAGTAACTATTGCATAGTAAAGATAGCTTTTATTTTTAGTGCTTAGCTTTTTCAGGCTTATTAAAATAATCAGGCTTTTTTGAAAATAAACTTCTGGGAGTTTATGAAAATGCATATAAGTTAAGACATTACTGAACTGCAGACTACATTACTTTGAAAAAGCCACTTCATAGCTGAAAGCCTACTGCTAGTATAGGGTTTCTATGAAGATTTCACACCATTTAAAATCAATGCACTGCGTTTAAGGTTGCAGTTGTAATCCAGTGTGTTCCTTGCAGAACACTGGAAAATTATCAGTGTTCAATGGCTTGAAAAAAGCAGTCATTTTATGTAAGTGAAATACAAATGTTGAGTCTTACTAAAATGACTAAAAGATTAGAGTGAGGTCAAACCAAGCCAATATCAATTTGTGTTTAATAAGTTCATTTAGATATTTTATAAAGTTATAGCTAAAAAAAGACACAGTTCTTCCTAAACAATATATTTGGAATATAAAGTATGGGTACACGACTGTTAAACTGTATGGAACCAAACATCAGTACAATATACTCTCTTTATGGCCTACTTCCTCATCTGTAAACTAGAGATTCTAATGCTTCTTTCTCTCTTATTTGCTTTATTTCTTTAGATTATCTAGTATCACCTCTTGCCATGCAAATATCCTTATTTTTCTGTAAATACCATGTAACTTGTGTATTTTAAAATACATTATTTTCTTAGAAAATATGTAATTCATAAAATTTATTGCAATTTGTGTATCTTTCGTGTGTAATCAAAACTGCAGTTTTATTAGAAAAATTGTCAGAAAATAAACAACTAAAAAATAAGAATGTCGTGATAGTGGTGTTGCAATGAAAGTCCCCCCAGAAATTCAGACTGCAGAATTCTCACTTAAGAATAACATCCTTAAAATGCTTATTCCTGAGATATTTAAATTTGAAGAAAAGTAATTAAAGAGTTTCCCTTAGTTTCAGTTTTGTTTTGTTTTTCTTTTCCTAGATGTGACTGTGTGTTAGTGTGGAGAAATAATTAACTTGAAGTGTCAGAAACTAATGGTATGGGAAAAAACCCTCAAAAATGAAAACCTTTTTCCTAGAAAAACAAAAGAAACCAAAAATATTGTTTTCAGCAGAGTTTTGCCAAGTGTTTGTGACCAAATAATGAAGCTATTTTTTTTTTTAAGATGTTGCTAATAATCTTTCCTACTTAGTCCCTTGTTATTTTCTTTGGAAATTATAGGAGTTCACTGATCTTTTTATCCTTTTATTTATTTTTTTACCCCTCCTGGCACTTACACTCTAACTTGTAGAACAAGATACTTCTATTGGTTCCACTAATTATGTAAATGAAACTTTTAAAAAGGTTCTTTCTATAAATCTTTATTATCATCGGTTCTATAGCATGCCATTTTTTTTTTATTGCTCCTGTGCAGACTCTTGCAAGCATATGCTAAAACAAAAGTTTTCTTCTAGCATTGTAAGAAACATTTCAGCTAGTTTGAATGGTAATAATTTTATTACTTTATTTTACTTCAGAAGAAGGAAAACATTTCTCCAAGTTGCAGACTTTAAATTATAGCTTGAACTGTACAATTAATCTAAATGTACTGTAATAAAAAAGTTTGTTTCCTATGAAAGATTAATTTTTACTCACATAACTGTGGTTTAACCAGGCTTCCAGCCAAACAATTATTTTAACTTTATACATCTTACATGTCCATAATCTCCAAAGAGATGTCGTTAAAGTCTCATAATTGTTAGTCTTCTGAAAGGGACAAGTAGTTAAAAAATAAATGCTTTAGCATTAAGTTTTGAGAAACAAGCTTGGGGACTTATTTGTGTGGATTTCATTAATAGGATTTGCACTATGAAAATCCTTGTGCTTTACATTGTAAATAAGATTTTGTGTATTTGCTATTTAATTTGCAGTATTATGCCTGATTATGAGCTAGATAATGCAAAGCTCTTGGAAAAAGACAAGATCACTCCCTATTGATGCGTGTATTGCAAAGCCAGAATCATATTATAATGTCATAGAACAAGAGAACATAAAGCTGGGAGCTGAGGAGGAGCAAACACCAAAAAAACCCAAAAAAACCCTGTTCTTTGTTGTTGGAACAGATGGTACTTCCACAAATTTTGGCCATAATATGGAAGGTCCTACTGAAACAGTGTGGCCTTGGCTTGAAGCCCTTGATTGTTTTCCCTCGTGGTTATATGAGCCATCCAAGGTTACATTCAAGAACAGCTGTTTTGCACAGATTGTAGCAAATTTGATCTATCTTTCAGTTCCAGCAAAAGTCCTGTAAGTGTTTTTGAGAAGTTAGGCTGCTCCAGGAGTGTCACAAGCAAAACATACTGTGTGGTTCAGGGCATGTCACCATGAGTTTAAGTGTTCATATTGATTGTTTAACCACCTTTTGTCATTTCTATCATTTTAAGTAGAGGCACTATTCTATTAAAATTCTCTCAAGAGTTCAGATGTAGATAGTTTAAGTGTTTGTTCTTAAAATTAATTTCTATAGATTAATAACTATTGAAAGAAAAAAAACCAAAAAAGTAGAAATACCAGCCTTAGCTAATAATGCCTCTGTGAAGCATTCAAAATTATCACCAACTTTGTTCATGTTCCATCTTGTATCTTGTTTCTCTTTTCATTCTGAAATTAGTCAAAGAACAGTTTTGAACATTTAACATGTGGCAAAACTGTAGCAATATGAGACACATAAATACGTTTAATGAAATGTAGTATGAGACCATTCAACTCATTTTTATTTAAGGCAGATTTGCATGAGAATCTTAAGTATCATTTTAATTTAAATTATTCTTCAGTTAAAATTGTGGTGTTACATGTGCATAAAAAGAGTTTTGCTGTAAATATATGTTTTAGAACAGCTATTAAATTGCATATATTCTAGAATGTATATGTAACAGAAGCTTTGGGAGAAAAAAGCATAACATGTCTTCTTGTACATGCCAATATATTCCAATTTGCACTTCACAAAGTTCTCTCAGTTGTAAATGACACTCTTTGAAATGTGGTATTTGAAGTATGAACCTCAGCGCTATATAAATAAGATTTTATTTCAACTAATTCTGAAATACATTTTTTCTCAACATGGCTGTTCTTGCATCTCTGAGTTCTGTTTTGCTTTTCTCTCAGCATTCTAGGGGATGCAGTTTTCAAAGGTTACTGTCTCTCATACTTGCTGAGGATTTTATCTCCCTAAAAAAACCAAATTTAAGTGAGAGGAAACTGTGAATAATTTTATCAAGTAAGAGCAGTGTGAAAAGTGTTGTATGTGCTTCCTCCATAGGCAAGACTACAGTTTGGTTCTTTGTAGAAATTCCCTGTTTTAATTCATCTTGACATATCCACATTATATTATCTTTGGGAGAGTTTGCAAGAACACTCAATTGTGTTCCTTGTACTAATTGTTTTGCCACTGAAATTGGAAAGTAGTTTCTACTTTATAGCTGTTACAGACTATGTGCACATGGACATTTTATGCTTTGTTTTGAATATTCCTTGATTTTCTGAGGCAAAGTGACAACTAGTAAAACTAAATTGATATTTCTGAAATAAATATTATCTGCAGGATAGATGTAGATATTTGAAAATATGCTCTACTTCATGACATACATTAAATATTGTTCTTTTATGCAACAATATTTTTTATCAATTTTTATGAATTACTAAGCCATATATGGATAGTGTTGGATGGTTATGAAGTATGCTTTAGAAAAGAGAGGAGGCTCTTCAGGATGAAGAATAAAGAAGTAATTTTAATGTTTATTGAAAAAGGAGGTTCAAGATAATTATAACTGATAGCTTGCACCTGCTTCCTTTTTATTTTTCTCTGCCTACCATTCTATGATTCTGTGTTTCTATATCTCTGTTCCTTTAATTCTCTGAAAGAGCTTGTGAAACTTTTTAGAACTCATAATTTCTTTCACTTGTTAGATATTCATATTTTGTTAGAGAAGTATGAAGATGCTTTTTGTTTCCCTTATGATAGTTAATAAACTTATTACACGTAAGGCCAAATGAAATTTGTTGAGAGGTTTGTAATTTTTCCAATTTTAAAAGATTTTTTTTTTTTTATAGTAGCAGTATCAATTTGCAGTTTGTTCTTCTCTTATTTCATGAAATTGTTGGTGGAATAACTGAGCCCCAGAAAATGTGGTGAAGGAACATAAATGGAACAACTCATCCTCAATGTCATTACTAAACAAATGAAGAAAAATATGATTATCAGAGGAGTCAAAAAAAATATGGTTATAAAGCAGAGAGGAAACTCATGAGGTTAAAAAAGGGCAAGTGCAGAGTCCTGCATCTGGAAGGACCAACCCCATGCACCAGTACAGGCTGGAGATTGACCTACTGGAGAGCAGCTCTGCAGAGAGAGACCTGAGAGTCCTGGTTGATAATAAACTAAACATGAGCCAGCAATGTGGCCAAGAAGGCCAATGGCATCCTGGGATGCATCAAGAAGAGTGTGGCCAGCAGGTCAAGGGACGTTCTTCTCCCCCTCTACTCTGCCCTGGTGAGACCTCATATGGAGTCCTGTGTCCAGATCTGGGCTCCCCAGCTGAAGAGGGACAGGGAACTTTGGGAGAGAGTCCAGTGTAGGGCCACTAAGATGATCAGGGGACTGGAGCATCTTCCTCATGAGGAAAGGCTGTGGGACCTGGGGCTGTTTAGTCTTGAGAAAAGAAGAGTGAGGGGGGATCTCATTAATATTTACAAATATTTAAATGGTGGATGTTAGGAGATTGGGGCATCCCTTATTTTCCTGTTGTATCCAGTGATAGGACAAGGGGTAATGGAAAGAAGCTGGAACACAAAAAGTTCCATTTTAACATAAGGAAAAATTATTTTCACTGTGAGGGTTAGGGAGCAGTGGAACAGGCTGCCCAGGGAGATTGTGGCGTCTCCTTCCTTAGAGGTTTTCAAAATCTGCATTTGTGACCTGATCTAAATGGACCTATTTTTAGCAGGGAAGTTGGACTAGATGATCTCTAAAGATCCCTTCCAACTCCTACCATTCTGTGATTCTATAATGAAAAGGGGACTCTGCAAAACACAGGCGTACCTAAATCTAAGTTAAACACTGCCTAGTCATACCCTGGCCAATCTGTGATGGGTAGAGAAGTTAATACACAGAAGAACCTTATTTCCTTGGTTGAGTATTTCAGTGGATTCAAGTTTGTATCCAAAGACCCATTTTAGCTGTGCCATGACTACTTAGTTTTCATAGTTAGTAGATCTTGTGTACTGCTCTTTCATTGGAATATTTTTGAAAAAAATGAAAGCCTTTTAAAAAGCCTTAAAAACTTAACAAGGATCCCAAACAAGTCAACCCCAAGCAATATTCCTTTTTCATGAGATTGCACCATTCCTGCCTAACACACATACATCAATACATACATATCTAACCTATTTGGAAAGGTCTCTAATGATGCTGGTTCCACAAGCTACTGAATAACTTGAGAAGTCAAGGTGATGGGGCTTTAGTATTATTTTTCGAAGTAACTAATTACATCAGCAAATAATTCTAAAAGTATCAAAGAAAGAAAGGACTTCCAATAAAAAAAATAATCTGTTGTTAACTTCCTTGAATGAATGAAAAGTATGCTGCAGTCTGAGCCTTAAAAAAAAAAGAAAAAAAAAAAAGAGAAAATTATCCTCCTGGAAACTGAAAGTAGCTGGAAGGTACTATTGCCTGCTTGATCTAGTCATTGCTAACATTCTGTGCCAGGAAGCAAGTATGTTGCTTATAGCCTGTTTTTTAGAAATGTCTTGTTTTCTGGCTTATTTTCTTGACTGCTTCCATAGTTGTGAGAGATTTTGGTCATCTTCCACATAAAGAAAATCTTTCCATTCTGTGGTGAAAAATGCTTTATGAAATTGAATAAGCAGGGTAGCACTTAATGATTAATGTAGTTTAATCTGTATCTGGTTTCATGATATAATTTGCAATATTTTACTAAGAAAACTGAATGTCTGTTACCTGTGCAAAATGAATGAGTAGGAACTGGCTTGACAGATATACTATGTAAGTTTGTGTTGTTATTACCATTTTAAAGACTTAATATATAAAATAGTAAGCAGAAGTCTAAAGCAAATAAGAATTGTGATAATTTGGCATGCTTTTTAAGTATACATTTTTAATCCATTCAATAAAGTAGATGAGGAATAAACTACTGCAAAAACTGTTTTCTTTGTCTTGGAGGTAAACCGTTAACGTCATAAACAGAACAAAGGTAAGATTTTGCCTTGCAAAGTTTCTGGCTTAATCTTCAACAAAATATTAAAAAAAAAAAATAAAAAAGATTAAATTTTACCTTTTTTTTGTTTTTTTTTTTTTCCTGATTCTCTTCCCCTTCCCACTGCAGAGGGGGAGGTGAGTGAGCAGCTGCGTGATACTTGTGTGCTGGCTAGGGTTTAACCACGACACACACTGCATTAAAATCAAGTGTTATAGGACAGAAACAGCTCGTTTGATTTAAAATAGCAATAATTCTATCATATACAGAAATCTTAACATGCAGTGCTTAAGATTTAATTTCTTTTGATAGCACAAAAACCACAGACAGACTAAGTGACAAGTAAATGGATTAGAAAAATGTGTGAAAATGCTTTGGCTAGTGAGGGTGGGAAGACTGACAAAGAAGCTATATTCAACTTAAATGGAAAAAGCGAGAAAAAATAAATGAAAAATGGAATAAAAAAAGGAATTTAGTCTTATTTTTCTAGGTGGAAAAAAAAATCTCATTTTGCTAAAGAGTATTGATATTATACAAATGTGAAGCAACTAGCTGGCACAGATTTCCTACTAGTAACTGCTGGAATCAATGTTGTTGGCAGATTATAACTGCAAGCATTTTGTTAAATGAGATGGAGAGATGCAGATGCATTCTTTAAGAGGTGTCCTAGGAGTAATCTCACACACATACAAACAAGTTGTTGTGGTTAGATTTTCTTTGTTTCTGTTTTATTCTTCCACAAATTCCTTTGTGAATATAAAGAAATAAATCCGGGACTGATATTTAATGTGTTTATGGCTGTGATGGATTATTAGCAGGAATAGTAAAATACATCTTCACACAGGAGATCATCACCATGCTATGAAAAATTTAAGAGAGAACTTAGTGCCCTAATCTATCTGCTGTAGTTAATGCATAACTGTACATAGGATTTGTGATAGAGGAGGAGAATAAATCCCCTTCATTTCTGAAAGAATGTTCATTACTGTTAGGAAAGAAAATAAGACAAGAAAAAAAACAGAGGTGGGACACAAGATCTTTTAAGAAAGGATCAATTTTCTCAATGACAAATTTGAAACAATGAGTTTTGTCTCTAAAAGACACTGGGTTTGTGAAAAAGAAAGGAAAAATAAAAAAGGAGTAGATTGGTTAGTCTGTCCTTAGCTGTTATGATAATGTGAGCAATTACCACATGCCCTTTCCCTCTCTTTCATCTCTGGCACTGAATAATATTATCCATAATAGCTGTGTGATTTAATGGCAGTGAGAAAACAAACAAAGCATCATTTTTGAATCACCACATTATGTTGAATTCACAAGTGTTGTAAAATTAGCGTAGATTGAAATGTAGCTGATTGTTTCATGGACTATTATTTTCTTTTTTGCTTTTAAGATAATATATATGGGTGTTTGTGGAGTTTATTTTTCCATAGGACGATGTTTTTCAAACCTTGCCATTTACCTAAGTAATCAGTCTGTTCTCATTTGCTGGTAAATGCAATTATATGAAAACAGGCAGATGAGACCACTGACCCATAACTAGTTATATTGACATTTTAAAATCTTTTGTTTTCCAATTAGACTGTCCTCATCATCCGTGTATTTCTTCTTAAGTTTCTATGTACAACTGATGTCAAGGACAGAATAGTCCAATGTTTAGATTTGGTTATTGATTGCACTGGGATTTTCTTATAACCCAAAAATTAGTAAGCTCAAATATATCTTGCATGCCTCGTTATATTTGCAGAAGTAGCCAGTATGCTGTTTAGTGTATTTTTTTTTTAAATGTAAGCAGATTTACTTACTTCTGCTGACCTTAGAAGAAAATATATACATGATATTGTCTTTGCTATGTCTCTTCTGATAGTACAACAAACCATGTATGTATCATCACAAAATCTGAATTTTAGAAATTAAATTTCTTCGGCATGATGGAAACTGACAGAAATTTGGAACAGTACCTTGACACTTATACATAGTAATTTTCTTGTCTTTGTAATAAACATGAACAGAGAAAATAAAGGTGCACGTCTGTTATTTCTAGGTGATTTGTATGCAGCTGATTTTATGAATTTGTAAGATAAGCAAAATTCCTTCAACTCCATAAACTAGTTTGTACTCCGTAGGTGAAAGAAAAATCTCTGCCTTCCTTCTTCCAGAGTTAGGTAATCATCCCAGACAACTGAAGTTTATTTGGAGATTCATGTTACTTGTTTGTGGATTACTTGCTTAGTTTGCAATTAGTTTTATTAGAGCAATTAGAGATCTATCTATTCTGCATGGAAATGGTTTGGGTGTGTATTTACCTGTCAGCCTGCTACAATCAATTATTCAGGTACATGCCCCTACAAGATAAGTTGTAACTCTAAAATTTCCTATGTGATGTGTTTTGTGCACATCCAGACTAGTTCACCACTTCACTTTCTTTTGTGTCAAAATAATAAAGGGATCTAGAAACATTATTTGCTTAAGTCCTCAAGGTATGCAATCCCCTGGGTGTGCCATGAGGCTGAGTGCACCTGTGCGCTCAGGGGAGCACTGAGACAACCACCAAAGTGTAACAGCTTTTCTCTAGGACACGAATGCAGAGATTTTAGCACCTTACTTTTATGTAACATCTTAGAGATCAGAACTCTTTGCAAGAGGATAAAGATAAGTGGGTTCAGATCAGTCCAAGAGGAACACAAATGATATTTTCTCCCCTACATCAGAGTTCAAAGCAGATCTCTGTCTTATCTGTTAATGTCTAAAACTCCTTAGATACACCAAGGCTAACTATATATACGTTGGTGAGACATTTTTATCTACCTTGTACATGTTGTAAGACTGGAAACAGTATATGGACTTTATTCTACTGCTGTCAAAAGACTATGATTCAATGTTAGTAGATCAAAGAAAAACAGTAGTTTCAGTTATCAAGTAGGAAAATATACATACTTAATTTCTAAACACACTATTTCTAAATGTACAGAAATAACAAGATACCAAAAAAATACTAAATGAGAATCTTCATGTTTGAAAAGTAGATTTTACATGTGACTTAATATAACTGATAAAAAAATAATTACTATTTATTGGAATGAAATTAGCTCAAATAAGTGTACAGCTCTAAAATGTTGCAGTGAGAGAACTATACATAAATGTTTTTAATGTTTTTTAAAAATATAAAAAATATCTTATATTCTGAAGATAGAATAATACTGCTAATCATCTGAAGACAATTAATTTATGTATAGTTCTCTCACTGCTTTTTGATCTACATGCATATAGGGATGTGTAATTTTAGACTAGCTTCCTGGTTTTCGCTAATACATCTAATGAGCTGAAAGGTTTTTAAAAAGAAGGCTAAGTTTATGCTTAGAATAGCAGGATATAGAAAATGTTTTGAATAGTAATGTCTAAATATAGAATTGTAGTTCATAGGAGCTGTCTAATTACCAGAAGTTTTTACACTGGCCCAGTTGTACCTGATTACCACTTCTTTTATGTATTTTAACCTTTATATGCATGTAAAAGACATCTACTGAATTCAGCAAAAGGTAAATAAAAGACAACAAATCCAGAAAAGTCCTGTTTGTTTTTTTTTTTAATATACTTTGCAAAATTACTCCAGAAATTAAACTCTTACACACACTGCAAATTTGGTTTTGTTTGTTAGGGTTAACCACGTTTACCTCTTCAGTCCCAGTTGTAGGAGAGTCCTACTGGATAAAACAAGATTTTCTCAAGAAGGGGAGTGGGGAAGGGTTTTTTTTTACACCTTTAGAATGAGTAAATGTTAACTTCCCTGGTTTCATGCTTTTTGAGGACTGCCATTAAAGAATATATCAGCAGCCACTACCAGGAAATATAGATTGGTAACACCACGGTGGTTTTGGTTTTGTGCAAAAGAAGAGTATTAGAGCTGGTATTACTTTATCAGAATTCAGAAAATAGGATTGTCAGCTTAACCAGATGAGTGGCCCGGAGCTGATTACCTGAAATGCATTTAATAGCATTTAAGTTCTATTTTATCAAGAACTCTGAAACCTTGTATTGGATTATAGGGACAGCTGTATGCTGACTTAACTGGATTCTTTAAAATACTTGATTAATACTGTGACCAGAATTAAAGTTAGAAAGCTAAAGTAGTAGTAATGGCTTTTGGCACTTTTTTTTGTGCATTTATCACAAAATGGAACCTGTGCAAAATGGTACATCAAGGGTTCAAAATTTCTACCTTACTTAATAACTTGTCATAAATATTTTATATGCTAGATGCCTTAAATGTAAGAATAATGAAAATGAATAATGAAAATGAAACAATTTTGTCCTTCTCCCGTGAGATGTCTAAAAGATAAACTCTTTCACTGTTTGAGAAATGAGACACATTCTGAAATGGGAGTGTGTGACTGAGAGTTTCACATTTCCTACCAACCTACTCACTATCCACTGAAGCCAGGACTGTCATTGTTTTAGGCCCAAACAGAAACAAAGGACCAAGATCAGCTATAAGTACTGAGGGAGGACCTTTGGAATGCCCTAAGGACAGGGAGGGCTCAGTTGCCACTTATAGTTCCAGGCAAAACAAATAGGACTACTCAACTTGAGGAAGAAAACAGACATTAGTTCAACTCCCCACCAACCAAATACATAAAACCAGAACAAACAGAAAACTACACTGAGTGATACAATGATGAAGAGCATAATCAATTCTTTAAGAACACTTACTCCCCACCCCTCCCCTCTTCTTGGAACCCTGATCCCAGTGTCTTTAACTTCTCCTTGCCAAATGGCTCAGGGAGGCAGCTAATGAGGGTTTCAGCTGGTCTTTTTGATATGACTGCTGCCTTTTGTCTCTCCTTAAGACAGACAGGCTTGTTGCTGGTCCTCCCTGTTCCACCTCAGGGTACTTCACATGCCTGACAGCCCTGCACGGGCTGCTCCAACATGTTTTCATCCTGAGGACTGCAGCTCCTCTCTGGCTCCTGCATGGGTCTCTGCAGCCCATAGGCTCTCCAGCACGGCCTGCACCATGGCCGCCTCCTCACACAGTTTCCTGCGAATTTGGGCGTACTGACCCGGAGTTGCCGGTGGCTCTCAGTCCTGCCATTGCTCTCCTTGGGTTGCAGGGGCACAGCCATGGGCTGTAGGGATGTCTCCAATCCAGCTGTCCTCCTTTCTTTCTTTTCTGATGACAGGGTCTGCATGGTCACCTCCATTTTGTACTACTCCTCCACCTCCTCTTCCACTGCAGATTTCCCTTCTTAAATAATGATCTCAGACATGCCAGATTGGCCTCACCAGGCTAAACGTGGGTCCACCTCAGAGCCAGGTGATGTTTCAGGAAGTGCTTACTGGAACTAGTGTTGCAGCTCCCTCCCCGTTACCAAGTAAAAAAGTGGCTCCACACAAACCGATGACAAGGACTATCCCTACACCATATTTTTTCCAACATTGAGGCGCAGTAAAAACCCTGTCCTCATCGGCCTGTCACTTAAGTCAGGAAGTTTCCTTTGATACTATGCAGGAACCCTCTAGATTTCTTATTACCTGCTGTGTTGTTCCTCCAGTAGATAATGGGGTGAAGTATCCCATGAGGACAAGGGTCCTGAATTCTCCCTTGAAGACAGTGCATAGCCTCATCCATTTGTTCTTCCTGATCAGGTGGGCTATAGCAGACACCAACTACAATGTCACATTTTTCTGTCTTCTCTTTAATCACCCATAAACTCTCAGCTGGCTTATCATACATCTCCTAGCTGAGCTCCAATATTCCAACTGTTCTCTCTTTGTATATGAAACATCTATTTTTATTTTTTTCCCCCCTTGATTATCAAAAAGCTGAGTAAATATTGACTATCTCAAATAATGTTTCAGGGAACATTGATATATTGATAGAAAACTCTTATTGAAAAGACCTGTTTCTTCTTTTGAGAAGTCAGTCATACATGTTGGTAGATATTAAAATGGTTCTGCTAATCCAGCATACAAGGAATAAAGCTATAATATTTTCTGAAGTTTATAAGCATTTTGCAAGCTGGATAAGAGCTTCTTGGAGTTTGTAGAAAGAAGATGGGAGTTAGACAGGTTTAACTATGCATCTGGTAAGCCACAGGTTTTAAAGGGAATGCCAGCTTGCATTTTATGTATTTCTAAACTTTGTGAGTCCAGAGAAGGACCTTTTGGCTGAATGGAGATTCTTTTACTCCATATTACCTTTTTTTTGATCTTGTTCTATTTATAGCGTTCTTCACATGCATTTGCCGTACAGCTGCCAATACAGTTTCCCTATATAAAAAGAGGAGGGCGATGCTGACTATTAAGAGGATGCAAATAATAATAAAATAGCATTTAAAAATATTAATACCTTGATATTGTAAACTTACGATTCTCTTTTGTAAAATTTTATGAGGATAAAGAAATAAGAATAGAAAAAGCTATTGGATTAGAGAGTAGTATAACATTAGCTATGCTGGAGAAAGTATCTATTTAAACTTTGTTGATATATTAAAATTGAGACTTGTGACAGTTTTATGGAAATTAGAAAGCTAATTGGATTTTTTACTAGGTTTGTTAAGAGTGGGAGCTGTGAAGTACTAAATAGGCAGTGTTCAGTCTACCCAACCCTAGTCCTCCAACACTTACCCTAAACTCAACTTCACCCTTGATGTCTAAACCAATGTATATTTTGGAGCAAAGAATGCTTAGCACTTTTACCTGTTCATTCTCATTTATACTTGGAAGCAGACTGATTGCCTGTTCAATTTCTTCTGTGATTTGGAGAGTGAAAAGAAATATCTAATCTCTGCCTAGACTCAAATCTTTAACACAGTAATGATGTTAATTCTTTCAGAGTACATTGGATTCAGTGCAAAGCTCACCACTTTTATTTCAGATCTCAGTTATTGGGGGGTTGAGGAGAAGACCTATTTCAAAATATGTTGATGAGTATTTGTTCAAGCTCAAGAAATTCCATTTTGTGTCTCCTATTTCCTAGTTACTTCCTTGAGCCTGGACAGACAGACTCATACTGGCATCAGGATATTTCACTGACAGTCCAAGCATGACCATGTTACAGCCAAGAGTGAAATACATGGTGAAATAGAGTTAAATGAGAAATCTCTTGTCTTTTTTCAATGGTAGTCATGTGTTCACTTTCATTCTTTTTAAGTGAAAAAAAAACTTATGTGGTCCTTCAAACAAGACCAAGGACAATTTTCTTATTTTGATGTCTGCTCCCCTGTCTGAAGTAAGAGCAATATTTTCATAGAATAGTGTAGTTTGGGAAAAAAAGGTTAAGATCATCAAATCCAACCATTAACCTAATGCTGCAAAATCCATCACTAAACCATGTTCCTTAAAGCCATGTTCATTACACATTACATTACAGTGGACAGTTACTCATTCAGACTAGAAGTTTGGGAACACAGACAAGACCTTAATTAAAGGAGTGCACATGGAAGTTAGTGGTTCTCAATTGCTAGACAGTTGAGTTACTTCCTCTTTTGAATTAAAATGGAATTTTATGGGAAGTTTCATATATGAATCAGATGCAAAATTTACTGAAGAATGGGGTAACAAGATTCTAACGGTAGTCCTGATAGAACTTTCTGTGCATTGTGTGCTATGATACTGAAATGAGAACTGTGTAACACTATTGTATTAGATGCTGTTAGTAAAATAGTTACTGTCTACCAAAGAAATAAATATAGGTTTTTCCTAGTTGGTCCTGACTGGGTCTCATTTGGAGTACCATATTTGTTTGGAATAGCAATTTAAAATGAGAAATTGAAACATAAATGATAGTTCAGAAAATGAAGCCTATGAGGAAGCCTACAACTCCAGAACTGTATACAGCAATAATAACAGAAAGTAAAAGCGAGAAAGAAAATCTATAGTATAGAAAAGGTAAAGATTTATAAATTGGGTGAGATCCAGCAGTTGTTTGATAAGCAGTTATGAAAAGTAAGAAAGAAAATATTAACAGAGAAATGTATGAAAATACTTTCTAGAATGGATTAAGCAAATTCTACATCTACTTTTACTAAAGGAAGATGGCTTATTGAGGCAGTGACCACAAACAACTGATAGAGATTTTTTTTTATATTTGTCTTTCATGAATGGATCTATTATCAATATAATTGTTCAAGTAATGCTACATCATAAACCTAGATGGGTTTTTGTCATGTAATTTTAAATATGTATTATTCCTTTCTAAATAATCTATTGAAGTAAAACTAAGAATTTGTGAGGTTCTTACGATACTGATCTTCTGTTGACTATACCCTTTGTCAAATTCACTTTAAGGGTAGTTAAATGGTCTGTGTTTAGTGCTGCAGTGTTCTGATGGTGGGTGCTAAAGAGATTCTCTATCAGAGAAGACCGAAAATTTCTGGAAATATATTTTGCAGTCATTTCTGCCTGAATTATTTTTCAAATATTAAGAACTGAAAATGTTGGCATCATCTAGTTTTAGAGATAGTTTTTTGGGTTAGTTAATGACATGCTTTTTAAGTTTCCTGAAATAACAAACCATTTAGTGAGTGGTAGCTGGTTTGTGTGCAATAAACTACATTCAGTTTTGCAACATGTCAGTATAGTTTAGTGCATGTAGAAAAGCATATGAATCAGTACACTTCATGTCAAATGTGTCTTTGAGTGCTCTGTTTTCACTCATAAAGCAGATTAACTCCAGTGCTAGACCTTTTTTTTTTTTTTCCTAATGTTATGGATAGGGTGATGAACATCATTTAATGTAAGAAATACTTAATCCTCCCTTCTCAGTTGATTTTACAAGCTAAGGAGGAGTGATATATATATGATAGAAGCCTACAGATTAAGCAAATAGAGCCTCAAGAGAAACTTTGAAGAATCGTATGTATGCTCTTTCAAGGTGAACATTCAATCAGTTCTTTAGAGTAAGGTATACAAGGGCTAAATTGCTACAGGAGTCAGATTTTGGGGTGTTTTGAAAAGCTCTTGTCCTTGAAGGACAAGAATATATCCCTATTGTATAGTATACCTGCTTTTCTAAGAGGCCAATCTTGGGTCTTAAATATGCCATTTGTTTAAATAGCTGTAGTGTACTTTGTGTTTGAAGTTACTAATATCAAGCTATATTAAATGCTGATATTCTTATAATTAAAATCATTTGGATACCAGGATTAGCTGTTCTCTTATTGGATATTGAGGTATAAAAAGGTCTGTGAAAGTATATATAGAAGCAAGGGCTTTAATAATGACAGATCTAGGAAAAAAATAATCTCAAAACCAGTAAATATAGAAATTGCAAATCTTTTGTGTATTTCAATGTAGATAAATGAATTTCTGTAACTCCCAAACATTTTTATAGATTTTCCGTGAGGAAATATTGATCAGTTCCTAAAACAACTTATGCATCACTATCTCTGTATCTGTACAGCAATATTCTTTTCTGTAATGCCTTTCTACGTGAAGTTCTTTCAAGATCAGGATGTTACACAGAAAAAGATATTTAGTGAAAAAAATTACTATGAAATATGAAGTTTATGTGAAATATGTTTATATGAAATTGAGCATAAAGAAAAAAAGATGTTTCTATCTATATCTGAAAAACAATAGAGTGAATTAATTCACCTGAGAGTGCAAACAAAATGGAAAACTGCCTTTTCTGGTCAAGAGTCAAAAGAATTATAATGTTACTTTTAAGAATGTCCAGATTATGTGTTACAAACATAAAGAATGATATAAAATTAGGTACAATAGCCAAGTGCAAGGTTCTGGCAATCCCAAGCACGTCTCAGGGCAATCCCAAGCACAAGTACAGACTGGGAGATGAGTGGACTGAGAACAGGCCTGCAGATAAGACCTTGGGTAGATGAAAAATTGAATATGACCCAACAATGTTCATTTGCAGCACAGAAGGTCCAGTAGGTCATGTGAGTTCATTCTGTCCCTCTACTCCATTCTTTTGTGTACTACATTCAGCTCCAGGACCTCCAACATAAGAAGAACATGGGCTTGTTGGAGCGAGTGCAGAGGAGATCCCTGACAATAAGAGAACTGGAGCACCTCTTCTGTAAAAACAGGTTAAGAGAGCTAAGGTTGTTCAGCCTGGAGAAGGCTCTGGGGAGACCTTTTAGCAGCCTTCCAATGAGGCTTCCTACCTAAGTGAGGGCTACACGAAAGTGGTAGAGGAACATTTACAAGGGCATGTAGTGACAGGACAAGGGGTAATGGCTTTAAACTGAAAGAGGGTAGATTTAGATGAGATGTAAGGAAAAATCTCTTCACTGTGAAAGTGATGAGGCACTGGAACAGGTTGTCCAAGGAGATTGAGGATGGCCTGTCTCTGAGAGTGTTCAAGGACAGACTGGTTGATGCTTCAAATAACTTTGTCTAGAGGAAGGTGTTCCTGACCATAGCAGGGAACTAGATGATCCTCCAACCAAAACTATTCTATTATTGTATGATTTTATATTTCTGTTCCAGATAGGAAAGCTGTAAGTGGACAAAAAGTAGTTTAAGTAGAAATCAAAGGTATATAAAGTCACCAAAATCGCCTGTTTATATAAAATTTGCCAAGAAGGGCAGCAGGGGAGGGAGGGGAAGAGCAAAATAAGTAATATATTTCTTTCCTTAACTTAATTTCATCTGCTCTGCTTGACCTTGTGGATACTTAGTTGTATATCAAGATGGATGTTTCAGTTATATGAATAATAAGTTCCTGTCAAGTTACTGAATTTTTCTTCACTTAGAAGTTTTTACTCCTACAATTACTTATATTTAATCAATGTATTCAATTTTAATAGTAAATATAAATTTATAAGATGCCTAATCTGTGGAAAAAATGATATGTAAAGTGAAGATTATTCATAGGAAATCTTGTCAGAAAATCAGGTAAATTTTGAAGTGACATGAAAGAATAAGCAGATGTTTTAACAAATTTGGACAAATAGTCTGATAGAAACTTTTGAGAAGAAAAACAAAATTTTATGCAGTACCAAAAAGCCCCTAAAAAATTATATTTACATTTATCAAACATCCTTTGAAGACAAGTTTGGGAAAAACTTTAGCCTACAAGTGTCAGAGATTGCATTTCCCGTGGCCAGTAAATTAACTTTCCAGGGATTTGGAAACATAATTTTCCAGGCAAGAATCTGATTCTTTTGTGGATTTGTGTCAGAACAATTCCTCCTCCACTGTCCATGGAACTGTCCAGAAAATCACTGAAAGCAGGAGAGATTTTTCTTTTTGGGGGGTTAGAGTTGGGGAGATGTTTGTGTTTTCATGTCTGCAACACAAAATTGCTTTAAGAAACTTTGCTTGGAGGGATGTGTATATATCTGAGTAATTGCTAGATTAGGTAAAAAAAACCCTTTAAACTAATGCAAATAGCACACTTCACTCTTCTTGAATACTCTTACATTTTTATGTAACTGTTCTTGACTTTTCTTCTTGTTTTTCTTGTTACAAGTGATAGAAATTATGCTCTATGCAGCTAATACACCTCTATGGTTAAATACTTTATGAAGAAATATGTTCTTGAAGTAATACCCATGACATCTTTCATAATGTATAACCCAAAGAAAAGAGTAGAGATATAGACTTATAGTTTGTTTAAGGGTGAACTAGTGATGTATTAAACTACTAACAACTGTAAAAATGCTTTGGGAAAAGTAATTCGATGATATTTGAAAGATTAGATAGTTAGAATTTAAAAATAAAACTAGACATCTTGATATTTTGTACATGATGAAGTAGATTTGTGAATGTGAGACCAGGAATTTGGGATTGCAAGCTATGAAGTCCTTAACTTGAGATTCATTTCTCCTTTGAGTAATTAATTCTTATGTTTTTGTTAGTCTACCTTTGAAGTTACTAAATAGCTGTATAATGAAATGAAAAATTATTTTAAACAATTATTTTAGTTTGACCCATAATTGAAAATATTATTAACAAATTCCAACAAACTGCTTCAGAATGATTTAAAGACCTCAGTTCTGGACTGTACCATGTAATTCTGTATATACCAAGAACTAAAGACCCAGTAATTGGGTAACTAAATATAGAAGTCTTTTCTAAACTCATTGAAAATTACATTAATTCCAGTGGAAATATTCATGTCCCTTGTGTTCTGTCATTCTTTATGAAATGTGCACTTTCTGCTTAGAGCTTTTAAAGTATTTAACAATTGCATTTTTCATTTAAAAAAATGTAAATATTTAAAAAACTATTGCAAGCATTTGAAAATATCTTTATGGAATATGTGGTACAAAAAAGTATTTTGTCTTGTTTCAAGTGTAAGTATATGAATCATTTTGATGTATGTGTCACTACTTGTCATATTTTGGACTGCTTAATTGTAAATTAGAACAAATAAACATTTTAAGTATCAAGAGATGTAAAAGTAGGAAAGATTTATCGATATATATCAAGAGCAGCAATGACTATTTATAAGAATTTTAATTTGATTTTTTTCCCTTTTTTTACTTTATTTAAATGAACTGGCTTTATTGGATTCGCCTTTCATTGAAACACAATATGGCTGGTAATGTCCTGAATGTTACTGCAAATAGATAAGTTTAAATTCTTTTTTCTCTGCTGTAATATAGATACTCTGTTGAATGTGAAGAATTAATTTTCCACTTCAATATTATTTTGTTGATCTGCTCACTAAATAGTGTATATTTGGTTGCCAATTAAAAGTTGAGTACAAGTTTATGTGTTTTCCTTGCACAACAGACAGAACAAGATGACCACATCATTTCTATTCCTTAGATATACTACTTTTGATTGAAAAATGTTATTGTCAAACAAGATGGCTACCTGTTTTAGGGTTTTATATTGTCCTTCTTATTATTGCTGAGATCCTATCGTTTTGTTTCATTTGTTATCCGTTATATAACTAGATCTTTTTTCCTTCACCTCTCCCTGCGCAACCAAAAAACAGCTGGGACAGAAGAAACATTCCCTAGTGCATACATTTTAAATTCTACTGAAGGAATTCTTTTCCGCACCAAATAAGTTAGTGTGTCATACCAACATAATGTATTGATCTGGCTTTAAATAATATCTTAGAATTAGTATACACAATCTCCCAGAACAACTTTTTCAAGGATTGATTTAGTAATTTCTAGAACTTTAGTGATCAAATTTATTTTCAGAGCAGCTTTCCATCTGTTAATATTTTTAAGTAAGAGGAGAGTAGATGTGGAATGATTTCTGTTTTGGGCACTAATGCCTTCCCTGTATAATTCACAAATATATATTCTCTAGAAATTGAGTGCTATATTTTAAAAATAAATGTGACCAAATTTATAAATGACTGGGTTTTTTCACTGCTGCAACATCAGAAGAAAGAGTTCCTTTTTCTTTCCTTATTTTCACAGTTTATCTGTTGATCAACAAATTTATGTTGATTGATTGAGTGAAAAAAGTTTTCCAACAAATGAGATGAATTCAAATACTAAACAATACATCATAATTCCTGTAATGTTATGTAGTGCATCATCTTTAAGTAATTTAATTTCTGAATAGACAATAATTTTTCTCCAATTTATTGCAAGATAAAATGATGCCAAATGCTTATTTAACAATAGATTATAACTTCTTGTTTTGTTTTGATTTCTTTTTTTTCTTAATTACTGAGTTACTTCCTGGAAAAATAGATTATGATAAAAATTATAACTTTTTAACTGTCTGTCATATCATAACTTTTTAAATCTGAAAAGGTAAAAAGCATTTGTGATTTCTGATGACAAAAAGAAACATTAGCACACTTCCCAAATCTATGACTCAGTATTCAACGTGCAATTTTTCCACAGCTTGAAACAGTGCCCTTCATTACCAATTTATTAGAGGCTACCATGTACAGTAAAAAAACCCATGCGGTAATAAATACCATATTATAAATGCAAAAGTATTCAGACTGTTGGGATAGACAATTTATCTTCACAAGTCTAAATCTAAGGAAAGTGTGCTATGAAAGCTTGACTCCTAGCTGCTTTTTCTAATGTTAGGTATTTCTATCCAAAGTACTTTTCATTGTTTTTAATGCAGGGTACAAGGAATTTAAACAATTCTAAGCACATATGATGGGATTAATTTGCTTGGATTTATACAGCTATATCTCAACTCTTTTTATCAGCAGTGAAGGGAAGTACTTTGAGAAACTGAATTGATTTATTTTCCTAAAGTGCTTGCTTTCTGTAGAATGGAAGGCATTTGTACTGATGAATTTAGTCATTATAGGGACAAGGCATTAAGTTATCACTCTTAGTGACAAATAAAGTTAGTCTTTTACAGTTATATTTAGAAACCACAGATAAAATACCTTATTTGCCTTGAATTTTGTACCAGTAACTCATACTATCAGCCTCTTCTTTGATCTAACTACTGCAAGTTTTTCTGTCTCAGACCCTAGACGCCTGAGTTTTTGCAGCCCTGTCTTCATTGATTTGACAGCAGTGCACTATAAAATGCAATTTTCTAGCCATCTGTTTTAAAGTTAGTTCTTTAGTTCTTTTAAAGTTATTTCTAAAGTTATTACACAAAATACAGCCATATAAATATCTCTATACTAGTTAGAATTAAAAATTTATTTTAGTTTATTGATGTCCTACTTCTTTACAAGAAGACATGAAATGATAGGTTAAGCTAAATATTCACCATCTGTGCTTAATGTGACATTTCTAATGGCTCTTCTGTAGAATCAAGAATTTTAACATCAGCAGACAGTACCTGTTAATGAAGTTATTGTCTTTTCAACAGTAATACTGTATGTCATAGCCTGTGGCCATTTGTTTTTAACTGTGGTGAACATGATGAAGGTAGTCTTGCTAAGATTTACCAAATGTATGTCTTAATCAAGCTATTAGGGTTGAATAAGTGTTCCCATTAAAATTATTTAAAATAAAAGATATGATCTATTAAAATTATTGACTTGCCTATAATTTTTATTTAGAAGATAATTATACAAATTGAGGTGGGTTTTTAAAGTATTTATATTTAGATACGCTTTAATGTGAGTTTTTTAGGCTTCATAAATTAAACATTTTTCTGTCTCAGAACCCTTCATGTCTTTTCTTGCTTACCGGTAAATCTGTTTCTAAAATCCTGAATATCTGTGTTGCTGGATTTTGAAGTGTTCCATTTTCAAACAGAATTTCTAGGAGCACTTATGAAATCTAGTGAGGCATGCGAAAGTGACTTGTCATTTCTTTTTGGACAGTAATTTGCTATGTGTAAGAAATCAATTGCTGATGCCTGTCAATGCCTATCGTGTAATTTCTGTGTGATTGTCCCTCTAGTAAGTTTGAGTTTGACAGTCTGAAAACTTAAAGCCCAACCTTCTTTCTTTTCTATGTGATGTGATTTTTTTTTTTTACATGTACATATTTTGGACTTTTGAAAAATGCAGAAATAGATAGCATGAGGTAACTTTTACCATTCCTTCATTTAATTTCTGCATGATTCATTAAAATTTAGTGAGATTTGTGTTCATTTAGTGTTTCTGAATACATCAAGCAAGCTTTAACAGGGATAGCCCATATATGGACTGTGGGAATGATATCTATTTGTATATGTAAAGAAACAGGAAAGGTGGTGGTGATTAATTGGGATATACTGGAAAGGATGGAACCTAGACATGACATAAATAAAAGTGTCATGGTTTTGCCCAGCCAGCAACAAAGCACCAGGACAGTCTCGGTGTCCTCCATTCACACCTACCCTCATTAGGACGGTGGAGGCTCCAGTGAAATGAGAGAAAAAAAGGTAACCAAGGATCTTGTGGACTGAGACAAGGGCAGGGAGAGTTCACTGCCAATTACAGTTCCAGGCAAAACAGACTCCTGTACTCGACTCAAAGAGGGAAGTGGGAAAGTTTATTCTGCTGTCTACAAGAAACAGAACAGAACAAAAAGCAAAAAGAGAGCAGGATTATTGAGAAAATTACAGCCAGCACTTTAAGATCTCTCTCCCTATCCCTCCTTTTTTCCTGGGACCAGCTCACTGCTCCCAATATCTCTACCTCCTCCCCCCTCAACGGCTCAGGGGGCAGGGAACAGGGAATGTGGTCAGTCTCTCATGGATGGGCTCTGCCACTTCTCTCTTCTCAGAGTAGGATGATTCCTTGCATTCTTCCCCTGCCTCTGGCTCAGAGTCTTTAATGAAGTGAGTCACTGCCCTTGATGTGCGGTCTTTCATGAAGTGCAAACAAATCACTGCTTCACCAGTCCTCTCTGCAGGATGCAGGGAAGTCTCTGCTCCAGCACACCTCCTCCTCTCTTCCCTCACTGACTTTGGAATCCACATGGTTGCTCTCTCTTCCCACTCCTTGCACCACCACCGGCTGGAAAAAAGTGATCTTGCAGGCATCTAATTGTCTCAGCCCCAGAAGTGGGTCTGGCTCAGAGCTGGAGAGAGTTTTGAGGAACTTCTTACAGGAGCTGTCTTTATAGTCCCTTCCCCCTTACCAGAAACAGCTGTCATGTCAAACTATGACAAAGGGTTACCTGTCTGCAGCCACTAAGGTTACTGGAGGATGGTTAGCAGCAAGCAAACAAGTCCTTCTGGTCACCCCTTGGGTCTTTAGTTAACAAATCAGCTCATGAATGGGAAACAAGGAGTATCGGTTGGTGCGATATTGCTGCTGGTGCATCATTGTGGTCATGATTAGCACAGGCTTTTCTTCAGTTCTCAGCAATCCCACAGCAGAAGAGTACTCTGAGGGACCAAGCAGTCTGAACAGATGTTCAATTTCCTCCATCTCCAAGACAGCTGCACCAAAGACCCACTGTTACCCTTTTTCGTCCTTGAAATACCCTCTTTTGAGACAGTCTGTGCCATGTAGCATCCAAACCAATCCCAATGGGATGTTTTTGCCCCTTGTTCCTAGTTAGGCTTAATTCAGCCTCCAATACAGCAAGCTGTTGGGATCTTTCTGTCATACCAGAAATACAAGTGGTTTTTGCCTTTTTACAGCTTGGTTACAGCACATATTTCACATTCATGGATAACCTATAAGGTAATGTCCACAGTCAAGTCCAGTCCTCAGTAATGAGCCCATCAGTAGGTTGCAGCTCTTAACAGTTTAAAATATTTGACCTGGAAATATTTGATTTTCCTTTTAAATGCAAAGAATTAATCTGCTCTGGTCACTAAGACTGTGAAATAATCTAGCAAAATGAAAATTATTCAGGTTTGCTTTCAGACCAAACTAACAAATATGTCTGGTAAGTAGGTTTGGGTTTTTTTATGGTTAAAAAAAAAAAAAAAGAAAAAAACCAAGAAAAAAACAGGGTTCAATTTATATAATTGCAGTGATTTAAGTTTTTCTTGAACTCACCATGGCATTTTCAGCAATCAGAAAGAAAATAAAAAGCTTCATATTTTAGATCTGAAAGCCGTGGGGACAGTGAGATGGCAGTTTGGCAAAATACAAAGTTATTTTAACACACAAAACTAAAACAAGCTATTAGAGCCTATTCTAGAGTATCTATTTTTAATACGTAATAATCCCATTAACAACACAGTGTTTCTTATGTCATAAACAATATAAGTGTAACAGAAATGCCTGAGGCTTTTTGCTTCCAGAAGTTTAATTTTATATTTTAACTGAAAAGGATTCGTCCATCATAGTGACATTAAATCCAGATTACCTTTAACAAAGCCTGAAGCCTTGCTGGCTCCTGTCCTTGTAATCTCTTAGATTGATTTACTTTCATCCTAGTTATGAAACTTGAATAAAGGTTGAAGGAGGGAGGAAACAAGGTGCAAGAGAAAATGAGACTAAACAGCTCAGCAGTTGACAATTTAGGAAGAAATACTTCATGTTTATCTCCAATCTGTTCTCTTACTGAAGATACTGACTCAGAAATAGCAGTACCAGGGTTTATAGTAGCATAGTTATTTACATTTACATACATATATTCACAGAAATATATTTGCACTTATGTACAGTGCCTATATTCCCTATTCTCAGAATCAACTTTCTTTAATATGTGGCTTCCCAAGAGGAAAAAAAAAAAATCAGACCTTCTAGGAACAGAATATTTTTGGATCTCCAAGAACATAGAAAATTAAGGAGGTAAGTTTTCTGTGCATGTTGGCATCTCTACGCAGAGGAAAATGATTTTTGGAAGCCAGCTACAGAGTTAATAAAGAAAAATAGGAATGAAAAAGAAACTTCACTGTAATCTGTTTGCCATTAAAGAAACTTCACTGTAATCTGTTTGCCATTTAGTCCTAGTAAAAAAGTTCCTACAGTTTAATCAAAGTGTGAATAAGTATAAACCTCCTTTAGGTTTTTCTGTGTATTTCTGTTCTCCAAAATCTCCTTCATGTATCTCTTTTGCTCTTCTTTACCAGCTATGATTTAAGGGCATATTTATCAGGGCATAGCACAGATGAAAGTGATTGCGAGTGGTGGAGGCTGTGGGTCCACCAGGGCAATGTAATGCCCTCTGTCCCCGGTCCGTCTGGTGATCTAATCCAGGTGAGGTCAAGGATAGTGACTGAAGTCTACCACAGCCTGGCCATCCTCAGGTACTGCTAGAGCCTCTCTCTTCCTCGGACCACTCTCACCCAGCCCCTAGGGCTGGCTCCCAGGCTGCACCTGCCACTGCAGGACTGTCTTTCTATGGTGTGAAGTATAGTTTTAAATGTCATTGGACTGCTGTGATAACTCCTTTATAATCTACCACAGAAGCTACTATTATGCAGTTAGTGCTGATGGCCAGTTTCTTGATATCATCAAGTCAACGTGATCAGTCAGACTTCAGAAGTCACCACGTGCAAGGAAGACCAGAACCAACATTATCTGTCTTTTCAACTCCTTCTGTTTTATCTTCTTTCTCCTTCCACAAAAGGAGTCTATGTCATCTGTTCTGACATTGTTGAACTTATTTTTGGAACCGGGGCCTGCTCTGGTTTGGCCAGGCATTCTTCTTGCCTATTCTGTAGGATTATTCTGATTCCATCAGACATCTCTCCTACTTGTTTAGCTAGATTATTCTGGTTGTATCTGACCCCTTCACACGTTCCCTGAAGGATTATTTTATTTTACAAAACATCTTCCTTTCTTTCTCTTCATTCTTAGTTATTACCTTCCAGATTTTACTACTTGTAAAAATTTTCCTGTAAACACTTTTGGTGAAATGTGTAGATTAAGACACCAATCTAAATTAAGAAGGCCTCAGAGATTTCAGCTCATGGAGGATCTATGCTAAAAAAAACAAACCAAAAAAAAACCCCAAATTAATGAGTTAACTCTATACTTTTCAAGCTGGAAAAGATGACCAATGATAACACACAGAGTCGAGTTGGAGGACTGTGGCCAATGGAGTTCCACAGGGATCGGTTCTTGGGCCAATCTTGTTCAACATCTTCATCAATGACCTGGATGAGGGGACAGGGTGTACCCTCAGCAAGTTCGCTGATGACAACCAAACTGGGAGGACTGGCTGATTCCCCAGAAGGCTGTGCTGCCATTCAGCAGGATCTCAACAGGCTTGAGAGTTGGGCAGAGAGGAATCTCATGAGGTTCAACAAGAACAAGTGCAGAGTCCTGCATCTGGGAAGGAACAACCCCATGCACCAGTACAGGCTGGGGGTCGACCTGCTGAAGAGCAGCTCTGCAGAGAGAGACCTGGAAGCCCTGATTGATAATAAGCTAAATATGAGTCAGCAATGTGCCCTCATGGCCAAGAAGGCTAATGGCATCATGGAATGCATCAAGCCTGTGGCCAGCAGGTCAAGGGAGGTTCTTCTCCCCTTCTACTCTGCCCTGGTGAGGCCTCATCTGGAGTCCTGTGTCCAGTTCTGGGCTCCTCAGCTCAAGAGGGACAGGGAAGTGCTGGAGAGAGTCCAACACAGGGCCACCAAGATGATGAAGGGTATGGAACATCTTTCTAATGAGGAAAGGCTGCGGGAACTGGGGCTGTTTAGTCTGGAGAAGAGGAGATTAAGGGGTGATCTTATTAACATTTATAAATACCTAAATGGTGAGTGTCAGGAGGTTGGGACATCCCTTTTATCTATAGTAGATAGTAACAGGACAAATAGTAATGGGATGAAGCTGGAACACAAAAAGTTCCACTTAAACATAAGAAAAAACTATTTCACCGTGAGAATGATGGCGCAGTGGCACAGGCTGCCCAGGGGGGTTGTGGAGTCTCCTTCCTTGGAGGTCTTCAATGCCCGCCTGGACATGTTCCTATGCGACCTGATCTAGGTGAACCTGCATCTGCAGGCAGGTTGGACTAGATGATCTACCATTCTATGATTCTATGATCTTAATTAATTAGGATGTCTCTTTTGCTCATTCAAATAAAGTAAAAATATATTTATTTCACAGGATAAGCCCATAATTCTGGATCATTTAGCTATAAAGGTAGCAGGCAACAATCACAATTGTAGGATTCACTATTGGTCCTCATAGGATTGTTTCTTCTTTAAGTTAACTGGAATACTTCAAAACAGAGGGCAGTTTAATTGTTACAGTGTTACGTTTCACTTCAAGTCAATGGTGCTTATTTGCCTCAGAATGCTAATATTTTGCAGCTTCTGCTCGGTGTTGAATATGTCTGAGTTGATTCTTTCTAAACAGTAAACTTCAAATAAAGACAGTTCTGATTTTTTTCACGCTAGGAAAATTACTGCTAGGAATGTGTCTTCTCACTGATGTACATGGTATTCTTTTGTATTCACTCCATGTATTCTCCTATGTAAGCTTCACTTCTTCAAGCATCCCAGATCTTTTTAATAATCTGGTGGTCTAGATGAATCATCAGGTGATATGAGTCCATGCTGAAGGTCTATCATTGTAGAGAAGTACTACAACACAAAAAGAAATGTTTTTCAAAAATTCATACTGCCTGATAATCAATATAAGAATTGACTGAAAAAGTACAAAATATTTCTATTTGTCTATTTTCTCGTAGATTTTAAAATGGTAGTGAAGCAAAGTCCTGTAATAAATTCAAATTAGATGCATTTTCTTGTCACAATGTTCAGTTCTGTTAATTTTAAGCCCATTTCTTCTGTCTTGGCTGCATTTATAATAAACAAACTTTGCTTGTCAGGTGGAAGGGATAAGGATTAGGATTTATATACTTGCAAATAAGTCCATGAGACTCTCAAGGAGAATAAAAATCTTTGAAAGCCAATGACAGTAGGCTTTTCCTACTTATATATAATGTCATCAAGTGTGGTAGCTTAAATTTAGATTCCCCTCTAGCTGATCTCAACTTTTTGGGAAACATTACTGTATCGACAACTATGCAAAAATTTTTTTAGGTTTGTTTTAGATTTTCTCCTTTGGAAAAAACTTCTCCTGCTAGCTAGACATAAAAGTGGCTTTGCAGACACCACAGCTTGTGTTTGTGCATGTGTAGAAGCACACATGTGCAATCTATTTAAAGCACACACCAAAATATAATGAACTACATAGGATTATTAATTTTTTTGGCATGATGTAATGTTTTGTTCCTCATTTCACACTTTTGTAAAGAGAGATCATGTGCATCTGGTGAAGGGATGAAACTGTAGGAAATTGTATTCTACAGAAGAATGAATGTAATGAAAATTAAATTGCCAGATAGGTAAAAGCAATCTGTTGTCATACAGTGAGGTTTATTTGTACTATGCATATGTTTAAATTCAGAAGAATTGAGCAGACGCCTTGAAATATTCTTCAAACGGCACTAAAGACAAGAGCAAATATTTGCAAATATGATCAAATTATGCAGCTATCAAATACAATTTTCTGTAATTAGTAGGTAAGCAGAAGTTGTTGACTTTCTAATTACATGACAATTCTAAAGGAAGTTCTATAATTTGTCTTAGTAAATACCTCCAATACAGTCAGAATAAAAATGCAACACAGTTGTACTTTGACTTACTGGCTGTAAAGCTAGTTAAGCTACAGGAAGAGAGATATGAAGAAGTATAATTTTCTGCTTTTCAGACAGTCATACATTGCAAGAAGTTTTACTCAATAATTACCTGGAATTTTTTCCTACTAGAACCAAAGGAGTGACTCATTGTCTGTCTATGAGATATTCGGCACTAAGGGGAAAAGGTATTAAAGAAAGAAGAAAGGTATTAATTGCAATGTGTAACTCAGGAGCAATGTAGATACTTCTTAAAATATTTCTGGAGGGAAATGAGTAATCTGCAAAGGAGAAAAACGCATTGAACAGAAGAAGAATTGGGAATAACAGGAAATAAAAAATAGATACTTTACATGCTGTGGCATTTTGAAGCAAAACAAACAAGAAGAAAGATAATTAAAAAAGCATATCGATAAAGTTAGTGTTGCTCTGAGAAAAAAATCTCAGTAAATTCTAAAATGTGGAACAAGGCTACAAGGAATAGAATCAGTGATTGAATTGTCAGTAATTCTTCCACATGAAATAGAAGAAAGGAATATAGAAATAAACTGGATATAAAAATGTCTTAAATAATTCAGGAAAAAGAGCTAAAGGTTGCTAGATCAAGTAGAATGGAATAATTTATCAGCAGAACTTATGAGAAAAAATCTTTTAGATCATTACAAAACAAACTGAGTAGAATACTAGGAAATATACTGAGACATATGCACTGCTGAATATCGGGATAGCCTTTCATATTTTTTCCTAAGAGCTAAAAGATTCTTCTGCCAAGAGACCAAGGGTGAATACAGCAGTTTTGCTAGTTGTACAACTGGTAAATGGATTGTCCAGTCTTGAAGAAGTTAGAATTATAAATGACTAGCAAATAATTTTCTTGTGAATAGCACAGACAAAGTATACTGGCCTTAAGTGTTCAGTGTTCATTTGATTAATATTTGCAAAAATAAGTTATGTAAATTTTGCTAGTATTGAAAGTACAGTTAATACTACTTTCCACTTATCAATGTTTTATTACCTTGAGATACTACTGCATTATACATAGCCATACTTCTAAGACATCAATATATATATAACATTATATAATTTTGTCTAGAAATACTGTCTCCATTTTTTCTGAGAGAAAAAATATTGAAAGAATATGTAATATATTCATATATTACATGTATATTCATATTCTTTCAATATGAATATGTGAGACTAAATGTAGCTTTACGATGCAGTCATACAGATATTTTAAGTTTTTAAAAAAATTTTTGATGTTAAATGGGTGTCCAGCACTGCAGATATCACAGGAGATTATATTAGTATTATTCAGAATTTATTAATCTGAAAATATCCAAGTGTTAGGTAAGAGAAGTAAAAGAGAAGAATGTAGGACTTCATACGCAGAAAACTGAAAATTTACAGACTCTTCTGTGTGACCTTGGCCTTGATTCACCTGTCAGATTCCTCAGAAAGAGGTTGAAAAAGCCTCGTCTGCACACAGTGTGCATAATTCTGAAATATCTTTTTGCTTTCTTTAATGAGTGAGAAAAAGAGAACTAAATAGAAAAATACTTTTTCCCCCCCCTGTGATTTGACTAGAATCAAACTTATTTTATGTTATTAATTTAAATGTCCAGATTCAATTGTCCAAAGTAATGCAGTGGAGTCAGTCTATGCATATGGCCCAAGCACATTTGTCTCGAAAACTTCAGTTTGTTGCAAAGTAGTATTATTACTCTTATTACTCTCCTTACAACTGATGGTACAGCTGTAGTCAATAAGCAATGTTTTAAGAAAGTTGTGGATGATTTTTAATATAAGGGCATCCCAGAAGTATATTAAGAAAAATAGACTGTATATGTATATGAAGTATATGAAGGAGGTGGTCTTCAGTGTAAATTTGAATTATGCACTTGGTAGCATTTTAAGCCATACATGTAAGAATATGAAACACTGAGAAAGTGAGTAGAATAGAAGAGAAGGAAAAAACTTTTTGAACTCAGGGCCATGAAGGTGAAGAGCACACACCCAATCGACTATAAAAGATCAGTTAAATAAACAAACAAGCAAACAAACCAACAATCAAACAACAACAAAACCAACACTGTCTTAAACAACAACAAAAAAAACCCAAACAAAAAAAACCAACAAAGCCCTGTCAAACAAAAAAAACAAAAAGGGTTGCTGACATAGTTGCTGGTTTACGGTAGGAGAGGATCCTAGTACGAGAGGATTTTGTGGGTGTTGGCAAAAAGTAGAGTTGCTCAGATAAGAGAATAACAATATCAGGAAAAAAAAGCAGAAATCTGTAATTACAGAAGTCAATGTGATGTATCCTTTCTCTTCCCAGTAATATGAAAAAGGAAAATGAACTGGAGTAAGCCAGAACCATAGTTTACTCAGAGTAGACATGGAAGTGGAAGTAACAGACATCTCTTGAGAATAGCTCAACTGTGATGTTGTGCACTTTTTCTTCAAAATAGGATTAAAGAATTCCCTTAAAATAGATGTAATGTTTTCCAAAAGTTAAATTATGAAATCAAGTACTACTGACATACAAGTATGGTCTTTTGGAAATAATTTTTCTGTTGAGTGGACATCTTCCCACTGTCCACAACACTCTTGTTACTATTATTGTGACTACTTTTACAACTATGAACTTAAAATGAATTAGTCATGCTGACATTTTTAGCATGATTATATCCAGAGTCTATCTTATAGTGTATTTGTTCTGTGATCATTAAGGCTGCTAATAGTATGTTCACATAATGCACAATGTTATAATGTTCATTTTAATCTTAACATTATTAGAGGAAATGTATTATTCATCTGTAATAAGAAGATTGACTTAGGTTCAATTGCAAAGGGTAAATAAAAGTGAGATTTTTATAGTGGTTACATTTCCAGAACAATAACACATTTTCTGTATATTAGTCCCTGATAATCTAATTGAAACTGCAATTTTGTATGTTTTGTGTGTTTTTTGTTGTTGTTGTTGCTGTTGTTAAATCATGTTGTTCCATGATTTAGGTTTTGGATAGGTTTTTTAGTGAGTTAGGATTTTTTAAATGTTGTTTTAAAAATAATTATACCCAACTTTTGGGCAGGATTGTCCACTAATTTAGATACCCACTATATGTGTACATTACTTGCATATAAAGCATGGATATATTGATGCACTTCAAAATAAGTGTAATTTTTTTAGTGATTGTTTTTTTAAGAATAGCTGATATCAATATGTTACAAATGCAATCATGTTTTCTCTTACTCTAAGATTTTAATCACCAGATAAGCTCTTTTTCCTCCCTACCAAGAAGTATTTGCATTGACATGGGCTCTCTTACAGCTGTTCAGGACTAACATAAGTGAAAAGACCAGAAAAAAATACTGACATGTACTATTTACCGATAACATTAAGTTAATGAATTAATGCTTTCCTACACAGATCATTAATACTTGATATTTTATAATAGCTAAGGCGAAGCTAAACTGAAATTATGTGGAAGAAAAGTTACATATTCAGAATGAAGGAAAAGATTTTTCAGTACATCTACTTTATAAGCTCTGTGCGTTGAAGCTTTCCAAGTGTCAGCTTTACGAGGATGTGCAATGACTGATTGGCAGTCATTGCAGTGAATGATAAATGACTCTTTCCTACTTTGAGAAGATTGGTTGAGAAGCTGGATTGTGAAGTAAAGACTGTCCTTGAAACAAGAAATTTCCTTGCTGCTGTCAGCTGAGTAGGATTTGTGGCATTCTGCTCCAGATATATATTTTCAACATTTCTTTTTTCTTTTGCAAGAGATGATCATAGAATCATAGAATGGTAGGAGTTGGAAGGGACCTTTAGAGATCATCTAGTCCAACCTCCCTGCAGAAGCAGGTTCATCTAGATCAGGTCACATAGGAACATGTCCTGGCAAGTCTTGAAGACCTCCAAGGAAGGAGACTTCACAACCCCTCTGGGCAGCCTGTTCCACTGCTCTGTCACCCTCACAGTAAAATAGTTTTTTCTTATGCTTAAATGGAACTCTTTGTGTTCCAGCTTCATGCCATTACCCTTTGTCCTGTTGCTGGATACCGTAGAAAAAAGGGATCTCTCAACATCCTGACACCCACCATTTAGATATTTGTAAATATTAGTAAGATCCTCCCTCAATTTTCTTTTTTCTAGACTAAACAGCCCAGTTCCCACAGCCTTTCCTTGTATGAAAGATGTTCCATACCCCTGATCATCTTGATGGCTCTGCGATTGACTTTTTGTCCCTCTTGAGCTGAGGAGCTCAGAACTGAACACAGGGCTACAGATGAGGCCTCACCAGGGTAGAGTAGAGGGGGAGAAGAACCTCCCTTGACCTGCTGGCCACAGGCTTCTTGATACATCCCAGGATGCCATTGGCCTTCTTGGCCATGAGGGCATATTGCTGGCTCATGTTTAGCTTATTATCAATCAGGACTCCCAGGTCTCTCCCTGCAGAGCTGCTCTGCAGTAGGTCAGTCCCCAGCCTGTACTGGTGCATGGGGTTGTTCCTTCCCAGATACAGGACTCTACACTTGTCCTTGTTGAACCCCATGAGGTTCCTCTCTGCCCAACTCTGAAGCCGATTGAGTAAAGAATTTAGAAATATGGATTATCATCTCTGTGTGTTCTCCATGAATAGCTTTGAAGAGGCACTATGTTGGAAAACAGTTTTGTAGACCATAACTAATACTAAAATAGTCAGAATTTAACTGTAAGAAAAAATTTGTAGAAAGAACATTAAGCAGTATTTAAGTCCTTGGGTTATGATCTGTGGGTATGTGACAGAGTACTTATTCCATATTGATTATCATACTTTAGACTGGTATCCTAACTTCATTTATTCTAAGTGGCAGATTATCAAATAGTTGAAGAAAGATGTGGATATAATTTCACAGTTCAAAAGAACAACGATCCTTTTGTCCTCAAAATCCTCAAACAACCCATTTTGTCCATTAGAGTAGTCATCTCAGAATTGAGGGAGTGATACCTCATATTTTATATCACTGTCCTTATCATAATCAGTGGCCTCCTTTTTAGGAAGATGTTCTGTCTGAAATAAATTTCTTAGATTTCCAGATGAAGCTATTCTAGCTTATATTAATATGCAATACTAAACATAAAGTATGGAGAGTTTCCAGCAATCTATTTTTTCTTTTCTGCTCTTCTTCATATTCTTACAGCTCAGTACATTTGACTACTATTTGCTCTTGTTTACTTTCTTGGTGAAAATTAAAAATCGATTCATACATAACTGGTAATTGTACATGAAGCAGTTTCAACAATGATAAAGTCTCAACACTTCCAACCCTTCACTATTCAGATTGAGAAAAATAAATGGACAACATATCACTTTGAGTCTCTAAAATCATGCAGATTTCGTAGTCGGAACAGGATGTTTGCTGTTGTGAATGCCACTGTCAGAGATTATACAAGCCAGGAAAAAAAACAGAACAACCCACACATAACCTAAAACACGAGGAGAATATATTTATAAAAATTAAAAATAGTTAAATTTTATACTAGTTGCTGTTTAGAATAGAAAGTGATGGACATAGAAGCTGACACTATGATGAAAATCATTGTGGGAATAGAGAAGGATCTAGAAGGAAGTTAGAGAAGGATCTAGAATCTTGGACTAAAAAAAATTCCAATATATATACAAATTTTATTTACAGTAAGAAGCCAAGAAATTGAAATTCCTTTTTAGAAAATATTTGCATAACAAATCTCTATATAACTCCAATGATCCAATTCCACACCTTCCCTTATAAAAGGGAACAAAATGTCTAAAAAGAAAATATGTAGTAAAATTAAAATGCTTTATACTAATAGTATTTGTGGCATGAAATAATTCATGAATGCCTTATAAGATAAAATGGAAGAGACATTGTGATATGATATACCTAGTTATCTGTGTGGTAAATCAAAAGAAATCTTTTAATTCTCAGAGTTCAAGTAAAAAGAGCTTATAATTTTAGGGCAAAGAATCCAAGGATTGGTTTGTGTTACATGTGTGTGAATTTGAGGAAAAATCACATTCCTTTGGCTTATGCAACTACATTTCAAAAGCTCCCGACTTTGAAACATGAAGAATTTCATACTTTAACAATTATTTATACATGCCTGTTAAAAGCTGTGAGGCAGAATTGAACCAATGGTAGGCAGCAGCTTTACCATATCTATATATTTTCACAGCTGAAGACAATTGGAGTGAGGAGTGGGCATCGATGTATCATAGCTACACAAGTATTCTTTCCAAATTTTCATATAGTAATGAAAAATCTGAGAATTTGATGAAAGAACTTCAACTTAAAAAAAAAAATCTTTATTATTCCTTGCCAAGTCACATCTCTTTGACTGAAATTTGGCTTGTGTTTTTAGAACAGAAATAAAAAAATAATTTTCTTATTTTTCAATGGGGTTATATAACAAAAAAAAATTATGTCATTAGAATGTCGTTCTGTCATTACAGTATTAGAATAATGCCTGATCATTTGATATCACTTAATTATTTTGATTTTAAAGCACACTGGAGCCTATTCCAAGAGAATCAAATCTAGATGTAGTCACCATCTTGTCTCGATATTTCCTTAGCTAACATTTTTCTTCTTTTTCTTTCTCCTTTCCTATCTCCTTTCTCCTTTGTATAAATAATTTTCTCTCTCAACCTGACCTAGACTGAAACATGTTACTTGTTGACATTTGTCAGAAAAAAGGTAAAAGTTAAGTATTGCTGCTCTTGGAAACAACATCTGAAATTTGGTAGACCATTAAGCAATTAAAGTGTTGCATTAAGCAGGTTTCTTAAAGTCCTCTTAACTTTTGGTTTACTGGTTTAGGAGGTTTTTGCTAGCTCTCACAAATCTAGTAATAAGGCTTCAACTGATTAAATACATGCAAGGATGATGCTCAACTTGAGAAACTGCAAACTTAAAACTCACGTGCTTTTAAATGATTTTTAAATACTTGCTCCAGACTATTTCTGAAAGCTTTTCAATATTAGTACTCCTATCTTCTGTTTATGTAAATCTTAGATATATCATATTTCTTTGAGTATTTTATTATTGCCTATATAATTTTTGCATTTACAGTGATATTGTGTCTTAACCCTAACAGGCAGCAAAGACCCACATTGCTGCTCATTTTCCCCCAGCGGAATTTGTGGAAGGGCAAAAAAGCAAGAAAACTAATGAACTGAGATTAATAGTGTTTAATAATTGAAACAAAAGCTTCACATGCAAACAAAGCAAGCTAAGGCATTCATTTACTACTCCCTCTTGACAGGCAGGTGTCTAATCATCTTCAGGAAAGCAGGGCCTCAGCACACATTACAGTTACTTGCAAAGATGGATGTCATAACTGCAAACAACTGCTTCTTCCTGTCCTTGAGCTTTTATTGCTAATCATGACTTCATAGACTATGGAATATTTCTGTGGTCAGTCAAGTTAAACTGTCCCTGCTATGTGCCCCCCCAAACCCTCGCCTGGCTCCAGTCAAACTATCGGGGAAGGAAGAGGAAGGCCTTGAGGCTGTGAAAACATTGCTCAGAAACACAAGTGAGTTGTCAACATAGCTTCAGTCACAAATGCAAAGCACAGCTTTATACAGGCTTGTATGAGGTACAAATATTTATCTCTAATTGTATTAATTCTGTATTTTATTGAATACAGAATAGTGTCTGTTAACACGGACACTTAGAGAAGCTGTTTTATGGTTTCCTGGTGTTCCTGGAATCCATTTTGAAGATAGGTGTAACACTTGTCACATTTCAGTCCCTAGATCGTTTTGAGAAAAATGTTGTATATGGCAGTTATTAGTTGAGCCATTTCATCCCTGAATTTCTTCTGAACTTGACTGAGTAGGCCTAGGCCCCCATTTTGGTGATTCCTTCTTGTTCACCCTTTTGGTTTGTTCTGTAACTACTTCCACCAGTGCTTTGATTTGAGACAAATCCTTTAGTATGCTCTCCTTAGAGAAGGCTTCTGATGTACCAAATGAAGCAAAAAATCTCTGTCACCTTAGCTTCTTAGAATACTCTCTTTATCCTGTGATCACATATTAGTCCTTTATACTCTTGGGCAGATTTTCACTTTGGATTTTTAGACAGGCTTTATTGATAGTTTTTATGTCTTTTCCAAGCTGTTCCTCACTTATTTTTTTTTTTTCTTTTTCTGGACTACCTGAGTTTATTGTTACACTTGACCTTGCAGAGTTTATGATCTTTTCTACTTGGAGGAAGCTTCAGCTTTAAAAAATAATCTTTATTCTTCCATTAACTGTGCTGTTCCATTTAGTCTTTTTCTAGTCTGTCTTTCAGAGGGAAGAGTCCAAATTTGCTCTGAATTTGGTAGTTTCACTTAATAACCTACATTCTATTGCAAAAATAGCAAATTCTTACCCATCTTTATAGCTTCTTTTTAACACAACTGGTTATTTTTCATGTTATATTTCAGATAATATAGAATCTAGTATCTACCTCAGCATTTCATGCAATTTTTATACCTTGAACACACCAGATATGAAGGGATGAAACATTTGTTTTGTTTAAATGGGAGAGAGAAATCTGAGAGGGGAGAGGAGGAGGGACTATTTGGATCTTTTTTTTTTTTTTCCAGGAAGATTCTTGTTCCATTTTTGTTTAAAAAAGTAAGACAGCTTTCATGAGTTCTTTCTCTAATGATAGATAACTCATGCAGGCCAAAGTATTCAAGTGATTTGTTTATTCCTTCCCCTTTTTTTGTAAGGCAATACACTAACTTCTTTAAAAAACACAGTCCAAGGGAAAACTATCAAAAAACCTAAAATCTTCATGTGCTTACCGTCACTTATTATGAAAACGCCTTACTAAGAAAAGACGGCTACTTAATGATCTGTGTGTTGTGTATAATGAAGCATCTAGATCTTTTTTCTCTATTCCTTATCTAGTTAAATCTCTGTATTTAAAATCAAAGTCGTATTTGTCGTGGTTTGGCCCAGCTAGCACAGCAGCACTACGACAGTCTCTCGGTGCCCCCATTCACCCCCCACCCTTGTTAGGATGGCAGAGGCCCCAGCGAAATGGGAGTAAAAAGATAAGCTTGTTGTGGATTGAGACAAGGTCAGGGAGGGCTCACTGCCAATTATAGTTCTGGGCAAAACCGACTCCAGTACACGACATAGAGAGGAAAGTAGGAAAGTTTATTCTACAAGAAACAGAACGGAATAAAAGCAAAAAGGGAGTAGGATGATGAGAAAATTACAACCAGCACTTTCAGATCTCCCTCCCCCATCCCTCCTTTCTTCCCAGGCCCAGCTCACTGCTCCCGATATCTCTACCTCCTCCCCCCTCAAAGGCTCAGGGGGGCAGGGAGTGGGGGATGTGGTCAGTCTCTCACAGATGGGCTCTGCCGCTTCTGTCTTCTCAGAGTAGGATGATTCCTT
The DNA here is from genome assembly GCF_028858725.1 of Colius striatus. Taxonomy (NCBI): domain Eukaryota; kingdom Metazoa; phylum Chordata; class Aves; order Coliiformes; family Coliidae; genus Colius; species Colius striatus. The sequence continues at coordinate 100,205,941 of NC_084759.1, read as the reverse complement.
GCATTCTTCCCCTGCATGAAAAACAATTAGATTTCACAATTGTACTCTATTGTAAAAAAGCTTTTCCTGTTATCTAAGTATTATAGATGTTTGAAATAGAGTTTGAGGACTTGCAGCTGTAGGAAGTAAGCATGATTTTTAAGTTTTACTGAGCACCTAGTGTCCGTCCTTGATAAAAATTCCTGTTGACTGCAATATTACTTTTCCTGTGCTGTTTCAGTATAGGATGTAGAAAGCAAACCAACAAAAGAAAAATGAAAAATAGAGCCACTTGTGAATAGTTAAATATCGTTGTGCACAACCATCAGCAAAGAACGACACAGCTACTCATTCACTCTTCCTCCCTCAATGAGATGGAGAGATTTGGAAGAAAAAGATAAAACTTTGTAGGTTGAGATAAGGAGAATTTCACGGAACAACACAAGGAGTTAACAAACAGCTATAACAACAGCAGAAGAACACACAAAGCATGTCCAATGTAATTTCTCACTGTTTGGAACCCGAAGCTGAGTCCCAGTGCAAAAGCCACAGTTCCTGCAGCCGTGGCAGCTCCTCTGATATACTGTTATGTCAGTCTGCTATGGAATAGCCTGGACACAGCCCTCATGGTGTCTGGTGACAGTTAACTGTATCCCAGCCAAACCCATGACAAATATTAAATATTATTTTTTATGAGAATTTAGTACACTTTAGATTTTCACATTCTGTATTGGAAGAGTCTTACCTTAATAGAGGATCACAGAATCTTAAGCATTGGAAGAGACTTCAAAAGGTCATCTAGTCCAAGCTCCCTGCCAGAGCAGGAACTCCTAGAATAGGTCACATGGGAATTCATCCAGGTGGGTTTTGAATGTCTCCAGAGAAGGAGACTCAACAACCCATCTTGGCAGCCTGTTCCAGTGCTCTGTCACCCTTACAGTGAAGAAGTTTTTCCTTATGTTTCTTTGGAATCTCTTATGTTCCAGCTTGTACCCATTGTCCTTTGCCCTGTCATTGGACATCACTGAGAATGACCTGACTCCATCCTCCTGATACTCGCCCTTTACATATTTTTAATGTAAATCTTCAAATCTCAAATGCCCTTTTATTATACTCTAGTCTTGAAAAGTTTCTTTTTGGTGATGAGGAGAGGGAATATTCCAATAAATGTGATTTCCTGGCTCAATATAGAGGTGTGATGTGTGACCCGCTACAATTTTCATGGTAAATCACCTGCTTAAATGCCATTTTCTGAGTTTCAGCTTTAGGATAATCCTTAAAATATGTATTTCTCATCTATGATCTTTAAAAATTATTACTGTAATAATACTACAATTCTTAAACATAAAGAAAAATGAAAATATCTTTAGATTTTTTCACATAATAAAAGTCACTCTGAATTGTGACAAGATAATGTATTGTAACCACATTTAATTTTTATAGATATTGAATAACATATCATGTCTTTATTTGCTGTAACTTTCAACAATAGGTAGATAATGACATATTAAGTTCACCATTTTGATTCCAAGAATACTTTGTATGAATAAACCTACCCTCTGGTGTTTAGTTGTAGGTACTTATTATGTATACATAACAAAATAGAGAGGTGTTTTCTGAATATATATCACTTCTAAAATGAGTATAAAATAGCAAAACTTCTTCATAGATAGAGAAATGCACCAAAAAGATAGTAAAACATAAACAATTCCATTTCCCCTAACACTGGTAATCTGACAGAGAAGTTATTAAGCTTAATAGCATTTTGGAATATTTTGTTCAAAATGCTGTAAGACACTTCCAGGACTTTTTCTTTTTTTTTCTTTTTTTTTCTTAAATATTGGTTGATGCATGACACATTTTACCATCTTTTATTTTCTGTGAACACAGGCAATGGGAAACTGAATGGATATGTAGAGCTAAATCTATTCAAACTGTTGCAGACAAAGCACAATAAGACATAGCAACATAATCCTTTTGCATTCAATTTAGTCTTTCACGTGGTTAATGTGTAAATCAATTGAGCCATGCTGGATTGAGCTTCTGAATTTTTCTCTTCCTCATATATAAGAAATTAGTTATAATGGATAGATTAACCATTAAGCTAGGCAGCCAGGAAACCAAAGAATATGCTGTTAGTTCTGGTAATGAGGCTGGTTTGGTAGTTCAGTTGCTCTGGTTTGTAGCCAGTTTTGTTCAGCAGAACTTTTGTTTAAACAGAAGGCTGAAAAGATGTAATTATTCTTATTAGTTTGCTATTGTTATCCATCATAATTTCACTTTAAAAAGTGGAAAAAAAAATAAAATAAAAAATAATTTGGAATTTGCTGACACAGATGCAGAGTTCTGTATATTTCAGAAAGCATTTAGAAGCAGAATGTATTCTTCTGGCACTGAAAATTTAACCATGAACAGATATATTCTGTGTTCTGAAAAATAATAAAAATGAGTAAAACTTACTTTGGATATTTAATCATAGCACAGAAAAGGCTCTGTTTTGAAATTATCTATCTGGTACTGTACCTATTTTGATTTGTACTTCAAATTATTTCTTCTGTAACTAGCAAATATCAAATCTATATGCAATAATAATAATAAAAATAAGTACACTGACTATATAACAAAGGGTAGATAATATAATTAGCTGGATGTACCATGACCATAATGGACAAATATTAAAATCTGAGAGATATTGATAGTTAATATCTGGATAATCTTATATATATATAAATCTTCTATCATTGATCCGTAGCTTCTTCTTCCAAACAGCTTTCCCACATCAAGAAGGAAATTGTAGATGTCTATTATGTGGGATATATACCTTTTCTGTCACTAGAACAGGGTTTTCCAAAACTTGAAACTTTGCTTGGAGTTCTTAAACATTGCAGGTCATCTACACACACCTTCTACTCCAGTTCTTTCATTTTTCTTCAGTCCAGTCCTACCAAATGAGTCTGTTGTATAGCTTGGATTTTTTTCTATTTTAAAAATTAATTGAGGATAGTCTTGTGGGTAGGACTGGGGCCACAGCTCTCAACAGACCTATGAGGAATCTGAGAAGCAATAACTGGAGAGCCTGAAGTTAGTGAAAAACCAAGTTGAGAAAGCTCAACTTGCTGGTGAATGTCAGAGATAAGAAGACTGCCTATTTGACAGGCATAATTTCTGTTTCAGTTTAGTCTTTTGTTTCAGAGGAGAAATAAGTTAGCTGTAACAACTGTCTGTTGATGTTACGTAGCTGAGATTGCAGAGCATTTCTCATGTTTTATGACTGATGTCTTATAAGTCATTTATCAGTTTATGTCAATCACAGTTATACATATTGTGAAAACATACCTGAAGTAGCCCAGAAAGAAGCTGTGTTAGTCACAGGACCTGTGCTACATTAATACAGCATAGAAAACAACTTGGACCACAGCAGTAGTAACTATCTTTGCTTCTGATGACATTTCTTCCACTTTTTTAGTGTTATAGACTTGCAGGTTATAGCAAAAAGTTGCTTCAGATTGAAAAGATGAACACAGAAACATTTTAAATGGAGGGAAGTGACAAAATTGCTGTAAGGGGTAAGCAAAATTGCTGTAGAAGGAAATATACTCAAAAAGATAACAGTCTGGTGGGAGAGACTGCCAGAACACTCAGAGTGATACTCAGAATTATATTCAAATATACCCAAAAAAATAAAGCCAAATTTTAAAAACCAATCATTTCAGAACAAGAGTTTAAGTGCTAAAGAACAATACAGATTTATACAAATAATAGTTTTTAAGTCCCTATTGCCATATTCTAAACCCAGCTTACACATACTGTCTTCAGGCTAAAATGCATAAACAGAGCTTACTTGAAAAAATATTCCTGTATTACCAAGACTCTGAAACCCTGCATTGTGTAGTTTAGACTTCTTTTGCTAAGGAGTAGCTTCTTCAATGTAACAAGCAGGTGTTGCTGTCACAGAAAGATTTTCCGTTTCCATTTTTGTTGCCACCAGAATATCCATCCAAATAATCTCAGTAGGTAGTGATTTTACAAAATCCTTTAGTAGAAATAGCTGTGTAAATTTGGTTACTATTACTATGTCTAATGCACTGTTTCCTGGTGCAAACAGGTGGAAAAAAAAATGTTGAGAAGATAGAACAACTATTTCTTCCAACAGGACTACAGAAGTTCAGGAAAAAAAAAAAAAGCTATTGTTTCACTAATTAAACTGTTTAGTTAAAGGTTTTATTTTTATGGTCTTTCCAAATAGTAACATATTTTCTTCTTGAGAATCTCAGGTACCATCAATAACAATCAGTTACTCTGGAATGAGAGATCAAAACCTGAAGTTATATAACACTATAACTCATTCCTGTGACAGAAGCTATTATTCATCAGCATGGTCATTCCTCTGAGGCTGCTCATAAAGAGCATACCTAAACTGAATTCCAGAGTAATGGCTCTGGCTGCTTTCAAAATACAATTTTGCTAGGATTGCAGTGAATCCAGAATTGACCTGCGAATGGAGTTACTCAGTTTTCTTCAGTGCCATTAACTTAGAACAGGAGAGATTCCTAAATTTATCTGAAGTCATTATTCTGAAAGCAAGATGTTATCTTTTCACAAAGCAAAATGCTTTTACCAACATGCAAAACAAATCTGGATGTTGCTAAATGCTGAGGGAACTAACATAGTTTTCAAATAGAAGAAAAATATTTGACGTATCTATGTGTATGTACTCACACATTAAGATAGGCATACACACACATATATCAGCATCTATGCATGTACTCAAGTACAAGTCCTGTGTAGAGCTTAACTAATAAACTGAAATAGCTTTTTTTTTTTTACCTTCCTTTGTCAGTAAGAATATCAGATTTTAAAACCTTGCTTCATTTAGTTCAGATTCAGTAGAGACTCTGAACAGAATATGTGCTGTAGAGTATCAATGAAGCTGAAAAGCCAGAGCTGTCATCAGATTTGGCTTTATGATAGAATTGCTTCTGCGGAAATGGGACTTGTTCTTGTCCTCCTATGTCTTATACCTATTGACTGAAAAGTTCATAGATCTGTAACCTGTGTAATGCTGAACTCTTGTGTATTATCATATGCAGCATTTGACTACATGAGAAAAAACTGACCATGTCAGAAATGACTATGTGCAAGCCTTATGTTTTACTTCATTTTTTTGAATGTAGTTTTTGTATATTTATAATTAATTCCAGGTTATTTTCTGTATAGTGATGCTAAGTTGGTTTGGTTGTAACAGGAAAAGATGGAGGAAGCTAACTGCTTTTTTAACATATTACTTGTTGAAAAAAATTAGAGTGGCAGTGTAGGAGTCAGCTGTTACACTTGGAGTTGTTGCTTCTCGTATTCTTCACATAAAAAGAGCCCAATGATGCTGTCCTGAAAACCCTGCTAAAACCAGTGATAATCCTGTAAATAAAGATTTATAAGTTCACAGAGCAACCAACAAAAAAGATTTACCAGTTTCTCTGCTTCTGTTGCCTCACTTCTCTTGGGAGTTGCAATAAGCTTAAATATCTTGAAGTACTGCAGTAAAAGGCAGATAATTGCTTGACCATAAAGTTGATCTGTTTCTCAGTGGGTTATGTAGGACTAATGTACACAGTATCAGGATGAAAATATAATCTTCTCTACTTGATTAATCTAAAATCCTGGATACTCCTACATACAGAATCTGTCAGGAGGGCACTTATTCTTAAGGAATTCTAGTTACAGTATCAACTTTTAAAAGTATGAAATGAAACAAAGATAATTTGGTTTAGAACGGAGAGAATATGCTGCCACTCTGTACATGTGATACATATATTTATTAAAAAAAAAAAAAAAGATTCCTAAACATAAAAGAAGGAAAGTGATTGTGTAAGACACAAAACGTGCGGTATGGGGATCACATGTAAATGTGACACATATGGACATGGTTTAGTGGTAAATTTGGTAGCATTAGGTTAATGATTAGATTTGATGATCTTAAAAGGACTTTTCCAACCTAAATGATTCTATGATTCTCTATGACCCGTAGAAGAAAGCACTGAACTGCTTATCAGGGATTATGAAGTAGCAAAATGTACTGCAGAGCAAATTGTTAGCACTATCTCTCTAGACAGATAGAAATGAATGTATTTGGGTGGCATGCCTGGAAGGTAAATTCCATTACTTCAAAAACTGCTATAGAGAATGAACAAATTAGCTTGGTGGTTGAGCTAGTCTACTCAGAATTCTCCAGATAAAAGTCAGAGTTGATTCCAAGTGTAGTAAAACCCTCATTGTAAACAAATTGTCTTTTGTGCAGTGTCTAAGAAATTTTGAAAGTTGCTGTGAGTTTCTCTTTTTTATGATCAGAAGATAGCATAAGATAGAGAGAAATTGATATCGCCTACCGTGTCATAGGCATATATCTACTGGAACAGTGAAATAATTTTCTTTGTAATTTCTGATTGTGCTAAGAACATTTTTGGATAGATAAAGGACTTCATTTGGAAACTTAGCATACCAAGTTCAACTAACTATGCACGTATGTATGTATTTTTAGTGAGTCTTCATTTCTTACTTAGAAACTTATGAGTACCACTGCATGCTATGAGTAAATAAAAGGAGTTCTTGACATGGATATCTTTTGTGATTAAAATAACCTGTGATGATATTTTGTAAGCTGTTGCAATTCAGATATGTAAGGAGAAACTGAGAAACTGGTAGGATAACCTGCTGTTGTAGTTACTTGTGTTGTTCTCATAGTGTTGGTCACAAAAAGAAAGCATGTTGAACAGGCTACAAAAAAGGAACATAAAAATGCCTGAATTTTCAGTGATGCTGATAGGAAAGCTCAGCTTGAAGAAGATAAAATAAATATTGAGATAATCAATGTCTTCTCTGCCTTGATTTTCATCTACAGTCTTCTAGCCTGTACCTACTACAAGTAATAGTAGATGATCAAATAAGGAATCTTTTTAGAACTCTTGAACAACAGTAGTGCAAAGGACCAGACAGGATGCAGCTGAAGATGAGAGTTCTCTTACATCAGAACAAGAGTACTCTGTCAACTTTGAAAAGGCATGTACTCTCTCTGGGGAGAGTCCCAGTGTCTGGAGAATGGTAAATGCTACAGCCATCTTTAAAAAAGGGCAAATAGAATGATCTTAGACCATTAGAATTACAGACCATTTCCTGGTACCAGGAAAAATCTGAGTTCCTTTACATCCCATTTCTGGTCATCTGCTACATTGAGGAGAATACAATGTTTGGGAATAGTTGGCAGTTATTTAACAAGAAAAGAATGTACTTGACAAGTCTAATTTCATTCTGTGATAAAATGATAAGATGGTGGATGTGGGGATACCATGGACATTCTTCATTTTGGCTTTAACAAGGTTTTTGACACAATGTTTCATGGAATCCTTATACCCAAGCTGGGATGTTATGTTCATTCAACTAGATGCCTGAAGAACTGCCAGGGCTCGAAAGAAAGTAGTTAATAATTTGGATTCTACTCAGAGGCTTGTTTCCAAGTAGAGTTCCTTTGGGTTCTGGCCTGTTTTGTTCAACATCTTTATCAGTGACCTGGTGGACGAAGCAATGCAACTTCCAGTTGGATATTGCAGCTGAAGGGCAGGGTTTTACTTCAGAGAAGTTTTCATTCATTGTGAAATTCAGGGACAATACAGTGGCTGGTACCTGGAATAAACTAACCACCTGCAATAATGCAGACTGAAGACTTACTGGTAGGGGAGCAGGTTTAATGAAAAGAATTTGCAGGTCCTGGTGGACTGTAAACTAAATGTAGTAGGTCAGGGGAGAAGGAAGAAGTGGATGCTGACATCAGGAGAGTAAATGGGTGGAATGAACGGATGAGGAGAAAATGTGATTGAAGTTAGGTCTAAGTAGGAGTGAAAATCTGGTAAACTTCAAAGGAAATAGAATACAAGACTCCACATATACCTTAATAGTTTTTGACAGCTATATCAAATGGCTGATGGTAACTTCTTCTTTTGTTTCTCCTACTTCTCACATTTCTAAGCAAGAGAGAATCCTGTATAGTATTAGAAACTATCTGTAGATTAAATATAAATAAATGTGTGTAGCACAATGCAACTAGTAGTTCACAGTAGCCTTGAGGGACTTAACTAATGTTTGTGAAGGCTCATATCCTTTTAAATTAGTGGACTTTTTTATTTAATTATAACTTTTAAAAATTATTTGTACAAATTTGTGTCTTCAGAATTCAAGTGGTTTTAATATTGCTACTTTATTTTCTGAGATACTAAAGACAAGGGCAGGATTAATGGTATGTGTTTTGCAATGATCTGGCAAATGAATCATTGTTAATAATATAGAGTCTGTTTATTGATTTTCATTTAAGGAAAAAAAAAAGTTGAGTAAATGCCAGAAGCAGCCTTTATCTCATTTCTGTGGGGAGATAGAGTTGATTAACTAGCTCTATGTGTAGTAAATTCAGCAAAGCTGCTTGTATATAGTGAACATATTGCAAAGCAGTCAATACAACTTGCGTGTTAAATCAGAGGAATGTAATAAACAATTCTTACATGTATTTTTCAATACACTTTTAAATTCTATAGATGCAATTTACAGGGACATTCATCTATCAATTTAAATTTTATTATTATACAATGTGTGTTTTCATTTTACTTTAAGAAATGAAATAAAATTAAAAATATTTAATTATCAAGCAAAATCTAATGCTTTGTATTTTGTTTTCATTATTGATTCAAGAATATTATCTAAATTAGATCTGTAAAATTATAAACGGTGTTTCACTGAGCAGCAGCAAAATAAAATTGGAAATATTAATTTATTTAGCATGTTTGCTTATCTTTACCATTTAGATTTCATTGTGCTTTGTTTCAGAATTGTTTATTTGCACTTCCAGATTTCTAAGTAAATGTCACATAAGGATGTACTCTGATGAAGATAACCTATAATATGTACAGGTGTGCTTATGTGTACATTATGCTTATTTAGTATTATACTTCTCTCTTTTTTTTTTCCAAGATGTGGTGTGAGGGAGTGGCACATCCATGAGGCCAAACTTAAAGGATGAGCCCTGCAGGGCAGTGGGGAGTGAGGCTGAAGCCTCTGCACTGCTGGGACCTCATGCTCCCCCAGACAGCCCCAGCAGCATGGAGTCCCTGGCAGACATGGCCAGTGGCTCGTGGTTTCATTGGCCCCTCCTGATGACTACTGTACCTGGCTCAGCAGGGCTTGGACCAGCCTGTCCCGGTACTTCTGCAGGTTAAAAACAGGAGTGAAATCCAGTTTAACGACAGCTCCTGCAGCCCCAAACAGACAGGAATCGTTTCAGTTGGAAAAGACTGCCAAGCCCACCACTAAATCATAGCCCTCAGCACCTCATCTGTGTGTCTTTGAGATATCTGCAGGGATGGGGACTCCAGCACCTCCCTGGGCAGCCTGGGACAGCGTCTGACAACCCTCTTGGTAAAACAGTTCTTCCTAACATCCAATCTAAACCTTCCCTGGCACAACATGAGCCCATTTCCCCTTGTCGTATCACTGCTATCACTGGAGAGATCAACCCCCACCTCACTACCACGTCCTGTCAGGTAGTTGTAGAGAGTGATCAGGTCTCCTCTCAGCCTCTTCTCGAGTGACATGTCATTGTCACCGAGCCCAGGCAGAGAGCTGCCGCAGCAGCACAGCTCTGACTGACACAAAAGGCACCGAGGACACTCTATTACCTCTGCACAACTGGTCTGGCTTCCTCACAGGTCTTTTTATCAGCTGGGTTTGATGAAAGGCTTTTGGCTTCCACCACACTCTGGTAAGAAGCTTTCCGTGGAAGGCTTTCTCCTGCATATCCTTGCAGGGAGCTCTGCACGTACCTGGTTTGGAGGCTGCAAGGGTTCAGCAATGCTACCCTGGGTTTGGGGGGAGGGCAGAGAGGTGAGGATACCTGCACCCACCTGTACTGCTGTGCTGCTGCCATTGAGCCAGATACTTTTTTCCAAGAAGTCCAAAATGGTAATAAAATTTTCAGAATCTTGTTTGACTCTTTCATTTTCCAGTAAAAGTTCTGAGTTGCAAATCTAAGCAGCATTAGCAGTTTCAGTTCTTTGAACTTCCAGTCTGCAAACCTGTTTCACTCTGCATAAATACAGACTAAGTATTCTGGTTTATGTTGTAAAAAATTGAAATGCCTTAATACAATGAATCTTCTGACTTATGCTACTTCTTAATAAAGTACTGGTGCTCTAGTTAAATGTCATGATCAGCAAAGAACATGTAGTTTATGAGGAAAAGAAAGCTTTTATCTCTTCATATAATAATTACATAATAGAATGGAAAAAGAATAATTTTCAATTAATTCACAGCTTTTTTTATAAAAATAAAGGAGGTCAGTCAAAGATCTGTTTTTTTCCAGTAAATTCACCATTAAAATGCAATTGCTGCTTTGTCTTTATTAAGGTTTTACTAGATGATGCTTATCATTGACAAAAGCAAGTCTGAATAATTAGAGAAAATGTCCACCTGTTCAAGTGGTGATACTTTGGAAATGTTTGATTTCATTATGTTGTGGATTTTTTCAGAAGATTAAACATGAAAGAAAGCAATACAGTCCTTTTTGTGAAAAAATTTAATATAAATTCACTCTTGGCTAAATTTTATCACAACAGCCTAAACAGTATGAAGTTATTTGATTTATATCACAGACTACACCTTTTCCATATGTGATACCTCTAAGTAAACTAACTTAGACTGTATTACATTCATAGATTTTTGTTTTCATTATGCTTGGAATGAATAAATAATTTAAAGATTAATATATTATTGAATGTTAAAGAAATGAAAATTAGTTTTATTAGTATCTTGTAATAAATGTATTTGATTTTTCATAGAGTTCTTTGTGTGGACTAGATTTTTCAAATTGTTTTGATACGCTAAAGTGGTTTTCCAGTTGAATGACATCTGTAGGATAAGGAAGACTGTGAAAGACACACTTCGTACTCAGAGGAGCAAAACTTGATGTCTGTTAAGGCATTTACAAGCTCTCTTAATAGTGACTGGTTAGTAGGGAAATCAAACTAATTGTAAGGGTTGGAAGCCAATCTCTTAGGACTAGCTTCAGGAAGTTAAAATTGTCACTCTATGTCTTCACAGAATCACAGAATCTTAAGAGTTGGAAGGGACCTTGAAAGATCATCTAGTACAACCTCCCTACCAGAGCAGAACCACCTAGAGTAGGTCACATAGGAATTCATCTAGGTGGGTTTTGAATGTCTCCAGAGAATGAGACTGGAAAACCCATCTGGGCAGCCCTTTCCAGTGGTCCAGTGCTTTGGAACTTCTTAGCTTCTAGCTTGTACCCGTTTCCCCTTCTCCTGTCGTTGGATATCATTTAGAAGAGCCCAGCTTCATCCTCCTGACACTTGCCCTTTATGTATTTGTAAACATTAATGAGATCACTCATCAGTCTCCTCCAAGCTAAAAAGCCCCAACTCCCTCAGCCTTCTTAAGTTGTACAAAAGGAAAATTAATGTTTACTTCTTTTTGAAAAAAGCTTTCTTTTTCATAAATCTTTTCAGAGACACTTTCACATATAATCCCTTTTTCTATATTTGATGTGGAAACATCTTCAGGGCTTTGTTAGTCCCTGTAGTCTCTGTACTCCCTTCTGTCATTGTTTTTAAATTCAGATTTGTTTTGGTTTAGGATATGCAACCAAGAATAAGCCATTTCTGAAGCATTATTTCTTCATTGAGTCAGTTTTCTGTCTCAGTCAGCAGTGATGCTGAAACTTAAGCACCAGCTATTGCTGTAGTCACATTATTCCTGGAAATACATTTTTTTAAAAAAGAGTATAATTATTATATATGGACAGGTACTTAATTAATTAATGTCAACAATTATTACACAATGTATCCAAACTGTGGAAAGGAACAGTTAGTCATTTAGCTCTTTCTGGATAACCTCAGGCAATGAGCTGGAAAAAAATGTCATGGTTTATCATAATGAATTAGGTCAGTTAAGTAAAACTAGAGATTATTTATTAATCTGTTAGTTCAGTAGGCAACATAAAGATCTATGGGAATTTCTGGGGATATTATTTACAATTAAGAAAGCATATTTAATTTTATAGTATCTCTAATTTTCCTATATAATACTAGAAAAGAACACTAGTGTTTCTGGCTTAATATATAACAATCTATCTTTTTCCTTAGAGTAATTGGAATGGGAGTTTTTAATATTACAGATAATGGCCTCAGTTGCTTAAACTGCTGGACTTTACCCTTTTCTATAAGCCACATGGCAGAGAAGATGGGAGAAATTAGTTACTGGGTTATATAAAAAAAATCAGTATGTAGCAGAAATTTACCAAGTGAATATTGCTGATCTCTATTCATGAACATGTGCAAAAAGCTAAAGATTAGACCTAAGTAATATTTAGTAAAGATTACTGTATTAGTGAAAAGGTGAAGAATCTAACCAGGTAATATGTAATCTGTGAGAACTTAAAAAGCTAAAATCAGACAAACATAAACCTAGATATGTGTCTGGATATAGAACTACTATTTAATTCTTGATACATTCAATCACGGAGAGAGCTTCATTTGTTAATACAACCAAAGATTTTGCATGTTTAATCAAGAGATGCAGGAACATAGTATCGTTTTCAGAAGCTGGATGTTCAGCACTTCTGTAGATTGGAACCTTTAAAGTTGTCTCGCAAATATAGACATAAAAAAATACCAATTACCAATACATATCAAATATCATATATATCATATACATATCAATATATCATATATATCAGGATAGATATCAAAAAAACATATAGAATGTCTTGATATTTTTCTTCTTAAGAGGTGTTAGCCTATCCATGATAAGTTCCTTTTGCAGCTAATTAAATAAAAAAAAAAGCCCCTTTGGAAGCTGTGGATCAACTGACACATTTTAAATACCTATTTTAGGATACAATGAATTGGCTCTAAAAGTGTTTCTTTTCTTCCACTGACTGTATGCCATTTGGAGCATTACTTTAAATAGGTCATTTAAGTTTGTTCAGGCTGATAATAATCACAGTACTTATATTCCACTACAGTAATGCCGATAGTAGATCATTGTGGTCTGCAGATCGTACTTTGAGTAACTAATGCTTATCCAATCAATTAATAAAATACATATTACATTTTAATATTTTGCCTACTTTATTATATAAACTGATGGACAAAGATTATCTAAAAAGGAGCAAATAAGTTAGTTTGGTCTGCAAATATTCCTAGTGTTTTGTTCTATGTCAGAACATGTCTTTAATTCTGTTTCGTTTTTGTGAAACTCTGCAGTATTATATATTATTCAGGTCCTAGAGCTGTTTTCACTGATTCTGCTAAGTAGCAGGCAACAGTGTTTCCCTCCTCAAGTCCGAGTGACATGCTTCAAAAGAACAGTTAAGAAATACATGGCATGTGTCTGTGGGCTAATCAAAGAGCAATAAAATGTCTGTCCACTGACCCCGTAAAATAAAGGCTCATAAAACAAGTAAGTCAGAGTATCAATTATTTTAGTACAAGAACTACATTCAGTTTCCTGCACTTACAGAATCATATGCCAAATTTATTACTATTTCCATTTCATAAAGTAAAGATTTATTACCATACAGAACTTTTTGCTTCACCAATATTTTATTCTTAGGAATTATGTGAAAGTTATGCTAAGGCTGAGTGATATTAATGAAGTATTTTGTAAAATAACTTTGTTGTATTTTTTCCCTTTATGAAATAAACCATTCAGAGTGAAAAAATAAAATTATGATTTTCATAACATTGTAAAAGGATGTCATGTCACATCTGACCAAAATAACCATATATGCAGAGATAATTGCTATGAATTCTGATTGCAGATTTCAGCCAGAAGGTGAGAATGGCTTCATAGTATGTTAGGATACTCATATAAAAGAGAGAAAACCCGAGTTGCAGATCCTCTTCAGTATATATTCAATTATTTATTCAAAGCAAACATCCTCAGGAGATTCAGAGCACTCTGCGACAAATTATCTTAGAGTTTTAAGCTATAGCTTTTTTTTATTCTTTCAAAATGAGTGGCCCAAATTAAAATCCCTTTGTGTGTTGACACTCAAAATCTTGTTATAAGCAAAAGAGAGCATGTCATATAAATGGCATTAAGAAATTATTATTACTTCCATTATATTTATCTACTTGATAGTCTTAACAAATAAGAAAAACCCTCAGAAACCATTGTTATATGAAAGATCTTCCTGATCTTTATCACTTTTTAATAGTTTACTCTCTGAATTCAAGGTTTGACAACTTCAATACTCAGGAAGAAGAGGTGAGAGTTTTTATGCAAAGTTCTCAGCATCTTGAAGTCTTTGCTGAAAATAGTTTAATGCCTACAGAGAGGGAGTTCATCTTTCAAAGGGAGTGTGAAGTTGATGCTTTCTTCCTATGCAATCTATGTACGCATTTTTTTTTCTTACCCCTACCTATTATGCTAATAAGAGGAAGAGGTACAGGCTACCCCACAGCCCATGATCCCAGGTCATTTGTCCCCAAGGCACTGCCTGTGTGTTTCAGTCACCTCCCCAGAGGCTCCCAGGGAGCTGGAGCTCAGATATGACAAGCAAAGAGTCCTTGACCACAGGGTGCCTGGCAAACACAGTTCAGCCCTACTCAAGCCAAGGCAGCCCAATCAACCGGCCAACACAGATGTTAAGAGATTGAATTCTAAAATTGTACATTCTGTGAGATGGCATGCACTGAGCTTAAATATCTTGAAAAAATAGGGAACTTGCAGAGCAAGACTCAAAACAGTAACACATCCCACATACATAACAAGAGACATTTGTCCTATTTCATAGGAAATCTGTCTGTATAATAATTTAATGATAAATATTTATTGTTGAATGGTTTGGCACAGTAGTTCTTTTGGGTGCTTCTTTTCTGCCATTTTATATTTACATTTAGAGTGACCGAGCAAACTGATTAAACGTAATTAACTGTGTAAAATTACACATCTGAAAAATGAAGCTCATGCAATTTTTTTCTCTGTCATTTTCTGTAAGAAGTATGGAATTCAATGGCCAGTTTCAGCAAGATCTGACACAGTCATGGAGTCCTTAAAGATATTGTTTCTCTTGAGTTTTTTTTTAAATCTGCAACTGGATATTTGCCTTTCTACAGAAGGGCTTTTAGTTCAGGGATACAAGAAAATGCTTGAATGTTAGAGATTTAGGTACTGGAAATGCAAATTATTTCTATGTGACAGATCATATAGAACAAAATGGAGGAAGGTGGAAGGAGTGTTTAGGAATTTTTTAGAATAGGTGTGCTATTGATGGAACAACTTAATTGAATCAATTATGACACTTCTTGATATGCAGTTTTCACTATCTGTAGAAACATTTATGTGTGTGTGTGCATTAATTCCTGCTTGCTATTTTTTTTCGAGGTTTTTTTCTTCAAGAGATAATTGTAGAGTCACATGCAAGTATACTGTATAGTAGTGAGAAGTAAGGGCTGAACAAATTTGCTTTCTGTGAAGAATAAACCAATAACATATGATTTGTCAAAAACATGACCTTTTAATTCCTTTATCTGAAACTATCCCATCAATTAATCCTTTACATCCAAGTTTTGGATGCTACAGAAGATTTCATTAATCCAGTTTTTCCTCAGGAATAATTTATTCTAGAGAAAAATAATTCATCAAAATCATAGGAACTAGTGAAACCGACTGTGAAATAATATATCACTTAGATATAGTTCTATTACAACTTCAATCAAAGACATTTATTTTCCTGTGGAAGCAACTTTTAACATGTAACCTAAAATAAGCTTAGTAATTCAGGATAGGAAATACAATGATGAGTGCTCCTGAGACACACATCAGGGTGAGAAGCAAGAAAGCTTGACCACCCTGAGGGAGCATCAAACAAGGGAGAATTCTCTTGCCCTCATAAGGGAAAACTATCTGCTTGAGTAAGCCGCAGTGTTCTCTGTACATCAATGCACACAGCCTGAGGAATGAGCAGGAAGAACTAGAGATCTGGGTGCAGATGCAGGGCCATGACCTCATTGCAGTTACTGAGAAGTGATGGAACAGCTCACATGGCTGGAACACAGCCATGGGTGGCTATGTATTGTTTAAGAAAGACAGCCCATCAAGGTGAGGAGGTGGAGTTGCTTCACCTCCAATTGTGACAGAGCAATTAATGTGCATTGAGCTCTGCCTGGGTAGGAAAGGAGGGAAGGGTTGAATGTCTGTGGGTGAAAATTAAGGGGCAGGGTAAGGTAGATGATACTGTTGTAGGAGTTTGTTACAGGCCACCTGATCAGGAGGAGGAAGTGGATTAGGCTTTCTATGAACAGCTGAGAGTTGTCTCACAATCACCATCCCTGGTCCTCGTGGAAGACTTCAGCCATCCTGATATTTGCTGGCAAAGGCACTCAGTCAAGATCACACAGTCCAGGAGGTTCCTACAGATTGCTGATGACAACTTTCTGTCACAGGTGATTGAGGAACCAATGAGGAGTGTGCTCCTGGACCTCTTACTAACAAATAAAGAGGGTCTGGTTGTGGATATGAAGATTGAAAGCAACCTTGGGTGCAGTGACCATGAGGTTGTGGAGTTCAAGATCCTGTGTGGAAGAAGCAGGACACCAACCAGGATGGTGACCATGGATTTCAGGCAAGCTGCCTTTGGCCTCTTCAAAGATCTACTTGAATGATCTTTGCTTATAGTGCCCCTTTTCTTTTACTAAAAGAAGTAAAAGGAGAAACTTTTTTGGGAAAGAGAAGAGATATTACTTCTGAGAGCTATATTTGGAAATATTTACACAAGTGATCACAGAGAGAGAGAAAACAGTTTGAAATCAGTGCTGAAACAAGAAGATATATAGATAATTGTAGATATATATATCTATATAAAAATGGTCACTCCACAGTATATTATCCATATATATGCAAATACGATAGTTCTATATTTGTTATCATCATAACATGATAACACAATTTTTTATCTAAATTTTTTAATTCTTTTTTTACAAGGTATTTCTCTTAGGAAAAAAACAAGTGAGTCATTGGGTCTTTTGCATTTTAATGGTGGAATTTCATAGGTAGCACATTTCCAAGTGGATTTTATTTTTAGAATATTGTGATTAATTTTCCTACTAACATGGAGAAAATTCTGAAAAACTAACACTGTTAGAAGTGGGAGTAGGAAGACAGGAGATTTATCCATGGGGAAAATGTAACTAAAAAATAGTCTAGAGCTCACAATATTTTACTTCAAAAAACCCAGCAGTATTATATCTCACATATTACAGTATGTGAGATGGAATATTAATACCAATACACAAAATTATTCAGTGATCAGTACAGCATTATCTGATACAGAGTGTGTTTGGGAATTTGGTAGTAGGAGTAGCTACACAATCCTTATTTATATTCTGTTCATTCTGTAATTAATTATAACTAAATATGTTTCTTGGTTCTTGTAGCAGATACAAATTCTGTTTATTCCTTGCATATTACAAAGTGACAGAACATAAGAAAAAAAATTCCAGTTTCCTATGTAATATTGGCAATTGTAATTCAAACTTTTTAAGGAATTCTGTCTGATAGTAGGTCATTTGGGAAGCCCTAGTTAATGGTAGTTATCTGTTTGAGCATTGTACTTCAATTAGAGAAAAGACTGTAGAATTTAATGAGGTGGCAGAAGGGAACAAGAAAATATTACATACATTTTTACACTTAGACTGGGAGATGGCAGTAATGCTCAGTGAAAGAATCTGACAGTAACTGAAGAACAGGTATTTCTTTTTGGAAATAGTATTGTTATATAATATAATTAATTGCCAGCAGTTGTTGAGGAAGCCAGAAGTTTTAAAGGCTTAGAAGGTACTGAATCTGCTGTAACAGGATGAATCTTGTGGGGAATGATAAAACTGAAGGCTTCGAACAAACCTTTGTGTTACACATTGACAACACTTGAAGTGGAAAAAAATACGAACTTGTGACTATTCCCTGGATTCTCTTTTGCCAGTGCTCAAAAGAACTGCAGTACTGGCTAGTTAGACCTCTGACCTGCTACGTTTTATAGATTTTAGATCGAAATTCAGAGTTATTTGTACTTACATATCAAAAATACTTATAATCTTTATTTATTCAGAGGAATTATGGTGACCTTAATAAATAAGTATTTAATATCATGAAAAGATTGATTTTTAAAAACTTATGATTGTCTGGTGCATTAGAGTGTTTGCTTAATAATTCGTCTGGCAAATTTCATATTAATTGCAACCCTGTTGGTTCTCAATTAGAAAACTTTCAAAGCAGTCCTTTGAGAGGAAATTGGTTTCCGAAATCAAGATAATTAAAGATGGGAACTTGCTAGTACGCGTACAATAGCATTCAAAGATCAAAGAGCTTAAGGGTTAAAAGAAAGAGCTTAAAAAGCCAGTATGATTTCTTATGATCTCTGGAGGTGTCACTGATTTATAAGCATTTCCTTGAACTTTTAGTTTTTTTAAACAGAGGAATATTTATGCCAAAGACTGTTTTCATAATTCAGACAGTGCTCATGAGGCTCTTCTGATATTTTTCCACAAGTCAAAGAGAATACTTTAACTATATAACAGCATTTTTTTTTTTAATAATACCTTAATAGGCATTCATTTCTTTGATCTAGACTAACTAGATTTTTAAGTGATTTACTTCATCAATACTTCTTCCAGTACCTGGTAATAATGTCTGTTTGCCCATTTTTAATGTTTAATTTTTGAAGCCTCAGATCATTTTCACAGAAGTATCAGAAAAAATTGGAAACATTTCTCTATTTTCAAATAAATTGGTCCAGTGAAAATATTTGAAACAAAAACTATTTATGATTCTGAAAGATAATTTTAAAAATCCTAATTTATCATTCTAGACCAATGTAGTTATTATTATAATTCTATTTCTTAAATTACCTCTACATTAGTACTGGATCACCAACGTGTTTTAGAAGCATATTTCCCAGATATCCATTCATACCATGTTTTGACTCACAGTACAGAATGAGCCCAAAGCAGACTAGTTTGTTTTTTTTTTTTTCCCATTGAAAGTGAAAGGAAACATCAATTCCTGAAATACACCTAAGGAACTCTTACCCACTAAAGGCCTTTCAGTTCACAGAGCCAACCAAATGCTAGGTCAGAAATAAAATTTCTGAAAGGTATACAGCATGGACTTTGGAAGGTCAGTCCCGAAGGTTTCCTGTTGTGCTGTGCTGCTAGCTAATGTAGGCATAGGCAAGGGACCTGCCCCTGCCAATACTCTCCAGTTCACAGGCCAAAACTACACAGTTTCATTTAAAGATAACATGTTATTAAAAGAGACTAAGCACTTGGATCAAGGAAACCAAATGAAAACTTTTCATTTGAGGTACAAATCATAGAATCATAGAATGGTAGGGATTGGAAGGGACCTTAGAGATCATCTAGTTCAACCTCCCTGAAGAAGAAGGTTAAACTGCTGGCTATATCTCATAAATACTATCATTTTTATTGCAAACTCAACAGAACATGTAAGCGTTGAGAAACTTGAAATTAACTTGGTTCATCTTTATCAAGGTTTATTGTGACCATAGTTCGTGAAATTTCTAGTACAGCTGCTGGATCATTTAATGGAAGGTAATAAAAACATTAAGAACTGCTTTTGTGTTGGTAAGTAACATCTTCTTCAGCCTTTTTCTACAGCAATGTCCTCACGCAGTGTATGGGGTAACCAAGTCATAATTTATTAAAACACAGAGAGGATTAGCTTTTCTTTGATTCTGTTATCTGTTTGCAATTTACCTTTTAAAGTTGTATTAGTATTGCTACCAAAGATAGTCAATGCTGTTAAAATCCAGGAGGAATGATGTAACCATAGGACAGGTAGACGGATGATAGTTACAGAACTTATTAGAGAAGCTCTTTAACCATATCTTAGTTCCCTGTTGTCCTGTGATGACATAGCTGCATGGATCAAAGGTTAAAATACTCTGATATATCATGAATAAAAACTATACGGAATAAGTCTGTCAATTTTTACTTAGTATTAACAAATAAACTTTCTATTGAATATTTTCAGTGATATCTGTGGGATGTTCAGTTAAACAGCAGCAAAACTTGTTATAACCAATAGCAGTTATGTCACATGACATCTGTTTCCCAGATAATTGTTCTTTTTTCCTATATCATGTAAGAAATCAGTTATTTACTGAATTTGAAGGCCGTGGTAATACTTGAGTAGTTGAAAAAGTGAAATTGATGAAGCCCTACATTAGAATTTTACATTGCTTCCCAAATTCAAGGAAGACCTACCTTCTAGTAGATCTAATGACTGTAAAACTTCTCTGTATCCTCACTTTTAAACATGCTGAATCTCTGAATAAATGATTTGGAATATAAAAACATACGTGTATTTCATGCCCAAATATAGGCAGTTATCCTGAATGTTTATTTTAGATATATAGAATCTTATTTTCCAGAAGATTATGAGAAATAATGAATAAAAGCTTCTGTAGTGAGATTATAGCCATTATAAATTAGCTCCCACACAATTTAATTTTTAGACTTTGAAATACAGGAAAGGATGCTTAATAGTAGGAGTTATATTTTCCCATATGAGAATTCAGTGTCAGATCATGTACTTAAATCTGCTATTTTCTTTTTGATTCCCGAAATCTTGGAAGACCATAGCATCTATGGAAGAACTTTGTTAATTCATATGTAAAATAAGATCTGTCTTTGCTGTAATGGAGTGCTTTATGTGTAAGAAAATTTTTTTGACGTTTAACCAAAGATCAAAAGCTTTATCATATGATTTACACTTGAGCTGCCTAGTATTATGGAAACCGGGAAGCAATATAATTAAAAATCCAGTCTTCTTGTCTGCATTTTAAACATTTATTATGTAATAGCCAAGGACATTTCTAGTTGGTGTTATAACACTTATTTGCATTGGATGAATATGTGGCCTTTATTTTCACAACAGTGCTATAGGAAAAATGTCCTTCAGTTTTTCTCCTTATTAGAAACAACTGTGCTGCTTTAAGTAAATCAATAAGGGTACTCTGATATGTAGACTTCAATCAGATGTAGTTTTGATAACATATTAGAGTTGCATATTATGACAGACGCCTGATACTTGTTTACTCATGATGATCGTTCTTTTACAAATGCTACCTTAATTTATGGTACTTTACAGATAACAATGTAACTTTCTGTTATAGGAAGGTGAAAAACCTGATATCAACATTAAATAAAAACACTGAAGGTTTGTTTTTTTTTCCTTAGGTATAAAATGTATGTATATAACAGTTTCACTTTACCATAAGCATTTTTTCATATTAGGATGTGATGGACTCTTCATCTCAGTCAGAGATACTAAGTTCAGATTTGCTCATCTTGTTACATTTTTTTGAGAGGTTTATTCTGAGATGTCATCGGTTCAACTGAATTATTTATGCCTACTTTTTACTTTGACTTGTCCAACAAGGTAAATACTGAGATTGGTTCTTACATCTTTTTAATTCTGTTTCAATGAGTCATGGGCAATTATGACCATGATACCTAGCCTTCTATTTACAGAACAATCATACCAGTATCCTTCATGAGACATTTGCTCTAAGCCCCTGATCATAGCCCTTTGCTAGTCTTTTCAGATCCCGTTTATCTGACTTGGATTATGATCCCTAAACTGGACAGAGTACTACAGGTGTGACTTCATCAGCACTGAAGAGTGAATTGGAGAATTCCTTCAAAGTAGCTGTCTTAAGTGTCATTCAGAATTAATTATTTTGCTTTTTCAGAGAATTTAAAATAAATCATAAAATGATCTTTTAATGTCTTTTAATATTTTTCTAATACAATTGTTATGCAATTAAATTGAATCTTAGTCCAGTTCATGAATAAATACTTTCAACAAGTCCTAAATGAATTGATATAATGAGAAAAAGACTTTAAATCTTTAAAACTTCATCTCTATTCATTTTCTCTTCTAATGCATGATTCTAAATTAACATGGACATGAAAGAGAATTTCTTTTGTTTGACCAAGGTAACTAATCTAAGTTTGGAAATAAGGCTTACTGTGATCTGGAGGTTGGATAAAATGACCTGTAGAGGTCACCTCCAACCTAAATAGTTCTGATTTAATCTCAATTTTTCAGAGATATAAAGGAAACAAAATTGTCAGCTCAACTAAACTGTCCTAGATTTGGCCTGAGAGTTTATGTGGATGACTGGCTTTATGCTGAATAAAAACAGGTACCTGGAAGGCAATTGGACTATTTCTGTGTGTAGATTATCCTTCCTTTTACATGCCTTAATATACTTATCCTGTTAGTATATTGTTCTGTGTACTGAGGCAGCAAGGTAAATTCTTAAAGAAATTCAATACACTTTCAAGTATACTTTCTTAGAAGTGAATTGGGAGCATTCAACATGATGGAGGTTCTGTGCATAAAAGTCTATCGTCTTTGCAAAGGACTGTGATGGTAACAGCCATAGAAGTAAATGCATTCTGCACATAACAGATGTGATCTCAGTCACACTTCTAGAACAGTGATTTCTAAGCTTTTTTTTGACAGATGTTTATTAGATCGAGTTCTATATTTCTTCAGGATATAACCATTAAGGGTAAGACTTTGTAATGAAGGAATATTTTCCAATACATTTTAATTTTCATTGAATGTTGAATATATCGAGTAGATTATTAAGTAAAAGAATCAACAACTTAAACACTGTCCTCTGGCATTTTTTAGCTTTGTTCAGGTAATTTATGATTTTTTAAAAAATGTAAATGAATTTTCAATGGTAAGGATAATGATATCAATCTCATTACTGACTTAATTCATCGGTTACAAAAGCATAACATTAAAGATAAAAATAATAACTAATTTTAGGTCTGCGTGATATTCAAATTTACTATTTTAAATATGGTTCAATGAAAGTTAATATATATACAAATAATTATATGTCAAGATGCTTCTGAATAAGATTGTCTAAGTAATCTGTAAGTTATGTACATTAACATATTGAAAATACTTTTCTTCTAAATTCCAGAAGCAGAAAGTAAAAGAGTATGTAGAGATAACATGTATGAAATTGGATAATTCTCATCCCATGCTGTTAGTATCTCTACTTCTAAGTAGAATTTTCTTAGAGTAAGGAAGCTTAGTGGCTGATGCAGATATTACTTCTGTTCTTAGGGTCAATCTCAGATAATAATATTTTCAAGTCTTGTATATATTAGTAGAAATGGAAAACCTGAATACGGGATTGCAGACTCTCACATTTCAAACTGTAGCTGCAAGTTTTTCAAGAACTTGATAGAAGGAAAGGAAAATGAAACACATTGCTCAAAGTAAATTGTATTGAGTGAAATGATGATTCCATAAATTCAAATGCCAGATGATTTGGAGTGTCTTGGGAAGCATCTGCCTTTTGTAAGGAGAATGTGCAAAGTGACTAGTGGCAAGAGAACAGTAGCAAGTTCTTAAATCTGAATTTAGAGACTGCCTAGATCTATATGCCTGGCAACAGGAAGTCCCTGTAGTCAGTTATCCATGCCCTGGTGACACTTGTCCTCAGCAGGACAGCAGATTTCAGAGATGAACTATGAATAGGGCAATTCAATTCTCTTGGAGCTATTAATTAATTTTTTTGAGATGTCAAACAGATATCCTTGTGTTACATTTCCACAATCTCTTTGTCAGCTCTTACAATTAAAAATGTGAGGTTTTGTGTAGTTGAAGTTGATATTCTGATTTCATTATGCATTTCCAAGAAATGGGAATTAACTGCTTATGTGTGTATTAAAGAACACCCTTGACAGAGACTGTAACTGAATATCTTGAAATAGAATATCTTTTAATCTTGATTTTCTGTGATAAGCTTCTACGCCATGATTAGAAAATGTCTATATTGTTTAAATATTGATTAAATATTCTTTGAAATAACGAAATGATCGGACTTTTAAATAGGTACTTCAATATTTACATCATTATCCAATCTCACAAGTTTTGAGATAACTGAGCTCTCAATGCCAGCCTCCCTGGAAATCTCGATAAAATTCTCAGTGTTTATATGTTTATTTCTAAACGATATTTTTCCTTGCTTGGAGGGAAGGCAGTAGTGAGTAATTTCTCTGAGACAAGTCTTGCGATTAAAGTTGTGAAAAGCAAACTTTTTTAAAGTAATGTCTTGTTTTATAGGTGTATACTCTCTCTGCTGAGATATTAATCATTCATCTATTTTACTGTTTCTGCTGCAAGTGTCATAGACAAGAATATTGATCAGACAATTTTCTGACCATGCTTCAATATTTGTGCCATTGTTACACAAAACTGGATCATGTTAGTTCTCTTGAATTGTGCATTTCACCCCTATAACATCTGTTATGCCCCAGAAGGCAGTTTGAACTTCATGTGACTTCTACTTCTTCTCATCAGGGAAAATGACACTTGAACAGATGTAGCAAATGAATTCATGATGAAACAGAGACTATTTTGTCTACCTAAAAATGAACCACTCTGTATTCTGTAAGACAGAAATTCAACAAGGAATCCATAATAATTCAAATAAAACCTTGGAACTTTATATCAGGATTGTGTTTCCTACTGTCAAATCCAAATAAATGCTAATGTGATGAAATGGAAAGTTCAGTTATACTTAACTACTTAATTAATTGTAAAACTTGATGTCAAGCAATTTAAAAAGTAGATAACATTTCTCGGTACTATCATCCCCTGGAGAAGTGATATTTTATGATTCAGTAGCAGCTTGCCCACTACAATGTTGAAAAATATACAGCTTCCATAGAGTTTAAGTTTTTGTTTATTGGCTTTGCAGATGCAGTTTGTCTTTCAGATATTGCTACAAAACAAATTTCAGACAAGCATTCAAAGCCACTGAATGAAAAATAGGCTATCACCATGCCAGTTACTATATTTTTATTCATAAGAAAAAAATTACAGTGCTTACAGGACATTAGAACACAGTCTGAATAGAGAATGTTATGTAATTTGTTAAATTTCTAACATATATTGAGAAAATAATCTAAAAGTACATTTAAATGATAAAATGTTCAGTGAGATATATTTGAACAGACTATTTCAACAAAATTTTCACTGTATATTCACATAGAGGAAAAAACCACTATGCTTTAGCATTATTTTTATTCCCAAAAGCTTATGATAATATTACATGATTTTAAGCACTGCAAGTCTCACAGACTTTAGAAACTCGACGAGAATATAATCTCCTTTTCAGTGAATATGCAGAAAATAACTCATTTGGATATAGAAAAGATGTGACAGTGTGTGGTAAAATCCCGTTTTTTCTAACATTTTCTAACATTTTGTTGTGAGTTTCCTGTTTAATAATTATGATTTTAGTAACAAAGTCATTAGCTTTAACAGTCATCTTTTGTGTAACTTCTTCATTGTCTATATGAAAAAAAGGGAGACTTAAGATTCAACATTTATATTTAGTGATTCTATCATTTAAGCAAGGACCATAAAGGACATTATGGATGGTGTATTATTTTTGTATTTCTGACTTTGTTGAAATAATCATTGAAATAAATCAACTGATTGATATTTTAAAAAAGAAAAGCATTTGCCCTGAAATAAAATGCCCTTGAACTGTCTGATGCTTAAGAAGTTCAGTGTACATGTAAAAATTTCTCTTTCCTCATTTCAGCTTAGAAATCCAAATGGATGCAGATAATAATATTTAAAAATAAAGCACAGCACCCTTTTTGGTATTTCAAAGTATATTAAAACTAGAAAATATTATAAATTTAAGAGAAAATACATTTCTACAAGGATGGTGTTTGTGTAATTTTCATTCAAAGCCCATTCTCTTTTACCTGGGGATCAGTGTACTTAAACAGAATATTCTCAGAAGCCTGCATAATAGAGGTAATACTGAAAACAAAATTACACAACCCATATAAGTTTATTTACTAGATGAACTCAAATTATACCAATAACCTAAGGTATAACTATTGTCAGAAATCTCATGCTAAACAAAAGTAAGAGCTTCACAAAGTATACAGCCTTGTCAGCTATATTTTGCAGCGTAATTGCTTATCTTAGAATCCATTGACAGAGCCATCCAAATGAGCTTCTGTGGCTACTACTCCTCTCCTTAGTCCCATGTTGATCCCAAGCTATTTCATATTTAGTCTTCATAGCTGTGTCATTTCCTTTTTATTGTCTTCACATTACTCTCTCTCTTTCAGTGGGTTTGTAGCCCAATAGATTTAGAAAGACCTCTCCATATTAGAGTGCTGTCTCATTGTTCAAAAGGAAATTTTCCTTTCAAATTTTTAATTTTTATGCTGTAGCATAAAACAATCCAACTATATTGTATAAAATTTTACATAGTAGACCTGATACAGAATATGGTGTGTTTTTGGTTTAGATGTCTACCTAATGTCATACTTTTTAGTAGAATCAAAACAAAATTTTTCAGGTTTCTGTACCGTTTGGGTGGGTTTTTTTAATAAACAGATCTAGCAAGAAGTTTCTGTATGGAGTTAGTAGCTAGAGCAGTGTGTTACTCAATATTTTAAAGTCTTTTCCTTTTTCTATCTCATGTATGTATAGTATAAACATTTAATGTGTTTTAATATATTGCTAAGTGAGAATACAAATATGAATGATTTACTGTTAAATTTTTTCTAAGCACTCACTGATGACACCTCATATTGCATTAGGTAATCATCTGTATAGACAGAATTATGGTATATTTGTGATGCTAGGTCTGAAATGTGAAGGGTGTTACTGCAAAAGAGACTGAAATTAATTAGTCTACTTAATATTTGATATTATGAATAGAATCATCTGTCTGCATATTTAACAAAACAAATGGACCTCTTATTACTATTCTTACTTATCTTCCTAAGTGATTTGTAAGCCCATTAAGGAATAATTCAACAGAATCCTCCTAGTGTAGTACAGACGATAGTAATTCTTTTATAGTGAATGTGATCAAAAGGGAAGGGATTGATCATAATACCTTGTGCTAATAGTGGGGGTTTTTTTCTATAAATTACACATGTACTGAAGACTGAGTGAAGCTTGGCTAACTTTATTCTTTCCCAGGACACCCATACTATAGTGGCATTACACTCCACAATGATCTATCTGAACACATCTTCTAGATCTGTCCTTTTTAAAAATTATTTATTTATTGTTTTCTTGTTTGGGTTTTTTAAATTATTTATAGCTACTTAGGCAATATCCTTGGAAACATGGTTAGAGTCAGCATTTTGTCAGATCGATCGAAAATGCTAGTATTAATTTTTGGGCTAGATTTTAAATAGCTAGATGCAGCCTCTACTGACTTGAATTTTTGGAGCATCTTCATTGGCCTGATAAAATAAACATTCACCTGTGTATTTAAAGAGCTTCAGACCACTGTGGCACAAGTTCCCTTTTATATTAATCCATTATCTTTTAGTGTACAGCAATAACTTAAATTGTGTGTGCATTGCTTTCCAACTTCATCAGACCTTATAAAAACGTAATGCATATGTGTAATTCTTTTGATAAAAATTCAGAAGTGATGTAAAACTTTCTGATTGTGTTGTCTCTTTGTATTATTATACTTTCAGTAAGTGATGAGTGAACCTACTCCTAGCTTAATACTGGGCTATTTTCCTGAGTACCTAATAAGCACAGATTGCTAAATTAATCACTTCGGCAATATTTTTCATTCTAGTTAGCATAAAGTAATATTTTTCTATTTACAAAAGCAGAACTAGAAAAAAAAAGGATGAGACAGGAAAAAATGGACAGATTGTCTTATATTTTTCTATTTTGTAAATATTAAAGTACCATATGTAGAAAACATTATTTCCTTTTGGTATCAGAGATGTGGCTAGCATGTCTCCACAGAGTTTATGATTGCATTTAGGCTACTAAATTTAAATGGAATTTGGCCTTTTGCCAGAACTGTGCTACATTCTCAACTCTCTATTTCATTGATGAAGGAAAACTATTCTTTGCTTTTCATTTCTCATCATGCAGTTTCTTACATTCTACCTGACATTTATTTCTTAATTTATTACATTTACATAGTTCAGTTATTACAGCTATTGGGAACTAAGCAATGAAATTGTCCTTGGAGCAATACTGATTAAATGCTAATGTATATATTTCTGAAGCAACTCTACAATACTACGAACTCTGAAAGAAATTATAGTGCCAAATATGACTTAAAAAGTGAGTCTGTGATTTGAAATAGATGCCCAGTCTCTAATCTCTTGAAATTCCCCAGCCTCTAAATTTATTAGTCCCTTTGTTTCTAACCAGCAGTTATATGTCCTGAGGTTAAAGTGAAGCTTATCCTGACAGATAAAAAACAGGCGGGTACCCTGACAGGTAAATAAAGAATTGAGGCTTTGAGTAGAATCCTGGATGGTATACTACTTTTTCATGCTTATTACAGCAAAAATAATATTTTGAAACTCATTTCCTTTCCTACACTTAGGCTTCTGGTTCTATGGATGTAAAGACTGTAGATGAGAATGAGCACATTAGACTCTTTCTTTGTCAGTTCTATGCCTGTGTCCTACAGGAGCCTTCACTGTGTTCCTCTGGTGCTAGATTAAACTTTTTTACAGTCCACTTCAGTTTCTCCCTGACCTCTAGGCAGACATGTCCTCTTTCTGATGGTCTTTATGGACTGATAAATTTTGATGTTAGCAAACAGAGTACACCCAGATATTTAATTTTGCCTGAAGTAGAATGTGTTCTTGGGGACTTTCTGCAGTTTTTCTTTGTAACGATTTTCTTATAGGGGTCAGGGTATAAAACGTTAATAATTTTGATGTGGAGTTTGGAGTGTAACACTCTCCACTTCTAGAGATATTTGTCCTGTCAGACTTTCATAAAAATTATACAAAAGGAATCTAGTTAGCTTGGGACATTCACTGTACACTGTAGTTTGTGTTGCAGTTTTCAAAAAGTTGAAATATTTCCACATAGACAGAATAAACCATAATTATTATATTTCAAGACTGAAAACCCCAGATTCTTGAAACAGTTTTTTTTTTTTTAAGCTTCATATACACCTCAATTTTCTACTGTGTATAATTCTGAATTAAAATTTAGATTATTTTCTTTTCTAAATAATGAGTCCTTTTTTGTCTGTTTGAATTCTTCTGTGTTAATTAGACCTCAAAATTAATGTGAATTACTTTATCCTTCTTATTGGTTCATGAACGTGTATTTTCCTGTTTTATAAGATAAAGAATGTTAAAAAGCTACAGCTACTTAGGATGCTGGTAATGTTGGAGTTGTGTTTATAGGAGAGTAGATTGTTATTTTTCATAAATAATCCCTTCACTAATAATACAGGCTGTTTTGGGTAGATTATTCATAGGGTGAGGGATTAATAAAATAGTTCAAGGTGGAATGGATTTAGGAAGAGTCTCTAGTCCAATCTCCTGCTTTGAGCAGGGTCAGTTACAAAGATAGACAAGATTGTTCAAGGCATTATCCTGTGAGCTCTCAAAAACTGAAAAAATGAGATTGCATAGACTCTGTTAGCAATCTGTACCACTGTGTATTCATCATAAAAAGTTTTTTTCTTTATACTCAGCCTGAACCTGTGTTGTTTCAACTGATCTTTCATCCGTCTTCCATACAGTACCATGAATGGAGCCTGGCTCCATCTTATTGTTACCCACCATAGGTATGGGTGGGTGATTAGGTTCCCCTGCAATTCTCTGTTCTTCAGATTGAACAAGCCTAGCTCCCCCTAACCTCTGATCACTAGTTATACGTCCCAACAGGTTTTTCTCTCCCAGCTACAGAACTTCACATTTATCCTTATTGAATATTATGTGTTCCTGTCATATTCTTCCAGTGTCTGTAGGTCAATGACCTCCTTCACATCATTGATAAAAGTGTTAAATAGGATAGATCCCCAGACAGAATCCTACAGTAGCCTTCTAGTTACTAGTCTCCAGGTGGAGTATAACAATTAGTCACTGCATTCTAAGCCTAGCCATCCAACTCGTTTTTTTGTGAGCCTAGCTTTCCACTCATCCAGACTAACTAACTTCATGTGGTGGGTTGGGCCAAGTACCTACATAGTCCATTGCTCACTCCTCCCACCCTCAGCAAGACAGGTATGAAAAGAGAAAGACCGAAGTGATAAAACTTACGGGTTAAGGTGAAGACAGGAAAATCACTGTAAAAAATATTATTATAGGCAAAAGAGACTCTAGTTGAGAAATTAAACTTTATTTATCAACTCTTGACGTAAATATTTAATTACTGATTTGAGTATTGAAAAGCAAAGAAGACAAATACATAAATACATAAATACATAAGGAAAAGACTTTTCTTCCCCTGTACCAGGCTCAAGATACCTATCCTTTCCCATTCTTAGTCTTCACTTCCCTTGTTATCACTGTCAATGCAGGTTACACTCAGTCCTTTCAGTGAGGAGATGGATGATACAGGAGGTTGGAGTGAGCACATGGTGGTTTTTTTCTGCCATTCCTTCTTTCCTTACTCTTTTATTCATAGAATCATTGAATGGTAGGAGTTGGAAGGGAACTTTAGAGATCATCTAGTTCAATCCCCCTGCAGAAGCAGGTTCACCTAGATCAGGTTGCATAGGAACATGTCCAGGCGGGTCTTGAAGATCTCCAAGGAAGGAGACTCCACAACCCCTCTGGGCAGCCTGTTCCACTGCTCTGTCACCCTCACAGTGAAATAGTTTTTTCTTATGTTTAAGTGGAACTTTTTGTGTTCCAGCTTCATCTCATTACCCCTTGTCCTGTTGCTAGCTACTATAGAAAAAAGAAATGCCCCAACTTCCTGACACCCACCCTTTAGATATTTATAAATGTTAATAAGATCTCCCCTCAATCTCCTCTTCTCTAGACTAAACAGCCCCAATTCCCACAGCCTTTCCTCATTTGAAAGATGTTCCAGTCCCCTGATCATCTTGGTGGCTCTGCACTGGATTCTCTTCACAAGTTCTCTGTCCCTCTTGAGCTGAGGAGCCTGACCACTCCTACAGCCCAACTCATTTCCTCTCTTCTGTAGTGTGTTATCCACAGGCAATAATCCTTTTTGGGAACATACTTAGTCTAGCATAGGCTTGTGCACAGGCCACAGTCTCTCCAGAGGTGTTACCAACTGTGCCATGGAATACCTCCTATTGCTTTGGCCTTCTTGTTGCTCAGTCTTTATATTCTAAGAGGTGCCGCAAACACCTCCAACTGTCCATTGTGGAGCCACCTAGAACAGCCTGTGTCTGTCACAGTGCAACATCTGACCTCCCTCTCACAGCAGTCATTCCATGCCATTCCCTGCTATCAAAATCCTGCTATTTATACTCAATGCACTTGAATATGAGAGTATTGTGGGAGGCAGTGTCAAAAGCCTCAGTAAAGCAGAGGCAATTGCCACCCATTGTTCTTTGGTCATCCACAAAAATAATAATTTTATCCCAATGGCATTGGTCGGGCATGTTTCACCCTTTATCAGCCTATGAATGTTCCCAGTCATCGTATTCTCATTGTGTTATTTGTCCGATATTTGTGTGTATTTCCAGCTTTTTTTTTCTTTAATTTTGTCCCCAATTATACAATATGAGGTTATTATCCGTTGTATAACATCTTATTTTCATTGTTTTCTCCACCTCTATATATATTCTGTTTCAAAAGATACAATGCTTAGGTGAGACTTTCAGACTTGTTGAACAGATTCTGTAGTGTGGAATGAGGAAATACAAAACCTGAAAATTTAAAATTTAAACTGATGAATGCCAAAATATATTCATAATCTTCTTTATATTTTTCAGCTCTACTTCAAGTTACTATTTCCCTTAGCAAAGTTGAACTCAGTGTGGGTGAATCCAAGTTCTTCACGTGCACAGGTATGTGATCATTTTACTGGAAGGCATGTATTTTTTGTTAGATTTTGAACTTCCTTCATAATTTGAAGATTAATTAATTAATTCACAACATTAAATTAGAATAGTTTTGTATATTCATGTTGACTTGTAAGAATAATGATAAATAGTAGATCTTCTCTGGTTTCATGTTTCCAGTCTGGGAACTATTCATTTCAGACTTGGACTTAGCTTGAATTGTCTATATCAATACCAGTAGTTTATATATCTGCTAGGATGCTTTTGTTAAAATATTTTAATTTGTCTAAAGAGAGTTGTTAAATAAGATACTAGCCAAAGCTTTAGCATCCTCCTCAACCTAATGAGACACCAAAAGAGTCATTTCTCATAGGGCAGATATCAGTCAGGAGAAGAATTTGCATTTACAGCTGTCTAAAATGGATCCCTGATGCTGCTGAGTTACCATCTTCTATTGACAACACATGGCCTGACTACATTGACAATTGTCCTGGTTTATGCCCATCAGGGAACAAAATCCACTATCAGCCTCAAGTACCAAAGACCTGAGGATTGCCAAAAGTCAGGGAGAGCTTAATTGCTGCTTAAGGTTCAGGACAAAACAGACCAGGCTACTCAGCTTGGGGAAGAAAACAGAAAATAATTTAATGCAACATCAACTAAAACATAACCTTAAAACCCAAAACATAACCAAAATAAAACAACACGGAGTAGTACAACAATGAAGAGTCTGACCATCCCTTTAAGACCACCTTCTTCCCACTCCTCCCCTTTTCTCAGGCTCTGATCCTGGTGTTTTTACCTCCTTCCCCCCTGAACAGTCCAGGGGGGCAGGGAGTTGGGATTTCAGTGAGTCTATTCCTGATAGCTTCTGGCTTTTGTCTCTCCTAAGACAGGTGGGCTCCGCACCTGTCCTCCCTGCTAGTCCATGGGGTACCTCACACACATGGCAGCCCTGCACGGGCTGCTTCGATGTGCATTTATCCCAAAGGCTGCAGCTCCTTTCTACCTCTCGTGTGGGGCTGCTCTGCGGCGCCCAGGCTCTCCAGCACGGCCTGGGCCATGGCCGTCTCCCCACACAGTCCCTCGCCCATCCAGGCTCACTCACACGGAGCTACTGGTAACTCTCAGTCCTGCCATTCCCCTGCATGGGTTGCAGGGGCACAGCTTGTATTCTTGCCACGGCTTGCAGAGGGGTCTCTGGTCTGGTGCTTCTCCTCCTTCCTCCTTCTCTGACTGTGGGGTCCGCGTGGTCGCCTCCATCTTGTATCACTCTTACACCTCCTACCAGCACTTTGAATTCCTGTCCCTAAATAGTGATTACAGAGACGCCAGATTGGCCCAGGCAGGCCGGAGGGGAGTCTGAACCCAGGAGCCAAGTGAGAGTCCAAAACCTCTTTACCAGGTCTTCACTGCAACCTGCTCCCCCTGTTACCAAGCAGAAGCTGCTCCTTGCTAAACCATGATAATGCAAGTGCCCGATGATCCAATGACAGATGAACAGCCTGTATTTGTTCTTTAAGTGACTTTCTGTGTTTATTTTTTTTTTCCTCTTGAGTCCTTGATCTGCTGGTTATCCTGTCTCAACAATCATACATCTTCCTGCAATTTTGACTTGGTTGTCTTTCTACAGACCTTGTCACAGCTCTCTTAATTTAGCAAGGTTCTGATATTGCACAGGCATTGTGCATCAGCTAGGCATATGTGCTGCATAATGTATACATTAACTTCTAATGTTGGATTGTTTTTTGGTTTTGTTTGTAGCCATTGGTGAGCCTGAAAACATAGACTGGTACAATCCACAAGGAGAAAAGATCATTTCTAGTCAAAGAGTGGTTGTTCAGAAAGAAGGTGTCCGATCACGTCTAACCATTTACAATGCAGATATAGAAGATGCTGGTATATATCGGTGTCAAGCAACAGATGCTAAAGGACAAACTCAAGAAGCTACTGTTGTTTTGGAAATTTATCGTAAGTTAAATATTATCAAATAACAAATGAAAAACTGTTTTAAAAGCCACTGCTATTGAAAACATAAAGCCTATCAAAATATCTTCCCAGCCTCTGAAAGCATTTCCAAGTAACTGCATCTACTACAGTTTAGTTAATAATATAATGAAGAATATATTATTTTTAATAAAAGTGAAACTTAGACCAAATTAGTTATTTTTATGTCAGTCTTTTCCTGTTCTTGCCTTATAATGGAGTTTGACCATAAATCATTGAAGCTTAAGGTGATAAGCAGCCAAAATGAATTTCAACTGAAAACAGCTAATTGAGGACTATAGTTGATAAGTAAATACATTTTACTGTGGTAAGCGATCCTATGAGAATTTTGTGTTTTTTTTTTTTTTTTAATTTAGCTAAATAACTTTACATTTTACTATACTCTAGATCTACCAAAAGTGTCTAAAGCCATACATTGAAAAAGTACATACTGACGATATAATGCAAAGTCTTAGTTGGTGAAAGAGTGGGACATATGCCACCAGCCTTTCAGCTGAGATATTCTTGAATTTGTTTGGAGATTTTTAATATTATATTAAATAATTATTTTTGGATAAACTGAGTACAAAGAACTAAAATGGGACAGAAATATAGAGTCATAAATCACTTCTGAAAGGTATAGATAAGTCAGATAACAAAAGACATACATTTTTTGAAAAGTCTTGATAAAACAACTATTGAAATGGTGCTAGCAGTTACAAGTAATTACATGATGGCTTGAAAGATATTAGCTCAAAGGATTTCAAGTTGTGTAGAATTCATTTGTATGCATAAAACTGCCATTCACTGATGAGCAAGGTTTAAACCGTTTGAAGTATTTGCATGTGGTAATTTTAATAATTGTGAAGTTAGATGAACCTGAAGCCCTATACAAAACATGTGAAGGTTTTTTGGGAAGTGACATGTGAAGGTTTCACTTTTCGTATTTGTGATGTATTGTAAGGAAAAAGCAGGATACACTGTACTCCTAGTATCTGGTTTGGTACGCACTGATATCTGTGAGAGTATTTCTTTTGGTTTACATATAGTCAAATACTTCAAACATTTCATGCAAATACTTTGTAAAGCTATGTAAGAGATGCATATAACATAAGTACGCTCTCTCTCCTGTTAGAATTATGTAAATTATTTGAGCCTACTCTTCTGTCAATACAAAAAGGTAGAGATGGAGTTGCATCCCTGACCTACGTTCTCCAAAGCTCCTCTGAAATGTAATTGTCAGTCTTTAATCCTAGAGAAAACAAGTTGTTTTATCTTCTGTATGCAAGAAAGAAATCCTTCCAGAATGTTTCATCAAGAAATTGGTTTCTGCATTAGATCTTGTATGAGATCATGGATTAAGTCCATCTTGGAGTTCTAATACCAAATTCTAATAATAATGAACTTATTCAACTCACAAATAAAATGAAATATCAAGTTTGTTATTTGGGACTGGAAAAGTTAAAAGGCTCAACAGCATTAAAAATAAATAAATACTTGAAATTCTTCTGACATAATAATATTGTTTTAAGATTTTATGTTTTACTCAGCTATGTTTTTCACAGTCAGTGAAGCTGAAGTTCCACCTTTTAAATAAGACTTTTCCAAATAATTTTGGTTGTTTTGATGGAATAAAACCATGAGAGTTTAATTTAATAAGAAGATTATGAGCAGTAAAACATAAAAAAACCCTATTAACCTGAACATATAAACTTCTAAACTAGAGTTTCAAAACTTGGCCCTGGAACATTGAAAACAATGAAAAATATATTTATAAGACATGCTTACTTTATATAAATAAAACAAAAATTCTCATAATGCAAAATTATTGCAGATTTGTTCCTACAGACAGAGTGTAAGTCATATGTCCAAGACCACTGGAGTCTAATCTGGGAAAACTATAAATCTGTATTATCACAGTGAGAAGGCTCAATAATCATCTTTATCTGAACTGGTGTCACATCTAATTTTAATGCTAAGAGAATTGGAAGATACCTGCAATATATATTTTTTTTTCCTTTTCAGAAAAGCTCACTTTCCGAGACATAATATCTCCACAAGAATTCAGGCAGGGAGAAGATGCAGAAGTTGTTTGCCGTGTTACTAGTTCACCTGCTCCTATTGTCAGCTGGTTGTATCGCAATGAGGAAGTCACAGCTATTGCTGACAGTTAGTATTTTGGTAACTCTTTATGTTATATATTCTAAATAGTATTAAAATACTATTATAAAAGAAGACTAATCACATTGTAGTATAAGATATTGATTATCCCATCAGCTTGAGTAGAATTTGACCAGATTCCACAATTTATAGAGAATCCATATGAAATGGCTTCCTTCATGTATAATTTTTCCAATTGCAAATTTTGTGAAGATGTTACATGAGGGTCTGAAGTGTTGAGGCCTCAGTAATAGGCCCCAAAACAAAGCTGAGCTCTAGATGAACCTCCCAACCAAAAGTTATATAAAAGTAGTAGCTGATCATTAGTGAAATATATATGATCATTAGTAAAAGATGTATCTTAGACAAAACAAAATTATTGACAAGCATAAAGTTTCCGATTGTTACTGAAGGATGTAGCTAAAAACGTCTATGAGGATGTATTTATCTTTGATGTATCTATTTCTGTGTGTATACGAGACCTAGTGTCAAAATCAAGAAGACGAGGAAACTCTCTTGGTTCCTTCTGGGGCTTTGGCCAAGCTTCAAGTGGTGTCTCAACGAAGAGTGAAACTAGATGTTCTGCCGATTAAGTTATGTAAGATTGTTTATTCAACAATATAAAAGGCTGGACCCTCTTGCAGTGACTTTGGAGACCTCACCTACAAGTAGGTACACTGCATAGGACCTCCCAATTGCTGTGACAGGCTCTCCTGACCCTCACTGCAACCGGGGCTCCCCAGCACCTGTGGATCTGGATGATGGTAAAGTATTAGGGCAGTTGGAAATGTATCTTTCTTAATCACTATCATCGTTCTCATGTAGTGATGAATCATAGAACGGTAGGGGTTGGAAGGGACCTTTAGAGATCATCCAGTCCAACCCCTCTGCTAAAGTAGGTCCACCTAGATCAGGTTTCACAGGAACATGTCCAGGTGCATTTTGAAAATGATTAGGTCCATTACTTTGCTTATGCTCTTTGTTGCTTAGAAATAGTGTCATAGGCTTATTGTGGTAAGTGAATGAATTATTTTATTTTCTATAACATTTAAAAATAGACAGTAATGTAAAAGTAGTCTTTCCATTGGTGTTTGTGTCCTTTTCCCTGCCCCCTGTCATTTGACAAAACAGGATCCAAATGCCCAAAAGATTGCTGGGAGCTCCTTTGTAGGAGATCTTTCTGGGCAGCCATTTATGTAGGAATTAAACATGTTTTTAAACCTAGACAGATAAATTTCACTATGCACACAAAGCTATGACAATGACCAAATACTGTATTGACTTTGGTATACTTGCACAGTACCTCAGAAAATTTTGGGTGAAGATTTTTTGCATAATTCTGAAAGTTTACTCGTATGAGTGTTTTAAGGTACCCTTAAAGTTATAAGCAACTGGGGCTATAGGTGGTCTGTTAGGTAAAGATGAATCTCACCTTTCCCACATGCAAATTATAAACCTGTAGTGAGACAATTAATTAGGTGCATAAAATTTGTTTGATTT
Source organism: Colius striatus (assembly GCF_028858725.1). Lineage (NCBI taxonomy): Eukaryota > Metazoa > Chordata > Aves > Coliiformes > Coliidae > Colius > Colius striatus. The sequence continues at coordinate 100,168,392 of NC_084759.1, read as the reverse complement.
ACTCCATAAAAAACTGTGAACCATTTTTACAATTCCATATCAATAATCTTCTTTGCTATTATGGAAAGCAGGTGTCATGGTTTGACATGACAGCCTTTTTTGATGGGAGGAATGGACTGTAAAGGTGGCTGCTGTAAGAAGTTGCTCGAAAGTCTCCCCAGCTCTGAGCGAGATCCACTTCTGGGGCTGAGACAATTAGACGCCTGCAAGATCACTTTTTAAGAAGCCAGAAGAAGAGGGTTCCTCCTCTTTCTTTTCTTCTGCCCCTTCTTCTTCTCCGGCTGGTGATGGTGCAAGGAGTGGGAAGAGAGAGAAAAACAAACATGCAGACTCCAAGGTCAGTGAGGAGAAGGTATTCTGGAGCAGAGACACCCCTGCATTCTATGGAGAGGGCTGGTGAAGCAGTGATTTGTTTGGATTTTGCTAAATACCACACATCAAGGGCAGAGACTCATTCTACTAAAGAAGACCCCATGGCAGGGGCAGGGACTATGTCCGGAGGAGGCCATGTCTCTTGAGAGGGACTCAATATTTAGAAAAGGAACCCACTCCAAAGATGCTCATTAAAAGTATGGCTGAAGGAGGCTGTGTCCTGTGTGAGAGACCCTATATTCACAGAATATGTAACTGTGGGGAAGAACCCACGCCAAAGCAGCTCATTAAGATTATGCCCAGAAGAGGCCATGTCCCATGGGAGGGATCCTGTATCTGCAGAAGCTGCAACCATGGAGAAGAATCTATACTGGAAATATTCACTAAGGTCTGTGTCCTGGGGGAGGGACCCCGTATTGCAGCAGGGAAAGAATGCAAGGAGTTCTCCTCTGAGAAGAGAGAAGTGGCAGAGCCCATCTGTGAGAGACTGACCATATTCCCTGCCCCCCTCGAGTCATTGAGTGGGGAGGAGGTAGAGATATTGGGAACAGTGAGCTGGGCCTGGGAAGAAAGGAGGGATGGGGAAGGGATAAAGTGCTGGTTGGAATTTTCTCATCATCCTACTCCCTTTTTCATTTTGTTCTGTCCTATTTCTTGTAGGTAGTAGAATAAACTTTCCTCCTTTCCTCTCTAAGTCGAGTACTGGAGTCTGTTTTGCCTGGAACTGCAATTGGCAGTGAGTCCTCCCTGCCCTTGTCTTAATCCACAACGGCCTTGGCTATCTATTTCCTCCCATTTCGCTGGAGCCTCCACCATCCTAATGAGAGTGGTGATGAATGGGAGCACCAAGCAAGAAACTGTCATGGAACTTCTTTACTAGCTGGGCCATAACATGACAGCAGTACTTTCCATGTTCTCTGGAAATGGAAATGAAACTAATGGTGTTGATGAGCTAGATTATCTCTCTTCTCATTAGCCTTTATCTCTGCATACACTAAAAGTCAAAGTTGTACTGTATGCACTTTAAATTCATGTTCTTTAAAAATAATATTCTAAGTTCAAAATGAAAATGAAAAGTTATATTTGGTGTTTTATAAAATCACATAAACATATGTGGAGCAGTTACAGGAAAAAAAAAATCTTGTTTTGATGTTTCTAGACTTAGTCTTAGACTGCTCTCCATTCTGAAAGAAAGTTTTGATAAAACTTATTTAGTATACTCCCCCTTCTGTCATCTAGACACAGAAACGAAGAAGAAATAGTAAATAACAAATTTCTTCAGAAAAAACAAGTTGACGTTTTGTTATATATAATTATATATAATGAATGTAGGTGAAACATAAGAAAATAAGAACTCTGAAAAAAACACAAAATTTGGTAATTTAGCAGAAAATCTTTTACAAGAATGAACCTTAGAGCTTGAAAAATTAAAACTGCTTCAAGGATACCTTAACATTTTTTTATTGTCAGTTTCTTTCCTTTCTTTTTCAAACTGTTACATTTTGTAAATGGTGAGTTTTCAATATCAGTATATAAACTTGTCTTTTTAATATTTTTTTTCTATAATGCCTACAGTGTGAATTATTATAATGATAGAAAACAGTTTTAATTTTAATAGAATATATACCATATGTTCCAATCTAGAGTAGTATCCAAATAAGTCATGCTTGGGAAGAAATAATGTTTTAAATCATGTAAAAAATAGGACATTGCTAACTTTGTGAGTTTTGGTTTATGATACAAGTGGAAAAAGAGTACACCCAAAGCCTTACGGGAAAGATTTTTTTTTTTTTTTTTTCATGTCTTCTGAAATAGAAAAGACTCATATTATATTTCCAGCTACAAATCTCCAGCTAAAAAATCAGTAATTGTAACCTATTTGCACAATTTAAATCGCATCAGACTTGTCTATTGTATTTTAAATGTTGCCTATTACTAAATAAGTAACTAATTGGTTTTGTTTTTCTTAGTTCATAGTAAACTAAAATACTGAATCATTTCATATCCAGACTGAATCTGAGGGACACAAGAAAGCACCTTCTATTTTAAACATTCTTTCACTAGCACAATAGGAAGACAAGAGAGAATGTTATTACATTAATTTAATGTTTTTTTTCCATTTTATTCTTGACCATTCATCTGTTACATATTTTATAACTAGTGGGATTTTTGCCACACAGACTTTTGACTAATTCAGTTTTGCAAATTCTTGACTTCAGTAACTAGTATCTGTATTTGTGTGGTCTTTTTGAACAGAAGATTTATTTATTCTCCTAGAAGGCTCACTCACAAAATGACAAGTGAAGATTTATATTTTTTTTTCCTGTCTAGTAGGCCTATAGCTGAAAGAGTTATAGGTGAAATAGTTTCTAATTATCTGGATTATTTTTTGTATGTTCCCAAAACCTTATCTACTCCATTGCTACATTATCCCAGTATTTCTATTTTCTTTTGAGTTCTGCAAAGAAAGGTGTATTTAAAGAACTATGAGGATGACTGTCCATCATTCTTTGGTAAAAGAGAAAAAAACCAGAACAAATCTAGTTGAACAATGATGTCCAAAAGTCTTTCTAGTCTTTCATTGTTTTAGGTTAAATAAAGCAATATATAAAGCATAGTTTTCTGGAACTGTTCTAAGATTTTCTCTATTGTCATGATTCAATTGTATGGTAGTCAGGGGTATTTTACTGGCTACAAAAGTGAATGGAATTACTTTCATCGATCAGATTTTCTCTCGAGTCGTGACTTGTTCTGTTTTTGCACAATTTGAGGGCTTAACATCTGATCTGAATGAAGAGCTAGGTGACATGATTGCTTTTCTAAATTAGGCATTTAAGGTTGAGTGAATTGAGTCCAGAAAACAGAATGATAATGTGGAGGAGTGAAGTGACTAGTCACTGTCTTTATCCACCAATTGTAATTCATTTAGTATAGTGCACAATTTTTTTAGGATATTCATGGGATAGTGAACTTTATCTGTGTGCATACCATCTCTATGTATTATGTTATTCTGCTGTTACTAGTTAATTCTACTGTCTTGTGCCTGTCAACACTTGTTCAGCGATTGCTGACTGAGCTGGTCTATGAACAATTGATACCTGCTGAATAAGAATAGTGTTATTGTAATCATTAATGACAAGCCTATTAAAGGATAAAATATGGTGAGCAACAATTACTAAAATCACACATTCAAGTCATGTTCCTTTTTAAAAGTTTCTTTATAATATGGTGTGTATTTCTTTTTATCTGTATGTAGACAGCAATTAGTGGTGGAAAAAGACCCAGTATGTTTTTCTTCTGTTACATCTAGTTTACTCGAGACTATGTCCTACTGTATCTATTATATTATTCTTCAATGAAATTTAAAGATACTTAGTCAAGACCTACAGTATTTGTTTCCTGTTACTAAATGAACCCTAATTATTTCAGCATTTTAAATAAATAAATCTTCAATCCTCTTGTTCATTTCACATATTAAATATTTATGTTAATTAAACAAAACACAGTTATCAGTGCTTAAAATGAGGAATATTTTGAAGCACAGGTCTCTGGAAATTGTGTAGGGACAAGAAGGAAAAAGGTATAGTTTGTATATGGTAATGTGTGAAATATGTTCGAGTATGACTAATAAACTAGACATAATTAGCATAAATATGTTGAGGACACTGATTCTAAACCTGTATCAGATGAAGTATAATTAAATTTTATTTTTTCATTTCTCTCTTCATTTTCTGATGAAGTTCTTGGTATTGAAACAGAACTCACACAATATAAAAAGCTGTTTTATTTATAAATATGTATATATATATATTAAGAATAGACTCTTAGCCATGTAACTACATAAAAGCTTTTCTACCAAGTATTATTTATCATTGATTTGGAATATCAGAGTTATGTTGGGGGAAATCCCAGGCTCAATTTTACCTTTTCATTGCTGACTCCTCTACCTCTCCCATTCCAAACAGTGCAGGGAAATAGGAAATAGGGGTTGTAGTCAATCCATAACAGCTCCAGTATGGGTCCTTCCCATGAGCTGCAAGTTCAGGATAAAATTGCCCCAGCATAGAGTCTTCCATGGACTGCAATGTGGTGATCTGCCCTAACATGCTTTCTTCCAGGGCTGCAGAGGGATCTTCATCTCCCTTCCACTTTCTCTCATCTTAGTGCTTACAAGGCTGTTTCTCTGATATTTTTCTCACTCGCCTCACAGTTTTTCAGTGTTTTTTGCCCTTTCAATGGTGGCTGTGGGACTCAACTGTGCCCTGCAGTGCGTATGTTAGAGCCGGCTGGAACCAGTTATCCCCTGCATGGGGCAGCCCTGGCCTCTCTTCAGACTGGCCTCCCTGCGGCCCCACCTGCTGCCAACACCTTGCTATGTGAATCCAATACATTAGTTGAGACAAAAAAGAGAAAAAAATGAATTTAAATTCAGTTTACTCTTGTGGGTTAAAATCTTGTTGCTGCATGTGCAGGCAAATATATGCACACTTGATCAGAATCCATGTTTTCAATGAACCTAAGTTTATCAAAACAGCAATTGAATTTCAGTTTATAATGGACTATGCACAAGGTCTTTCTTATGTGGAAAGGCTGCGGGAACTGGAGCTGTTTAGTCTAGAGAAGAGGAGACTGAGAACAGAGATAACATTTACAAGTATATAAATGGTAGAAGTCAGGAGGTTGGGGCATCCCTTTTTTCTGTTGTATCCAGTGACAGGACAAGGGGTAATGGGATGAAGCTGGAACACAAAAGGTTCCATTTAAACATAAGGAAAAATTATTTCACTGTGAGAGAGAGGGAGCCCTGGCACAGGTGTGGAGTCTCCTTCTCTGGAAGTTTTCTAAACCTGCCTGGATGCATTCTTGTGTGACCTGATCTAGGTGTACCTGTTTTTATCAGGGGAGTTGGACCAGATGATCTCTAAAGGTCCCTTCCAACCCCTACCGTTATGTGACTGTGATTCTGTGCTTCTGTGATTCTACTCATTTTGCAATAATTTATAGATTTAACTTGCATTGGATGACTGCTCAGAGTAAGTGAAAATTATGGATGGAAAATCCAGATTGAATTTCAGGATATGGAATGTATTTTGGAGTGTAAAAAAAGCAAATTTCTCTACTGATATATTTTTTTTTAACTTGACAAATACTTTTTCAATAAGCATGCTGATTGTACAGAGAAAGTACATAAATATTGCCTTTAAGGCATCATTTCTTATGTTGCCTTGATTTACTAACACCACTTAATTTCTTCCTTGCTTTCTAGATCGATTTGCAGTATTAGCAAACAATAATCTCCAGATTCTTAACATTAATAAAAGTGATGAAGGAGTATATAGATGTGAAGGAAGAGTGGAAGCCAGAGGAGAAATTGACTTTCGAGACATAATTGTTATTGTGAATGGTAAGGAGTAAAAGTTGTTGAATTGACTTCTTGCTTTACTTGATTATCATATATCAACTTCTAAAAAGTTATGGTTAAACTGGTTAATATAATTGTCACATCTGTTTAGTATTGTTTTCTTATAAATGTAATTGCTCAATATTTTTAAAGAAATAACATCTATAATTCCTTATTTAAAAAAAAATACTATATTAAGTAAACACAATTCATTGCATTTCATAAAATCTGTGTATATAAATATATAAACCCCAAAGTATTGTTTTTATCATTCATGAAACATTGATAATCACTACAAGACTTGAGTTTCAGATTATTATTTACAGTAGTTCAGTTCACCTTTTATTTTTCATTGTTTTGTCATGTACCTAAAAAAATATTCATATTCACCTTCACTGTGTTATTATATTTTATTAACTGTCTCTAAAATCACAAATACATTTCATTAACAGCATTATTTAGATTTTTTTACCATTTTATTTGTATGAGGAATTAAACATATGAGTTATCTGAAAAGTAGCATTGTAAGGTTTATTAGTGTATAATACATTTTGGAGAAGTAATATGAATGAATGAAGACAAGATAGAGAATGTAGCTCAACCTTTCTTAAATTCAGAGCTGACGTCATGAAAAATAAATATCTCTTTGGATATTGTCTGGAAAGGACACAGTTCATAAAAGGCATTTTTTATCTATGCTTTCTGTTTAATGCCAGTTGTTCAATGCAACTGTGTCCATCATGCCTGTTATGTTCTGGGTTTCAAATGCTTTTTCCTTGACTGGTCTTTGTTGGCAAACCCCAGTTTATAGAAGTCATTATGGAAGTTGAATTCTCAGTTAATTTCAGGAGAAAAGGCAGATTCTAGCACAGATATTAGCTAATCCATAGAGTCAAGCAGCAATCTTTGAAGCAGAATTCTTTAGATTGTCGTAGCTAGTATACAGACAGTGACAAGAAAATGGATGGTTATCTTAAATAGATAGAATAGCAATATATTGATACTGCATTACCTCAAAGGTTTTTGTGGCAGTTGGCACAGGCAGGATGAGCAGGGAGGATGGGTAGGCAATGTCTCACTACCTGCATAGACAGCCGCAATCCAGGGGAGTGCTCCAGTCTTAAGTTGACAAGATGGTGAGTACTCACCTGTGAGCTAAAGCCAGGGCTCAGAAAGATCGATGCATCCAGCCAGATGGAGCTGAGTAGCAAGGATGTTTCAGTGCAGGCAGACTGCAGGGGATATTTAAGTATGCCTCCTGCTAAGGTAAGTATGTGTGATAGGTGCCTGCAAGTCCAAGACCTGCAGCATCAGGTAGAACAGCTGAAAAAAGCTTAGTAGACTCTGAAGTATTAGAGGAGCACAGCTAGAGACTGACAGATGGTTCCAAAAACACGTACCAGCCTTAACCAAAAATGAAATACCTTGGACCCTGGTGACACATATAAGCAGGACTCTGCTTCACAACCCTCCTCACAGTGTTCTAATAAAAAAAGTTTAATCATTAACAGTGGAGGACACTCATGAGCAAGGTCCAGCATCATAAAGAGAAGTAATGGATGCTTGTTGTGGGTTACTCATTGTTAAGAGGCACCAAGAGACCCATCTGTCGATTAGATAAGGAGTCACGAGAGGTGTGCTGCCTCCTGGGAGCCAAGATCTGCAGCATGCCTGAGAAAGTGCCACGTCTCATCACGGTGGGGTCTACTATCCACTACTCTTCTTCCACATGGATATGAGCAATGTAATTAGTCATGATTTCACCAAAATCAAAGAGGATTATAAAAGCCAGAGGAAAGTGAAGGGGGGGGGGGGGGGGCAAGTGATCTTTCCATTCATCTTGCCTGCCAGAGGAAAGGGGGCAATCAATAATAGAAAAAACATGCATATTAACTCCTGGCTTAGAGGTTGGTACTAACAAGAAAATTTTAATTTTTATGACAACAAGACCTTCTTCAATGGCAGTAATTTGATAGGGCAGGATGGAATACATCTGTCTCACAAGGGCACTGGAATTTTGGGAATAGCTTGGCCAACTTGATTAAGAGGCCTTTAAACTGAAGTACTCAGGGATTGGGGTGCAAAATGGCAAAATATGTGCCATCCCATCCAACAGGGAAACAGGTCAGGGCAGGAAATGCGAAGATGAGTACTTCTCAGCACCACACCAAGATGAGAAGCAGAAGGCTGACCACCCTGAGGGAATGTCAAATAAGGGAGGATAGTCTTGCACCTGTCAAGTTAAACCTGTCTACCTGTACACCAACACAGACAGCCTGGGGAATAAGCAGGAGTTGTGAGCGCAGGTGCAGGGCTATGACTTCATTGCTATCACAGAGATGTGATGGGACAACTCACATGACTGGAGCACAGCTATGGGTGGTTACGTATTGTTCAGGAAAGACAAGCCCACCACAAGATGAGGAGGTGGAGTTGCTCTTTATGTGAGAGAGCAATTAGAGTGCATTGAGCTCTGCCTGGATGGGGATGAGCTTAAGTGCTTATGGGTGAGAATTAAGGGGCAGGGTAGTGTGAGTGATACTATTGTGGGTGTTTACTATAGGCCACCTGATCAGGATGAGGAAGTGGATGAGGTCTTCTACAATCAGCTGAGTGCTACCTCTGGATCACAGTCCCTGGTCTTCATGAGAGACTCCAGCCACACTGATATTGCTGGCAAAGCCACTCAACCAAGCATGCAGAGTTCAGGAGGTTCCTTCAGAATGTTGATGACAGCTTCCTGTTTTGGTGGTCAAGGAACAACGGAGGAGGGGTGTGCTGTTGGACCTTGTACTAGCAAATAAAGAGAGTCTGGTTGGGGAAGTGAAGGTAGAGGCTACCTTGGTTGCAGTGATCATGAGATGGTGGAGTTCCAGGTCGTTTGTGGAAGAAGCAGGACATCAAGCTCAGTTGCGACCCTGGACTTCAGGAGAGCTGCCTTTTCAAAGACCTGCTTGGAAGAATTTCATGGGATAGGATTCTAGACGGTAGAACTGGCCAAGCCAGGTGGTCAGTCTTCAAGCATCACTTCTTCCAAGCGCAAGACTGGTGTGTACACACAAGTAGAAAATCAGGAAAAGGCGGCAAGAGGCCTGCATGGATGAAAAAAGGAACTTCTGGAACTACCTAAGGAGAAGAAAGAAATCTATGTACGGTGGAAAAGGAGCTGGGTTGATGGGAAGAGTTTTGGAATATTGCCAAATTGTGCAGGGACAAAAGTAGGAAGGCTAAAGCTCTTTTGAAGTTAAACCTGGCAAAGGAAGTAAAGGAAAAAAGAAAGGCTTTTTTCTTTACTTTCTGGGAAATTTCCTAAATGTCATACATATCCTGATCTCATTGATATAAATGTAGAAGTATTGTTTTCACTTAAATGTGACTGGATTTTACCACTTTTCTTTAAGTGTGAACTATGAGAGACTTACAAGTGTATCTTCATTTGTCTTTTCCTCTTTTAGATTCACACTTTATTTCCACTATACATACATATATCAATATGACGCTATGTTCATCGGTATTTATGGTACATTATCTCTCTAATAAAATTTGATATATTTAATATTCAGAAGATGGAAAGGTTTCTGAAATAAAATACTAAAGCTAAAACATTTGATGCAAAGGGGATTGGACTGGAGATCCCTTCCAGCCCTACCACTCTATGATTCTAAAGCAAGATAAGTTAATTCTTAACATTTGGTGAGAAATAAATTTGGAAAAAAGAAAATTCATTGTAGTTATCTGTTTGTTTCTCTTTTCTTTAGTGAAAGTTAAAGCTAAAGAGGATAATTCTGAGTTACTCTGATGACAGGATGCTCTTGCTAGCAGAAACCTATATTTTGTGACACTCTTCTTTCTCACTTTCCCCGACATTCCTTCTTTTCCATATATCCTCTTTTTTCCAGTTTGCTGGGATTGTTTTTATTTGTTTATTTCCTTGATATTTAAATGAAATAGATTTAGGACAGCTGTCTTAAAATTACCATGTGAACAAAGACCTTAATATCAGCCTGTAAGTTGCTCTGTTGTAAATGTCATTGCTATTTTTTTTCTTGTTGGGTGGAGGTTTTCTGCTAACTGATAATATTTTTCTAATAACTTTATCCCAGCAAGAACAGACAAAATTTGTCACTCTCAGAACACAAACACAGTTTTTGGAAATACTTTTTCAAAAAATAGATTTTATGTATTGGGTTCTATCACATTTCACCTTGTGAAGTTGGTTATACTCCTGCCCAGGAAATATGAAAGAGTTAAAAAAAAAAATAAATATACATTATCAAGACAACTACATACTGAAACTTGTTTTTAAAAGCACTATCTGATATCAGCACATAGTTACATGTCAGCTTTATAATTGAATAAAAAAAGAAAAAATACTAGAGATACAATTTCATTTAAAAAACTTAATTTAGTGCCCATTGTAATTCTATTGTGTCTTACACTTGTTAGGTATAACTTGAGTCACTTTAAAATGTTTAGTAAGGAATTTTAAGAACTGCTGAAGAATACTTAAATTTATTCTTGTAAAAAAAAAAATTATAAATGTCCTGATAATATTAAAAATCTTTTATTTTTGAAAAGTATAGAAATCCTTATAATAATGCTTCATATTATAACTTAATCCCTGATTGTAGCCATAAATTCCAAAATTAGCAAAGGTTCCTATTCTGTGTTTTTAGTTTATCCAGAAATACATGAAATAATTTATTTTTCCACTAATAGAAAATAACATTTTATTTTTCAGTTCCCCCTGCAATTACTCTGCTACAGAAATCTTTTAACGCCACTGCGGATCGAGGAGAAGCAATAACTTTGTTCTGCAGAGCTATTGGATCACCTCCACCTGAAATCAGTTGGTATAGGTAAGTTCAGCCGAGGTCTGCACATCAGAACACATTCTTTTATTGTGTCACAATTTTCTATCACAGTCTATTAAGTTGTGCAACTTTATTACTGATTTTTAAAAATGTTTGCTATCCATTTCTGTTCTAACCTTTAAAGCTGGATTGAGCATTAATAAGTGAATTCACACAAATTCATTTGCACTAGATTACCAGCACGTGATATAATGTCAAAGCTAACTAAAATAATGTATTTTACATAATTTCTTCATATTTGAAGGAAAGCGAAACTGAAGCAATGAGTCCATATCTCAAAAACAATACAAGGAAAAAATCTCACAACTTTTGCACATTAATACATCTGGTAAAAACATGTACAGTTCTGCAATAAAAATCTATCCAATACAGATCATCAACATTGATAATAAATATAACATTTTCCTAAACTGTAAAAATAGGTTCTAAGCCCAGCTCTGAATTTAATGAGATTCAGAAGAAGATATGACTTCAGACATCCCTAGGATATGAGAATGTTTCATCAAATTAGTTTCAAAGGTATTTTATGTAATTTTTAAAATGGTAGATGTTTTGAAAATTAAACTGCTTTTAAAGTTTATGTGTGGTTTTTGATGATCTCAATGGCATGAATATAGTCCAACTATGTCATTTGGGAACACTTACCATAAAACATTTGTAAAAAATTTAATATCTGTACACTATATATTCTCTCAATTGTAACAAAGATATGCATCTATCCTGGGTTATGAAGTATCTCATTCATGTCATACCAGTGTACATTTCTATTTTAAACCACAATAATTTGCATATTATTTCAGGTGGATTAAAAGGTCACTACATTTTTAAAATGGACATTGAAGGGATTTCCATCAATCCATTGTCTTTTTTTTTAATCTTTGAACAATGTTAGATTAGTTCTAAATGCTGGCTTCCTTTGACTGACATCTATATCTGAAGATATCATAAGTCAAATGTGGATTTAATTTTTTATCTTGTGCAATTTGAATCTCTGGAGATGTAGATAAACATAGTGTAAGTTAATTACCTAATGTGGCTTAGAATTCAAAATTAGTGAAGAGGAGGAAAAGGAAAAAATATATAGAGTCCAAATTAAAGAGTTGATACTGAATTCAAACTGAGGTTGAATATTCTGATTTTATAATATCATTGAAGTAATTTTTTCAGTGTCTGTCTCATCTGGACAAAATTCTTAAGAATTGTCTGAAATCTGATATCCTAAATGGACTTATGTGTTCTCCTTCCCTAATGACTTTTTTTTAATTTCCTTTCATTGTCTTTTTATTTTGTCTTATTAGGCTATAAATTCTTGGCAGTAGAAAACATTCTTGATTTTGGATTTGCTGACAGTACTATATTGTAAAATGGCAGGTGGAAAAAGCATATCCTGTCTCTGTGATATGCAAACGGAATAAAGATTAGAGGAGCAAAATTATTTTTATAGAAGAAGCAAACTTCATTCTAAAGTGTATTCCAGTACTAAACTTCTGTATCAAATTTATGAAATCTGTATCTTGAACTGTTCAGGTCCCTTTTTACTCACATCTAGATAGCCAATTAAAAGCATTCAGAATCAGTTGGTTGTCTTCTCCTTATCCCTGGACTTATCTTGCAGATGTATCAAGATAAATATCTTCACCTTCTACAGTATTTCTGATGCTTTTTCTTTAGAAATTAGACAGCTTTCTAGACTAGATCAACACAGTCCTGGTTTTTGAGAAAAATCTAGAAAGTACTCTCAGTGTTAGGAAAGTCTATAAAAACTGATTTTTCTAATATTAATATGCTTGTCAACCATTGAGAACCTAATTGAATCTGTTAACAGAATTAATAGCCAACATGTCATATTCCCAATTTCATTCTGTTTAGTATTCTTTTTCATGTTGAATGTAAATTGATATTACCCTCCACTCTATGTATATTTTTTTTCTTTAATAAACAAGTGGATTTACATATTGAATTTGACTGTTAATTGTAACTTTGGTTACAGCAAGTCAAAGGAATTTTTTGTTCAGTTTTATTCCCAGCTGTATTGTCTATTGTTTTTAATTCAGTCATTTTATTTAATTTACCCCAAGTTAACCATTTGTAAAATGGGCATGTGTGACTTAATGGAAATCTCTTTTCTGAATACACAGCTATGCTGAGGAACAAAGTCTAGAGAGACACTTTTGTAACAGAGAATGATATTTCCTTGTAAAACATTCAGAAGTTTACAGAGTCTTATGGAGAGATGAGGAAAAGCTCTGAGAAAGAGTGGGAATGATTTCTACTCCCTTCTGCTTGAGGATTTTCATATAGTATAGAAAATATATTTAGATTTTCTCGACTCTTGTTTCTTTTTGTTTTTCAATGAATTATTTTGACAGGTCAGTCTTAGCTAGGGTATGAAAAATGACTGTATATTAAAAATCCAATGACAGTATTATTGAGATGGCTTATGTATCTGTCTGTGGTGACTGTAAGCAAGATATTGGATGAACCAGTAGTTTCAGGCTTTAAATTACTGAAGACAGTAACTAACGTGTAAAGCTTTAACATTACTCTTCATTTTCAGGTGCAAAGAGGTTTAAGATTTTGACAACTCAAAATGGAGGCATCTGAACTAATGTGTCAACCTTTCTCAAAAAAAAAAAAAACCAAAAAAACCCATTAGTTCATTTAAAAAAAATAGTCAGTTTGAAATACCTAGTCAAGGAGAAAGGTCAGCAAGTGTCCTGGGTTTAGCCAGGATGGAGTTAACTCTCCCCAGCTGCCTCCAGGGGGTGTGGCCAGGCTATTCTTCAATCCCATGTGACTTCACACTCAGGATATTAGGGCAGCAGCTGGGTGGGGATGTGGGCTGGGTTGTGGATGGTGAGTAGTTATGCTGGATAGTGCTTATTTTTCCTGTGTCTTTTGGCTATCATTGTGACTGCCTACTCTTGTGATGTTCTGTTAAATTGTCTTTATCTCAACCCACAAAGTTCTAGAACTCTGTCTTGATTGTCCTCCCCATCCTACTGAGGTGGGGAGAAGTGAGGAAATGGGTGATTTGGTTATTGTTCAACTAGGATAAGACTAAACTTTTTGTTTAGTTGATAGTCTATTTAATATGCATATTTACTTAGTTACTGTTTCATGGACTGAGAGAATTGAATTCTTTCACCACTTAACTGATACCTCTATTGAAGCTGAAACGACGTTACTGTAAAGCATAACCTTCGGAGAAGCAATACACTAATAGAAACAACTTAGCCAGGACTAAAAGATAAAAATATGAATGATCTGCAAATATTTACTTACGTGACTAGTCTTACTGAAAACATGATTATTGTTTACAACTGTGTAAATAATGTACGCTAGTAAGGCTTAACTGGATCAATGCCCTTATCTTTACTGACAGGACTTAGAATTATCTGACAAAAGAAATAATCCACTTTTAATGTGTTATTCGTGTTTTCCTATTTTTCCATATCAGCATCAATCTGAATTGCTCTTGTTTGCTAGAGTCCAGAGAAATGCTCTTATTTCTACCTAGACATTTTCATAGCTATAGATGGTGTTTGTGATAACAAGCATTTAGAAGCTACTTCTGACCTTGAATATAGACTTTTGTCTCCTAGCAAAAATCACTGCAATTTTTTTAGTGAAGCCACCTATGTGGAAAGTCAGTTCTTTTCTGTTCTGCAAAACAAAATCTCCTTTCTTTGGAAAGGAGATGAAAGATGAACAAGTATTACAATGATGTCTTGAAGTGAATGGCTAAGTGGGCTAGAGTTATTTACAAAAATGTTACTAAAATATAAGCTATGTAAATGCCAGGAGAACACTATTAAATATATTAATGTTCCCAATAAAGAAGCATTTTCACTTTTAGGGAAAATATTATTTTAGAAAAATATTAAATATATGTAATAAACAGAATTATGTGAGAAAAAATTAGAAATCATTACTGCTCAAATCTTGAAATAAAAATAGGAGTATATTTTAATACCTATACTGAAGTACTGTGTCCAGTTCTGGACTCCTCAGCTCAAGAGGGACAGCGAACTTCTGGAGAGAGTCCAGCACAGGGCCACCAAGATATTCAGGGGACTGGAACACCTTTCATACGAGGAAAGGCTGCAGGAACTGGGGCTCCTGAAGAGGAGACTGAGGGGAGATCTTATTAACATTTACAAATAGCTAAATGGTAGGTGTCAGGAGGTTGGGACGTCCCTTTTTTCTATTGTAGCTAGCAACAGGACAAGGGGTAATGGGATGAAGCTGGAACACAAAAAGTTCTACATAAATATAAGAAAAAACTATTTCACTGTGCGAGTGATGGACCAGTGGCACAGGCTGCCCAGAGGGGTTGTGGAGTCTCCTTCCTTGGAGGTCTTCAAGACCCTCCTGGACATGTCCCTATGAGACCTGATCTAAATGAACCTACTTCTGCAGGAGTATTGGACTAGGTGATCTCTAAAGTTCCCTTCCGATCCCTACCATTCTGTGATTCTGTGATACATTTTAGAATTTGATAAAATTTATGAAGCTGGGATCTTGAATATTTAAAATTCAGTTCACAATGCTTTGCTTGTGTCACGTGTGTTCATATTCTTATGAAAAAACACCGTGATCCTGCAGAACAATTTTTTTATGCTAAAATCGGCTCCCTGCTGTAAACTGCCAGTTTACACCATGTAAGTTAATACATTTTTGAGTCTAGCATTTTTTTCCTGCAGCAGTTACTTTCAAGATATTGATGCTTCCATAGCATGTTGTGTCAGAGTTTGGAACCTACTGTTTGACTTATACATCTCATTTTTTTTTTTTAGGAATGGTAAACTTCTTGAAGAAAATGAAAAATATATGCTGAGAGGAGGCAATACAGAACTAACAATAAGAGATATAAAAAATATTGATGGGGGTCCTTATATCTGTAATGCTAAAAACAAAGCAGGAAGTGATAAAAAACAAACATTCCTTCAAGTTTTTGGTAAGTACTGCATAGTATGTTCCATACTTACTTTTTAAATATGCACAGTAGGGAACTGAGGTGATAATTCACAATTTTCAGTGGAACAGTATTCCTGCAAGATGTCTACTGATGCAGAAAACCACTCTCTGTTTAATTTTACAGCTTTTTCCTCCCTGTTGGCTACTTTAACCTTTACAACTGAATTTAATTTTGAAAAGACTGTCTTGGCATTTGCTTTTCTACTATTGAGATACAGTACAATGGAGTGTTAAATTATTCATTCACTGTGGTTTTCCTTTAAATGTTGGCTGCTTGCAAGAAAGTGGAGAAAAAGGGGAAAGTTCTGAAAGGGGGAAAAAACAGATTACTTTGGACTTCTAAGCAATGCCTTTTTTTTATATGAGTACACACCATGCAGAGGTGTTTCTGATTTTTCAGTTTGTTTTTCTGTCTTGATTTTCGAGTGCATGATTGCAGATGAAGACATAAAAATATTGTCTGATCTGAGTTTCAAAGGAAAAAAGTAGTAACACAAAAACTTTCTGTGCTTTACCATGCAATCTGTGTTCAGTATTCCCTCCTTTACATAAAACTTTATTTGAAGTTTCGTATAGCTATAGTCTAGTGTGAATAGGCAACTATGAGAATATAGAAAGCCTTCCTCAGAAATTGTGCAGGATCAAGGTTGTATCTTATTTATGAGAAACTTAAAAAAAAGTGATGTGGATCTTTTACATAGCTTTAACTATAATGTGGGTCTTTAACTATAGCTTATAGGAACAGCTAAAACATGTATTCAGGACCATAAGTAATTAAATTTTAAATGCCAGCTAAAAGTAATAATACATTATACCAAGTGAAACAGTTGTAACAGGAGAGAATAATCTAATAACTCTCAGTGGAATAGCTAAACTATTGGATTGGATAATACTGTCATTTGGTATCTGGTAGCCTGAGGCTGAAGCCATAGTGTCAGGTGAACAGGTTATCTGTGTCTGTTCATTACCCTTTCTTTCCTATTTTAGAACTCCTTATAGCTCTCCACTCTGTGGTGTATCGAGTGTTTCATACTAACCATTGGGTTACAGTATTGTCCTGAGAAACTTGAAAATTTTTCTCAATTACGGTTCAAAGGAAAGAAGATTAAATACATTTTTTTAAAATTCAATTCCAGGCTCATGATGTATAGCATGTTGCAAATTTTTGTGGAAAACTCACATTTCATTCAATTGTGTTTCCAAAATTAAAAAAAAAAATATTTCAAGGACTAGAAGAGACTTGCTAGTTTTGATATGAATTTAGGGAAGTTTTACATAGAAATAATTTTGCATGTTGTTTGGGGAATTTTAAGTATGGCTGAAACTTGTTTAGTTTTTGCCTAGGGCAAGGTTACATTTTAATGCAAAGAATAGGGAAAAGGAGACACCAGAATAAGAGTACTGCCTGTATACATTCTTCCATCTTTAACAACCACTATTCTAGAAACTCCCCAGAAAGCCAAATTTAAATTATTTAATAGCTATTATGTTTTGGTTTAATTCATTTTGAACCTACACATCCTTTTTTTGTTTCTTTTCACAACATCTTAAACTCCTAAATTCCTTAACATCATTTCTTTCTTGCATGAAAAATTATTTCTTATGTTTAAGTTTGGGCCCTATTCCTTTATTTGGCTGATAATTCTTAAGCTAAATAGTGAAGATTTCTGTATGTTCTTTACATCAAATGTAGTTTTCTATCTCACTAGTACATCTATTTTCTA
Source organism: Colius striatus (assembly GCF_028858725.1). Lineage (NCBI taxonomy): Eukaryota > Metazoa > Chordata > Aves > Coliiformes > Coliidae > Colius > Colius striatus. Next base: position 100,151,041 of record NC_084759.1, on the reverse strand, counting down.
GCTTGCAAGATTCTAGTATATTTAGTTTCACCTACTGTGGAATTACAAATCTCTGAATCACACATTCCTGTACCTCTCCAGTTAGAATCCCATGCATGAGATGGCAAGGCAAGAATAGCATGCAAGATTTTTGTTGTGTGGAGAACTTGGTGGTTCAACAACAGAGTACTGCTTCTGTTTCAATTTCATTTGCCTTCTCTCACATTCTATTTACCTCTCGGTCTCTACCTCAGTACTGACATAGTGTTTCATCAGAAATATCTGCAGTGTCTCTCAGACCTTTTTCCTGAGTTGTTATAGCTAATTTAGAACACATCATTGAGTATATAGGTTCAGAGGTATTTTTCCTGTGTACTTTACTATTAGATACATTTCAATTAGGGTATAATCTGTGTACTGTTAGTTTGACCTTAGGAACAGTATCAAAAATTAAGCCTCTTACCTTACTTGTAATCTCTAAAGCTCATTGTACTTTTAGTCTAATATTACCTTTACAAAGTAAGTCTCTAACTCTGAAAATGTGGAGCAGAGTTATATTTTCTCCTACAAAGAACTTTTCTTTGGTCTCTTTTACACAGGTTAAACTCCCAGTCATATATACACCTAAGAACTTACTGTAATTTTTTTTTCCTTAGCTGTATTAAAAAAATGCAATCCGAAAATGACAAGGGAGATGGCTGATTTTTGTAACTAAATAGTACACAAACAGACAGTTTTTGTTGAAGTGGCCTATTAAATGGCATTATTATTTCCCACTCTATTAGCTTGCTTGTCACACGTACCTGCTGTCTTTAATTTATGATGCAAAGTCCTTGTGGCAATGACTATTGTTTCTGCTACAACAGAACTCGGCAGGATTGAAATTTATAATTTAACAGCAATGTAACCATAGTGCAATAAAAATAACAGTAACACTATAACATTCAGCATTTAAAATTTCTAATACTCTGCCCTTTTGAATGGACATACCCATCTTAGTGCCATCTAATAGCTGCACCTATAATGGGCCTCTTCTATCTTATCCTTCTTAGATATGTTCCAAATGTTAAACTTAAAAAGATTTAGGTTAATTCAGGCTCTCAGAAGGCACACATCTTGGAAACTAAACATATGCAGCTGTCAAATGACACTAAGTTCATGTTCATTCAGAAGTGCAGAGTACTAGAAAGTAACCAAAGAGGCTGCAACGAGATTCGGGTGAGAGATTGCCTAAATTTTTCCATTATTTTCAGGCTTAATGATTGCATTCCTTTTATGTTTACAGTGCCTGGAGCATACCTAATTAGTTCTCCTTTGAGCTTAATAAATAGATTAATATGTGTTTTAGTATGTGTTTTGCTTGGCTTTGTTTGATTGGTTTTTTTTCCTAAGGCACTATTTAGTACATACTCTTTGTTTAAGTTCATTGATAACTCTAGAAAGAGAATCCCATGGACTCTCTGTGCCTGTTCAAATGTTGTGAAATCTACCAACTGCAGCTTCATAAAATGCAATTCAGTTAAAGATGTAGTGTTAAATGTACATACATTTTCTATATTCCTCTTTCTTCCTATTATGCCATTATCTGTTTAAAACACCACTGTTTTATAAATAAAAATTATGCAAGCCATAAAGACAGTGATTCCAGTTCTCTCAGAAGACAAATCTTAAGTCCTTTAGAGTGTGAAGTAGTAATACTGTTTTAACATGTACAAAGACTCAGGTTTAACATGCATTAAGTCAACACTTTATGCTGGTATGTGTGCAAATCCTTATGTCAGGTATCAAGCTTCAGGATTCTGTTTCTTAGATATTTCCTTGTTGACTTATAGTTTTTTTTACTAAATTTAAATTGTAGCAGCAGTTTCTAGGGGGACAGGGTTGTATTTTTGCAACCTGATTCAAATATGACTGTGCAGGAGGATAACAGTATGATTCCTCATATGTAATATTAATCAAGATAGCCTATCAGGTAGCAATACAAACATACCCAACCTCTCACCAGTAATTCCATGCTTGTATTAATAATAAGCTTTTGAAAGCAGTTCTTTTGATGAGATAGACTATCTCAAGTTTCAGATATATACCACTTCCCAAGTCTGATGAAACTATTCTGTCAAAGATATGGGTGGAACTCTGTGAATTCAATAAACTGTGTACTACTAAATCAGTTTTAAGCAACCAGTAACAAATCTAGAACCTCAGATTGCTCTCCATGTTCTTAAGATTTTTGAGGAAGCTGTAGATACACACCAATGAGCTTAGTCATTTTCTGAGAAAAATCCAGAAGAAACCCAGGAAGGAATCTGAAGGAACTTACTCAGAAGTGTTAGAGAACTTAACAGTAACCTTCTCTGATCAGAGAGCAAACCTTCCAAGCAGTAAATGTTATTTCTTTATTTGGCAGGATAATTTTGTTAATATTTAAAATATGCGTGTCTAGTCATAATCATAGAATCATAGAGTGATAGGGATTGGAAGGAACCTTTAGAGATCATCTAGTCCAATTTCCCTGCAGAAACAGGTCCACCTAGGTCAGATATTCTTTCAGAATTCTAGTTCTAGAGCTTCTTCCTTTCTGTTTTAGATTATACAAGTTGTCCAAGTGGATACAGACCAAGAATTATTAATAAATTTAACTACTTCTTTTCAACTAGATTTCTCTATATAAATTTAACTTTAAATGATTCTCCCTGATTTTCAGCTATGTAAAACACATCAAGAGAGTGATTTCTGAAGTCAAAAATTAATCACCCATATTCCTGTGGTCTACATAGGAGACTACTACTTTTTGTTGTTCATGAGTGTACGAATTGTCATGTCCTCAAGAAAGACATTATTTCTTGTAATTATTGCTTCATATTTAAATGAACTTTTATGATAATCAAAGCGTTGGTTTCAATATTCTGTAACTATGAGTAGAGCAAGTTACCAACAAAATTATGTTTTGCATCACCTTTCTAGGATGGTAACTAGTGGGAACATGAAAGTTCAGAAATCTCTCAATTGAAAATTTACGCTTCATTAACTAAACTTGAAATGTTTAAGCAGCTTCACAAACAGTAAGCAAGTGTATGATAGCAAAACTACTGAAGGTGGTACAAGCATTTCATTACCCTTTAAATAAAATCATTTTTATGAAGCTTACACATAACTCCTATATTGAAGCCTTTATTAATAGCAGTTAAGTCATTAAGTTTACAATTGCTGAAGTACATTATAATACAAATATTTCAGTATTTTTGACTGAAGAAACCAGCAAAAACCTGGACTCTTCCAGGATTTACATTCCAAGATGCTATGTTTTCATTTGTTTCATATTTGCTGGAGTACAGCAAGTAAACACCAATTCAGTTTGAAAATGACTTTGGCAATTTAAAAAGAATGTTTAAAGAAACAGGGGAAATAACTGTTTCAGTATTTGTAAATATTAGTCTTGGCATTCTCAAATAAATATGTTATTTACATGCACACAAAATTTTAATATTTTATAATGTCCAAATTGCCATAAAAATATTAAAAAAATGCAAAAGCTTCTAGTCAATAGTAAGTTAGGATTTGTGACCTGCAAAAGTGAAGTAATTAAGTAATATCACCCATATGAGATCTCCTCCCTGGTTTTCAGTGTTGCAAGAGATATTTGATGATTAGTCAGTGCTTGTTCCTTTAAATGTCAGCTATTTGTTTCTAAAATGTCAAGCTAAAACTTTTTGTCTTATAGTGATCCATTTGAAGAAGGCCTTAAAGAAATCTAGAATATAAGTTTAAGATGAAAAAGTATTACTTATAACTTTTAGAACCTGTGTCATCTTGAACAGATCATATATCTGTCATGTCGTCTAAATGGGGAAATCCTCTTGTGATGGAAATAATGTAGTAACAAATTTTAAAAATTTCTTACATAAAAAATATCATGTATTATGAGATGGTTTTTAAAATTTGTAGTATATCTGTCATTTTCCTTGTTTCCAGGGATGATATTTTATCAAAGGAAAGAATAGATTACTCTGTAGTCAGGAAACATGGCTAAGAGAGTGGAAACAGAATACTTGAGTACTAAAGTAAAATATTTCATAGGCATTTGAATGATTCTGAAGATCAGAGTAATAACTGAAGTCATTTTGAAGTTTAATATAGTTATCTTTTGTCTCAATTTTTTTTTTGTAATTTCAACTGACATCACTTGTTATAATACTAAGAAGAGCTTAAGCTTTTTCTCAGCCAGGTTAATGTCCTGGTGTAGTGCTTTGTTTACTACCTTCTACCAAGTAAAGGGGGACCCACTTGACATTTCATGAGCATCTGATCACTCAGGTTATTGTCTTTCTGCACATGATGTGACTCACTGTAGATTATATCTTTATGAAGCCGGCTATTAGTTCAGTGTTGGGTAAAATATTACTTGTTTTTCATTTCTATGAAGTAAACACACAATAGTTTATTTGTAATAGACAAACACTGATTATTGTAAAATCAATGCATGCCTGAGACAGTAGGGCACCTCTGGAGACCATCTAGTCCAAAACTCTGCTGAGAGCAGCGTCAGCCAGAGCATGTGTCTCGGGACCATATCTAGCTGGATTTTTAAGGATGGGGACTCCGCAGTCTCCTAGGCAGGTTGTTTTGCTGTTTAGTCACTCTCTCAGTAAAAAAGCTTTTCTTCTTCCTGTGTTTCAATTTGTGCCTGTTGCCTCTTTTTTTGTCTCTGTGCACCACTGAGGAGATTCTGGCTCCATCTATCAGATATGGCTGAGATGGCCAAGATCTCTGGAGTCTACTCTACTAAAGGGTGAATCACTGGCTCATTGTCAACTTCTTGTGCACCAGAACCTCCTGGACCATCTCTGCAGAGCTGCTTTCCAGCCAGTCAGCACCCAGCCGGCACTGTTGTATGGAGTTATTCCTGCTTAGATGTACAATCACCATGGAATCATTGAATCTTTCCTTCATTCCTGAAGTACCAGAGAGTAGCAAGGACTAGCTGGTCCCTAAGGGACAGTGAGCCAGGAGCAAAGCACACAAACACAGCCGCCGTGGCAGAGGCCTTTATCACCCTGGACTCATCCCACATTATCCCAATGAGGGAGCAGGCAGCTCTAGGGTTGTTGGCCATGCTGAGCTAGGAGTCTGGGTCATCAGACATACAAAAATGGGTGTTGTATAACTTGAAGTCAAAAAAAGTTGGTTGCTCTCATTGATGGTAAGGTTAAACCTGTACTTATTCCCAAGTGAAAAAACAGGAATATGCTTTCACAAAAAAAAAAAAAGTTTCCATTTTGACATGACATTCTTTGTGCAGGATGAGTAATGTCATTTGTATTTTTAACAGTACAGCCTCAAATAATACAACTTAAAAATGAAACCACATTTGAGAATGGGAAAGCAACCCTCATCTGTGAAGCAAAAGGAGAACCTATCCCAGAGATTACTTGGAAAAGAGCTATTGATGGAATAACTTTCTCTGAAGGTGACAAGGTAAATCAGCCTATAATGTATAAAATATTTAAATATGTACTGCCTGGCTAATCTTTGTTGTATGCAGAACATTAATTTAAAGAGAGTTTAATTCTAAGTTCTTCTGGATTTGGAAGGAATTGCTACTTTCAAAAGTAACAGAGAGTTGTGGAGGTTTAAAATGTTAAATTAAAGGAAATAAAAAGTAATTTCAGTTGTGAAGGATAATTAATCTCATCAGGCCTATATTTTTGTACATAATCTCTACTAAGGGTTTCAGTTTTGTCTTGATCATAATGGCTACCTGTAACCCTTCTTGACTGTATTTAGATTCTGTCCAGTATTTCTTGAAATGAGGTGGACTTCATAGAAATCTGAAATTTAAAAAACTGGGATACTTTGGAGTACTTTCTTTTCCATTTCTGACTTTTTTTTTTTTCCTGTGGCTTTTTTTTTATTTTATTGTATTTTTCTTCACACAGAGCACATTGAGCCTGTTTTCCCATGTTGTTTTCCCATTTTCATATTTTACTACAAAAGTGAGTTGAGCTGAGAAAGATTATGATGTGATAATGAAGAAAGTCAGTTACTGTGGGAACAAAAGCTATAATTATGTGGAATGATGAAAGCAAGAGAGACAATGTAATGTTGTTCTTAACCATGTGGATAAGAAGCTGTTTCTACACGCTTTTTTTACTTTTTAATTTTTCCTTCCATTTTCTTTTAGGATTTGAACAAATGTTTTCATCTCAATTTTCTTACATAAACTACAGAATTTCTCTGTGCTTTTTAAAGTAGGAGATACCTACCATTTTTCTGAATGGCTAATTCAGAATTTTTACTCCAGATAATAAAGTAGCATTGCAGTCTTCTTTCAGATGTTTGCCTATTGAGAGCTATTGCTTAAGAAAGCAATTGACAAACATACAGCAATCACATCACTAATCTGTATAATAAATATAAGTTTCTCAGTTATATACATACTTCCATTATTTGTGTTCTAAAGGGGAATGTCTGATCAGATGTAGTCTCTGACTTGACCTTTCCTGAAACTGAGGCAGTTTGTGAGGCTTTGTCTATCATTTTCCTGCTCTGTGATTTCCATTTCAGAGCAACATAAGAATAATTATTTAATATTTTAAAAATAGTTTTGCATTAAAACAAAGCATTTTCTCTCCTCAAGTATTTCAAGTCAAAGCTCATCTTCTGTTGCACAAGGACTGTACTTGATTGCAAATGTAGCCTTTCACTTATGTTTGGAATGTTCCAAAAAATATTTTGTTAAATCAGACATTGCAAATGAAAACAAATTGGAGAAACAAGCTACAAAATATTGGTGCAGTTGAAACCTAAAACTTATTTAATGCTTGTGTAGGACAGTATTACATTCTTACATCAAACTGCAGGTCACTAAACTCCTCAAACACTTAACTGTAGCATTCTCTGAGCTGTGGTTCAATTGAATAATAGTGACAACCAAACTAAAACCTAAATTCACTTTCTAGTTCTGTGCTGACATACTGTATGTGGAAGATAATAAGAATGAGTTATATGGTTTCCTTTTGTTCTTGCCAATGAAAAAACTCTATGTGCATTGCTCCTGGGACAGTTTTTCCTGAATGTTGAATGAATGTTCTAAAATATTGTATATCTTTTTGAGCTATAAAATATGCTTCTGTTTGCCCTGCAGTCTTCCAGCTCTGGGATGCCAAAGAGTTGGCTTGTGCTTTCCTACCAAATTAGGTGAATAGGGAATAAAATGACAGTGATTAAATAATTGAATAATTTTTGAATGTTACAACAATGTTTTTCACAAAGACAGCAAAGGAAAAGATTAATTGAAGAAATGGAGAGAAAAGTAGTGTTTGTATCATAGTCTTAAATTGAAGTAAGTTTTGAAGTAATATCGAATCAGCAGACATACTTGTATCAAACTAAAAATTATGATCTACATTCAATTAATTAATCTTTTGGAATTTTTAACACTTTTAGAACATTTTTTTGGTATAGATTACATTTTATCAAAAAAATGTTTTGAACTTAGAATATCTTTAAAGGCTGAATTTTTTCAGTAAAAGATGGAGGAACTTCTCCAATTAAAGTATCGTGATGATGAATAAAAAAGAATTCTTGTTCTTGTTTTTAAATTATACTGTCATTAGTTTAAGTATGTAGCACCTCAATCAGGTTATTTTGTTTTGCTAAAATGTAAGCATACTTCATGTGGATAAGGAAAAAGACTCAATGTGAGATCATTCTTACCCTGCATGGATTCAGAATATTTTCTTTCAATTGATAGATCCTGTATCTAGGACATAGACTTTTCTGAGTTTTGAAGTTATGTCCAGGAGAATGGAAAATATGCACCAAAGTCATAGATCAAAGAAATGACCCTGCTAGGCTTAAGAAGGACAATGTTAATGAGTAAGAGGTCTATAATTATCTCTTAGGAAAATATAACTTTGATAAAAGTTTTTAGTACATCAGAACGGTGTATTTGAAAGTTGAATCCATATGAGTTCAAACCAGAAAGCAAAGAAGCCTTTTCCTCTCTGTTTTATAAGATAGCCTTTAGAACAATCTGCTACACAGTGTGCAGTCCCTCATGGACAATTTGAAATAAAGTGAACTTTCTGCTTCCTCTGACCTCTCTTGAATGTTTAAATGGAAAATTTTTCCAGGAGGTCATGTTAGATGACCTCTGTAATCCTTTTATGTCTTTCTAACCCATAAATATGTGAAAACGGGTAAGCCTGAATAAATGAGTGATTATTTGTGACAGAAGGTGTTTGGCTCACCCTTAAAGATTTGAAAATGTAGATAGAGATTTCGTCCAAGGCTAGACCTTCATCTGCTGTTGCAGTATCAAGCCAAAACTCTCTGCTTGATGCATGTGTTCTGCCTCTGGACTTCTAGTCCCCAGCTCCCCATCATTGCATGTCCTTTCACTAATATGCCAATATGGCCATACTGCTTTCTGCTGTGATTTGAAATGGCATGTTCCTACAGACCTCTGTGCATCCAGCAGGCCTGGCTCTTTTCCCAGTAAAAAGAAGAGACAGGAAAAGAGTTGCTTTTTGTAGAACAGAAGGATGAATAGTGATTGGATTTGATTTGCTGTAATCACGTATTAAATGGATTTTGGACAAGCAAATACATATCTAAATGCATTCTTGAAAAGGAGCATATCTTGATTCTCTGATACAAAAATATCGATTCCTGCACATTCTGCAGAAGTATGAAGGCAGAGTTTCATACACTACTTTCCTAATATCTAATTTTAGCAGAAATATGAAAGCTAAGCATTGTTTGTTGTAATTACTATTTCAAGCTGTGATTTCGAATACAAATGACGGTAACGGGTGGGGCTTGATATGAGATAGTAGCTTCACTGCATGTGACATGTCTCCAAAGGGACAATCTTTACTTTGAAGAATTTATTATTTAAACATATAAAATGAATGAAAGAAGTCAATGCAGACAAGTCACAGTCCAGAATCTGATACTCAGATAAAAATCTCTGATTTTTAACTTCATCATGGAGGCCACAGAGATAGCTCGAATTCTGCTTCCTTCCATCTACCTACAATTGGAATAATAACCAGTGTCCCCATGAATATTCATGGTATTTTTTTTCCAAAGAATTCTTTTCCAAGTTTGAATTCACTCTATATTGACATGCAAATCAAAGCTTGTAGAGTTTTTAATAATTTTCATGATCAGGCAATAGGCAAAGGTAAAGATTATAGGTTTTGTTTTGATTTTTTTTCATTGAAAAGTCATCTCTGCTTTTTTTCCCCAAGACTATTAACTCCACTTCAGCTATTAAAAAATTAAGAAAAAGAACATAAAAATTTTTTACCCTCTGTACATGTTATTGGTACTGCTCAATAGCATCGTTACAGAGTCAGTTAATTGTGTCTCCTTTTTTTAGAGATAGATCATCAAAAGTCAGGTCTCTATTTGAAATTAATCACCCAATAAGAGGAAACATAGATGTATCTAGGGTACTTTAATCAATTCCAAGAGATTTCTTTCTTTTTTCTGAGCAATAAAAATCTGTCTTTAGAAAGGAACTTTGCTCTTTCAAATAGTCTGAAAAATGTAAAGGGTACGTCTCCTTGACCTATTGAAGAAAATTGTTATAACCTGTTTCAACTACGTGTTGTATATAAGCTTCTACTTAATATTTTTGCTGTTGTAACATTAGCACAGACCTGCAGAGTTTATGTAGGCAGCTGCAATTGTGTTTGATTATACAATTCATAGAATCATAGAATGGTAGGGGTTGGAAGGGACCTTTGGAGATCATCTAGTCCAACCCCCCTGCAGAAGCAGGTCCATCTAGATCAGGCCGCACAGGAACACATCCAGGCAGGTCTTGAAGACCTCCAAGGAAGGAGACTCCACAACCTCCACGGGCAGCCTGTGCCAGTAGTTTGTCACTCTCACAGTAAAATAGTTTTTCACTATGTATAAATGGAACTTTTTGTGTTCCAGCTTCATCCCATTACCCCTTATCCTGTTGCTAGATACCATAGAAAAAAGGAATCTCCCAACATCCTGACACCCATCATCTATATACTTGTAAATATGAGATCCCTGCCCTCAGTCTCCTCTTCTCTAGACTAAACAGCCCCAGCTACCGCAGCCTTTCCTCATATGAAAGATGTTCCAGTCCCCTGATCATCTTGGTGGCCCTGTGCTGGAGTCTCCAGAAGTTCGCTGTCCCTGTTGAGCTGGGGAGCCCAGAACTGGACACAGTACTCCAGATGAGGCCTCAACAGGGCAGAGTAGAGGGGGAGAAGAACCTTCCTTGACCTGCTGGCTACACTCTTCTTGATGCATCTCAGGATGCCATTGGCCTTCTTGGCCACGAGGATACGTTGCTGGCTCATGTTCAGTTTGTTGTCAACCAGGACTCCCCTGTCTCTCACTGCAGAGCTGCTCTCCAGCAGGTCAGCTCCCATCCTGTACTGGTGCATGGAGTTGTTCCTTCCCAGGTGCAGGACTCTGCACTTGTCATTGTTGAACCTCATGAGGTTCCTCTCTGCCCAACTCTCAAGCTGGTCAAGATCCCGCTGAATGGCAGCACAGCCTTCTGGGGAATCAGCCAGTCCTCCCAGTTTGTTGTCATCAATGAACTTGCTGAGGGTACATTCTGTCTCCTCATCCCCTCTTAGAAGGATATTAGGTTGGTCAAACAGGATTTCCTGTTGGTGAATCCATGTGGATTCCCTCTGATAACCATCTTTTCCTTCATATATTTAGTGATTACGTTTAGGAAGAGTTGTTCCATCACCTTTCCAGGGATAGAGGTGAGGCTGTCCAGCCTATGGTTTCTTGGGTCATCTTTCTTGCCTTTTTTGAAGACTGGAGTGACACTTGCCTTTTTCTAGTCCTCAGACACCTCACCTGTCCTTCATGATTGCTCAAAAATGATGGTGAGTGGCTTAGCAATCATATCAGCCAGCTCCCTCAGCACTCTCAGATGCATCCCATCGGAACCCATTGACTTAAGAGTGTTAAGCTTACCCAACAAAACTTTAAACTCTTCCACCCAGAACAAGTCCTCTGTTGTCCAGACCATCCTACTATCCTTGCTGGACTCAGCTTCCTGAGGGCTGGCCTTGACTGTAAAGACTGAAGCCAAGAAAGCTTTTGGTATTTTGGTCTTCTCTGTGTCCTTTGCCACTAAGGCACCCTCTGTGTTTAACAACGGGCCCACATTCCTCCTAATCTTCCCTTTGCTGCTGATGTACCGGAAAAAACCCGTTCTTATTTTCCTTTGAGACACTTTGAAAGCAATTAGGCATCAAAGATTTTTTAATCATGTTTTAAAACCAAAATAAATCATGGTGGGCATCACATGTTAAGCCTATGAAATAGAATAGTGAAAAATATTGTGACTGGTATTAGTTAATTAGTATTGTTGAGAATATAGAGATTCAAACCTTGTGACAGATGCAAAATATGGAACCCATATGAGCACTGAATAGTATACTCTCATCAGTCATCTGATCTGTAAAAATCTGCATATGTTTTGGAGCTCTTTCATCTTCATCTACATTAATATTAAGTTGGGGTAAACTCTTCAGTTAACTAGAAGCTAAAAGTAGCATGTACAGTTTTGGGACATGACAGTATTTTAGTTGGAAGATTGATTTGGGAGGGGTGAGATTGTATGCAGTTAGAAATACAGAGCAGCTCTCCTGGGTGAGCTGAGGAAGCATTACAGTAGGAAAGCTGCAAGCCACTGTGGATATTTCAAATTCCTAAAGTAGCCCAATCATCATCAGGAGTTCCACACACTCCTTTAGGTAACCATATCTGTAGTGATGTGTAAGTTTAGCAAAATTAAAACTAGAAATCATTTTGATGTATCATAGCCTGTTCCCTAATGCAGGCTTGGTTGGTGATTATATTGATAACTCAATAATAAATATCAGCTATGTGGCTAGAGGGCCCTTCAGACTTTTTCCTCTTCTAGGAGAGAAATTGAGTGCTGTGTTACCAACAGTAAACTCAAATGGCTTTACATACACAGATCCATGTATTCATGTTGCAAGGATGACTGTATTTGTATATTACACAATTCTAGAATTCTCTCATTTCTGCAGATTTTTCCTTTCAGTAAAACTTTAGGACCACTTTCCACTCAGAATTAAGTAAGCAAAGTTATTGTTTCTTTAAAGATCACAAAACCCTAAGAAAATATAAAATTTTATACCTATTCCGCGTTAAAAGCTTAAACTAGGGAGAATAGGATGTTTATTTAGGAACATCACTAATTTAATCAAGCGTTTAACATGAGTACAAACATAAGTACAAAGCTTTTACCTGTTCTGTAAATGGATAATTCTGTTTCTACCTAATTTGTATGTCAAACTTAAAAACTGTCTCCCATTTAATCTCTTTCCTTATGTACTACCTATGCACTAAGCAGATATTTTGGGGTATTTTCTGTGGGCTGTGGTGCTGCATTTACTTTCTGAAATAAAGCCATACAGGCTTGGAAATGGAATTTCTTTCCGTTCCAATATTAGCTTTTTTAATTTAGTCATCTCTGATGATATTCCATCTGTTACATTAATGGAGACTGAAGTTATCAGGGTACTTATTATGTACCGACAATTTGTACTATACCAGCGCAGCTTGGACTTGACTATTCATTCTTTCTACTACAAAAAATATTGTTTCATGAGCTTCTGCCCAAGTATCAATTGTATTATGTGCTAAGAGTCTTCGAAATAGCTGTTACTTGTCTGATGAAGTAGAGACACTACAATAAGTAATACAACCACGTACAGATTGGAGTCATTTAGTAATATTCAATGATGTACTATAGGATATTCTCCAGAGACTTTTGAAACGTTAAATTCTCTATGTACAGTGGAAACTCATAGAAGGTGAGAACAACCAATTGCACAATCAGCAGTACAGTGCTGGCAAAATGTATTTTATGCTATTAAAACCTGCTAGCAGTTTTTCAGATCTGAAAAGCAACTTGAATACTCTTGTGTATTAGGGGAAAAATATTTTTGGATATATATGACTAAACCAGGATGAATGCAAGTGGCTTGAATTCTGTTTTTCAATCTCTTGTTTTGTTTAACAAATTATCTAATTCTAAGTAATAATTAATTCTTAATAATTTATTAATATTTTTAGTACACTTGAAAAACCACACCTTCCTATCATAGTTTCACTGTACCATCTCCCTGTGTATAGCTACTCATACACTCTCTTCCTATTGATTCCAGTTCTCAGATTTTAAACAGTCAGTTTATGGCAGTTTAACACAACAATGCTGATACACCAGTGTATGTCTATCACCTGTGATAAGAGACTGTGCAACTTAACCTAAAGCGTAAGCAAGAGTCATATTTTTTTGCATTAGGAAAAGGGAGGACTGCACCACTTCTTACTGACAGCTGAAATTCAGCAAATGAGATTTCTTAGGACTGCTTAACTGAATCATAGGTCTGAGCTCTGATTCATGGTTAAAATAACTGCCATCTATAAATGGACTCAAAGTGTATTATTAATATTTAAAAATTTTGCAATATGATAAATAATGGTATCAACAATGAGATGGTTTTTGTCTTTCTATAAATTTCTGCTTGTACAAGCAGAAATCAAGTTATGACATTTATGCAAAAGGTCGATGAATTAATAGCATGTGGTAATCTTTACCTTACTGCAAGCTGATCATGTAACATGCTTAAATGTATCTTATAGGTAGATGAAATCTAATGTTATACCCTCAGGGATTACTTGGTAAAAATTCATTTAGTTAACACAGTACTCTTTAAATGTTCCTCTTAAAGTAGTTTACAAAAGTATATATTTAATATAGAAATTTGCATTAAGAAAATAGTTTTCTGAATAATTAGACTTCTAAACTGAATAAATACCATTTTACCAGCACATTTCAGAAGTCTCATTTGGAGTTTTGGTCTGTTAATCACATATATATATATATATTCTGTTTTAATTTTTATAATGTGAAAATTACAGTGGCTTCCTTTAGAGCTTTTAAATGTAAAGGAAGAAAAAAAAATAGCATGTAATCTGATTAGAAAAGCATAACGTTAATAACATGTGATGTTATTTAGTCTACAATTACCAGTGCTTCCATATCACAGATTCAAGATTGCAGTAATAATGGAACTACAGCAATGTCTATTGGGATAAAAGTATCATTACCTCACCCAAAAAGTAGTATTGTACGTGTTCAAAATTAAGACTTCTAAGAACTTAAAGACTTATTTATATTCTTTAAGAATTCCTGAATCCATAGGTTATTATGTTTAGCAAATATATCCTAATTATGCTAAAAAATTTTTACAAATTCTGTATGAAAATGTACAGATTTATATAAACAGATTAACTATTTTGTCTTTATTAATTTTATCACCGTATTTGTTAAAATGAAATTATGTGGTTGTAAAACATTAAACACACATCATTCACCTTGTTGCAAATGCCAAAATATTAAATAATATGGGGTGTTTTTACTCATAAGATATCCTCAACAAATGCATTTATTGGCAATTTTACTAGTAACTTTTATTTCTTGGATAAGACATGGAGAGGTAGTAGCTGATAAAAAGAGAAAGAAAACTCTTATCCCTACCAGCATCCCACCAAGAGGACATTTATTCCCCACAATTTCCTCTGGTTCAGTATGGGTCCTTTCCAAAGGCTGCCTTTCAAGAACTGCTCCATGTTTTCCACAGGATACAGTCTTTCAAGAGCAGACTGCTCCAGCATGAATTGCCCATGGGCCACGAGCATGCTTCAGAGTGGGCCCTCCGTGTGCTGCAGCTTTCTTCAGGACATGTCCACCTGCTGCAGCATGGGGTTTTCCATGGGCTGCAGTGTGGATATCCACTCCACTGTAGATCTCCGTGGGCTGCAGGGGGACAACCTGCTTCGCTGTGGTTGTCTCTACAGGATGTAGAGGAGGGAGGAGAATGTCCTCCCTCTTCTTCTTCACTGACCTTGAGGTCTGCAGAGCTCTCAGGCTTTTTTTCCTCATTTCACTTTTACCTCTCCTTCCTCATTTAGAAATTAATTACCTTCCTTCAGGCCCCTCTCTGCACTGAATTTGCCTGCATACCTGAGAATTATAGAGCTGTGGCTAATTTCTTTAGCTGTGATTAATTTATCCATATAAACTCTTCAGTTGATGTGTTGTTACAGATCTGCTTCTTCAGCAAAGTGTTATACATATTTTCTGGTAATTTAATAATATATACACTCCTTGAGTTTCCTAACTTGTGCAGTTTAGTGGGAAATGTTGTAAGTCTACTGAAAATAAGGTATACTTTTGTTCTAGGGTTTTGTTCCTCAGTGGTACTTTCCCTAGCAGAAGCAAATACTTTTTTTGTGCAGCCATGTTGCAATCTCTGCTTTTCAACCTGTTTCAAACTCTAGTAGCAGCAGCTCATCATCTTTACACAATGGTTTCCACCCAATTTGACTGGTATGTTCAGCATAAGAATTTATTTATATCTATACACATAAATAAATTTGGAAACTGAGCAGAGAAACTCTATTGGCTAATAATTAAATAAACTAACTTGAAAACAATTATTCCTATGCCCATTCAGATATGTCTAGGTTAGCTAATTTTCTCCATTTTACTTGCTACTGCAATAATTTCCTGTTATTTCTTCAGTTGCAAAAAGTCCTACAGAATTATGACACTTTGTGAGCAAAAATTTTTTGATCTGTGATATTTGGATCTTTGTCCTCCTGCAGACAATTTCCCTGTTTCTCATGGCTCAAGTTATGCATTTCTGGCTTTCCGTGCTTTTCTTTCCCCTAAGGAAGCCTTGTTGTTTATACATACCCTGCAGGGCTCCACCTCATTGCAGTTTCCAGACAGACTTCCTATCTGCTGTCTAGCCACAGTAATTTAAATGAAATATATATCACCTTTACAAAAATCTGGAAAGGATCCTAAGCTGCATACAACTATTGAACAAATCAGTAAGAAAAACTCAGTTGTGCTGCTTTTTTTTCTTTCTTTTTTTTTCCCCAAAGAAAGCACATATTGTGCTGCTCTGTATTATATAATTGCATACCCTCATCACATCACTTATTCCTGCAACTAAAGCTAAACTGTCCCATGGTTTGAATATAAATTCTATGAAAAAGAAATTATTTTTTATATAAATGCATTAAGCTCAGTTTGAGATTCTTGCAGTAGTTGTCACTTTAAAGGTTATTTTTTATTCTTACATGAGAGTTTTATCAGCAAGAGGGGCTTACGATCCCTATTTATTCAAGATTTGTTATCAATCCAAATAATGTTATACTGTTAAACAAAATATAACAAACGATTATTTGTATTCCAGTTACAGTGATAGGAACACTTTAATTATCTAAGTAATACAGGGGGGAAAAAAAAGCATTACAGTTGAAACTTATACAAATCTCCCTAATTTTCTTTTCCTTGTTATAGTCACCCTTCCAGTATTCCTCTGAGACCTAAGGTTCACAGTACTTATTGTCCTTTTAAGAGCTTGAACATATTTCAAAAGGGAGAGAAAGTTTATCATTCACCACCATCCTAAATTCTTCTCCAGGGGAAAATACAAACAAGTTTACCTCCAACCTCAACTTAAAAAGAATCCTAACAGAATCCAAGGTCAAGAAAGTATGACCCTGACTTTAGTCAACTTGAAGTTATTTGTTTTATTTTGTATGCAGTCAGCTTACATGCTTTGTCTTCACAGGTTTCCAGGCACAGGTTTATTTGGCTTTTTCTTTATTTTTTACTTTTTTTTTTTTTTTTTAAATACTGTTTTACCGTTAGTTATTAAGGCTATCAACTGTCTTCTCCAGTTCCATTTAGGATAGAGACCCATTTGTTAGGTAGGCATTTGCCATATTTAATACTTAGCACAGAGCTCATGGAATGGTAGGGATTGGAAGGGACCTTTAGAGATCTAGTCCAATCCCCCTGCAGAAGCAAGTCCTCCTACATCAGGTTGCACAGGAACACATCCAGGCTAACCTACCCCAACCTCCTTACATCCACTCTTTATATATTTGTAAATATTAATGAGATCCCCCTTCAGTCTTTTCTTCTCTAGACTAAACAGCCCCAGTTCCTGGAGCCTTTCCTCACAAGGAAGATGTTCCAGTCCCCTGATCATCTTGGTGGCCCTGCGCTGGACTCTCTCCAGAAGTTCTCTGTCCCTGTTGATCTGAGGAACCCAGAACTGGACACAGGAGTCCAGAGGAGGCCTCACCAGGGCAGAGTAGGGGTGGAGGAGAACCTCCCTTGACAGGCTGGAGACACACTTCTTGATGCATCCTAGAATGGCATTGGCCTTCTCGGCCACGAGAGCACATTACTGGCATATATTCAACCAGGACTCTCCTGTCTCTCACTGCAGAGCTAGTCTCCAGCAGGTCAACTCCCAGCCTGTACTGATGCATGGGGTTGTTCCTTCCCAGATGCAGGAATCTGCACTTGTCCTTGCTGAACCTCAGGAGGTTCCTCTCTGCCCAACTCTCAAGCCAGTCAAGATCCTGCTGAATGGCAGCTAAGTGGAAGCAAGTTTTGATAGTCACCCAATAACTAGGTACTTGCAATTGTAAAGCATTCTGAAATCACTTCAGACCAAGATAACTCCTGGCAAATGCTGAGACTGCACTGAAACAGTTCAGAGCTTTTACTATTAATAGGAGAATCCTAGTGACTGAGCTACAATCACTGCCTGAAAGAAAGCTGGGATCCTAGTGCTTGTGTTATTCTTTCAGTTTTGTAACTCACTCCATACGGGGAGTTCTGTGTAATATGGTAGTATAGTTTCAGTATACTAGTCATTTCTACAGCTGAAGTAATATTTACTTGAGATGTAAACTGACTCAAGCAGAAAGAGGACCAGCTTTCAGCTCTTATTTAGAGTAACTATACTTGTTGATAATGATGTTGTATGTATTTAATCGTAACTATTCTTTTCAGTTGCATAGAGATTGATGATCATTGAAGAATAAATTCTGGCAGATCACAGTTAATGCTCGAGTCTGAGCAGTCCTAGATCCCATATTAATACATATTTAGTGCTGTATGGTTATGCTTATTTTTAATGACTGTTTTATGTGAAGTCTGTGTTGAATAAGAAAATTGTACCTAACAGTTTTATCTGAGAATTTTTCTGGTCAAAATCTATCAGTCACCTATGTTAATGCCATTATAGCAGTGTTGGAGTAGATGCAGATAGCAAAATAATTAAATACAGTACTTATGAGTGAATCGGAATTTAAAATTGCAACCTACATATGAAATTATTACAGTTAAAACATTTCTGTTATAAATACTTTTTTGTGGTTACCATTGATATTTTTATAGCCAATATTAATGCTTATTTTACTTTTTCATATAATGTTAATATTTTGGCCGTTAATAATCATCAATCATTTCTTTCTCGTGATTTGCATCTTTAACAGAAGTAATTTTGGACAGCTGATCATCATATTTTCCTCCTTTATTGTTTTTCTTTCAAACTCTTGTGAGTAAAAACCAATCAAAGAAAGAAATTCAGTTTTCTGTTTCATGTCTAATGAATGTGTTGGAAATCGCGTCATCTCATTATGTAACAACTTAAGTTTGAAAGAAATTCCAGCATGAAACAATCAAATATCAGTTCAGATTTTCTAAAAGTTATATGAAGCTTTAAAAGATACATTTTTCCTTAAGATTGTACATGCTATTATCAGCCTGCATAGAACACTCTACTATTTCCAGTCTGAATTCTTTAAAAGTAACTACTATGCCTGCAGATGAACAACAAATCAAACCAACAATTTTTTTTCTTCAAGACTAGTCTTTTTGACTTCTCTGGTGTTACACTATAGATCTGCAAACAGTAGGTTCTTCAATTATTTCTTCCTTGTGGAAAAAATAAAAAAGAATCCAAACAAATTCAGGAATTTGCAGCATACTAAGATATATATTCAATGAGCTGCATTTCTAAAAGAATCATAATGTCTTCTGTAAAAATCACTGAAGTCCAAGACACTACTGTAGCATTATTCTGATTCACTGGACATTAAGGCATATGCACGTAGCAATACTCTGGAATTTTCTGCTGTCTCCAACAGGTGCATGGATAGAATACATTTACCTGAAGAGAATGGGAAATATTCTGAATATACCATCCATAATCCAGAAGGGAGCTTCCATCAGCTTCTACACGATGATGGCTGTTGTGATTAACAGCCCTTTCTCATCAACAAAGGTAGATGTTCAGACTAGGAATTGCTGGTCTCTTATATTTAATAGTCTTCTGGAATTTTATCATCACTCAGTATCAGCATATCAGGTTGCAGAAGTTCTTATCTTTCATGCTGCTTCAAGGAACAGTTTAACGAGCAAATGTAATCTTAAATCTCACATATAAGAAACATCAGCCCTCAGTATGTGATCTGAAATTTTCCTCTCATATCAATACAGCTCAAACCCAGAAAGCTTCTTAAAATAATTCTTTTTAATGAAATTCCACAGATGATTCTGTTAATCAGTATTTGTTTTCTCCTTGAAACATGACCAAGACAATATAATGAGTTGGCAATTTTTGACAATTTTATCTGAGGAACGAAGAACTAGGCATAAAATTTAAACAGGTTCTTTGATTTTTGTGATTAGTTCTTTCTGCATCCTTCCCCCACCCCCCAGTGCAGTGTATGGACTTCTACCATGTACATCTGTGGCAGCTCTTTTGGAAGAACTTGAAAAAAGTTCTGCAGTTTTTACTCAAGTTATATATTCTCACATATGATTGTTCTTTAGTATGCGGTACCATAGTTTATGAAGGAAACGACACTCTCAATTCTAAAGCCACTGTTTCTTCATCTTCTCTGTTTTTAACACATGCTACGCATGTCCAAAATAACACCAAATTATATAAGATGTCAGAAGACATACTTGGTAAATATTACAGGAAAACCTATAGTGCAGTGGTGTTAACTATGGACAGTAATGGCACATTAATTAAAAATAAGCTTTAAACATTAGAAGAAAACAAAGTAAATTTATTACAACTTTTCTACTTTTTAAATGTAGGGATTTTTTGCTTTCAATCTTTTACTTGGACTTCGAGGGATGGAGTATTTTGTCAGCCAAACAGCAAACTCTGTAGGAGGCAAGATAATCAACACAAAATCACAGCTGCTCTAGCTATCCAAGTAATACTATTAAAATCCAACTACAAACAAGTCATGAATTTCTGCATCTATTCTCACCTTCCACTCTTGCTTTCAGCCAACACAAAATGCATGTTTTGGCAGCTATACAAATTCATCTTATTTGGTGCTACAGTTCCTCAGTGAGAGTTGAAGAAATTGTTGATAAATTGAACTCAATCACTAATCACATTATCATCTCTCCAAGTATGCCTTTCTACAACTAAAAATGAATGTCAGTTTCTAAGCATCATAATCAGCTGGTTCTCCTCTTTTTAAAAAATATACCTTTTTTTTTTTTTTTACTGCAATGGCAATGGAATTTCACAGACTGAACACTCAATAGTGCCTCAATAAGTTATACTGTAGCAGAAGCTCCTCTTGTCTCTTTGTGGAGATTGTTGTTTTATCTATTCTCTCTGCATATGAAATCTTCAAAATACTTAGTTATCGTCACTCTGCTCCCTTGGGAACTCTTTAACATGGTTTTGGAATAGTGCATCAACTAGTCAGGTCGACATCAGCTGGTCAGGATTTTGAGAATGTTAATGTGTTGAACTGCAAAATATGAGAAGTTGAGGAAGCAAAAGCATAACAAGGAAAGTCAGAGTAGCATATATAACATGACAAGAATTTTATTGAAAAAAAAAACCCCTAAACATTAACAGAATCTGTAGAATAATCTCAGATAGTTTTTTTCTCATGTTTAAGTGGAACTTTTTGTGTTCCAGCTTCATCCCATTACCCCTTGTCCTGTTGCTATGATGAAATACCTCCTATTTTATGGTTAGTGTAGGATTCATTTGGGTTAAGCTACATATTCAGAATAAGAGTATTGCAAATGTACAAAGTCCATTTGGTAAGGATAATTTTATGGATAATACAATTTAAGTAACTCATTTTCCTTGCAGATCTCTATGGAAGGGTTTTCTTTTCATTGACAATACTGGAGAACTAAATTGTAAATCAAAATTCAAAGTAAAAAGGTGTTATTCTGTGAAATTTTATGTGGATAATGTCACAAAGTCAGCTACACTTCAGTAAAACAGTCATAGTCTCCGCTGAACATTTGTCATTTGTGTTCTAGCTTTATGCTGGTGATTACTTTGGAAAGGAAAAAAAAAAAACTGCTACCAAAGCCCCTCAAACTCACTTTTAAAAATACATTCTATGAACATCTCTGATTAATGATGAACAGTATTTTGATTTCTTAAGATTTCATTACGATATCTCAAACGCTGTAAAAGAGTGACTTTTGAAGACCTCATCTGTCTTTATAATTTTCAGGACATGTCTTAGAGTATAAGTGCATGCCAACATGCTTCCTTGTTGATCTTTCTAAAGAAGTATGCATATCTGTATAGTACTATGTTAAACACATATTTCTCAGACCCCACTAATTATTCATGATGATAGGTGATATGGAGTAAATAAGCAGCAATCATGAGTATTGAACCACAGAGACTTGTTCTGATTGCCTATGGTTTTGGTTTGTCATTTTTTTAATACATTTTATTAATACTATTTATTCAATCTATTAGAAAATATTATAGTACATATTTGGCATGTCTTTCACTATAACATTTGAAAGGAAAAAAGAAGAATATTTCAGTTCCATCTGTCCATTATTATTTTAGGCAGACTTGAGAGTTACTGACACGATTAATTAATAGAGATTATATCTGAATTTTGATTTTTCACCAATGGCAGCTCCAATGCTTTTTTCCTGGTGGGAATTTCTACTGAGGACTACCAGGCAGGCGCAGTGTACTTTGTGTTTCCATGTATGCTGTATGTTCCATTTCCTGTTTTGTTGTGTAAATGGCACCAGACACAGTGCTGACTTATGCTCTTCATACTTAGTGCAGGAAGAAACCAACCTTAGAAAGATTTTACCAAGGGTTATAAACTTATGGTGGATTCAGACTCCACAGTTAGTGCTGCCAGTGTTTGACATTGTGTATTTGCTGTTCAAAGTTAAATAAGAATATTGATGTTTAATTCAGAAGACTGACGGATCAGTAAGAGTGCAAACATCTGCTTTGCTGGTACATTCTAGTTTTGATAATGCCTTTCACAAGAACATGAAAATATAAGTTCCATGGTTTCAATTTCAGCTTCAGGCTAACACTGCATATTCAATTCTTGTCCCAGCTTCTTTGCTGCTCTTTGCTGTAGTCACCTTCTATGTCTCTGCTGTATTCCTTATATTTGTTTCTAGTTATGTTTCAGCATGACTGTATTGTTATTGTACCTTTTGTGTCATCATAATATGTCCTTAACGTATTTATCCATATGTCTATTCATTCACTTACACTATGGAACGATGTAATACAGCTACACTAGTATTTATGAAGTCCTTGTGAAAATTCATCATACTATCTAGCATTCATCATTTGCATGTATTAATCTCTAGCATTTTCTGGGAATCCTGTCTAGACACAGGCAACTGCTTCAAAACTTTGTTTGTTTGTTGATGTAATTTTCTTGGTCTATGTTTACACTCTTGTTTTCTTACACGTATTTCTGTGTTCAGGAATGATAGACAAATGGTATCTTTTTTATCAGGTATTGCGGCATGTTTGCAGAAAAAATAACGGAATTGTACAGTAATCCATCTGCTGAATATGAGCAGGGAACAGGATTTCTTAAACTGTGAAGAAGCCACATTCTAAGCAATGCAGCAGAAAACATCTTATGTATTTTATATTATTTTATAAGCAATTTCAAAGAAGCTACTCTAATCATGTTCAAACAGTTTTTAAAAACTTAAGTAAAAATGTATTTTTGTGATAATTTTGGCCAAATTTTCTTACTTAAAATTATCATGTGTTTTATTTGCTTTTGTGGACATTGCTGACATTGTTAGATCCCTCTCAAAATGCTTCTTACCGTATATTTGATGATGAGAATTGATGACGTAGTTACACAAAAAAATCTCCTATTATTCAGAGTATGGATCAGATGTTTTTTTTCTCTAACTGTAAATCATATAATCATAGAATTGCTACGGTTGGAAAAGACTTTTAAGATCGTTGAATCCAACTACTAACCTAACGCTGCCAAGATCATGGCTAAACTAAACCATATACCTCAGCACCTCATCTACACATCTTTTATTTTAATTTCTTTTTTTTTTTAATGTGAGAATAATAGAAAGTTGTTTTGAGTAAAAACTTTTGTTTGTTTGTTTGTTTGTTTTTCCACAGCAGTATTATGAAATAATTAGATAAAATAAAAACAAGATTTAGAAGTTACTGGAAAAACTATTTAATTTTAAGGACTTTTGTGCTTATTTTCAGTCTCTTTTTTTTTTTTTAACATCAACTGACATTCATATCTGTGCTTTGAAATGTATGGAATTATTTATAGTGTAATATATAGTAATTATACAGTGCATCATAGCATTTGTAATTAGTGTTGAACTAGTAAAATTTTCCTTTGTTATCAAATTTTTTAAAAAGCTATAAAAATAACTTTAGTGAGGATTATAAGTTATGTCTTCTTACAGGAATCCTCTTACAGGAATCCTGCTGACCATAATGGTACATTTAGTACCTAATATATGTTTCTTAGAGGGTGAAGCATTACCATTTGAAAGAAATCTTTCTAATTCAAGGGTTTTTTTCTTTTTTTTTTTTTCAATATACCTTGAATAATCTACTGCTTGAAACAAAGAACTAAAGTAGGTGAATAATCTATGATCTAATTCCGAAAATTATGATGAAAGAACTTCAGTGAATGTGTCGTTACAGCTATAGGTTGGTGTACTTTCAGAGAAAGACACTGCATTGTGCAAGGGGAAAGTACTCGTTAAGAATTTGGCTCAAAATACATGTTATTTACTACTGCTCTCTGGTGTATAGATCTAAATTAGTACTTTAGGAGGGCAGCTCTTAATGAATCATGAATACGGTATTCAGTACTATATCTGTGATTCATAGTTACAGGTTGTTTCAGCATGTCTTTTTATGGTTTTAAATGAGACTTCTTAAGGAAAACTTATCAACGATAAATTAGAAATAAAATTACTGAAGTATGGATACATTTTAGGTAAGAATTTACCATTTATTACTTAATGATTAAAAAAGTAAGCAAATTATAGGCAAATAATACTGTTATTAACTATGTCATACAATATACTTATTTTATAGGTATGTAAAAAACAATTAGTTTGTATATCAGAAATTAGAAAACTATTTAATGTTTTGTTTTAAATAAACTAAATTTTAATTCTCTCAAGAATTCCATACAAAAAAACATAACATTCAATACTGTAGCATGTTTGTTAGTAACTTCATAACTTTTATCTTTCTTTTTTAAAAGTATAATGAGAATAAAATTTTCAGCATAAGAAATCACAAAAGAGATAGCTAAGTAGTCTTAGTTGCTAATTTTTGCCAATCCAAAGGGTTTTAGGTTTCTTCCTGCATTACAATTCCATAACTTTAATTGATGCGTCGACACTGTGCAGTTTCCACAGGAAGTAAAATTCAGTGTTCTTGCATTCTGCTATGAGATTGGAATAGTTTTCTTTCCATAGAAACTACAATTTACAGAACATGTGACTGTCTTATGTCAAATAATTTAAAGTCTAAGCTGTGTGCATTTTTCCTGTCTCCAGTAAGGAAAAAATTGAACAGGATTAAAAGCTAAGTCACTCAAATATCAGCTGCCACTTGGTGAGTTTTTAGTGTAAAAAGCAGTGAAGTTGAGTGTATATATTTATTTATTTTACATTAAACTCTGTTTCAAGTTCAAATGTGGTGCAATTAAATAGTTAATGGTTTTCCCTCCATTTCTACCTTCCTCAACAATGAAGGTAGGTAAATACCAGTATTTTTAATCAGTTCTTTTTTTCCCTTGAAAAAAAAAAGAGGTAAAGCAAGTTTGCGAAAGGCACAAAATCAAGTATAGAGCACAACCAGATTAAAAATAACTTCTTTTTCCTCAGGTATGCTCTGTCATGAAGAGTGAAATGTCAAGCATAGAAATTTAAAAAAAAAAAAAAAATTAGTTTTCCTTCATTTTCAATACTCTTGAAATTCAAATAGTTTTGGGCAAGGGTGGGGAGATGTTATGGATAAGAATTTGTGTGAAGTTGCTAAATATAAAATTTGTGGTTTAGAAAATCAAAAGCCTACATTCATTTTTCTATATTGCATTTTTCCATGCAATGACATGGCAATCAAATCCAGAAATTCTACTTTCATTTATGGATAATATTTTTTAACAGTATGAGATTCTGACCAGAAAATGTAAATAATGAAAATAAATACATGTCTAAGTTTGTGTTTTTATCAGTATTTTGGGGACTTTTCTATTCAGTTTCACAGTTATATTTTAAGGACAACAAATAATGCTAACTGCAATCTAAGATGTTATCATTTTACATTGTATACATTTTCAGTAACTGCAACATCCTAAGAAAGTAAATGAGAACATATACAGTTTTGAATATACAGTTTACTGTTCCAGTTGTGAGCGGATACATGTTGTGATTTACCTTCACTATGTTCCTTTAAGCATGTACTTATTCATTTGATAATAATGCCTAGAAACAGAACATTTTTTTTATTTGAAAAAGTTTCAAGTTACTTAGCTGTTAGTAATAAGTTCACCATAGGGGAAGAGATGCTTTCAGTCATAATCAATGGTGTTTAATATATAAAACATACATAAATATACATATATATGTATATAAAAACCTTTCTTTTTCCTGAATCAATGTAAACAGAGCCCAGATGGCCGTATAGAAGTCAAAGGGCAGCATGGAAAATCGTCACTGCATATTAAAGATGTGAAGTTGTCAGATTCAGGGAGATATGACTGTGAAGCTGCAAGTAGAATTGGTGGGCACCAAAAGAGCATGTACCTTGATATTGAATGTAAGTTCTAATATTTCATTTTCTCTTTTAAATTTGTTTTAAAAGAAAAAAGAAAAAAAGTACATTCTTAATGGAAGATTAATTTTTCCTGGTAATTCATGTTTAAACGTGCACATTTTAAGGTAGCATGTTCTTCTGTAATTAGTAATACTGAGTTCTGTGGAGTAGTTCTGTCATTTATGAAGTTGACAAAACCTTCAACAGTGTTTTTAAGCAGAAGCAATTTCATCTGAAATCATCTTCTGGGGTATTACCCACTAACTTGAGAATAAGATTAATAACTTCAAATGTTTGGGCTAATGAAGCTGTGGGATAAGGTAAGGACTGATTTGAGAAACATCTCAGTCTTGAGTGTAACCTTCTAAGATTCAACAAAGTCTCTGTCATAAACTTCTGTAATGAAACATCATATTCCAAGGATCCGTCAGTGTTATTATTTCCATATAATGCTGTGTTGTTACAAGTGCTAGCAGGGTTTTTCTAAACTACAAATATGGTCTTTTATCAAGCAAGTGCCACATTTATCCTTCATTCCAGTTATTTAACTTTGTAAGTTGCAGGCTCAAAAGACTTTCAGAAAAAGATAAAGGCTCAAAAACTGAAATACTAATTTGTATTGTTGTAGCAAAAAGGGGAAAGGGGGGGAATTGATATGAAATTATCTGAAGTCAATATTGAATAAATTATTTGACTCTTTGTATTATTTTCCAAGCAATATTTTTTCAGCACATTGATTGTAATTATAAATGTTGCTGTCAAGGTTTTTTACGTTTGAAAAGTACTGAATTACCATATTACTTAAAACCCTTCAAAATTTTTTCTCTTCAAAATCATTTTTGAGAATTTTTTCAGGTATGGATGGCTCTTTGTGTAATCACTAATAAGCCCTTTTAGCAGATTTTTTAATTATTTTTAATAATACTCTAGTATAATCCTCATAACTATTTTAAAATTAAAATATTAATAAATAAGGAAGACTTCAAATTGTTTGTGCTGTTGTGTAGTTCCCAGCTAGGAATCAATGAGCTTATAGTATTCTGCGAGTTATTAACAAATTTGCAGCAGTTTTCTTTGTATGTTTTAACAGCTTTGACAGTTTGTGTAGTCAGGAGAGGAGCATGCTCACATCACATCCTTAAGTGCCAGTGCAGTTTAACAGACCTAATGGAGACAGAGAGTTCTGGTGTCACTCACCATTCTACTTACTGACACCTATCAGAGACTTAAACTGACAGTAGCATTGCATGGAGCTTCTGTACTTGATTCTTGTTCTCTGTTGGAATTGCTCTTAATGATAAGAGCAGTTCTCCAGGACAAGAACAGATGATCAGTTTTGATAATAATTTGTCACAGTTATCCCTGCCTGTTATCTGAAGTAAATGCTAGGCAGACATGAGTTTTAGGAAACTCAGAGGCATTTATAAAGATTTCTTCCTAAAAAGTGCTCTTTGTGCTTAGTTACCTTCAATTCAAATGACATGAAAAAAAATCAAAATGACATGAAACAATATAAACGTTTGCTAAAAGATGTCATTAACTGTAAAATTTGATTATACATATAAAGCCTAGTGTGTATTAGATAATAATAATAATAGAAGTAACTGATTGAAAAAATCATATGTGCTGACATATATTATGAATACTAGATATTCGGTATTAGTGTTTATCTACATATTTATCATAGATATAAAAATAACTTATTTCTATTAAAAAACAAAAAACAAACAACTCATGATGGAAACAGATTAAAAATGGAGAAAGCAGGAAACACTCTAATGGGAAGTTTTCAGAAAGACCTGAGGAAGTTCAACATACAAATCCTAGTTAATTACAACTTGATTTGTATAAATAATACTGTTGGGTGCCTTTCAAAGTTAAAGTTTTCCTGTGCAGATGTTTGCATTATGTTTTTAATCTTTTTATGTGATACATAATTGTTTTGAAAAATAGATAGGTTATAAAGAAATCCTAAAAAGCATAATAAAGACTTGACTAAAAGAAAAAAAAATATTATGAGAGAACACATTATTTCCTGGATTCCACAAATAATTCACTGCAATGATTAGCATCACAGGATGAGAAATCATAATATTGGCTTGTTCAACATGCTGGATCATCTTTCTTCATAGTATTTATTCTTGGTTATGACACACTGATGGCATTACTAATTTGGAAAGAATTTAAACAAGTTGGTAATTATCTACACTCTGTGATCCCTAAAAGTGTCTTTCTACTTGCTCTTACATTTTTCCCTTTACTACATTCAAACTGTCATTAAAATAGTATTCATAGCCATTAATTGTGTACTCCTAGGTGCACACATTTTGTAAGATGTGGGTCACTCTGATTGCTCTCTATCAATAAGTGCAAATTCCTTTGGAGAATGCTCCTGTTACTGGAGAAAATGTATCAAGCCATGTTTTTTGGAAAAGTCTCTGTTTTTTTATGTACTACCCAGCAATCGTCTTAACTTGCAGTCTTTTGTATCCGCAATTGACAATTTTCATATCACTTGATTTCAGTTAAAACTCCCTACTTTCAATACAGATACTGCAGTTACTAGATATGTTGGATGGTCCAAAAATGTCAACTTCTTTGCTGTACACAAAGCCTAGTGTTTTTGAATATGATCAGCTATAACACGCATATTACATTCAGTAATAGGATACATTTTTGTATAAGACAGCTTCTAAAAAACAGCTTCTATTTAAATAATTGTGTCTTGCATAAACCATTTCACCAAAACTCCCATTATTGAAGAACAGATGAATATATTTTTTGTCTTTTTCTAATGTTGTAATGTGGCAAAGTAGCTAAAATTATATTTTATTCATCTCTATAGTAGATATAGCTAATCTTTAGCCCAAAAGAGTGTAATAATACCTTAGAACTGAAATCTGATCTCAACCTTTATGTTTGGAATTTCTCTAAATTTTTACTTAATAAAGCTCTATAATGCATGTTTTGTTGACCTTGAAATGAGCTTGATTCCATCTTAACTAGATTTTTAATAACATGTTGACTAATTTTCTTTTCATAGAAGAATAAAGTCTTGAATGAATAAAATAATAATTTCTAATAATTTACTCATTTTATTAATATATATATGCCTCAGCATATTTTCTTACTGACATGATTTTTCACATATGCAATTGTGAAAAGTAAAAGGAAAAAAAAGCAAGAAAAAATTACCTGATGGGGTTTTTTTCAGATTATTCTAATTCATGAGTTACCTCAGAGGCTAAAAATGTTAAATGTTTACATTGATAATTAATGCATAAATTTTAAACAGGTTTTCATACTTCCAAAATTCAACAGTTTTACAAGTCATTTCATACTATGGAAACTGTAAATATTGTACAATGATGACCTGTGGGTGAAAAAGAGGCCATAAGGCCTTTGTCCTCTGTACTTCCAAGACAGAACCAGCAAAATAGAAGCAATGCATCTGAGAATTATGAAGAAAATACTGGTGGTATAATAAGTGTGATATTGAAACTTTGAAACGAACAAAAGAAAACCTCAAACAGATTTTTAGCCTCAACATTTTTTCCTCTCTTAACTGCAGTATACTTAGCATTACTTAAGGTTGGTATATTTAGTCTTCAGTTATGTCAAAGTATCTTGAAGTTATTAGGTTAGCGCATGCTTGAAAGAGAGACCTCCAGTAACGTTTACAGTATACCTGAGGCATACGGCTTTGTTTTCAATATCTGAAGGCAGATCCTTCTGCAGCACAGAGCCTGCCTCTGAGTTGCTGTTGTCAGACACATTGGGAGCAGCACAGGGTAAGGTAAAAGGGAAGGTAAGGTAAAAGGGAAATACCAAATGAGTTTGAGAACACTGTACTGGAGGTCAGAGTGATATTAGATATAGGTTTAGAAGAAGCATATATTCAAAATAGAGTTGGATACAAAAAGTCATTTCAGCAATGCTGTTTGGATTTTTAATCTATTCTTTAATATTTCTTATTAACATTAGTGGACAGCACTGTGTGTA
Source organism: Colius striatus (assembly GCF_028858725.1). Taxonomy (NCBI): domain Eukaryota; kingdom Metazoa; phylum Chordata; class Aves; order Coliiformes; family Coliidae; genus Colius; species Colius striatus. The sequence continues at coordinate 100,121,015 of NC_084759.1, read as the reverse complement.
AAAATTAAGTAAAGAGATAAAGAGTCTGAGCCTCCTTGCTCCGAACAATGACTATGATCTGGAATATTAGGGGAATAGGGGTGCAAAAGGAGGTGGAGTGGGAGTGGAGGAGGGGGAAGGAGAGAGAAAAGGCAAGAGATTAGGGAAAGGAAGAAAGATATCAACAGGAGGCATGTTTTAGAGGTAAAAGTGACAGGTAGAAAATTCAGGAAGTAAAAATAGGAAGCTGGATTTTCTTCTGAAAATATTACAAGTGGAATAGAAAAAATAGGATTAGGATCTTGGTTTGAGAAAGGCATTGCAATTCTTCACTTTTGGCTATATGTTATCTGATATATGATTTCAGAAGTCTGTCCATTCTAAATTATTCCACTAATTCTGTCCTGGAATTCATGTAATAATTGACATTTTGACACAAATTGGTGCCATCCAAACATGTATCAGTAATTATCAACACCTGATAGTTTTATTAGCTAAATTAAAAACTATTGCTATTGTGAGGGGAAGGTCATGGGGGGTGTCTTCCTGTTCTAGTTCTGATGGCCAATGTTCTTGGAGATTTACTGACCTAAAAATGACAGATATATGTGAACAGTTTCTTTGAAATATCACTACTGACATATTTGGTTCTTTTACCTAGTTATGATTTCTTCATAATTTCTTTTCCTATTTTAGACAGGTTTAGATAATTTTAAACAGATTTATCCATTCACATCTGGTATTTATATGAAACTAAAGTCTTTGGAACATTGTTTTGTGTTTTCTTTTTTTTTTTTTTTTAAAGTGAGCAACCAAATACAATTCCTTAATGTCATGTGGAATTCAAAGTAAAATAAACACATTTTATTTCTGTGACTCTGGCAGCACCAAGCACCAAAGCCATGCATGAATTCATTGCCCACCCTTTGTAAACTTTAAAGGTGCCATTATCAATATCATCTTTTGCATTTAGCAGAAAGATACCTTATTGATAAATAAAATTTTGTCTAAATTTACGGAAATGGAGAAACTAATGTGATGTTTGGACGTTAAAAATATTATCATAGTCAATGTTACCAGGGACTAGTGCTGCTATCAGTAAGAGAGGTTTCGTACTGTTGCATAAACTGCCTATCAGTAGATAGTCCATCTGAATATCAATATTTTATTGTAATACATATTGAGATAAATCAAGAGAATGGAGTGGGGGAAACAAATGTTACTGAGATGGTTGTTTCCTGTAATTCACCATGAAAGAAATGTACCTCTGCAAAACTGCTGTTCTCAAACTTTTGAAATAATGAGCTGGATTCTGAAAAAACCTTCTGATTTTAAATAATAATCATAGCTATTAAAAACCTAGTATGACACATTTATTTTGTGTTTCTATTTACAAACTTTACATGCAGATTTTGCATGTTTTCACTTTTAGCCACATGATTGTGATAATATCAGTAAGTTTTTGGAACTTAGTAACCCTAAAGCTCTGTAATTCCTGCCTTAGTTTTAAGGATGATTATATATAAAAATCTATTAATCTAGCCTAATTCATTAAGTTTTTCTAATATTTTTTCTTATTTCAAGGATTATGTGACAGTTATTGTATCTGTCTGTGGAGGTGTTTCCACTTTATCTCCAAGGAAATGCTATTCATTCCAAAATATTAACTATTGTAAAACAGATATGAGGGAGAAAATACAAGAGAAAGATACATGGCTGTTAGTCAAATTGTGGAAAAGTTACAGAAAATTAAGATACTTTTACAGGATGGTTGCAAGGAAAGTACTAGATTTTCTAGAGAATGTGGTTTATTAAAGTCCTTGGTAATGGCAAACTTATGCCAGTATTAACCATCTAAGAGAGAGGCTTCCAATAATATACTACATGGAGTGTCTCAGCATCTTAAACCTGAGTCTGTCATATATTTTTCCCGTGTAATACAATTATTTGAGGAACAAATAGCCAAAAGTTTGAAAACCTATGTTCTTAAATTAAGAAGTGCAAATCTGATTCTGTACACTAGCTTGCTATTATATTGATCGGGATACATGTGCTGAATCAGGTAGTTTGTCATATCCAATTTTGTGTACAATGCTGAACATTCACCAGAGATGGATCTTTGAAGTTTTTTAGTTGAATTACCTCCTGGATGAGACAGGTGATGGATTAATCTGTTCTTCAATCACTGTTTTCATACATTATACTTAACATGGATTTCCAAATGCTAGAGCGAGTTTTCAGGTCAGAATTTGTTTGTCTTATATGATCTTCTTTTGCAGGTTATCCAGAAGCACTTCTAATTGGAATACTGACCTGTCAGTTTCTCTCTTGTTTGAGAAAATGAACAGCTTGAGTTTAGCTGATGCTGATGCCATAATATTAACTACTCTAAAATGCCACTATAAAGTTATAATTGATTATAGAATCCTACTCTCATAGAGAGTTTTGTTTAGTTTGTACTTTTGTCATATAGTATTTCTTCCTTCTAGATATATTTTTCCCTTGGATTGCCTCATCTCATGAAAATAATACTCCCTCTTTGATCATTCAGGCTTTTACCAATAGTTACGAACTTTTTCATGTTTTAGGCAGCATTAAACAAAAATAAACCTGTACCCAGCAGGTTGAGGGAGGTGATTTTCCCCTTCTGCTCTCATGAGAACACACCTGGAGCACTGTGTTCAGTTCTGGGGCTCCCAGCATAAGGAGACATGGACCTGTTGGGGTGAGTCCAGAGGACAGGCACAAAAATGATCAGAGGGTGGAGTGCCTCTCCTATGAAGACAGGCTGAGAGAGATGGGGTCATTCAGCCTGGAGAAGAACAGACTCCAGGAAGACATGCTGCAGCCTTTTAATAATAGGGAGCTTACAAGAAAGATGGAGACAGGCTTTTTACCAAGGCCTGTAGCAATGAGAAAAGGGGCAACCGTTTAAACTGAAGGAAGTTTTTTCGGATTAGATACCTGGAAGAGTTTTATTTTTGCAGTGAGGGTGATGAACCACTGAAACAGATTGCCCAGAGACATCGTTCAAAGAAGTGTTCAAGGCCAGGATGGATGGGACTTTGAGCAACCTCATCAAGTTAAAGATGTTCTTGCCCATGGCAGGAGGGGTTGGACTAGATGATCTTTAAAAATACATTTCAGTGCTCCATTCTATCATTCTATGATTTATTATGTAGCAATACTAACTAATATGAACAGTAGTGTATATACTTTTCTGCATCTTATTGTTTTAGGTTTTTTTCGGTGGAGAACCATAAGATTCAGATACATATTTTCAGGGTTGCTTTCTGAAAAAAATTATTCAAACTTTGAGTTCTGTGTTTAACTATTTATAAGTCCAGTATGTTATCCTAACTAGTAATACTTTATATTCAAAAGCTTAAAACAACAGTTTTAAACCCTGAATTGATCTTTTTTGTGAAGCATACACTAATTTTGAGTCACATAGAAGTTACATAGAAGCAAAGCTTTTGTTATTTTTCAGTCTCTTTATCACTGATCTGCATGGAAGCTTTTTCCTTTTTTACATGTATTGCATTTAACTATCCTTAACATTTGTTAACATATGAGAAGATCTGCCTCTTAAATTCTATTGTTACAATTCATTTTCAGTTGATAGAATTTCATGGTAAATATTCTGTTTATTAATATTTCTTTTCTTAATTATTCTAGAAGAATCAAGGGATCATATTTTACAGAAATAAAATAATCTTATGTTTTAAAAGCCTTGGCTTTTAAGAGTTGTTACTTTTTCATGCTCTGTTTTTTATTAAACATGTGTGTTTCTGCTTGACAAATACTAATTTTGTAATGATTTAGATAATATAATACAGTTAGTCATGAAAAGTATACAAGAAAAAATAAAATCTTCTAAAAATCAGCTAATTGCTTCCAACATTTTTTTTATTTTGCAAGAAATTTAATTTTTTTTACTTCTACTGTGAAAAATATTTCCAGAGTTATTTTCTTTCTGTGAAACATTGAAGAAACATTTTTCCATCACTCCATAATCTATTCTGGACTAGGAAATAAAAATCATGTAATTTAGGATAATTTGTTTGAATCAAGCCATTAGCACAGCCTTTTTTTGTTATATTGAAATTTTAACTGCTGGGCAAATCTTTTTACACAGACTCTTCGAAATGGTAAACATGATGCTCTTTTTGTTTAAGAATGCTTTATGTTTAGGCATCCAAAATCTACTTTTAGAAGGGAGAACAGTCTAAACTAAAAGCCTCTGTTATCATGAATAGAACCACAGTATGGAAGTGTACACTATTTTTTCAATTGTAAAATATTTTAAATAGGAAATGTGTTTGCCACATTTGTGGTTAAATAACAGAGAACATCAAACCACATGATTATCTAGGAAGGAAAGTTAGTCAGATTTAGATAGAATATCTTTCTATCTTCCTCATTGATGCCAGTGCTCCTTAATTGAGTGAACTTAAGAACTGTGCATTGGAAGACAGAGCTTATCTAATCTGTTGTGCTTCATGAACACACTGATGAGATTTCTGATTCATATATTTAATATGTTAGGTGCAAAAGCTGCTAGGTAGAAGTCAGTTTGTGCAGTTTTCCATCAAATGGCTTGCACTACTAACTTCTTTTCAAGAGAAGAAGCCAAGGCTCTGACTCTTGGATTCTGAGATTTCTAAACATACTTAACTGTGAAACAGTCATATAGAGTTTGCTTTTTTCTTCATAGACTTCCACTGGTCCGAGGTGTCATCATGAAGGCTTCACATTAAGGCGTTTAGATGATGAAGGTCTACAAAATTAGAAAATTAGTTCTGGTCTCTGATAGACTTATTAGCAATTTTCTAGCCTAAAGTTAAATTATGTGTGAGAGGACTAGAAGAGAATTTCTGGAGATGCATCTAGAAACATTTAGGAGCTATTATCACAATAAAAATACATACAGTTCTATTTTTAATGTTAAAAAGATACCATGATGCTAGCTGTAACTTAGAATTCTCTTTTGTAATTAAAATCCTAGAGTTTCAGTGCTAAAGTTCCTAGAGTTTCAGTACTATTAAAAGTACTTTCTTAATATCCTTAAAAATATAGATTTATGTATAAAATATGAAGTGGGATTTTTTAATTTACAGATTAATATTTTATAAATAAAAAATACAGTTTACCCAAGACAAATATATAAAAGTGCGGAAAAAGCTCCTTGTTCTCATTTTCTAGAGACCATTAATCTGATCCTGCTATCCAGAGAAACAGTGAGTAAAGCAGATAATTCTTGTCACTACTACCATTTTAATCTGAAAATCACAGTTTGTAAACCAGCAATTTTCTCTGTGACAGGTTCAGTGTTTGGGTATATGTTTTATGTGCCATTTATAGGCAGGTATGTAAGGAAGATGCATCATCTGTTTTTGCTTGTCTGTAGCTTAATGATTTCATAAGGAACTGGTGTAAAGTTTATTCTAAATGGTGTACTGTTACTAAAAATATTTTTTCTGAATTAAGTAGAATATATTGTAACATTTTAGGTATTCTAGGTTTGTTCACACAACTAAATAGCTCTCTTTACAAAGACTTCATAAAGTATATTTCCAGTAAGAAATCACATCTATGAAAATTGAAATAGTGAATGTCATTTCTCCACTCTGAAAGAAGACACTATGAAAACAGCAAATGCGCAGAATATACATATATATATATATATATATATTAGCTTCATAAGTCATCTCCCTTTGTCATACAAGGGTCTAGATGACAAGTTTCTAATCCTCTGGAAATGTTCTTCGTCATTGTTGGGATAATGTATTTCAAGTGTCGGATGTTAATGCTAAATATAATTAGCAGGTATTATCTTCCTGAGAATTTCAGCCTAAACAGTTTCGGGGTAGGAGAAAGCTACCAAACTAAAAGTAAGAAACTTAAGGCTAAATATCGATTTTCGTGATCCGTAATTAGTTCATACAGCCAATTGAAATTTCTGTGTGAATGTGAATACTTGGTAGAGATATACAGCTTGTTTTAACTAAAACAGTTAATATTTTTGTGTATTCCTTTTTCCAGATGCTCCAACATTTGTGTCAAATCAAACTATGTATTATTCTTGGGAAGGCAATCCCATCAATATAAGCTGTGAAGTTCTGGCAAACCCATCAGCTTCAGTTCAGTGGAGAAGAGGAAAATTGGTTTTACCAGTAAAAAACACAACACATCTGAAGACCTACAGCACAGGAAGAAAGCTGATTCTAGAGGTAAGGCTAAACGTGGAAATCAATGTAGTGACATCAGTTAATTTGTTTGTTAGTCTGGCACCATTGCAAGAACTGTAAAGTACGTTTAAAGATAAGGCAATTTAATAAGTAAAGCATTTTTTAAAAAAACTAATTTATCTCTCAGTGTCTTGTGAGTTAGAAAATAGACCTTATTTGCATGACTCATGCTCAGTACTCCATTTCAGTGAACAAAAATATAACTAGCATTTCTGTCAAGCAAATAAATATATAAATAAATAAATAAACGTAAAGCTAACCCATCAAGTTAATACTAAAAACTGAAGTGACTATCTGGTAGGTTTTTGGTATATACCAAAAAATTGGTGTGGCTTCAGTCAAGAACAAAGCAAAAGGGTAAAGTGATAATAAACTGCAACTGCCTTCCGCTACAGATATGGAAGAAAATAATTTTCTCCATTTCTGTATAGTATCAGGCTGATGTCATGAGCATAACCTCTTGCCATGGGAAAAAAAGTTTGAGAAGCCACAGAGCTAATCATATTGTGTGACCTTCTCCAGATCCAAAGCAAGAGGGGTATTGTGAACTGAAAAAACTGTCTTTTCCTCAAGTCCAAACACATAACTTCATTTGTATTAGAGGAATTCTGTTCTGTCATAAATCCTTATTCACCTGAATTTACAGTTGAGACACATCGCATACATTTTCTTTCTTCCCTTGAATATCTAGAATATTGTTAATCCTGAAAACTAAAAAAAGTAAAAATATTATTCTTGCATCATCTATAGAAATTGGCAATTTTCAAACCTTTCATTGTTTATTTCAGTCTTATTTCAGTCAAAATACCAGTTTGTGCAAACAGCATCTGTGAAAAAAAATTCCAAACAAGAGATTTATTAGATTTTTTTGTTGTTTCAAAGTGAAATTCTAAAGATGAACAATATCACCATTTTCGACTATTTGATTTATTCATTTGAATTTTAGAAAGGGGAGTTAAAAAAAAAAAAGATAGATTTATGTATGTATTTGCAGAATACACTAAGACAAGCTGAATTAAGCATCTGCATATTGGTTGAGATCATATTTCCATTTCTGATTACCTTTTTTTAAATGTTGATATTTGATTAGAAATTAAAATTTACAGACTGTATTCATTTTACAGATTGCTCCCACATCTGATAGTGATTTTGGACGATATAACTGTACAGCCACAAACAGATTAGGAACAAGATATCAGGAATATACTCTTGGTCAGGCTGGTAAGTCAAATTTTTTTTCCTTTTCTTTAAATACTTTTTCTGTATCAACCAAAATTAATTCAAACACACTTTTCTCTTTATTTCGTTCCAATGGGATGTTTGCAGCTAATTTTAATTATCTAAAAATTGAGTTGCAATTAAAGTCAAACCAGTTCCCTCAGAATATGAATATTTTTTTGTTTAATTTTAAGCTCTTCAGAAATCTGAAAAAATTATATTAGGCTAACTTTTTCCCTTTGCCCTTACAGCATCTGACATTTATATTTTTATTATTTCAGTGGAAAAACATATGTTTTTCAGGAAGTAAAAATAAGAAATCATTAGGAAAGCCTTTTTTTCTTTCTCTCTGGTATTTTCTTGATGAACCAAGGATGACAAAAGAGTGAATTACTTCAGCAAAGAATTTCTACCATTTTGCACTTTTAGATACTTAAAAGCAGAATTGACCGAGAGTGCTTGATTGAAATAATATAAGCTCTGAAATCTCGTACACCCAATTGTTGTATAATTTCTGAATAATTTTAGTTCCATCTATTGTTGTTTATGTAAATATAAAAGTGTGACTGTATGTTCTTTGGCAGAAGTATTATTTACTGCAACTAAATGAGAGTTTCTTAGCATATCTTTCAATTATATTTTCTTGTGGATTGACCTAATGCTTGTTCAGCAAACTTTAAGGTTAGATCTACATGTTTGTTTTCTGATGACACAAAACTGGAAGGGGTGGCTGATACACCCAATGACTGCTAAAGTTCAGCAGTATCTGATCAGTCTTGAGAGCTGGACAGATAGGAACCTCATGAGGTTCAACAAGGATAAGTGCAGAGTCCTGCACCTGGAGAGGAACAACCCCATGCACCAGTACAGGCTGGGGGTTGACTGACTGGAGAGCAACTCTACAGAGAGAGATTTGGGAGTTCTGGTGGACAGTAAACTAAGCATAAGCAAGCAATGTGCCCTCATGGCCAAGAAAGCCAATGCCATCCTGGGGGGTATTAAAAATGTGGCCAACAGGTCAAGGAAAGTTCTCCTCCCCCTTTGATCTACCCTGGTGAGGCCTCATCTCTCATACTGTGTCCAGTTCTGAGCTCTCCAGTTCAAGAACAACAGGGAACTTCTAGAGAGAGTCCAGTAGGGCATGATCAAGATGATCAGGGGACTGGAGCATCTCTCTTAGAAGGAAAGTCTGTGAGACCAAGGGCTATTTAGCCTGGAGAAGACTGAAAGAAGACCTTATCTAAATACCTAAAGGATAGGTGTCAAGAGGATTTTTTCTATAGAACCCAGTGATAGGACCAGGAGTAATGGGCAGAGGTTGGAACACAGGAAGTTCCACTTTAACATGAGGAAAAACTTCACTGTGAAGGTGAGACAGGCCTGACACAGGCTGCCCAGGGAGGTTGTGGAGTCTTCTTCTCTGGAGGTTTTCAGAACACTGCTGGACACATTATTGTACTATCTGATCAAGCTGAACCTGCTTTAGCAGGATGTGGGACTAAATTGTCTCTAAAGATCTTTTCCAACCCCTACCATTCTGTGATACTTTGATGATGAAAATTACTTAATTACATGTATGGAGTTGTAATGCAGTTTACAGTATGAAAGGTACAGCCATACTGAAGGCTTTTGTGATGCATCATGTATTGTTCAGATCATACTATATTGCCAGGCTGGCTGATACATATTGAAGGAGATTTGTAGAAATAAAATCTTGTATGAATGTTTTTTAAAAGTAGGACTTGTGAGTTTTTATGATCTTGAATGTTTCAGATGTAACTTTTAATTTGTTTGATTTGGGAGCTTTTTTTTGTCTAGTTGGTTGGTTTTCTTTTTAAAGTAGAAAATAAACATACTAGGAGGACTCTCTTGGAAACATACTGGGAGGACTTTTGGAAGTACATTACCTAATTGTGCACATCCAGTCATAGACACATTTTTTTATCTAGCGTGGTGTTTTAAATTTTATAGTTTTGCTCAATAGGGTTATTATTTTATTTTGGAGTCTCAGGAGTTACAAAAAAAGAGGTTTTTATTGATAAATTGCTTAAAAGTTGTACACAGCATTGAAAGTCTTTTCCATTACCTCTAAAGTTTGGACTGCTAGCACACATTTGTACCATTAATACTATATTATTATCTTTTTTCTTTGAATAGTAATGGAAAGAAATGAGCTTCCTAAGATAGGAATAGGTGGAGTTTTATTGAGAAAACAATAGATTCCCGTGTGGCACAATTTTATATTATCCAGAAGATCTATTCCCCCTCATTTTACAACTTCTTTAGGTGTTAGTTGTGTTACGAATCTGATCTTCCTTTGATAGCTACATGTGACTGATTAGAAATATGTCATTTCTTCCATTTATTCATAACCATTCTTAGTCCCAACTAAGCCCTAATTTCATACAGTATGTTATTTACACTTTACAAAACTCTTCCTAGTATGAGGACTCACACGATTTAATAGAGACCTAAACTAATTTTATATCTGTGAAAAGAAATTACGGAAGACAACAGGTTGTAGAATCTTCAGTCATTTTCGTGATCATTTACCTCTTTCATCTCATTTATTTCAGTGCAACTACTTGAACAATTAAGTTTCTGTAATAGGACTAAAGTTATTACTGTAGCCACTCATCAATACTGCATGTGACATTAAGTATGAAAAATTAATACTCCCTGTGATGTTAAAATTGAGGTATTAATAGAAGACCTCTAAAATTTAAAGAAAGCCATGGTTTTTATACCAACTATTCTGTCTAATTAAGACTCATGGGATGTTAGCATTGATTTGAATAGGTAAACTATATTTATTATGTATGTATTACTTTTGTTATCATTTAATTTAATTATTAGATTTATCCCTCTACAAACATCTGAATCGGATTTTCTAAATATTCATAGCTATCTTCAGATTTGCAGTTACGTTATGTAGAATCACAGAATCATTTTTGTTAAAAAAGACCTTTAAGATCACTGTCCTACCACTACCCTAACACTGCCAAATATTCATAATAAAAAAGGATGGCACTGATTTTTGTCAGCTGCATCTATTTCTCTTCAGTAGCACACTTTCTTTTGGGGGAAACGTGCATCTGTTCTCTCAACAGCAGCACTGGATCTTCCTTTCCTGCTGGACTAGGTGCTACTCTTGTCTCTAAAGTATCATCTCTAAAATCTGTTATGTGTGACGCCTCCCTGGAAGAAAAAAGCAGTAGAAGTACAATGTGGAAGCTGCTGGAATAATTTCTCAATTTCTCTCAAAACCAGAAGGCTTTCTACTAGAAGTCTTTCTTAAAGCCATAAACATAAATGATAGAAAAGGGAAGGAAAAATCCCACTGGCATCTCTCTGGTGTCTCACCTTTCCAGACAGAAAATATAACAAGTATAACAATAAAAACAGAGGAACTGAGGTTGTGGTTTCTGTTGGGCACTCTTTTTGTCATAGAGATGTATATACAGCTGAGAGCATCTCAGAAGATACTCTATATCTGCTGACTTTTTCCTTAGATTTGCAAAACAGTATCCCGCCACAGTGCATGATACTGCATGATTATTTAGACATGTATCTCCTGGTTTATGAATAAGTAGTTTTATCCAAAGGATTTCTCATTATTAATTGAAAAATTATGTCATATTTTGATTATGCAATGTATTTTAGCAACTTCTAACAGAAGAGAACCCAGAAATGCAAGTGAGAGTAATCAGCTCCATACAAGCTATAATCCTCTTTTGGCTTTTTAATACAACTGTATCAGATATGTTACCGATGGCAGTTTTTCATTCTTTAGTTTTGCAACAGTTTGCTTAACATTTTTCAGTTAATTCTTCAGAACACTTAAGAAAAAAAAATGGACTTAAGGTAAATCAGAGTATGTTTAGTATATATGTAATTAATAAAGAATTATGGGAAGTTATTATGTAAAGCATGAGCTATATATGGCCATATTTTGTAGTAATAATAATGAACAAACCTCCTTAACATAATCCATTTGTATCGTGGTATTTACATGGGGCTGGAAATACTGGGTTTGGGAGTGTCAGGGCTCTGTTATGCTAGTGACTACTTATAGTAGTGTAATACACAAATTTCAGCATCCTGAAAGTCTGACATTTGGGGAATTTGCACCTAAAGAGAGTTTAAAAAAACCCAAAAAACAAACCAAAAAAATATCCCAGCAAATAGCAAATGGAATTCACTGTTACAAGTTTTGCACTTAAACTTGCATCAGCTGGAAATGAAAAACAATCAGGGAGATGAAGTATAAAAATGTCACAATAATTACATGAGTAAAATGTCAAACACAGCTTTCTTCCTCATTTTACTAGCTCTGTTGTTTTAGTTTAGTAGATTAGGAAACCCTAATGATTACTATTTTCCATATTAAAGCCTATATTTTTTTTTTTTCCTGCATTTCAATACATCCTAGATTTCCTTTTGGCTTTTATGGTAAATACTAATACTGGAGTGTAACATACTTTCTCAATTACTCTATCAGGAAAAGAATAAATACTGTTTCTAGCTGGTAGATAATATTAAGCAAAGTGTGCCACTAGGGTAAATTATACAAATAGCGATAGTTTTACTGAATGGTGTTTTTTGATTTGTTTGGGTTTGGGTTTTTTTTCTGAACATTCACAAGGAATTACTTGTCTCATATTTTGTTCCAGTTTTACGCTTTGCTGGTTTTCAGTGAAGTCAAACTACCCTTTTTTTTTTAATCTGCTGCTACTTAAAAAATGATCATACTATCATAATTCCATTATCTTTATTTCTGATGCCCTTCTTAAGAAATTAGACCTATTGATGATAGAAAAAGATCTCTTTTAGAATTTAGATGTTATTTGCAGTGATACTATTTGATATGACAGCAAAGCTATACCTGCTCTGTCAAATGACACAGAGCTACTGAATCAGCCTACATTCCAGGCACTCTAATTTAAAGCTTTCAAAACAATTGGAGGACTGCAGCCTATTTAAGGTTCACTGAAGGTGCTAGCTGTTACTGGTAAATGCTGAGACACTTAAAGCTTAATCAGATGTTCTCGTCACCTGGCTTGTGGTGATCAACTCAATACCACATTGTTGACATCCTCCTTTTCCACTGCTCAAACATTTCAACTGCTGCTTGATTTAACATGTAGAACATGAAGAGAACCACAGTCTTTTTTGTTTCTTGCCACTACAAATTAATTACTTCACATCACAACCACAAGTTTTATTTTAGAAGTCTGCTTATACTCTATTTTTTCTCTATGACAGCCTTAGGATTTGGCAAGCCATGTAAGCTTCAACAATTGTCCCAATGCCTGAGGTGAGCACAGATATTCCCAGATTTGCCTAAATCTAGTTTAGACATATCTTATGTAAAATACAGGTTGCAGGGATCTGGCATTTTTTCTTTTGTCTGAGATCTCAGTATCATTAATTTACAAGGTTTTATATAGATAAATAGAAAATCATGTAGCCATCAGTTGTCTAGGACTATGTTGTTGGAATAAATAATTTCTTATCTTAAAATTATGTTAAAGTTGTGATGCAGAGAGGTAAACTGGAATGTTAAAGTATTTTTTTTTTTCTTTAAATATTGATAGGTGTTTCACACGTAGCAGTGTACAGTTGCACTGAATCCAGAGCCCCTAAGAAGTAAACGATCATTCAACTATAAGGCTCTCATGGCTTTATGCATCCTAGATTTTCCTTTCCCCTTCTTTCTTCTATTCTGGAACGACAAAAGGGTTAGAAGTTCAGATTAAGTAGTCTGATTCACCTTTTTGCCTTAGTCTTTCCTCCGGTCTTTACACCTAGAAGGATACTTTCATTTTTCATGAAAGTTGAGATTCTGATCTCGCCACATTGTTCCTGGAACTGTAGCTCAGCACAGAGACTTACACTGACTAAGTGTTAAGAGATTCAACTGCTGACAGAAGCCATAGCGATAGGCGGTAAACATAGTTTTCAAATTAGCTGCATCTTACAAGTCTGATAATGAATTTCAAACTCATCATGCCAAATCATTCCTATTACAGATTTTGCATAGTGTACTGTTGAACATAAAAAGAGAATTAAAAAGAAAAATTAAAATACATTCCATGACGTCAAGAATTTCCATGCCATTTCATTTAATTAGACGTAATTTAATCATCCTGTATACACAGAAAGGCAGTGAATGTGAGGAATAATGACATCAAAAGCAAATGAAGACATGGGGGAAAAAAGAGAGCTTCACAGATGTTACGTCCTGTAACCTGTTTTACAGAATCAAATCATGTTCAAAATATGATGAAATTAACTGATAGCTGGCAAGGAATACGTCATCAAATTTAACAGTTTGCTAATCTGGATTTTTTGTGCTGGTTGATGGATGTTGGTACTTTTTTCTCCAAATAGTTGTCTTTTTGCACAGGCAAAGTAAAATCAATTAAGTGGGACTTAATTTCCCTTGGAGAATAATGTAAATAAAAAGATAAGCATATTTTGTTCCAATACAGTGTTATGGGATCTTACTGGGTTTGGGTTTGGGTGTTTTTTTTAATTATTGTTAGATCACTTTCTCTGTATAACTTTTCCCTTGCTGCTGCCAAAATCACTTTTATCTCCACAAAAGTGAGGGCACACCTAAAATCTAGTTCTCTGTCATAAAACTTCCCATTCACTTCTTTAGCAGCATCAGCTAAAGCTTTTAACTAAAAAAAATAAACAGCAATATATTCTGATTAAGCATAAGCATGAAACTACATGGCAACAATGTTTTTCAAATTGTGTGCATCTGTCTTATTTTCATTTCTTATTTATGTATCTCTTTGGTAGCTGTGGTCTTGTTTTCTAATTAATTCCTTATTTTCCCAGAACTCCCAGGGAACTGGTAAAAGAAATCTATTGTAGATTTCCCCAAGCAAGGACAATATTAACATTTTCTCTATCTAAGAATATACAAGCATGAAAGCATAGAGATCTTTGACTCCAAAGATCCACTCTCCAGACCCATTGCTTTTCCTGACAAAGTCCTGATGCTACTTATGTTCAGTATTTACACATAGTTACTTTCAGTCAATTTATATAGCAGAGAGACAGGAAAACTTGCACAACTATACTACTAGCATATTGTCAAGAGACAGGAGACAAATGCTAGCTAGAAAATAATTCTATGACTCCACTACCTACTCTCACACCATCACTTCCTTTTATCCTTTCTCCATTTACACTGGGACTGCTTAAACTTCTAGAAGCTTTTTTTTTCTTCCATAAAACTATCCAACAAATAGCTTAAAAATAAAATCCTCACTGATACATAGTGGTTGTTTATTGTACAGGTTGGATAATAATAGTAGTAGATTTGAAAGAGCATTTATTTATCAGTGGAGACAAATATGTACTCACAGTTCTGTGCATACTTCTCTGTCAGCTGCAATAATGATTTTGGAACCAAACCTATAATACTTAATTTAAGCCAATGTATCACAAAGTGCATTTGTGCTAACTATCTTTATGCAGTGAGTACAAAATACATCAAGTGCAATTCTACACTTATTATTTGGAGATATTTTTTAATTTTATTTTTAAGCAATTTTTAGCATTGTATGTGAATACAGTCATATGCTGAAAAGAGGAATAGACGCTGTGAAAAGAAGATTAAGTTGATCAAATAACAACAAAGACATCAGTTGTACTTCTAAGCAAGTATGCCAGAATCTTTGCTATCACTAAGTGATCTTCAGATCATAGAAAAGAAGTCCTGTGCTTTTTCTATGTAGTCCTTCAACTTGTGTCCATAGCAGTACATGAAATAGTAATTACTGGTAAATTCCTCTAAAATTCATTTGCTTGGTTTTTTGGTTTAGAAGGAAAAAGACAAGAAGCACCCACAGTTCCGTCTTCCCAGACACAGATTTCAGAGTATACAACTTTGCAAATTATTCTTCACCCCTGCTAGACATTGAGCCAAAAGTCTGACAATTCTAACATGATAACCATATCAATGCTGTAAATAATTTCAGCTGACAGGGTAGAGTTCAAATGCAAGACAATGTAGCTAGATGAGGACTGTTTACCTTGTATGATCAAATTCATATTAGTAAACTATAGCATTAGATTAATTTTGTTGTGCTGATAATAGCCATCTTGGGGGAAAAAGTTATGGATTTGCCTAATCTGAAATAGAAAGTAGGTATTTTATGTTATCTTAATGGAATTGCTAGTATTTGTTTCTGCTTTTAACTAGGAATGTGTCTCCTGTTGTATTTTCTTCAGACGATTCAGTCTGTTCTTAAGAAATGATTTAGTTCAACTCTGAAAACTGCATAGAAGTTACCTCCACATTTGTATTCCTTGTATTGTGGGATAGATATTTAAAATAGTATTGTGGATATATTTCACATTTAAATTAATTTTAAATATATTGCATTGCACTAGTTATGCAAAATATTTTCCCAGGTTTTCACAGGAGCTTCATTTTATGCTTATTACCGAATGGAATCATTTCTTCATTTGGCAGAAATTATACTTGAATCTACAGTAGAGAATATAAGTTTCTTCCTGAAGGATTTCTTCTCTGCCATGTTTATTTTAGTTAAGTATTCACAGACATAAACAAATGAGGAAAAGAGATCTCCTTAATATTTTGAAAGTCATTAACAGAATGGATACATAAATAACAAATTTTTATTTCATTCTATTGACCAAATAATTATTTTGATCCCAACTGAAGTAACAGTGAATTGCCTCATAAAAAGAGCATACAAAAGCTAACATAAAAATACACAAGCTGCTTCTAATCTTCATCCTCCTCTGATTTTGGGATCAATACATACTTAGCAAATAACTTGTGCAACTAATTCTTCTGTGTGATCACAGAAAAAAAAAAATCTGTATGTTTCTTTGAACACATTTCCTTCCCCAACCCCCCCCCCCCATAAGAACCAGACTTCTCTCAATTTAGAAAAAGATTCAAAACACAGACCTGTGTTATCCTGGATGCGCAACATACTAGTTACATTTGGTCATGTCCGTATGGCCATGAATCTTGAATTCCTTTCTGCAGAACAGTACAGCTTTACTGAGAAGGGTGAAAATTTCCTGTATCATCCTATATCTTGATGAAATGAATGTTTCCTGGAATAAGAAAGGATTTGAGGGTTTGAATCTCTCAAACTGAGTTTTCCATTCTACTCAAATCTTTAACATCATAGATTCTTATAGCTGTGTCTTTGAGTAAAAGATCTAAAAAATTGTTTGTCCATGTAAATAAATCTGTGCATTGGAGTTTTCAGGAGACTTATATGAGGTACTGAAGGAGTTGAAGGAAGTTGTTGCTAGATGACATCCATCATCTTCAATAAGTCAGGGCGAACAGGAGAGGTGCCTGAGGACTAGAAGAAAGCAAATGTCACTCCAGTCTTCAAAAAGGGCAATAAGGAGAACCAGGGTAACTACAGTCTGTCCAGCCTTACCTCCATCCTCAGAAAGGTGATGGAAAAACTTATCTTGGGTGCTGTCTCCAGATGTTTAAAGGACAAGAGGGTTATTAGGAGCAGTTAACATGACTTGGTAAAGTCATGTTTGACCAACCTGATAGCCTTTTATGAAGAGATAACCAGCTGGATAGATGGTGGTAGTGCAGTGGATGTGGTTTGTCTTGATTTCAGTAAAGCATTTGACACCATCTCCCACGGCATCCTCGTGGCAAAACTGAGAAAGTATAGGCTGGATGATGAGGTACCGAGGTGGATTGTTAACTGGTTGAAGGGAAGAAGTCAGAGAGTTGTGATCAATGGAGCAGGGCCTAGTTGGAGGGCTGTATTTAGTGGAGTACATCAGGGGTCGATGCTGGGATAGGTACTGTTCAATATATTCATTAATGACCTTGATATGAGAACTGTTTGCTGATGATACTAAACTGGGGGGAATGGCTGACACACCAGAAGGCTGTACTGCCATTCAGCGAGACCTGGACAGGCTGGAGGGTTGGGCAGGGAGAAATCTAATGACATTCAACAAGGGCAAATGTAGAGTCTTGCATCTGGGAAAGAAGAACTCCATGTACCAGTACAGGCTGGGGAACTGTTAGAGAGTACTGTAGGGGGAAAGGGACCTGGGGGTCCTGGTGGACAGCAGGATGAGCATGAGCCAGCCACGTGTCCTCGTGGCCAAGAAGGCCAGTGGCATCCTGGGACGTATTAGAAGGGCTGTGGTTAGTAGGTAGAGAGAGGTCCTCCTCCCCCTCTACTCTGCCCTCGTGAGACTGCATCTGGATTATTGTGTCCAGTTCTGGGCCCCTCAGTTCAAACTGCTCGAGAGGCTGGGACTCAGTTCAGGGAGCTGCTGGAGAAAGTTCAGTGCAGGGCCACCAAGATGATGAAGGAAGTGGAACATCTCCCATATACTGAAAGGCTGAGGGAGCTGGGGCTCTTCAGCTTGGAGGAGACTGAGGGGTGACTTCATTAATGTTTACAAACACCTAAAGGGAAGGTATCAACAGGATCAAGCAAGGCTGTTCTCGATGACCAATGATAGTACAAGGGACAACAGATACAAGCTGGAACATAAGAGGTTCCAAAGAAACATAAAGAAAAATTTATTCACTGTGAGGGTGACAGAGCACTGGAACAGGTTGCCCAAAGGGGTTGTTAAGTCTCCTTCTCTGGAGACATTCAAAACTCACCTGGAGGAGTTCCTGTGTGACTTGCTCTAGGAGATCCTGCTCTGGCAGGGGGATTTTACTGGATGGTCTTTCAAGGCCCCTTCCAACCCTTAAGATTCCATGTGATTCTGTGAAATGCTAACTTTAAGAATTCACAGGGTATGGTATTCACATTAAGACACTGAACTCTGACAACTATTAGAGAACTATTCTGGAAAAACTTACTTACTTGATTATTAAAAGGTTATACAAATCAATCTTTTTAGAACAGCTTTGGAAGATATTCTTTTCCTGAGAATTTGTGTCAGAATTTGTCCTTAACCACATTTTTTATTATTTTATGGAAATTTTTGGCTAATTTTCATTCAAGTAGCCATACTGGTTGAAACTCAAAGTGTTTCTTTTTTTCACGACTATATGACAACCGTTGAATAGAGTCTATATTTTATGTGAATGCTTCAATATTCACTAATCCAACAATAGGATTTGGCTCAGATTCTTTCAATTTCTTATAAAAAATATGTTCTATACGATGGAGGCGAAAGCAATGTCAAATCTATGGGCAGGTATGAGAACATTTGTCAGATGCATAAGAAGGTACGTTTGTAATGGTGTTTCAAATCCTTGATATTCTGTCCACAGAACTAAAATTCGTCCTAGTATTTTCAATATTTTTTTTTTTTGTAAGTTTAGCACATAAAAATGTAAAAAAAAATTAGTCTTCTGTCTTGTATGTGTTAGTTTGGTCATGCATTGTAAAAGTAGCATACTATTTCTATATTTAGGGATGTACTAACCCCAAGGTTCATTTTTGCTTTTGTTTCCAATAGAGCACATACAGATACCTGGTTTCTTTTTGTACTTCTTTTCTGCTTTGAAAGATACACACTTGCTTTTTTAAAGTTTGTTGTTCTCTCTAAGTGTACAGCAAACAAAGTAATGTTCTACATTTCCCTATGGTAAAATTAGCTATTTAAGAAGATCATATTGTAAAAGGAAGGTGAATTTGGAAATTGATTTCTCATAACTTTGGCAAATGAGGATAAATATTCTTTTCAAAAAGCGCTATGTTAGAAATCTTGTTTCTCTAACACATACCTTTTTACATCATGTTATATATTTATTTTTCTCCCTTCAGAGTGCAAAGATGAATTTTTAAATTAGATTATCAATTGTTTAGGACTATCTAGTTGGTGCTGACTATTTATGTTTGTACTTTTTTAGATGTGCCATCAAATCCTTATGGAGTACGAGTTTTAGAGTTGTCACAAACCACTGCCAAAGTTTCATTCAATAAGCCAGATTCACATGGAGGTGTGCCCATTCATCATTACCAAGTGGATATTAAAGAAGTAGCCTCAGAAACCTGGAAAATAGTTCGCTCCCATGGAGTTCAAAGTAAGTAAATGGAAGCATTTTAACTAAAAATAATATCAAGGCAAAAGAATACAAATATATAACAACTGATTCTTTGTTTCTCCATTAGTAGCTGTATCTTCATTTAATATTAACATAGATCTCTTTATACCAACTATAATTCTCACAGTAATCTTGTACAACCATTACCTTTTAGTTGTAAAAAAATCTGGTAAACAATATTACAATTACTTTGCATTTTTCATCGTCCAGTCAACCGGATATGAAAAATGTTTTTGAAGGTATAAATGTAAAAAAGAGTAGAAGTCATTAATGCATTATGTATGCATTAATTTTAAAAAATTGAGTAAGCTGTTATGTGATATTTAATGCTGGCATTAATTACTGATTATGAGCTACTTAATAACCTTCCTAAATATGTGTTAGTATTCATAATGTCTGTTTCAAAAACATATCTCTAAAGTATTATTGTAGTACAGTATCTGTTTGAGTTATATTGTCACTTATTCTAAAACCAGAGTAGCAGGTACAAATACATGCAGTCCTTATGAAGATAATACCATTGTGAAGTAGATTGTGAGTATTTAGGATCTCTGCTGCTATCCCTACAAAATTTGAATACACAACTTTTTTGAGTAAAAGGCTGACAATTATTTCCTACTGTCATATTATTTCCCCACATCTTCCATTTGTGCAATTTGCCTTACGTTTTTCAGTTCATTCTCCTTTCTCACTTGAAAGCTTTTAGGGGTTTTACCTTTTTTCATGCATGTATTTTCCTCTTCACTTCATCATCACCCAACCGTAATGATGAACTGTAATGCTGAGAGGCTTTGTTAAAAAAATAGGCCACACTGCTGGTTTGCCCACACCGATGTTTTGGACATCTTAAAGGTACCTCTTACAAACGTGTATTATCAAAGACTATTCCAAGTGGTAACATAAACTAGTAAATATAAAAACAACATGAAAAGTTATCTTGATCTACAAATAGATATACTTAGTAAAGAAATAAATATTGGGAAGGTAAACTTTACTGAGAGGACAGCGGACAATTAAAATTAATGATATATCCTCAATTAATTCATACTGTTTTCTGAAATCTCTATTTGTGTATACCTATACAGAAAGATTAAGAGTATAGACCTTATCTTTTCCTGAAGTTATCTATGAAATATCTTAGAGATAAAAAACTACCTCAGAATTTCAAATATTTACTGGACAGGAGGTGTCTTGTTTTCATAAATTATGTTCATGCTACACAATGTAATTGATAGGGAAATCAAAAGGGACCTGATTGCATTTATCATAAGTCCTTTCAGATATTCTATAATGAGTTAAAAACTTATTCTATTTTTGAGGTACTATATATAGGGCCAAACCAGAAACCGAAGATGTCGTACCAAAACACAGGCTGAACATCACAGAGTAGAAAGAGTCTTCAAAAATGGAAATGCCTAAAAATAAACAAACAAACAAAAAAAAAAAAAAAAAAAGAAAAGTTCTCTAAAACTGTTTAAAAATCTCTCCAAACTTATGTTTTAGCCTATTTACAGTGTCACAGTGGGATAAAGAGAGATATCACCTTCTAAATCTCTGTTTTCACTTTCAGAAAGAATTTTTTTAAAAGCTTTTCTTAGTATGAAGGCTTTTCTTCTTCTTTTTATACTTTTTGAGAAATTTAGGATACTTTTAAGTGTTTTGCATGCTAAAAAAACTTACATGTTTTTGAAGCAGTTTTTCATTGTGCTTAGGTAATTAAGAACCACTTTCCTACCATTCCTCAACATCTTCTCAGTTGAGTGATGAGGGTATTTAGACTACGCACAGTATCTTGTTTTATGATTTGTCACTGGGTCATCATAATTTCCATACCTGACCAATATTCCTTAATGGTAACAAAATCACTTTTTTCATCTTTTCACATTTTAGAGACAGATTTATGGATAAGATTCAGACGTAAATGCTGTTTACACAGGGACAGTTAACAACTGGCGTATCTCAAGTAATGATGCATACATAATGCATGAGTCATGATTTTTTCCCAGCAGCCAGAGATAAACTATACTAAAATTTTATAGGATGTCTTTTTATCAGACTGATTTAACTCAGGAGTGATGAAACATCACTGCAGCCCTTTCTTGCCAATATTTAGGTAATGTGTGAATTCCGAGATCATCTTTTAAGAAACAGAGGCAGAAAAAAAACTACATGCAAATGAAAGTTGCCTGAAATGATATGAGCCATCCAATACAGACGGCTCTCTACTATGACCAGATGTAGTAGTGTAGTTGTCTTCCTACACTCACAGCCATAAACTCATAACATTAATAAAAATTGTATTGTTAACCACAGAATCATAGAACAGTAGGGGTTGGAAGGGACCTCTAGAGATCATCTAGTCCAACCCCCCTGCTAAAGCAGGTCCACCTAGATCAGATCACATAGGAATGCATCCAAGTAGGTTTTAAAAACCTCCAGAGAATGAGACTCCAGAGCCTCCGTGGGCACTCTGTACCAGGGCACCCTCTAACAGTAAACCAGATTTTTCTTGTGTTTAAATGGAACTTTTTGTCCGTTAGCCCTTGTGCTGTCACTCGATGCTACAGAAGAACATACCGCCTCATCCTCTTGATATACACATTTTAAATACTTGTAAGTGTTAATCAGATTCCCCAGTCAGTCTTCTCCAGACTGAAGAGTCCCAGATCCCACAGCCTTTCCTGGTAACAAAGATACTCCAGTCCCCTGATCATCTTAATGGCTCTGCACTGGACTCTCTCCAGAAGTTCCCTGTCCCTCTTGAGTTGGGGAGCCTAAAACTGGACATAGGACTCCAGATGAGGCCTCACCAGGGCAGAGGAAAGGGGAAGCAGAATCTTCCTTGACCTCCTGGCCATACTCCTTCTGGATGCATCCCAGAAGACATTGGCCTTCTTGGCTACGAGGGCACATTGCTTGCTTAATGTTTAGTTTACTGTCCACCAGAACACTCAGGTCTCTCTCTGCAGAGCTGCTCTCCAGTGAGTGAACCCGCAGCCTGTATTGGTGTATGGAATTGTTCCTCTCCAGGTGCAGGACTTTGCACCTACCCTTGTTGAACCTTATGAGGTTCTTCTCTGCCAGACTCTCAAACTGGTCAAGATGCCGTTGAAAGGCAGCAAAGCCTTCTGGTGAATCAGCCAGTCATCCAGTTTGATGTCATCAGTAAACTTGCTGAGGGTACACCCTATCCCCTCATCCAGGTCGTTGATGAAGATGTTGAATAAGTTTGGTCCCAGAACTGAACCCTGTGGAACCCCACTGGCCACAGGCCTCCAACTTGAAAAAGATGTTTTTTAAGTGGACAAACATTGTGGAAATGTGCCTAAAGAACTTTATAAATAAAGCATTAACAAATTATAAATAGTTTTTTTAAAACATTGTTGAAAGGAATTGATATTAATACTAACAAGTCATTAATTTTCTTATCATTATGACTCAATAACTATGTATAAAACATTCTATAAGTTTGATTATAATTGTTTTATTTATATGAAAAATGCAATAGATGTTTACCAAAGTTACTAGACATTTTTATGCAGTCAATCATCCACTAAATACAAATACGTTTAATCAGAAAAATGAAGCAATATGAAATGGATTCTATGCAAATCTATTCAAACAGCCTGCAATTCTCTTCATGTAGGAAAAATGTTATGGATTTCTTCAAAGAATACCTCAAAAGGCAACTTTTGTCTCAAACTGTACTAGTTCTAGCTGTTTTCAGATCAAATTAAGGAGAAAATCCCACAGCCTTCGAGGTGTAGACAAGAATATCCATTTCTCTGTTCCCTTCCCTTTGTCCTTAATAATGAAGATTTCATTTGAAAGTCTGTGATGATTGCAGCTATTGAAGGAGAGCACAGAAATTGAAGCAATCATTCTGATCTACCAACTTCAGACTATTTAGGGATTTAAATGTCATAATCAACACTGTCATAGTTCAACAAGATATCAGAGAGCAAATATAACCAGATTTTTCTGTACTTATGAGGTGCTCTACCGAATATGAACATTATTGTGTTGAAAGCTAGCTGCAAATCTCTTTATTGATAAAGTGTATAGGTTCACTTTACAGCCACAAATGCGGTGGGACTCCTTGTGGGCTGGAGACTGGAGGGAAGGTAGATGGGCAGGGATAGTCAAAGTTAACAGTGTCCTTGGGATCCAGGCACTTATGACCCTGTTAGTAGTGAAAAGAAGCCCACTAATCTTGAAGTAAATGAAGTGCAGATGATATTGACAAGGTTCATCCTGAAAGGATGTCATGCTTTCAGATTTTTATTTTGATTGCTTTGTTTTAAATTTTGATTGAGAATTTGGAAATTCTCATGTTGAAGATTTCTTTTTAAATTCAAAAAAAATCTGTTTTCAGCTATTGTTTTTTATGGTTTTAAGGAAAGGTTTGGTAGAATTTTAAATTCTTGTATTTGTATTTTTTTAATTAAATTATTATTAATTTGTGGAAAACATTAATTAATAGGGAAGACTTCTTAAAAAACAGGTAAGATGTAGTCATTTCTTCAGTTTAGCAATATTTGAAAAAGGGTCAATATTTTCTGAGGTTTTAAAGAAGCTGTTAACTTAGAATTTCTTACATTGGCAATTTCTTACAGGGCTTAAAGGTGGTAAAGGTGCAACATCTTTACAGTTGTTTCTTAAAAAACAGTTTATTATCAAAACCTGAAAAATAATAAAGGAGTAAAAAAATATTGCTCAGAAGGAAAAAGTACATTTCAGACATTCATGTTTTTCTTTAAAAATGTAAATATAAAATAATGTTAGAAGAAATTAAGGAACCTATTTTGAATAAATTTTATTTCTTTACATAAGCATGGATTTTTCTTTAGCATTTACTTACTGATTTATTATTATAAAATTAAGAATGGCCATATTAGAGACCGGTGAATGTGAGGATGTTAATCTGTAATGATGCCCTAAAATTAATTGAAGAGTGTGTATTCTGACATTGTTTTTAATATGCCGAATTCAGGCAGCTATTCAACATGACAACCTTATATTCTTCTCAAATTTGAATCTTAAAGAAATAAGAATGTTGTATGCATCTCTGAAAAAAAAAAAATCTAAATTCTTGGGATGAAATGATATGATAGAATCTGTAATATGTCCTACAGTTATGAAAAAAAAAAGTGAGAGAATAGGTTCAATTTACGTCCAATACAAATTTTTAATTCAAATAAATTTATTTGTATACCTGCATGTAAGAAAGTTATTCAGCTCTAATTCTGTCTTTATACTGCTCTTGGCCTACATCCAGCTTAATCTTTGCTGCAAAAGTCTCATGGAAAGGTTGTACTATAATAAAGGTCTTAAACTAAATTAGGTGGGTGGATTAGAGAAATTGGAAAATGAGAAGTGTAAAGGGAAAGCTATGTTTAAATATTTCATTTTTTATACAGACCTAAAAAATCAGGAGAATGAAACGTACTTTTCACATTCAAAGGCGAATAAAATGTCATGAGAAGTGAAGAAAACCCAGACAATATAATTCACAGCATGAGATCATAGTAAAAGCAACTGAGTATTATGCAGATATAACTACTGCCAATATCTGAGGTTACTCTTCAATAGCTTGTAATTCTGTGTTTACTATTGCATTTAATCATATCAAAAGATGATTTATGTTCAAATGCTTTTTATTTTTAAAGATACAGACTTGAAAGTCTGTAAGAACAAATGCAAAATATTTTGTTTGCAAATATATAGTGACTATTTTAATATGCGATGAAATGAAGAATCAGTTATTCCAAATATATTTCACCTGGTGTTCCTCTGGTTTGATAACTCCTGGGTACTCCCAATTTAGACATTTCAGGATCTTTCTGATGACATATGCTGAAGTAAATTTGCAGCCAGATGTAAAAGTCTTGCTGATCTGGCTTGTAAAGGTAAATCTTGTTAAATAAAAAGAGTGATGCAATGCAATTTTGGGAATGAGCAACTGATAAATGAGATGCCTGGTGCAGCTGCAAATTTTGCCTTTTGTATCTGTATTGCATATATTTGCATTTATTTTGCATTACCAATCTGCTTACAAAAGGTAAAGTACATTTATAGAATATTTATGTGTACATAAACTTCTGCTGCATTTTGTAACACAAGCTAGAAAAGTGTTCCTGGATGATCGACTATTCTTCAAGTATTTTCAAGGTCATTGAATGGCAGGGTAGTTATGAATGGAGTTTTCCTTCTGCCACAAATAACAATAAGCAATGGGAAGATACCAGAGACTTATCTGTATTACATTTCATTATATCATTAAATGAACCTCCCTTTTATCACTTTTCTATCTGTTCTAGAAAGAAAGTCTAGTGTGAAGAGTATTGTTCATGTCATCCTTGATGTCTTTTCTTTTTCACAGACATGAATGTCACAAAGGACATATTTGGGATCACATTTGAGTCCCTTTGCCTGTCACTGTGAGGATGGCCTCTTTGATGATGGCAGCCACCAAGAGGTGGCTTATTCTTACCCCAATTTGGTAGTGGTTAGGTTTTAGCCAGGTCCTGCATTTGGTAACAGAGCAAGTCTTGTTTTTTTTTTTTTCCTCACACTTTGCGTGCTCCAGATATTTGCATGGCATATTGGAAAGAAAGGCAGAACTCCTGTACTATAATCTGCTTTCTAGGTAGCTGCAGCAGCACATCTTGGTCATAAGATAATTAGAATTAATAAAAGATTCTCTTTTAAAAAATCTGCTCAGTGATAATATACCATCCAAAATAAGCACAGAGGAGACTATTTTTTTGTCAGACAGACTAAGTGGCTTGTTTGGAACATAAAATTGAGCAAGTGAAATAAATAATTTAGAAAAGATAATATCATGCATTTAATTTCTAATGATGAATTCAATGGTATGTTTTAGTACATAATTCTTTGTGCACAGTTAAAACTGAGAAAATGTAGATTTTTTCCCGTTGCTTATTACTTTTGGTATGATGTAGAGTTATTGAAACAATGAAAAGTGTTGGAATTTCAAATAGCAGTCTTGACATGCAAGGCTTCCCAACACATCATAATTTACTTATAAAAATTTATCATTTCATTATGCTCTGCAGATATTTTGTCTTATCATTAAGAACTCCTGAATTCTTGACATCTGTTTTGGAGCTTTGTAAGAATACTGCTATATTTGTAGTAATAAGTAAAGACTAATTAATTTTCTTCTGTATTTTGACTCCATTTGGTTAAAAAAGGCCACCTCTTCTTTGTATCTCTAATATGGTGCAATTTAGTAACACTGTAAGAAAACTAATGAATTGCACAAGGTGTAAAAAACTGAAACATGAAACATATTAAATCTGTTGCAAAGTCTTTAAGGAACAAAAAGGTTATTGCAGCTCTGCTGACAATAGAAAAATAGATGCAGTTGTTAAAAGTAAACTGCTGTCATTTTGTTACACTTTGAAGGCATTTTCTGTGAAGATTTTTTGTGTTTTTTTGTGATAAAAGGAAAGATATTTGGACCAGTAATGACTTTTTAGTTAAGGGTAAATAGTTTAGATCTGAGTTATACTGGGCTCTATTAAAAGCAGTCATGAGGAGCTTAGTCAGTCTTACCAGCCTCACGCTGGAAGACTATGTAGCATTAGCAAAAAAAGCTCTGAGATCACTCTTTAAAGACAATCAAGCAGAAACCAACTCCAACTAAAGCTATGCACCTAGGCACAGTTCTGCCCTCAGATTGGCAAGCCCCTTTTGGCAGTGACCATGGTGATGCAAAACAATGGAGTCAGCCTTGACTCAAATGGGAGAGCTTGATAAATATCAAAGGATTGCAAGAATGTGTAACGAGGTCTCCTATACCTACCTTTCCCAAACAGTAGTATGGTCTTTAATAGTACATGGACTTTCTACACTGTCAGCCAGAGTATACACATTTGACCTAAAATATTCCAGATGCAGCATGGAACCTACTGTAGACTTTATGCTTAGAAGACACAAGGTTTATCTGCTATGAATTACAGTGAGGCCTACCTCAAATTTTTCTTAAGATATTTCAGTAAGAAGTCATGGATGGAGTTTTGAATGTAGGAGACTCTTTTCAACTACAGCTTTGTGTTGCAAATTTCAAATGGGATATTATCACACCACACCATGTCTATTGTAGGAATAGTAGAAAAATGGGCAGGAAAAACTGAAATACAAGCAATTCTTTCTGCCATGCAAGAAATTGTAAAAGATTCTAGATTCTGTTATATATGAGACAGACTAGGATGAGATACTTTGATTTATACAATTAAAGAATGAGAAAAGTGATGTAGCTGAGACAAGCACAGAAAAAAAGGAAGGTATGCACTCACAGCTAACCCCCAGCCTTCCCCTTCAAAATATACTGCCTTCTTTGGCATTCCAGGGTGGATTCCAGACCTTGAGGTAAGAAAGGCAATATATAATGGCATTAGCAAAAATCTAGCAACAAGGATGTCCTTTGTAGTCTCCTTATAAATGGAATTCCTATCCACCTTAGAAGACCTTGTTTTATTTTCTGGAGTATCTCTCAGTAAACATTGTTTGAAGTCTTGATGAATGCTCAAAAAGAGGGGAAAAAAAGGGGATTAATGAAACAGCATAAATGTTCTTAATAAGGGCATTGTATATTCACTCAGTAGAATATTACTTGAATAGAAGACAATTCAATTGTCTTTTTGTGCTCATATTGCCTACAGAAGTTCAGGTGTATTCAGTGTTATAGGAGAATTTTAAAACTAATGTCTGCAGAAAATAAATTTTATTTATGAAAAGGTTTAACTTCATCAGATTTTATATTTAGCAGTGTAATTTGTACAATTAAAATTACAGCAATTATAGTCACAAATATTTAATAATGAACCTTCATTCTACTATACAGAGAACATTAATCATAAGTTAGAAAGCATTTTGAACGATACCTTCTTTTTGCATAATTGAGGGAATATGTGGTAGCAATTCAAATCTTCACTGATTTTACTGTATTGTTTTATTGTTTCATAGAAAGATTTAAGTGCAGCTCTTTCCAAATGTCTGACTGTTTCTTCAAGCAGTAGACTTGCATTAAGAAGTGCACAATAGATTTACAGCAAAAACAGGGAACCAAGTCAATATTTCTCTTTAGTTTATACAATCATAGAAAGATGGACATCTGGAGTTTTAGGTGCTCCAGCTTCTTGCTTCAAGCAGGATTGATGCCTATCTTAGGTCAAATGTAGCTCTGTCTAACTTAAGCTCAACCCCTAAGGATGGAGATTCCTCACCCCCAAGTCTTATAAACTGTTTTAGTGCTTCTTTTCTCTCTCATTGTACAAGTGTTTCTTATATCTGTTCTGAACATGACAAGCTGCAGCTTGCAAGTATTGCCCTCATTACACATGATTGATTTATCTCTACTGCAAAGGTACGGTGGGTGACTGTTCAATCACCCCTTGACATTCTCTTTATCACACTAAATCAGCCTCAGCATCTATGTATTGTTTCTATACCCTAGGGTCCTATTGGTTGCTCTCTGCTAGACCATATTCAATTTCTTTATTATGGATGCACAGTCCCAGGTTTGGTCCTACCAAGACTAACTGAATGAACTTTCAATCTGCTGGCTCTAAATACTGTCCAGTAGACAGTCTGTCATGATGGTGGCATTGAGTTCTTCAGCCTTTTCTGGATGTGCTGGCCTTCTGCATGCATCAGTTCCTACATGAGCCTTTCACCCTTGCCATGAAGACCTACTATTATCTTCATCTAATCAAAATTTATTTTGATCGTCTTTTTGGTGCCTGCATGGGTGAACATCAATGAGTAGGGTTAGTCAGATAAGACTTTGTAGTCTCTACTGCTGCAGCTATTTTTCCTTCAGTTGAATTAGACAACTGGAATTTAGGCTTGTGTGTTTTGTACTACAAGAGTGCAATCAGTTCTTCTAAAGACTGAGCCAAAGTTCACCAGTCTCCATGAGATTCGTTTCCATTATTTTGATTGACTGAAGCTAATGCTTCTAAATTTCAGGATAACAAATGTTAGGCATCACTGAATGTTGTTTCATTTATTATCAAAGAAGTTTCAACACTTCAGAACACCCATGATCCTATGCACAAAAATATTTGAAAAAGATGTTTCTAAAATAATAATTTTTTTAGTTATTAAAAATAAGGTCTATTGGTTACTTGGAGGAGACATGACATTTAAAAGGTTAGGCTATTCAAATAACACTTGTTTTTTAAATGAATTTAGATTATATGATTCTGAAGTTCAATGTGTATTTTCAGTTTACCCTGTTTAATTGTGTACAGAATTGTGTAATTGTGTAAAAAATTCTTTTATTAAGTAATGCCATTCTTTATCTTATCAAGATCTTCTCACAGCAAACAGCAACTGTTTCAAGCACTCTTCTGACTTTAAATATAGTGGTACATAGTTTTTAATTGTCCTTATTTCTTTCTTCTTTCCTTTTTCCCCTCTTCTTTCTCTCCCTTTCCTGATCCTCCTTCTCCATTTCCATTCCCTTTAAGTTATGTAAGTATCTTTCATTGAAATTGATCACATCTTTAAATGATTAATACTAAGCAGTTGGTCTAGGACATTATAAAGGTAGTATAGGAATTTTTAAAACTAAAAAATTAGAGCAAGGATTAGGAAAGAGATATTTGGGGGAAGTTGATTTATTTTTTTCCAAAAAGATACTATCCCAATATTCGGTAAAGCTTTGAGTATCTATGTATTTTTATGTATGTTATTACAGTTGAGGGAAGGAAGCATATATTGTTAACATGATAAAAAACATGTATCACCTTTGTTCTTTGCTGCAAAAAATACAATTTTGTGAGATACTTCTTACTAAAAACTAAACCAAGACCTAATGTGGTTGTGTATGTTGCAGTTAAATAGAACATAATCAAGAGTAACATAAGTTATTTATAAAAGACCAATACCGAAACAACTGAATAAAAGTAGTATTGAGACAAACCTGAAGAAAGAGAAGCGGTCTTGTGGAGAAATGTGTTATGTAAGAATATAGTGGAATGAAAGGAATTAAAGGGAAATTTTGGAAAATTCAACTGTATCAGTTTCAGTGGTGATGATACGAAAAATCAGGAAAGTTAGCAGAATCAAAAGTGTTATTTTCTGGATAGTTAGTATATTCATTACATCGTATTACATATTCTCATTGTATATATACAAAATCTCATTTTATACTGTAAGAAAGCTTATGTATTACATGGTATTACATATTCTCACTGTATATATACAAAATATCATTTTATACTGTTAGAAAGCTTATGTATGGAAAAGAAGAATGCCAAGGTGGAATTAATAGTGATATCTCATGTGTACTCCTAGAAATTTTTGTAATTATAATAACAGAATTTTTGTTTTTCCTGAAAGTACACTGAAAGCATTAGCATTACAAAACCCACAATTTTTAATAAGAATGCCTTCTCCAGACCTTCCTTACTTTGCACACATCAGACTAAGGTTGTAGAAATGTCTTCAAACCTTTTCTAAGAAAAGAAAGACCAGATACAAGAATGATAAGAATAGATCTTGGTTATGGTAGGCAGACTTAATAATATAAACAGATTTCCTACACAGGAAGCTGAAAATGCAAGGGATAGAAAGCAAGGAGAAAACTTATATGGGATTTTTAATGTATTGGAGTAGTGGAAGCCAGGAGAATTATCTGTCTTTTGGGTAATAGTATGACATACTATTATCCACGTTGTCTGCAACTTCAGTGAATAAAAGAAAATAGCAGCTAAGAAAACTTTTATTTACAAGCAAACTACACATATCTGAAGAACCATTTCAAATTTACAATTAAAAATTTTGTAGTAATGCAGAAGGTTTTTGCCATACACTGGAAACAACAGAGGAGTAAAACACATTTTAGACAGCTATAGTAGAAAAGCAAAATTAGCATTGTTTTGCTTAATTTTAAATTTGAATGTGTGTTTGAAAGATAAATTCCATTTTAATCATAATTACATCCAAAATCTATGAAAACTAGATCCCAGTTGTGCAGGATTGTTAATAGAAGGCTAATCAGTATGAATGGTGGAATGGTGTAAATTATTTATTTGATATGCAGTTCATGCAAGTATGTTTCTATTCAGCATAAGATTAGGGGAAAAGTTTACTGATACATTGACCCATCTAAGAATATTGCTTTTGTTACAGCAATTTTTTTCCTACGTTGCTTTTTATGTTTGTGTGGATTTTTTTCCTAAACTGTGTGCAGTGCTATGATTTACAATAAATACAGGTTAAATTATGGATATTTTAAAAGAAATGAACTCGAAAATGAACTTCTAAATAAAACCTGTGAATTGTTACATCCTAAGTATGTTAAATGACAAAACCTATTTTCTGTATTCATGCTGATTAAATATGTTATAAACTATGTTGTCAATCCACAAATCTGTTCATCTCTAGGGACTTTGAATTACACTTTTGCTTGCTTTGTTTTCACTAATTTATAGCAATATGCATTTTATAACTATCATTGTCCAACAAGTTGCTTACATATTTTCTTATTACTTGTATTTATCTTTTGATACCTAAAAGTAGGTATCAAAAAAAAAAAAAAAGAATGACTCTAAGGTGGAGATGTTGCTTCTGGTTCACTTTGTGTACTGAAATCTCAGAATCTCGCTCAATAAAAATCATGCAATCATACAACCTTAAGGATTGGAAAGAACCTGAAAAGATCACCTAGTCCAACAGGATAATTATGTTTTGGGGGCTGTACACCAAACATTAAAGCAATTTTTGCCCAATTCACTTTTTTATATCAACTATTAAAAAGTATTTTTTAAGGAAATGGTTCGTATTAGTGAACATTATACTAATTACATATGATCTACAACAGTATATATCTTTATTCACATACAAGTGTTTATATTCAGAGTAAATTAAGCCACTACAACTTTTAGTCCACTATAGTACAAAGAATGATGGAAATTCTTGACAGAATTATTCTCCGATTTTTAAAATGATTACATTTGTTTCTATGTGTACATTTTAGTGAATGGCTTAAGGCTTTATATTGTCTCCATTCATATTAAACAAAGTTATGCCAGTGATTTCACTGGTAGTAAGATTTGCTACCATTATGTTTTTTCATATAATGTGCAACTTGAAATATTTTTATCGTTAAAGTTCATTTATTTGTGTTAGTTAAATTCTGACATATATAGCTAGATGCTTGAATCAGTATTTATGAAATCAATTGTTATTTGAGCAAGGCAGACAGATGGAACTTAGTGTTGCTGTCTAAGTTGATTTATTGATATGCTCTGCATATCAATAAACATTTTGCCTATTTTGTAGCAGTTTTTATACTCCTCCTCCTAAGATTAAACAAAACAGCTTTGCTTATCCCGGGCAGTCAGAGGTTTCATGAGAAGTTCCTCAGATTGTGTGACATCTACAAAAATCTAAGACACTTGTGCAGAATCTTAATATTATATTATAATGTGTTCCTCACTGTTCTCCTCACATGTCCTCACTACTCTCTTCACCATCTTTTCCATCTTTGAAAGAAAATGAGTTATCATCACAATGAGAAACTTGTTTAAACTTCATAAAAATGCTTATCATTTCTTCATCTGAAAGAGATACTCGTATTTCCAGGGAACTTGGTTTTAGCTGAGAGTGGTAAAATAATGACTAAAAGATGCAGCAAAGTGCTGTTAAATCAAAGCACTCCACTTATTAACCTGCACTGTATTTGATCTTTGTTCAGTCTGCATAGTAATAGAGGTTCTAAGTAGAAAAAAACAAGAAAAAAAAAAACCCTCAAACCCTAAAATTTGTAGTACCTCTTTGACAGAAATTTCATGCTAATGTCATGCTAATTTCTACTGCCTCTGTCTTAAAAATATGAGTGTAGATGACATGTCAGCAATGATTTGTCTCAGCTACTTTGTTTCAAAATAGATTTATATTTTATTTACATCTGATATCCTTCGGAAGAATATTATTGTATAAAACAGATAGCTGTCCAATGAGAAAAATGTTTTGATCTGATATTTCTGTTAATTAACCTCATATACAACCTACTTTGAGATTAATGTAGTGTAACTACACTATTAGTTCCCCTAACCTTCCTTGCTTGAGTGATGGTTTATGTAATGTAACACAGCCTTTAGATTTCTGAGGTGTACTGTATATGCCAGATATTTCTCTTCTCATTCTACTGTAATAAGGTAATAGAAAAAACATATCCTTGGATCCAGATGGGGATTTTTATTTTGTTTTTGCTGACTTGGATTTATGACCTAATGTATTTCCCAGCAGTTGTTTTTTCCGATTTTATTTTCCTATGGTTTACTTGACAGCAGTTAAAATTCTGCAATAATAAATTAAACTTTTCTCACTGAAATGCTTACTTTCTGTATTTGAAGTAGTATAAAGTTCTACATTTTTATCCAATGCAATTTTGTGTATAAATTTTGTGGGCTTTATTTTTCTATACTGTGTTTGTTCTTTATTGTTTTATATATGCTTGTAAGTTAGAAGATTAGGTACACAATATGAAATCAGAAGAAGATAAATAGGACAGTTGGAAAAAGACTGAAAAATTTCACATCATATTCTGAAAGAAATAAAGGAATTTAATTTTGAGAATATTTGGTGTCTGGTATATGCCAGTCTACCAAATATATCAATGACACAATTCAAACAAATGTACAGTGGACCAATTTTTTCATCTTCATGCACTGAAGGTGAAAGTTCTATATTTCTTTCAAAATATGATTAGAAACTTTACAGATAATTATTTCAGTGATCATTGAAAACTGTAATCAGATATCCATTATAGCCAAGGCTATGAGCTATGGACTACTACAAGAAGAGTTTTCTTTGTGTATGGAAAGATGAATAAGCTGATTTTATACCCAATAGATAGATACTTTTTAAAAAATAAATATTTTATAAAGTATTTTCTTCCATTCTCAACATATTTCTAAAACGTAAAATGCTTAGCAGGCAGTGAGAGTTTCACTACTTAGGTTACTTTTAAGCCCTACACTTCTGATATATACTGTGGGACAGTTCCTTAATCTTACTTAATTCTAAATATAATTTTGCTAGTAGAAAATTTAGAGTATTCTAATCAAGAATGGTTTTTTCTTTATTTTCCAGTGGAACATAGTTATTATTTTTTTCCAATGTGTAAAATATATCTGCAATATGCCATCATCTAAACCAAGTAGTTCCAGTTTTGAGGACATAGTATACTTTCAGATTTAGTGTGATAGATTCCATAAATGTGTTTGTAAGAGTCATTTCATTTAAACACATAGTGCTGCACAGGGGATTCTAAAGTAGACACTGATTCTTTAAATACTGCATATATAAGTAATATTATTCATTGAGATAGTCCCCAGGAGTCACTCAAGAATTGGATACTTAGGCTTTATGTAGTTAACACATTCACATTTTATTAAGTATAGACTTATAGTCTGGCTTTTTTGTTGTTTAAAATTTAAAAATATTTACAGTAACACTAATTTTTAGTGTACCCTAAGGCTTATCTTCAACAAAATGATTCAGTCTTGGAAAGTGATCATGACTGAAAGGCAAGTCAAACACTGCTACTGCATGGTTCAGGTTTTAAAATTTATCCTGCCATTACTGAATGTTATATACTATTATCCTATTCTTCTCCAAATTCTATCTTTATTCTCATGTTAATACTTTGTTTTTCTGTGAAGTGGTTCTGCTTAAAAGTTTGATAATTTTACATATCATGAAAATTTTAAAGCTAAAATGTGATAGAAGACACACAATTCTACTGTTTTCTTAAGAAAACAGTTATTATGTTTCAATAGCAATTTCATGCAAAGTACTCTGAGTGTGAAACGTAGAAGTTAATGCTTTTCCAAAATTCTGTTAATCCTTTTAGCTGCACATGTAACAGAACCTCAAACTGTGTGCTGCAGAACATAAAGAAATAGAAATTCTAATCAACCTGGACTCAATTCCAAAAAGTACTGACAGAAATAATTGTACTTTCATAAAATATATCACTTGAAAAGCAAGCCTAAATCAACTATTAAAATATTGCTCTATAATGAAGAAAAAAAAAAACCTCAATAAAACAAAAAATAATACAACAAAGAAACCTAGGGTCCCTATAGACTACTGTCTCTTTCTCAAAACCTTACAATTCTATATCCTTCTGGAAGATAATAGCATCCTGTTTTTCTGGGCAAATACTGGTGTGCTTCAAGTAAAGTCCATCCAATTTATGTGCATTCCCCAGTATGAATCTGACATCTGAAGAGCTCATCACAGAGTTGGCAAGCAGGAAGCAGGGGATTGCTGCAGAGACAGTAAGATGAAGCTTTCTTTTAAAGGTGGGATAATGATCCAAGAACACTTTACGGATCAAAGTTTTCAAGCTCATATTCCACACTGATATTAATAAGATGTAGTACTATGGTAATATATAATACTACAATCCTGAAATCCAACATACTTTTCCTGAATTTTGTTTCTAGATTTGTTTCTGTACATTACAGCAACAATATTCTTCATGCTGTATAATCATTTTTGGCAAGCTTTCCCCTGTTTTCTGCTCCTGATGTCATTTCCATGTAGAACTACAGCGATAGGTTCATGCTGTGTGAAAGGTTGCTGCCAGCAATTCAGTCTTGATTTCTGAAAGCATGTCCAAAGTTCATACTCGTTTGCTTTCCAAATCACTGTTGTATTGTTTTTGTTTTTGTTTTTTTCTCTTTTTTATGACTTGATCTGCATTTCCATACACCTACTCTTAAATATGTACAAGTATTCCTAATTCATTTTTAGGTCCTAGGTAGATAACTTAAAACTCTTGCTTTGATCATTGTAACCATCTGTCATTTTAGGTCTTGAATATACTGTTGAACTGTGAGAGAATCACATTAGTAATTCACCACTAACATGTACATAGCTGCATCTAGGAGTGTCGACGAAG
This sequence comes from Colius striatus, assembly GCF_028858725.1. Classification (NCBI taxonomy): domain Eukaryota; kingdom Metazoa; phylum Chordata; class Aves; order Coliiformes; family Coliidae; genus Colius; species Colius striatus. The sequence continues at coordinate 100,084,552 of NC_084759.1, read as the reverse complement.
GATGTTTGATACTGCTGTCCCTAAGAAAAAATGGCAAGTTCTGAAATGTATGAAGGTAGCTTGAATGTGCATCAGATACCCATTGCCAGCCAGGAGAAAGGAAACATGCTTATATATTTTTTGTCATATTGACATCTCCAGTGCTAACAAGAGGAATATTAAGTAGAAAAGCCCACCGAAGTCTTTAACTGTAGCCTATGGCTCTGTAATTGACATTAAATTACTTCAAAAGCATAACTTGCTCAGTCACAACAATGATTTTACGAAGGTGAATAAAAAACAAGAAAGCTAAGTTTGGAACCTCTGGACTATCAGAAAATGGTACTTGCAAGTAAAGCAAACAAGTTATGAAATTGCCTAACTTTAAAAAAAAAACCAAAATTCATTCCCATGTGGATTTTTTTTGTTTTTCCTTTTCTTTTTTTTTAGCAATGGTTGTCCTCAGCAATTTGGAACCAAATACAACGTATGAAATCAAAGTAGCTGCTGTAAACGGAAAAGGGCAAGGAGAATATAGCAAAATCGAGATCTTTCAAACTTTACCTGTCCGTGAGTAATATTTGTGCTATTAAATGAAAATATAACTGATTATCAGACTATATTATCTCCAGATCAGCTAATAATTGAAAGTTCACTTCACTGTGGGTAATACGCTTTGTATTTGTATACTACTTCCCAATGTATAACATCAGTCTTTACATTATTTCCCAGAAGTCTTGTTTTCTTGCTCTTATTCCACCATATCAAGTAGTGTGAATGAACTTAAATTAGAAGATTCCTCCTGTTATCTGGATTTTTCAGATTTTGACAAATCTTTGGTTTTTATTCAAGAAAACAAACCATAAAAGATTAATTAATTAATTAGATTAAGAGCTTTTTCTCATTTACACTCAGGGTATTATAGACATCTGTGAGAAATTAATTGGCCCTTTACAGAGACATTTCTTCAGCAAACTGTACTGTCACAAGTTTTCCAATTATCAAGCCTCAAACAGAAATCTTAAACTGTAGAAAAATGATGAGAATAAATTGTTTTAACTATCATTACATGCAAATGATAAATGTTACAAAGCCAGTTCCATATTTGTTGTAACCTGTATAGGCAAGAAAGCCAGATTTCAATATTAAGGTCTAATGAAAAATATTTTTCTGAAATTACTTTTAAATAGAAACTTTAATAAGTAAATTAGACACAAAGGGGGAAGGAAAACAAAGGAACTACTAGATGGCACTGAATAGTATTCAAACAGATATGCCAAGATACATCAGCAACTATTACTTGACTAATCTCTCACGAATCTGATTAATTAAACAGTTTTCCAGGCTGAGTGTTACTCAATATTGTTAAGAATACTGATTCTAGTGGAATGAGCAATAGAAGTCACACAACTGCAAACACAAAATTTTTCCATGTTATTATATTATGTTCCCTCTGATACATTTATTCTGTCAAATATGGTAACTTGTCAGCTTTCAAATTTCTTTTTTAAAGATATTAAATTAAAGATAAAATAATTAACTACTTTTCATATGGAACATTATAACTGATAGAAAAGTGACAGAAACAGATAGAAATTATATATCTATATTATCCGATAGATAAGATGGCAAATTCTGTATTGAGATCTAAGTCAATTTATCTTTCCTTTATTAAAAGATAAAAACAAACATTAGAAATATTTCTATAGGAACCATGTCTTTCTTGGTGAATGGAAATTGACAAGTATTTTGAGGATAACACACTTTAGTATGACAATACACATACATTTAGAATCTGATTTAAAACTTTATAATAGGTATTGTGTGTAGAAATTATAATTAGTCTACAAATTTCACTTTGCAAAGTTGTGTAAACTGGGTATTAACCCTTCAATTGTACATTTAAGAATGTTTTTATCCTGTCATTAGTAAGATTTCTTTTGGAAATCTTATTCTTTACATTTATTCCTAATATACACTATCCTAAAAGTATCTAATTTTGCCTTGGGACATTTATCAAAGAGTTAGCATACTTAATATCTGTATTGAAACTCACACATAGGAACAAATTTTACAATGCTTTCTTGTAACATAAGGTTAGTCTTCTTTGTGTGTAACAGCTTAACAGCCTTGCTGAATCAATGGCTATATAATTTCTGAAGTAAATTACATTTAATGTCAAAAATCGTAAGATCTCAAAAAAATGAATATTTCTTTTATAGTTCCCATAATTGTTTATTTGTGTGAGGTAATTAATCTACATTAGAACATGCTTTAAGCAAAATGTTTACCATACTTATTAAAGATGTTCTTCAGTGTTTCGAAGAATCGTGTTGATTTTAAAGATTTTGATTAATAACATTGTGGACAAATTCCCAGATGTAATTTTAGATATCTTATTGCTGAATTGATATTATCCACTGTTTTGTTTGGTTTTGTTTTTCTCTTGTTTAGGGGAGCCAAGCCCCCCTTCCATTCATGGACAACCAGGAAGCGGCAAAAGTTTTAAACTCAGCATAACTAAACAAGATGATGGAGGTGCCCCTATTTTGGAATATATTGTGAAATATAGGAGCGTAAGTATTTTAGTTAATCAAAATAAGTGGCTTTTGCTGTAAATGTAGAGAAGACTATTGATATGAAATGTAAATAAAAGATTTGGATACTACAAGAAGAAAAGAAGATATAGTGTATTATCTTTTTTTTTTTGTGAATAGATTACTAATGCCAAACTACAAAATGAAAAACAAAAGAGACCCTGCTCTTCCTACAGATATAACTGAAGGTTCATTCTAACAAGAAAAATATATTCACTGTCTTTTTAAATTATAAAGGAGGAATATTCTTTTTCAGCTCTCAGAAGTGCAGTAAATTGGCAGATCTTAAAGTTACATAATTCACTGCTGTTTGAACAGCAAATTATAACTGTTATAAATGCATCTGTATTGATAGTTAACATCCTAGAGACAGAAAGCTACATTCCAGTGCTCTGTATTAAATTTAAATGAGATTACTTACCTGATCATGTTTCATATTTTCAGTCTTCCTGAATATTAAAGCTCAGCTTAAGAAGTTAAATAATTGAGAAATTGTTAAGACTTTCACAAGTTTCAGTGTTCGTATTAGTCCTTTAACAGTCATTGTGTAGAATTGTTCTCTCATCAAACCAAATCTGACTTGTTTAAAAAACAGACTTTTCTGCCACATGTAGTTTATATTTCTACAAAAAATGAAAGAAGGTTTTTTTTTTTAATTATTAATGTAGTTAAAATGTCTTTCCTCTCTTGAAACACTATATTTAGAAATGATTAGGTGAAAGAAATAACTACAGAGTTGGCAAAAGCAAGGGATTTAATTCAAAAGTATGCGTTTTCTAAAAATATCTTTTTTTTTTTTTTTTTGAAAATTATACCACTTTTATCTTGTTAGACTTAGTAAAAAGACATTTTGCTAGAGTGTAATAGCAGATTTCCGTGTCCATTTCAGGAATCTAAAAGAAATTGGGAATTTAGCATCAGATATTTAGACATGTTAAACAGAAGGGAGTGAGGACGTTATTTAACCAAAATAAATTTAACAAAAAGATAAATGTACAGTTTAAACAGTAACTGGAAACTTAATAGGTTACTGAAGAAGATAGCTTTTACTTGGACCTGAAATCCATGACCTCTTAATCTTCCAAGTGAAAAAGCAATTTGACTAAATTAAATGCATTCCCACAACAAAAAAGCACAATATTTTTTTTTGTTTTAATCGGAATGAATCGATGCTATTTAAAGTTCTTAATTATCTGTTGACTGCTTCTATCTTCTCCATTGCTTGTATTTAATTAGCTTTCATATAACTCTTGCCAGCCTCATTACTAGCACCTGGACCAGTGTATTTACTTTCATGTTCAAAGAGCATATTCAATAACAAGCTATACATCAGTGGCTTTTTCTTCTCTGTATTTCATAACAGCTTATGGCTCATGAAGAGAAAGTCTCTCATATTTAAGTTTTATACAGATTTTTAAAAAGAAATGGGAGAATGACAGCCTTTAAGATATTATTTAAATATAATAGCCTGATTTAGGGAAATTGGTAAGTTTTATGATTTTGGAAATCACATGTTTCATTATGTCAAATATTGCTTTCCTAACAGTAGTTTATTCATATTGTGGGCAGGACTTACTAATTGTAATTAGATAATAAGAATCTCCATGTTTTATTCAGTATTCCAGAGAAGTAGGCACTATGCTACTTTTATGAGTGGCAGCCTCAAATTGACTCATGCTCTTGCACAAAGAAAGTCCAGACAGTCTTACAAAGCCTCACTGATGGAGTCTGAAGCTGATGGCATACATTGACTTCAGTTACCTTAGGAAGGAATGAGAGGAGAGAGAGGAAGGTAAGGGAACACTCTTCCCCAGCAGACAGTAGGGAAGAGCTGTTATAGGGATTCCCCAGATTAGCATCATGTCCTGTGTAGGAGGTGGCCACCCAATCACGTCTTATAATAACTATGTAATTTTAATGCGGATAAATTCAAGCTCCCATTTGGTTGTTCCTGCTTCCGGTATTACTAACTTTGTTTAGGGTACACATGATGAGATGCTGGTGTTGCATGATGGATGTTAAGTTTTATGCATGTAAATTATTTGGGAAATGTGTGCTGAATTTGTAAGTGGCTATTACCTGCTGTGTTATTTATCAAGTACGTTAGTAACAAATTAAAAGTTAAAGGGGAGAGAGATTGTATAGACTAAGAGGAAGATGAGGAGATAAGGAGGACCAGAAGGAAGGAACCCTTGGAATACAGGGGAGAGACTGCCAGAGCAGATCAGGGCAGACGGGTGACCAGGCAACAGACCTGCAAGAGAGAGGCAGGCTACAGAGCAGCTTCTGGAAGATACCACACTGTTCAAACAATGTGCTAATGGAGGACTGTGTTCATTTTGTTCCTTTATGATGGGGTCTAGAACAAACTACTGTAAATATGAATAAGAGATAATTTCTAATTTATACTGACTTTAAGATATTGTCCTGGGTTTGGTTGAAATAGGGTTAATGTTCACAGGAAGCAGAGGGGGCATGACTAAGCTGTTCCAAACTATGCTGAAGTCATCCTCATCGTGTAGATTGGAGTTGGCACAGAACCATGAATGTTCAATTGAAACTGGTCGTCAGGTTCTGGGTAGAGAGCAGTTACATTGGGCATTGCTCACTTTTTGTATTCCTTTACTGTTTTTATGGGTATTTGTTCTCTCCTTGTGTTGTTCTTTTAAATTGTCCCTACTTCAACCCCTGAGGTTTTACCTCTTTCCTCAATCTTTCCTCCCCATCCCAGAGGTAGGGAGGAGTGATCAGCTGTGTGGGCTTTTTGTTGCTAGCTCAGCTTACATCATGACAGGTACCTACCATAAAACAGTTAAATGTTTTTACATCTCTAAGCTCCACTTTACCTGCCAGATCATTGGACTTTCTGTACATTCTATACTATGTATGTTATCAGCCATTTTGTGGTCTATTCAGTATTTGTCCTATATTACTCAGACTTACAAAGCACCATCCTGATGTTATGAATTATTGTAAAGTCACTGCTTTTAACTATCAGATTGTCTTCTGTGAGAATTTCCTCATATTTTTTTCCTTCCAACTTTAAAGATAGGAACCCTGCCCTTTTTCTATCAAAGGAACCACCATAATAACAAGTCTGTTTGAGCTGAACTTTCAGTGCAACAATTTACGGAGGATGGAGAATAAAGCAAAGGGTTGAAGGGGGTTAATCACTTTTCCTCACTTTTTATGAGTCCCTAGAGATTGTGATCCTAGATACAATCTAAAATGACCATTACAAAGAAAGGTTATTTTCTAAGATAGTAAATACTTAGGTACCTAAACAGTGCATTGGCTTTACTTCCGCTGTTTTCAGGTGTGCCCATAGTTTTGAGAAGCAGCCAAGTCATGGTAGAGTTTCACACTGCTTTATTTACTCTTTTTCTGCCAGAGTATTTAAGTGCTTACATTACTCACAGCTGTCTTACAAATCTAGCTCTTAGACACTTCTGATATAAATTTGGCTGATGCTTATTTTTAAAGCCAATATGCACACAATTTAGAACTTCTTGTTGTAGCTGTATATTTATACATTTTAGCAGTGTTAGTCTGTGGCATTGCAGCAGGTTTGTTTTGATGAAAGACCTATAGTGAGAAGGGTATAGTGTAAATCTAAGTCTTAAGAGTGATGAAAGTGGGCAGTAAGATCACCACAAAATGCCAGTCCTTGGTTAGTCTCACAGCATCAGTGACCTGTAAAAGCAGCAGCTCCTCATGATATGAAATAAGCTGAAATGAGACAAAGAAATAGTTTACTCTCTCAGGTTGCAGATCTGATTGCGGTTTCCGAAAGTGTGCATTTGTGTATATCAATCACACAGCTGCTAATAAAAATTACTGAACACATTTATATAAACTCACTCCTTAAATTAGATTGTAGTTCATGATTTAGAAGTTTCTTTCTTCTTGGAACGCTAGGTATCTAAAGATGTCTATAAATTTTAAGCAGTATTTATAATAGAACAGCTTAATAAATTATGAAGTGTTCTTTTGTAGTTCTGTGTTTTCTCCTCCTTAAACTACCAATTAAATGGTCTTAACAAAAAAAAAGGAGATTTATAAGATGATTTAACTGACAAACTCTTGTTTCATGTTCTCATCTATTTTTACACTAATAGTAAAATAAATCTGGACACATTACTGAGCTCTACTGAATAAGAAGTTCTTGAAAATGCATGTGAAATAACAGCTAGAATGAAGGACATTGTAATTACTTTCTTTTTTTCTTTAAGATGACAAAAGCAGACTGTATTCTGAAAGACTTCATCTCTCTATCTTTAGAAAACCACTTTATTTCTAGATATTTTCTTTATTCTTGTTTATCACTCTGTAAAATATTTCATTGTCTTTGAGCTCAAGGCTTGGATTGTTTCATTTGTCTCAATTCACAAATCTGGCTTCACCTTCAATTAAACTTAGAGTGCCCCTTCTCTGGCGTAGCATGTAGGTATCCTATTATATTTCAGCTCTTTCAGTATTCTTCACCTGACCAAACTGTGAACAACTATCTTTTTACTCATTCTTATATCTGCACAAGAGCAGCCTCATACAGAAATCTGTAGGATTTTCCTTCCAAATCTTAAGCTCATTCTATTAATTACATATAATTCTACAGTTTGTCTTCAAAATATAATCATTTATCTGTTTGCAATACTGTCTTTTCTACCTGCAGCACCCATATTAGAATCAATATTTTCCAATTCAGTATATTATTTTTCTTCTTTCGTGATTGTTAACCTTTTTGGAATTCCCCAGTATATTCACACACTGGTATGTGCACGCACCAAGATCATGTATAGATCTCCTAATTTCTCCTGTTTTGATATTCTTTGGAATCTAGGCAATTTATGGGGTTTTTTTCTAACTCCTTCCAAACCTCACCAGTTTAAACAGCTACTAAAATATGGTGCTACATAACACTACTATTCCTAATATTACTAGGCAGTATTCACACATGCACATAGCAATCAGCAATAATTCATTTTACTTTAGCAGCGCTATTAAAAATATATTTTATAGAAATAGTTTTATATAGTGATAATACAAGTGAACTCACTTAGTGGAGTGTATGTATAGATGGATTCACTCAGTGATGTCAGATGATGGCAATAGAAATTATCCACGAGGATTTGGGAAAATATCCTTGACGGAAAATACTCGGTTCACTGTGTTATGAATAAACTATCTTTACTCCAATGTATTTAGTTTTTTTCATTGCTTGAAATGTGACTACTATTTTGATTTTCATTGATCTACTACAGACACTTTCACCTTGCTGTAAATGTTCCTGAAAAGGTGTTTTACCTGATTTAAATCATCCTGAGGACTATCATGTGTCAGTACCAATGCCAGTACAGAAGAAGCAAGAAACATTTTAAGAAAAAAACTATTACACTCAGAGCTGATAACATATAAGTTCTTGCAATAGTGGACATAAAGGAATTTAATCTGTCACTGTATTTTCTGAAGACTAGGGACAAAAAACCAAACAGGCATAAGAAGCATGATTGGGCCCTGAACTGTCTAATTTAGCTGCTGTTTTCTTTGACACTTGTATCAGTCAAGAGCTAGATGCTTCAGTAAGGAGCCTATATATATAAACTGCTGAGAAGCATAGTAGTCTTCATTAATAAAAAGTTATACTTTTACATATTTGAAGTTGAGTTTCTTTTTCCCAGAAAGTTTTTAGTCAGTGAGTCTGTGTTGCCAAGATTTGGCTCTCAGATGTAGATTTTGACACTGTTGTACCTCAGTGTTTAGTAGGAATAGGACTTCATGTATTTTTACTGACTGTTAATGACACTTCTTTGAAAAATATGGCTTTTGTGTCTCACTATATATTGATTTATCCTTTTACCAACTAGTTGTTTTGTAATTCTCATTGGTATAAAGACTAACTAAATATATTATGCACTAAAAGGAGTGATTGCAAAGTTAAGCACTTTGAATTTATGAAATGTCAGAATTAAGATTGCAAATGTTTGTTCCCTTTGTATAGGTGTCTTAGATAATTATGAGAACCCTTTTTTCTCTAGAACATCATCTTAGTATCCCTTCACCAATGTAAAGATAGGACTCCATACTTTCTCAATAGTATTGGTATTGTTGCGTACAACCTGATTTGCAAAATGTTACTACAGTACCACATCTTGCTACAATTACTGTGTATTTTCATTATATAACTGATGTGTGATAAAAGCACAGCTTGCATTTGTAAACAATTCAAGTTTAGTGACAAGTTTATTTTAAAGAACATTGATCAAAATGTATTTGAAACCTCTGTATAAAATAAACTGTTTACATAATTTATTCTTAGCAGCATTTGTAAATAATTATCCTGCTATTCTCCAAGATAAACATCAGTATTTGAGCAAAGTATAAATTGAAGCCAAAAAGGGATTACCTACAAAATCCCTAAATTCATCTTGTGGAAATATCATTAGGAGTGGCCAAAAATTACAAAAAGACTGAGTACTTAGAACTCCAAAGTTAGATTGTTTGACTGTTCATAACATCTATAAATGAAACTCCATAGTTTTTGTGAGCCATGTAGACACAATAGTTTAGACAAATGCAAAGTTTTGAGAATTTAAACTAATATTTGCATTTTTACAGAAAGATAAGGAAGACCAGTGGCTAGAGAAAAAAGTGCAGGGTAGTAGAGACCACATCATTTTAGAGCACCTTCAGTGGACCATGGGTTATGAAGTACAAATTACAGCTGCCAACAGACTCGGTTATTCTGAACCAACATTGTATGAATTCAGCATGCCACCAAAGCCCAACATTATTACAGGTAAGTTAATTGTAGAATATTTTCTCTCCGTGAATTGTTTACTACTCATAGTACACTAAAGGTGTAGTTGAACATAAGGTAACTGAAGCCTTCTTTAACTGACAAAGCCCCAGACCACATACTCTATCAACAGCCAAGACTTGATTCAAAACCCTTACTTGGCATCTTATGTCCTGCTTTACTTTTAGTAATAAAGTCATTTGTAAGTACAGAACAAACATTTAATCTTCAAGTCTGATAATGACAGTTAACAAGAAATAAAGTGTTTGACATACTTGCTAAGCATTTTCAATTTACCTTGTACTGTTTATCTGTTATTATCTTAGTCGCTAGAATTATCTAAGTTGTTCTTGATTTTGGTACTATCTCTACAAGATATTTATTTTAGTGTCTGATGAAGTTAAGACTTCAAATGGACTTGTTTCGGTATTGTCTTAATGAGTCACCCTAAGATGGTGAGCATGCAGCCTTCTAATAAGCCTGTTTACAAGCTTTGAAATCTATAAAATGTTCCTAAATGTGTAAATAGGAATGTTTGGTATTTTTGTAAGCAAAACTGCATAGTAGTTAAGAGTGAATGTGTTTCAGTAATTTATCAAGTTTTAATGCTTCTCAATGTGAAGTTATATTTTGGTGCAACAATTCAAAACTGTTTAATTCAGAATAAACTTGAAATATTATGGTAATTTTTTATAATTTTTGGGTGATATTATATTTAATAAAGCAAATATGAAGAAGAAAGTTCAAAATTCTTATCTAAATTAAAAGCTGATACCTTTTATTCCAAATTAGTGTCATTATTACCATTTTATAATCAGATGCTAAGTTCTCTTACATAGTATTTTCTTTATGCCATATATAAAAGTATTAGACAACTAAAATAAAATTTAAATCTTACCAAATAAATGTAATGGCCAAAATACTACTGTGTCATCACAAAAGTTTGAAATGGCTGTTATGCTGTCTCTTGCATGCTTTCTTTTTTTAGACAGTTACCTCAAGATCTCTCCAGCATTTTTAGTATTCCATAGCAATTTGTGGATAACAGAAGCATTGTTACTTCCATCTATAGAAAGGAATAGACCTTTGTAATTCATTAGTAGGTTGACATTCAGATCTGGTAGAAATATTTAGTTTATTCTCTTGAATTGCAGTAGTGAGCATTGATTTGCATCTTGATTGAAATTCAGGGCCTCAATAGGCCCTGTGTACTTGATTTTAAATAGATAGTGCCTTGTGACTGCCATCATTCAGAAACAAAATTTCACTAAATGATCAAAAAAGAAAAGGAAAAAGCAACATAAGAAAGTTTATTGCCCCAAGGAAATTAAAATATTTATCAAGTAGGAAAATAAATTAAAACTATTTTAGGTAAATGGAAGGGAAAATATATTTTTCCTTTTCTTTTTTTTTTAATATTTGAAATTCAAATCTTACTTTTTTGCAATAAAATCTAACTTTAACCTGTTATAATTATTTAAATATTTCATATCATTACCACAGCTACTGTAACTGAGAGAAACATGATACACCTTCATAAATGATAGCTTAGGTGATCTCTAGACATTCATGTAAAAATCAGCTTATTTGTTTTGGTTTCAGAAACTAGAACATTTTTCAATTAACAGTTTATAGGTATTATGTTCTCTTTTCCTTTCAGTGCTGTCCCGTAACCTCTAAGTAATTGTAAGAAGTCTGTTACACTATTTAATGTCATCTTCTTCATAAGAATCATTATTGTAATTATGATTGTGGAACTATTTAGTTTCCTTGACAACTGTTTTTGCAAAGAGTGTGAAATTCCCATCATAAGAACAATCTGTAGGCTATTTTTAAAAGTATGTCAATAGACATTTAGAATTAGTGCAACATAATGTTCACATTCATCAGCATGGTTGTTTTGTTTTGAAATGATATATTATTATTGCTATATTATATAAATATATAACACATTATTGCAAAAGTATGAACCCACTCTTTTAAAACTCGATAGATAATATGTGTAAAATGTTCAACTTTGAGCAGAATAATTCTTTCTGATAACAGTTAGGTGACTCAGGCAATGATCTGTTTGTCTGCTTTGAGGCTTAGGTATTTGCAGCTAGGCATCTGTAGCTAGAACCAAAAAGGACATAAGGAATCAAATGAAATTAGGTCAGCTTTTGAATTAAAACTGCATCGCCTATCTTGTGCTCACTTAGCAGCTTCTGATGACTGAGATATCCTTCCTGATTATTCATGGTACTTATTTGAAAAGTTTCTAAGACTCCTGAAGGTTTTCATCTGTATGTGTCCAGACCTATGGCACTTCAGCTGAACTGAGTGTTTCTGTCTTGCTCTAAATGTAATAAAAATTCAAGATATCTGTACATCCTATGTTGGCAAACTCATAGATAGTACTTATCCCATGAGAATTTTGAGATCCTCTATCATAATGGTTAACTATACCTAACATACTATTTTGTTGAAAATGTGTGCAAACTAATGCAATTGATCAGACAACTGGAGAGAGATGGAGGCAAGGATGCGTTTGCTGTCCTCCGATAGGTGCTTACTAGGGAAATGGGAGTTGTCATGAGAAGTATAATATTGGTTCTGATTACAGAAGGAGTTTGCTTATGCTTTCAAGAGCTATTGGATATAAGACAGAAGTAGCAATCCCTGAGGGCAGGGACTGGTAGCCAAAACTCTACTTATGTGAATACACTACTCCTGTGACCACTGCATCCACAACTTGCTAGGAAATGTACTAGCTCCTGTCTGGCAGTCAAATTCTATAATAACAAAATATGATGATTTTCTACTAACGGTCTTAAGTCTAGGAAGGAGCTTGAGGCTGCAAATTACTGTCTGGCATCAGTGAGGTGTATAAATGAGACAGACATTCCTTTAAATTTTCACATGGTTGGCCTCAGCAGTCTCCAACTATAGATCTACTTGGCTTTGTAATTTCTGTTTCTTGGTCTATAATGTTGTCTCCATTCCCTGAATCACTCAAATTTTGATTAGTTCCTCAGAGTTTGTAATCCTTTTAATAGTTACCTGGTTTTCTGAAGGGTTTACCAATGGAAACTTGCACTGATCAACAAACCAACTTCTTAAATCATTTTGCCTTACATAAATGTATGTGTAAATGTATGTGTATAATTTTACTTCCTACTCTTTTTTTTAGGTTTTTTTCATAGTCGTCAATTCTTTCTTTGTATTTCACATTTTACTTAGATATATGAGCACGTATTTAATAATCATACTTTGAAGAAAGAGTGATATAGTCTTAAAAGTAGCATTTTATGTATTCCGATATATCACTGGAGATGTTAGTTGGCACTATTTGCCTGCAGGTGCAACTGTAACATCAATGTGTTTGCTTGTGAGTGAAGCCTTTATCAATATTAATTTGTGATATGTTAGAAAAATTTATTCTGGCTCCTCTACGGTGTTAAGCTTCTTACAGTCTTGTGAGGAAAAAAAGGATTCTCAGAGGAATCGTGTGCCTTAGTTTTTGGGTAGAGCCATACCAATCTCTCTGGCTAGGTGTCACCAGATCAGAAAAACTACATCAGCTACCAATGCTGACACTACAGCTCATTTGTATGGGTCCATTTACTCTTTCTCAGCAGTATGGAGACTGAGATTCTGTCTTTGTACTGTGCAGTTGGTACAAGTGTCCAAATCAGCTGTCATTCTAGACCATTCCCATTGCAACCTAAAAACACATCTACAGGCTTATATTAAATGAATCTTAGAAGAAGATTAAATGGAAGGTGTTGAAAGAGGATACTTTCTACAAGTGTTAGATATATTTTCAGAAATTAGTAGCAAAAGATTTCTGAAGGTGCTGTCTTCCAACGGGCTTTATCCAGTCAGCTCTGTTTGTCTGGAAGACTGGCGGGTATATTAAGAAACTACTACAAATTATGTTTTTTCTTTTTCATTAGAAATTAATAACTTGATGCAATAGTGGCAAAAGGAGAAAAGCACTTGGGAGTAATAAAAAGCCCTTAGACCTGTTCTTCTCATTTTGTGGTACTGGTTGTTATGTGTCTTTTTATTTTCTAATACTGGATGAACTGTCAGAATATTTTTTTTATTAACATCCCTGGAAAAGTTTTAATCGCTTGTGTATCTCATTTGCTTTTTTTTTTTAAGCATATCTGTCACTAGTGCTTAAAATCATATAATGATAAGCAAAAAACCGCAAGCTAATATATGATATTTTCTCTCATCATCACCAATAGCAAAGATAATACTCTTCATATCAAACATTATTTTTATCAGCACTTTTTTACAAAAATGTATCTGTAAGATCTCCAGTGATGTCAAAGTGAACAGAAAATATCAAAATACCTCTTATCAATGCTTCAGGTATGTGTGTATATATATATGTATTTTTATTTTTGTATGTACATTTTTCTTTGAAATTGGATTTTACCATATTACAACTAAGCTCCAAGTTCAGGGTATCACATACAAGCATACTTGCATGACCAAGGCTTCTGCTGTCATTATCATTATTAGCCTTCCTTGCTGCAAGACAACATTGCTGGCTAATGTTCAACTCGATGTCCAACAGGATCACCAGGGGCTTTTTCTGCAAAGCCACTTTCCAGCTTGGTGGCCCCAGCCATGTACTGGTGGGATTTTTCTTCCCAGGAGCAGGACTTTAAACCTTATGAAGTTTCCATGAGGCCATTGCTCCAGCCCGTCAAGATCTCTCTGGATGGCAGCAGAAGATTTTAGTGCATCAACCACTTCTCTGAGATTTGTATCATCAGCAAAGTTGCTGAGGGTGTGCACTGTCCTGTCATCCAAATCACTGATGATGTTGAACAGGATTGGATCCAATGTCAACTCCCGGGCTACATTGCTAGTCACTGGCACCCAACTAGACTTCACACCATGAATCAGTACTCTGTGCTTTGCTATTCTGAGATAGCTTTCAATTCCATCTCACTATCTGCTCATCCAGCCTATATTATCCCATCTTATGGGACATTGTCAAAAACCTTATTGAAGTCAACCATGACAATATGCACATCTCTCCTCTCATCTGCCAAGCCAGTCATTTCACATAGAACGTTTCATAGAACATTACCAGGTTCTCTTTTTCACTCATGACTTTGTCTTGTGAATCAATGATGACTCCTTCTGATGTAGTATCTCTTCAAATGCCTGGAAACAGTTTCCAGGATTAGTTACTTCATCATTTTCCCAGGGATTAAAGTGAAGCTGACTGGTCTGTAAATCCCCAAGCCCTCCTTCCTGCTGCTTCTATAAACAGAAGTGACATTTGCTTCCCCTTGTCCTCGAGGACCTCTCCCTATCTCCAAGGTAATTCAAAGATTATTGAGAATGGCCTTGCAATACTAGCTCCCTTATATGGATGCACATCCCATCAGGGTTCATAGACTTATGTATATCTGGCTTTCTTACTTATTTCCTGACCTGATCCTTGCTCCAAAATTTGCTCACATCTCTGAATTCCCAGATTTCCAAAGGCAATCTGTTAATTTTTTAGGTTTCTATTCAGAGCTCTTCTTTACATAAAACTGAGCCCTTCTTTCCTTTTCCTTTATTAATTTCAGTTCAGTAGCAACAACAGCATTCTTCAGACCAGACTGGGTTTCAGTTATATTTATGTTATTTTTTTCCCTCAGTACACAATAAGTAACCAGTGTGCTTTTGCAGATACAAACTATTTTCTTACCTTTAGTCAACAATTCTGTAGGTAATGAAAAAGGACAAGTCAGTATATCTTCCCTCTTGAGCATTTTGCAGAACTGTTGGTAAGCAAAATTAGTCATTAGTGATCATATGTAGCTCCGTTGAAGAAAAGCCCTTTTCAAGTACAATGTGTCTGTTATTTTGGAACAGGGCCGCATCCCACATAGCTACAAGGTAATGTCAACAGTTGGCTTCTGCTACTTAGTTCTAGGGAAAATTATGCTGCATCATTAAAAGTTACATTAGGAGAATTGTGAGGATTTGTAGTCATCTTATTCTTTTTTAGTCTCTTCCCATAGAAGAAGTTAGAAAGGCTACCAATTGCTTCTTAAGCCAACATTAAAAGTCATTACTCGTGGTTTTTAAATTGCCTATTTAAACCTCCAGAAAAATACTCTAGAATTATATTATGTACTGATTCTTCAGGAATAATATTTTGGCCTGATTTTCAAACTGTGGCTTGTGACCACAGTGACTGCACAAACATTAATCAATTTGTGTCTTCTAATAACTTTTGAATGCAGTTGACAATTTCACTGAATTTGACAAAGAACAGAGGCTTCAAAAATAATACATTCCTGTAAACTTTTTAAATATAGCTATGTGATCACATGTGGTGGACTGACCCTGGCCAGATATCAGGTGCCCACCAAAGCCACTCTTGTCACTTCTCTCCTAAGGTGGACAGGGAAGAAAACATAGAACAAAAGGCTCATGAGTCAAAATAAGGATGACTCAGCAATTACCATCATGGGCAAAACAAACTCTACTTGGGGAAAGTTATTTACTACCAATTAGAACAGAGAAGGATAAGGAGAAATAAAAATGAAATCTTAAAACACCCTGCCCCTACCTCTCCCTTCTTCCTGAGTCTGTACCTCCTCCTTCTGCAGGAGCATAAGTGGACAGGAAATGGGGGTTAGGATCAATTCATCACAGATTGTCTCTGCTACTCCCTCTCTCAAGGAGAGGACTCTTCATGGTTCCCTTGCTCCAGTATAGGGTTCCTCCCATGGGATACAGTCTTCCACAAATTTCTTTAGTGTAAATCCTTTCCATAGACTACAGTTCTTCACAAACTGCTCCAGCATGAGTCCTATCCATAGGATACAGTCCTTCAGGAATGAACTGCTAAAGCATGGGTCCCCCCACAGGGTCACAAGTCCTGACAGCAAATCTGATCCAGCATGGGGTCCTCTCTGTTCACAAATTCACAGGTCCTGCCAGGAACCTGCTCCAGTGTGGTCTTCCAAAAGGGCAACAACTTCCTTCAGGCATCTACCCACTCTGGCTTGGGTTCATCCCTGGGCTGCTGGTGGATCTCTATTCCCACATGACTTCCATGGCTGCAGGGGTAGGGCCTGCTTCACCATGGGCTGTACCACAGGCTGTAAGGGAATCTCTGCTCTACCACCTGCAGCACCTCCTCCTCCTCTTTCTTCACTGACCTCAGGATGTTCAGAGTTGTTTATCTCACATTCTCACTCCTCTTTCTTGACACATTTTACTCCTGCTCAGTAATTTTTTTTTTTTCCCTTCTCAAGTATATTAGTCACAGAGGCATTGCCGCCATCAATGATTAGCTCAGCCTTGGCCAACAATGGGCCCATCTTAGAGCCTATCGTACAGGGGAAGCTTCTAAAAACTTCTCACAGAAGCCACCTGTGTAAGTCTCCTTTGCTACCAAAACCTTGCTCTGCTATGTAATACTAGATGGAAGTAAAATTCTTTGTAGCTCAGTAAGGAAAATATTTTATTTGAAATGTACATGTTAGTAACAACTGAAACCATTTGGGAAGAATAATTGTAACTTTCTGTACCAGCTCCTATAGCAACAAGAAATTTAAACCAAAAAAGAAAAAGAAAAGCACAGAAGCAGCTGGAAGATATTTGCAAAGGCAAAATTCCCATTCCAAGCATCAGAAATGTTAAGACCATAATGAATACCTCTTTTGTACAGTGTTGTGAGTTAGAAGAGTTCTTAGTCTACTATCTCTGCAGCTTTAACTGGTTAAATTTCCAGTTAAATCTCAAATAGAGAACAAAATTCAGTAGTCAAAAAGGAAAGCCTTGAGAATGTTAGTCTCTTTGCAGTTCTGATCATATTCCCAAGGCCAGGAAGAGCTGCAGCATAATCCTTGCAAGGTTATTGCATCATTTTCTTACAGGCTGAAACATATTGTTATTCCAAAATCAAAATCTGAAAATTAAGACTTGTTCAACTTTCATTCAGGTCATGTCTGAGCCAGAAGTGCAAAACAGTCTTTAGCATGTATAGCTGTATTTGAAGCATAATTTTTTTTCTTTTGTTTTCTGAAGTTCTGAAGAGGGTAGAGAGATGAGATTAAACGTATCTTTGAGATGTCATGCTTCAGAATATAAGTTGGTAAGAATCACACCAATCATATAAATTGTTATTAAAAACATCAGAAAGATGATAGCCACCAGAGAAGCTATTTGTTTTTGTTTTGCAAACCAGTAGTAGAATTTGCTGAGTAAGAGCCATTTCTCATCAAATCCTGGAGATGAACGTTGTAAGTGGTAGGAAGCATTATTGCTGTAGGCTAAAACCAGCTGTGTTTGCTGCATTCTCTGCAAAGACTAATGTTTGTTGCATGAAAAGGGATAGAAATAGCTTACTAAAATTGATGTAACTTATTTGATATGAATCAGGAAGAGATAAAAACACTTCCACTATCAGTACCATCAGAGACGTTCATAGGCAAAAAAAAAATTGTATAAATTATTTTTTATAAAATATAAGTCTTACTGTACATCTATCACATGGATTAAGTACCACTGAATACTAGAAAAGCAGTAGAATGCTAGAAATAAATAATAGCAAAAGAACTACTCTGTATCTACACAACTTGTGCTTCAAAAGGAATCATTTTTTTTAAACCTCGTGAATTTACATTTTTTTATCTTTTTTGATGCTATGAGACAAAAAGAAAATTATCATTGATGTTGAATGTTGAAGTGCTAGGTCACAGTGTACAAGTTAATAGAATATTTAAGTTGCTTCTAACAGTATATTACTTTGTAATTTAAAAAAAACCCTAAGTGCCAATAAATTGTTAGATATGTTCTCCAAAAAAATTTAAAAGCTGTGTTATTAAAATAACTTTGAAAGTTTAATGTGTCAAGATTTTTTTTGCTATGAATATAAAGACCAAACTATTTGTCTTATTAAAATGAACTAGTTGTGAATTTTGAATAGCTTTAACAGTTATATTTTCTTTAAAGATGTGTATCCTTGAAAACATGACAGTACTTTTATTTATATTGCTAACTTTGTGACTTGATAGTTATATATTTGTGCAGAAACAGGGACATTTATGTTACAAGAGGATAATGGATTGATTAACATTATGCGTACATATCCTGAAGGCAAATTTCCCACCAGGACATAATCACAAAGCAACAGCTCTATCATTTAAGCTATATTTGAGGGGTATCACAAAAAAATCTTAAAATATTGAAATTTTAAAATTTAAAACTCCTACTGAATTTCTGCTGGTGTTGATCACGTATCTGTGGAAAGAGTTAATGATTTCTCTACCACTTATCATTCTCATCAGACTGTGAGCTCTCTAGAATAAGAGACCTACTCCAATATATTTGGGCTAAGATACCACAAATTGTCCTCTACCTTAAATAAATTATTTTAAAGCTTAAATGTTTATAATGAAGAATTGATACAATACAGTTTAAATGAAAAATAATGGGCTTAATAGTTTTCATCTGCTTCCACTACAGTTTAAAATTCAATTTTTAAAGCAAATAAATTGTTATTGCTCATACTGCACAAGATTTTTTACATTTCAATATCTTTTAAAGTCTCTTTTGAAACAGTAGCTTAACACTGACATTAGTTACTATCCACATAATTACTGTGTCACTGTATATGGGGGAAAAAAAAAGCCAGTTTAAAATGTTGAAACATACACTTTGTTGCATAAACTCAACTGTATTTTCTGCCAAAACATGAACTTTAAATATCAGTAGAAAATATATATGCAAACTTCATATGTGACACTGGATTGCATTCAGACATGCTGTGAAGACTTGACTGTCTAAGTGGCATGTTCTGAAAAGCAACTTTGGTTTGTTCCCACTCCAGCATTAAAGTCAATATCTAATTACCCCATTGACTGCTAATTGCTTTGGTCATTCATATTTCAAATGGACTTATGACAGTATTATTGATGCCAGTTTGACAGTGATCTGTTCTGGACTTCTATGATAACTCGGGAACAACATAAGTTTACTAAGCTTCTCCTTTTTTTTTATCCCCATGCTTGATCAGAACCTTCTTTTTAGGTAATTATGGACCTGGTTTTTTTTATAGTTTTATCTTTCAGTCTACCAGCAGGTGCTTGTTGTTGCTTCAAATATTCACTCTTTCTAATAGATGTTACATTGTAGTTCCCAAGTTACAAGTACCTCCAGCATGGAAGACACTGTGAAAGATTTTGTTTACATTGGGCTTAGCTGAATAGTTTGAATCAAGAGAGTTGGTTGCATGCTGAAACAAATTGTTTTAATTAGACCAGGGAGTTTTCTACTTTGTCTGCTGTTGGGAACTACATGTTGCTGCAGGTAATGTACGTATTTTCTACAGTTTGGGTACTTTATTATCCAGATTTGTTGAGAGTACTTTGATGGTTACCATTTCATCCACACTTTAATTATAATTTCATGTTTCTATTAATGTCTTTTGTATGATTGTCTTTGGAACAATGTAAATATTTAATGAATTAGTTTTAATCTTTTTTATTCTTTCCTGCTGACACTTTTTCCCTTGTAATACTTTATTTTTCATGTTTTATTAACTTTTAAAGTTTTTTTTCTAAAATTTATTCCTTTTTCACACTCTTAATATTCTGTAATGATTCTTATCCACACAGACAGATGCTGTGAAACTACTAGACATGAAAATGGAGGCCAGTCCCTGCAGCAGCTGAGTGCTGTTGGTTTCTCTGTCATTTTAGTAATAAGTTTCTGGTGCATGTTTTGATGCAAGCAATATGATTTCTTTCTTTCCTTCTAAATTTTATATTTGCAAGAAAACAGAAACCTGTATAAAAAAAAAATTATACTTTTCTATAGCTCTATAGCTTACATTCCTAGTTAAGATTCTAAACGTGTAATTACTTCAGTTTGTGCAATCAGAATTTTTCATCTGGCTTTTTGGAAACCTTATAAATTCTGTGACAAATTCAACAGATGATGTTTGGCTTTTTGTTCTGACAGAACTTGGAGAATGTGACGTATTGAAATTGATCAGTGTGATTTGATTCTCTTTTCTCAACTATATTTTATTTATAAGAAATAGATCTTATCATTTGGCACATGCAATAGGTCTTTTACTAGAGCATTTTGGTTCTGTGTTAATCCTTTTCAGATTTGTGCTTATACTAGCTCCTTCCACGATATACTTTATGCTATATACAGACATGTTTTGTACCTTCTAATGGATTTTAAAAACCACTTATTTCCTAAATTATAATCTATTAATTACTTTTTGTATATTTTTTCTATGCCTCTCTGTAGTCATGTCTCAACACATAAAATAGGTCCCTGGCCATCAACTCACTTCTTGAGACTGTAACAGTGACACATTCCATTTCATGGCATTTATTGAATTTGAAGGTCCAAGAGGCTCAATCTTGACCTTTAGTAAACAATGGGAAAAGTATTTTTCCCTATTTTACTCATCAAAATAATGGCTGACAAACTCTGCAGCCTTGGAAAACTGCTCATTTAGTAAGAATCCCTATAGATATTTTACTGCATGTATTTAATTTTAGAATTTATGTTGCTGACTGAGTTTATGGTTCATTCTTCTTTTGCATACAGAATAACTCAAGAAAGCAATGCACTTTAGAACTAAAGCAGAATTAAATATTTATTTTAAGATACTTCCCTTCAAATTGTTACTAAACATAACAAAGACAATAAAGATAAACTATATGTTGATTCTTCCCCTTATTGTTAATTTCTTCCTGAGGTGTAATACTATTATCTTATAATTTTCAAATTAGTTGTTAAAATTTAAGCTTTAATATATCTTCACACATATAAGGTATATCCTTATTTATTAGATATAGTGATTACAGTCAGTTTTGACAGTTTCTATTTATGCTTGGAAGTCTTTACTTCAAAACTTCATTAATAAAACCTCTGCATCTAAACCACATAACAGTCATTTTAGAAAAATAATCTTAAATCAGAAATAATGTGTCTTCAGAATGCATGTGTGCAAATCTAAACACAATTTATTGACAGAAATACTTTTTTAAAAAAAATACATATGTAATATAATGAAGTAGATGGAATTCAAGGAAATTACATTCTAAAAGTGTTGAGTTCACTGAGATCTGTAAAAAAAATCTCTCATCATGTTAAGTAAGGGAATTATTTCATCCGTCTCCCTTCCCACTATGTTCTATTACTTTTACTTAATGCCATGGCATTAAATTTGAAATTAATTATGTTCTCATGTGCCTGGCATAGTATGGTTAAGAAACAGAACTTCTGTTCTAATGTTGTGAAACTCAAAACTATGGGTTCCCAATTGGAGTCAGATGGGTGAAACCCTATTTTTTCATGCACATATGATGTGAATGTATGCATTGCCTTTGTTATTTAGTTATGTAATTTTTATTCTCATAACAAAATCTATTTATTTAACTCTTCAGTTCTTATTGAAGGGATAGCTGTCTTAACATTAAGCTATCTTTTTTTAATGAAACTTTCAAACTATGTTACAGAGGACTTGGAATTGCTACCTACACCTAAGAGTTATCAAACTCTTTCTGATGTGAGAACACATTTTCAATGTAGTATAACTCTGACAAGTGCTATTGCTTATGTTATTTTTTTGCTTAGGTGAAGAATCACTTAGGCAATAACTTTTACAAGAGGCTTTTTTTTTTCTTTTTTTTTCTGCAAATGTTCCTAAAATCCAGATAGTGAAAATGTTTGTTGATGTCATTGTTATCACTTTTCTTCCTGTGGTAACAAACAAATAAACTTCAAGTACATCTCTACTTACGATGAGAGAATTGACATTTGGCAAGTGTAATGAGATGCTGCTTGTATTCCCAAAGGGAAGTATGGCCTCATTAGAAAACTGAAAGTCTCAGTTCACAACTGATCAACAGTGAATAGTTTGATCTCCACTGAGTATCCTTCAGCACCAAGTACATGATGATCTGCTCCCAGTATTTCTTTCTCAGTTTGCAGGAGCACAGTGGTGCATAAACACTGGGGCTCCTAGTTGGACCTGGGAAGTGATAAATTCTTTCAAGAGGCTATTGTCTGCAGTCATATATGTCCCTTCTGCATTCTGAGCCCATTGTAAGATAGGAACGGAATGCATATAGAGAAACAAAACTTTTCTCTTGTGGACACACAATAGAGGTAAAGTACTGTTCTGAATCATAAAGAAACCAAAGTACAGATACAATCACAATTAGTGAGCACCTGCCCCTAGCTTAAAAGGTCCTGAGTAAAACTTAGATGGTGTCATAGAATTAAACATAAAACAGGCTCTCATTAAGGTTTCACAGTAAGTCTGTTGTATTTCCTTAGTTTGCATAATTTTCCTAATTTGCTAAAATATGTAACCTTAAAGAATTTCTACTAAACATTTTCTTACATAATTTATCTGCCATATACTTTGTTAATAAAGCAAGACAGGAGACTACTACAGGTGAGTATAAAAATGAAAATTTCTAAATTATTTTCCTGCTTTGGTTAGACATTTAAAGTAGTCTTTGCCAGTTATAAATTCATTATCTTAGCAAGTCATTCTAACATTGCATAAAAGTATGCAAGACAAGATAAAGGCACAGAGAGTGATCAACTGTGAACTCTCCAAACACATTGTGAAAGAACAAATGAAAAGCCTTGAGAAATTTTAGAAGCTAAATATACATTAAAATGGCAAGTTTGCTTTTATGCTCAATGTCACAGTGCCAGTGGGACAAATTTGAATTACTTATCTTTTTTTTCCAACTGATAGGAGCTTCAGCAAGAAAGTATATGTTTCCCCTGTTAAATGAGGGAAAATTTAGGTCTACTCCAGTTTATATTTTTCTGCAGTATCACTTTTGAGGGTTTTAGGTACTTTGAATGTGATCCTTTTCTTTTGGCCCTATTTTTCCCATAAAAGTCCAAAGAGGATGTGAATTAAGCCAACTATTATAGGGATTCCATGACAGCACTGCCAGATAATTCTGGACAGTGTCCCAAAATCTCTGTGATAGGAAAGAAAAAGAACAGAATAATATCCTTGGATTGTCCTGTATCTCCTGAGATGGATAACTAATATAGATTTATTTCTGTTTCTCTTTAAGAATATATCATAATTCTGTCTCAAAAACAATGAAAGCAAGATTATTTTACAATGTTTTGTACAATCTGGGGGAAGATACAGGTTTAAAAATCTTGTCTCCCTACAGATGAGAATAAGGAAAAAATTAACAGAGACATTTGCAAATTAAATTATAATTGGTAGTTACAGACTGAACAGCTTTAAAATTACACTCTTGTTATATTAAAATGATAAATATGTCTCCACAAATTGAATTTAATATTTTTCAGTCATTAGTATTTAAATGTTAGATAAGTAAATGTGTTCCTTTAAATGTAGTAATTGTAAAAGGGATTTTAAGTCTTATGATTGACAGTATAAAATGTTATTCTTTTTTCAACATTGTCACATATTTTGAAATGCTGATATTCAACTGTCTGCAAGACTGAAGTCCTAAAATATTCTATGCAGAATTTATGGCTTAAATTCAAATTGGTGACATAGAGACTTGAAAAGGGTAATGATTATTCTATGATGTACCAGTATATCTCAAAGGAACAGTATTTAAAAAATACCTTTATTTACAACCTTTTGAGTCTAAGGCTGACTTCTTTTCTAATCAGATTTTACTTTGGTGTTTTTTTGAGTTTTGACAAGTTCCTAACGTTTACAAATTGTTCATGAACCAAAGTATTTACATAAAGCAACTTCAAATGTGATCTTTCATTTATTACAATAGGTTTATTAGAATATAAACGTGTCTGACACATACACTGCATACACTGGAAATAAAACATATCCATCTGTATGGTTTTGTGACGTACAAAATATACTATTACTAAGCCACAAAATAACATTCCATTTAATTTTATACTAGAAGTTTAGGGCTAAGCACTGATGTAAAAATATGATGTGCATATGATAAATAGATATTTAAAAGATAAGTATAGTGGTTTAATTACATAAGTATCTATATGACCAATATATAGATTCCTGGACCTTACTGTATATTATCTTTCCAGCATGCAAACCTCATTCACTTAATTTAATAGCTCCACTTACGTGTGGATGCAAATATGAAGTTAACTATATAAGACTAACAGAACAATTCTTTTTTTTTTTTTTAACGTGGTAATGGAGATTTGTATACAGACTGTGATTGTACTAATATTCTCGGATCTTCTATCCAGTTTCATATGTTGATGATTTCCAATTTTCATTTCAATTTTTAGGAGAAAAGGGAAAAAGCCTCTTAACTTTTAGGATGTAGTTTTCAAGATATAAAGATAAATGTAGATTCTGAGGGTTGTAATGATTTCACTGAAATCTAGCTGCATCTAGAGCTTGTATGAGCTTATCACACTGTACTTCATCCATCCCATTTCTCCAGGCATGTAAGAAATCTTCAGTTTGACTTTGATTCACACTTATCAGCCTTAATGTATAAGCGATGAAAACTCACAGGGAAAAATCTTATTCCTTGTAGTGCTAATGACAACATCCTAATAACACCAGTGGTATAAAATATCAAGTATAGAGAATCTACCAACTGTGCTTGTTTAGAAATAGTAGCTGTATGGAACCTGTATGCTTGAGAGTTATGTTAATTTAAACTGGTTTAGAAGAACTAGATCAAGTAACTTAGGTAGGAATACCCATTTTCATTCATTTTGATGTGTTCTAAAGTCCTGAGAAACTGTAGTAGTAATTCCTGCCACCATAGTCCCATTACTTTTTATGATATTAATAGTTCAGTATATTTATTTTATATGTAACATTTGTAGGGGCAATTTTAGTGACTTTTATTGTCATATCATTTTAATTATAATACATAAAGTGAGCTGTAATCTGAGCAAAGTATATCTTACCGAGTGTATGTTTCCAAAAGAATTACATTTGAAATATTCTAAAAACTACTTCTGTGAAAAATATTGCAAACACCTCAGTAATTTATTTTAATTTGAGAAACAATGGGGTTTTATAATCTCATTCATGTTTCACTAGCGTTTTGCTGCACTGATTTCTTAGATGCATGCAGTACTTGCTGTCATCTCTCTGCTTTCTCCCAGTAGAATGTGTATGTAGTGTAAACATAATGTCTGTCAGCATCTTTTCAAACACAGTGTGAAGAATTATATGTAACTTTGTGTGTCTTTCATCCGTTGTTCGAAGTTCATTTTGGTTTATGCAACCTCTATCTCATCTTTGTAATAAAGAAAAATTACTTAAAGCATTTATATCTGTATTTTCTTTATTACTGCTAAATGCTATTTTTCTTATGTTATCTACGTTATGTGTTTTGTAACTAGAGAGAATTTCTAATGTTGTTTCAGTATTTTTGTTTCAACGGTAAACCTCAGTGTTTTATCCAAAACTTAATATTAAAAACAAAAAAAACCCCAAAATATCACCTAAAAACAAACTCTTCAAAGCAAACAAAATCCCCCAACAACAGAATAAATCATAAATATTAGAATTTCTCAGTTTTTAGTTTGGTTCATATTAGATGATTGCCATGCTACTCCACTAATATGCAGCTGGAGGACTTGATCCATGCTGATTTAAATCACCTACTTGAAACAGTTGTACCACAAGAAAAAAAGCAGGTATTTTAAAACTAGGAGAGACTATATTGGTATAAAACACTTTTATAGCAAGTACAATGCTTCTAATACTTGCAGTTGTATCAGTGCAACTTTTTCAAGTAAAAAACATACATCACATACTGACAACATGCACAAAAATCTCTCATGTCTCTGTAGTATGTGCAGTGTGATTTTGAATTCTCCTAAATAACACAATTAAAATATTTCATCCTTTTGTGTGATAGAAGTACTAAACCACACATAAGTGTATGTTTTCAATACCCATGTCAATGTTGATTAATCTGCACAGGTTCTTAGAAATTCCTTCAGGATACATGTTCAGTATGTCTGCTGCCATTTTGAATAGGGGAAATCAAGACACAGATACTTACTCCTTTCCTCAAGGCCTTCAGAAACCTGGGGGCAGAGTTGATGTCACAGACTCCATAAAGCTGCCATTGTTATGCAGTCTCTCCCTACTAAATGCACTCAAGGCAGGGCTGGGATCTCTCTGCCTGATTTTCTCTGGGGCTTCCCATAGAAGTAGGCAATGGTAAAAAGGTCCCTAATACAGTGACTGAGTAGATACATGAAGGAAGAGACTCTAACTACCTTGTGACTCCTTAGACACATTGAAAATGCTTATGAAACCTACTTAGGGGTAGTTTGATAATGCCAGGAACATTTTTTAAAAAATTTTGCTTAAAAAATAATAACACTAAGACAGTGAACGTTTTCTAGTTAACATGGCATTCATTCCTTTCCCTTCTTATCTCTTAGTGGACAAAGACATTGTTGACAGAAGCACTCAAGCTGCTACTTACATTGTGTTTGGTTTATTTAGCTATTTTATTTATGTTTTGTTGAAGACTCCTCCATATGAAAATTCATTATGGGATTACTACAGTAAATGAGAACTCAAGTCCTATTTAGTACCCAAAAAGAATCATAAGAAAATACTTTTCCCTGCAAAATTGGAAAGGCTGCAGGAACTGGGGCTGTTTAGTCTGGAGAAAAGGAGACTGAGAGGAGAACTTATTAACATTTATAAAAATCTAAAGGGTGGGTGTCAGGAGGTTGGGGCATCCCTTTTTTCTATTGTAGCTAGCAACAGGACAAGGGGTAATGGGATGAAGCTGGAACACAAAAGGTTCCACATAAACATAAAAAAACCCTATTTCACTGTGAGGGTGACAGAGCAGTGGAACAGGCTGCCCAGAGGGGTTATGGAGTCTCCTTCCTTGGAGGTCTTCAAGACCCGTCTGGACGTGTTCCTATGTGACCTGATCTAGGTGAACCTGCTTCTGCAGGGAGGTTGGACTAGATGATTTCTAAAGGTCCCTTCCAACCCCTACCATTCTATGATTCTATGAAAATTTAGAGGGGAAAAAAAGTAATTTCAGAAAACTTGTTGACAAGAGGACCTCTGTCATAATGAAGAAATGTTCCCTCACTCAGATAAGTATCAGAAAAGCATAACATTTCTGATACATATCATTTTAGACATGCTTATTTAAGTAGCTCACATCTCTATAACTGATAATCCTGGTGACACTGCAGACTCCTTTCACTGTGAATGCCCATCCCTCCTGTGCATTTTTGTCTATGGTATACAGCTGCTTCTTTATCACTCCTCTTGCTGACAGTGAAACTGTTGACACTCCACTGCAATCGGGCTTGGATTTCATTGGAGAGGGTAGACAATGAATGTATGTCATTTATGGGTAGAAAAAAGTTAGAGGAACCCTCGTCTTTAGTTGGTTAGTTACCAACGTTACATAGAATCATAGAATGGTAGGGGTTGGAAGGGACCTTTAGAGATCATCTAGTCCAACCCCCCTGCAGAAGCAGGGTCACCTAGAGCAGGTTGCATAGGAACACGTCCAGACGGGTCTTGAAGACCTCCAAGGAAGGAGACTCCACATCCTTCCTGGGCAGCCTGTTCCACTGCTCTGTCACCCTCACAGTGAAATAGTTTTTTCTTATGTTTAAGTGGAACCTTTTGTATTCCAGCTTCACCCCATTACCTCTTGTCCTGTTAGTACCCACTATAGAAAAAAAGGGATACCCCAAACTCCTTACACTCACCCTTTAGATATTTATAAATTTTAATAAGATCTCTTCGCAATCTCCTCCAGACTAAACAGCCCCAGTTCCTGCAGCCTTTCCTCATATGAAAGATGTTCCATACCCCTGATCATCTTGATGGCCCTGCACTGGACTCTCTCCCTGTCCCTCTTGAGTTAAGGAGCCCAGAACTGGACACAGGACTCCAGATGAGGCCTCACCAGGGCAGAGTAGAGAGGGAAACTAACCTCTTAATTACATTAGTAATGCTGTCCCCTTATTTTTCAAACCAATCTCCAGGCATAAATGTCAGAGCATATTATTGTGTCATGCTGTACGGGGCACATGTCCTCATGTGCCTGTACACTGCCCTTCAGTGGTATGTCACGTAGCAGAAAGTTTTAGAAAAAAAATCACTGAAGAAGAAAAAGCACTAAAATTAATATTGATTATAGCCTTGTTAGCATCTTTTTGTATTAAGACACAGGATAGAAAAGAATATTACCTACTGTCATGCATCATACATTCCCCCAGTAAATGTTGCACAGAATCATAATAATTGTTTTAAAGTTGATGCGGTAATTGTATTGGTTTATTTCATTTGAAGGTAAACCTGTAGTTGCTGGGCACTTACTGGCTCGAAAGCCAAGTTTCATTGCTTTAAATTGCTAAAAGCAGCTCATGCAGCTCTAGCCATGGCAGCCAAATTATTGGAACTTGTTTGGGTAGTTGAAGGATTATTGATTCTTTGCTTCTTTTTGCCTGCTCTGATTTTCATCTCGGTAAGGAACAGGTGTGCTTAGTAATGGAAAGCTAAGAAATGACACTTCTTCTAATTAATGTAGTCATCCAGTATCATAGTATTCTCATATAAAAGCTGGGTATGTATATGCTACCTTCACATACTACTCAAGATAGAGCTCATTCTGTGTACCTGTAACTCTGTAACTTGTAAGATTTGGTGTTACGTGGTCTTTGCCTCCTGATCACCCACACCAAGGAGCTGGAACATACAACAGCTCTTCATAGGTAGTGCTGAAGTAACCATTATGATTGGATAGCCTTTTTTAGAGTCAATACATCGGGTAGTTCAAGAAGATGATAAACAAGACTATGCTCTTTTTTCTGCCACTACTCAGTGCAGTATTTTCAAATTCATCCTCTAGCTCATAATTTTCAAATACTTTAACTAAAGAGCAGTTCTACTTTAGCTTCAGACTAACCTGAAATAAATGACAAACTTATGCACAATATCCCATCACACACATTTGCACCCATTCAAACGTAGCTGCCAGGTGCTAGGATAGTGTTTAATATCATTGCATGCTTTCTTTAAAAATGTAAATTACTGTAAAAGGTTAAAGGCCATGTAGAATCTTTGTTTCAGCTTTTAACCCATATTTGGAAAGGGAAGAAAGACACAAAAAGGTGCTAACTCTTTTTTTATTCAACAAAACTTAGAATCACTGAATGATTGAGGTTGGAAGAGACCTCTGGAGGTCACCTTGTCCAAACCCTCTGTTCAAACAAAGTAGTACTTATAAAACTTGGAGTTATTTTGTATATTTTCATTAATATTTAAAAGAAAACAGAATACAAATACTTTTAAAATTGATTGATTGATGATACCCATGCTCTTTGACCTGCTGCAGTCTATGGTTACATTCCTGTCACTCTCTGGATTGTGAGATGAATGTGTGAGAGATGGGTTGTGGGGTCTCCTTCCTTGGAGGTCTTCAAGACCCACCTGGACATGTTCCTGTATGACCTTATCTAGGTGAACGTGCTTCTGCAATGGAGTTGGGCTAGATGATCTCTAAAGATCCCTTCCAACCCCTACCATTCTATGAATCTATGATTCTATAATAAGAAATTGGTCTTTTACATGTTGTGAAACAGAAACTTGTATGACCAATTGGGTTGCAAGTAGGAAATGGAGAACTGAATGAAAAGGAAATTATCAGTCATAAAGAGATAGAAAAATATGACTACTACATATTGTAGTAGTCAAATATTTAGGTTTCAGATATCTCACCAATACCAAGAAGATTAAAAATGAAAACCAAATAATTCCTCATAACTATGGCAAATTAATATGAATATGATTGTATAAAGGAGCAATGTTGTTACTATAAATATTTCCTTTGCTTGCCAGTGAAAATACTATGTAGGCTTTTCTGTCACTGAATCATTAGGGATGGGAAGCTTGCCACATCACAATGTTCCAGTGACACTGGAAATGCTGTCACATGAGCTAAAAAATCTATCTTCCCATGGTAAAAACAACACTGAGGTAAAAACAAAACCAAAATCATAAAAATATCACAGGAAAAAAAGACATATCCAAATCATCTAAAAATTATGGGTTAAAAGAGCTTTTTTTTTTTTTCCTCTACATTCTATTTGTTGGTTAAGAAAATATAAAGACAAAAATTTTGTTGTGTAAGGTCTCTAGAACTGGACTATAGACTTTACTGGTATTATGTCCGTTGAAACTCATGAGCTTTTCAATAAACTGGACTGAAGTATCTCCTTATATCTTCCTGACAATTCAAACAGCTAAACATAAATGAGTTAAAGAAATCATCAGATACATAGGTTGATGTATGGATAAAGTAAGTTTTAGAGAATGTATCAGAAATTGTAATATTTAAAAAAGAATTTTGTTAAAAAAGAAAGAAAATTAATTAGTGTGAAATGTTAACTTCCAGTGTTGCTTATGGAGCAATGAATAAATGATAATTTAATTGCTATGACATTGTTTTTGTTATTTATATAGTGGGGTTTTAAATGTTTCTGAGGAAAGGAAAATAACATTCAAGTAATATATGTTGGTTTATTTGCCTATCTATCCATATAATTATATATGTATTGAATTCTGGCTCATTGAATAATAACATTCTGAAGAACAGTTCTACAATAAAACAACACATACAACAGACAATAAAATCAATAGCATATGAACTAAATTCTTGCCTATCTTTTGAAAAAACTTTTTACTTTTCAATTTAAGAGTTCTACTGCATACACTAGCAAGGCATCTGTTTCTGTTAGTGTGTACTGATTTAGAAGTTGTCAAGAATTTCAAAGTTTAGTTTAATTAAACAAAAATAGGAAAACTTAAATGATATTCTTAATCTAAACACAGTCTATGACTGCCTAGATGAGGAGAGCAGTGGATGTCATTTATCTTGACACCAGTAAGGCTTTTGACACTGTTTCCCATAACAACCTCATCAGAAAGCTCAGACAGTGTGGTTTGGATGAGTGGACAGTGAGGTGCATTGAGAAGTGGCTGAATGACAGAACCCAGAGGGTGGTGATCAATGGCACAGAATCAAGTTGGAGGCCTGTGGCCATTGGAGTTCCACAGGGATCAATTCTGCGGCCAGTCTTGTTCAACATCTTCATCAATGACCTGGATGAGGGGACAGTGTACCCTCAGCAAGTTCCCCGATGACACCAAACTGGGAGGACTGGTTGATTCCCCAGAAGGCTGTGCTGCCATTCAGCGGGATCTTGACCAGCTTGAGAGTTGGGCAGAGAGGAACCTCATGAGATTCAACAAGGACAAGTGCAGAGTCCTGCATCTGGGAAGGAACAACCCCATGCAGTAGTACAGGCTCGGATTGACCTACTGGAGAGCAACTCTGCAGAGAGAGACCTGAGAGTTCTGGTTGACAATAAATGTCCTCATGGCTAAGAAGGCCAATGGCTTTCTGGGATGCATCAAGAAGAGTGTGGCCAGCAAGTCAAGGGAGGTTCTCCTCCCCCTCTACTCTGGCCTGGTGAGGCCTCATCTGAAATCCTGCGTCCAGTTTTGGGCTCCCCAGCACAAGAGGGACAGAGAACGTCTGGAGAGAGTCCAGCGCAGAGCCACTAAGATGATCAGGGAACTGGAGCATCTTCCTTATGAGGAAAGGCTGTGGGAATTGGGGCTGTTTAGTCTAGAGAAGAGAAGACTGCAGGGGGATCTCATTAATATTTTTATGTATCTAAATGGTGGATGTCAGGAGGTTAGGGCATCACTTTTTTCTGTTGTATCTAGTGACAGAACAAGGGGTAATGGAAAGAAGCTGGAACACAAAAAGTTCCATTTAAATATAAGAAAAAACTATTTCATTGTGAGAAATTTGTTCCCTGGCACAGATTGCCCTCCTTCTCTGGAGGTTTTCCAAACCCATCTGCACATGTTCCTGTGTGATCTGACCTAGATGGATCTGCTTTAGCAGGGGAGTTGGACTAGTTGGACTAAAGGTCCTTTCTAACCGTTTGGAAAAAGAGAGGAAAAATACAGTACTTGCCTCATTAAAACATTTATATTATAATGCATTATATTGTGTTTCACTGTCTGTTAGAACATTACACATGTAATTTGTCAGAAAAAATCTTGCTCTTAATTTGACAACAGGGATAGATATAGCTGCAAATGGAAATGTAGCACTGCGCTGCAGGCTCATACATTACTCCAGGGCAAGATAACAGTAAAGTAAGGAATGCTGATGTGCAACACCAACGTTCAAAAAACCCCAGGAGCACTTCACTGTGGAGTTTGCTCATGACATAGCACCACGCAAAGCAGTTGTCACTAGCAAATTTCAGAGCTAGATTGACACCTTGAATTAGCTAGGTGCATGAACCATTACTGAGATGGCTTTTTTCCCCCTAGTTTATTGATCAGATACAAGTCTTTTCCTTTATAAGAGACACCTGAGTTCACAAACACAATAATTGTTCTGAGAATTATACTACTAAAACAAATCTGTAGCATTACTGTCTGTTCAACTGAGTCAAAACATTATTTTTTTCTGAGATTTGTAGTGAAGTAAAATGAGTTAAACATCAGCTTTCATAATACAAGTTTAGAAAGCAAGATAAAGTGTAGATTATATTTATTGTCAAATATATGAATATATTTTCAAGGTAGAAGACTATACAAAATGAGATCCCAACCCAATAATCATGTAAGAATATGCATAGTTTTCCTAATTTATTTAATACTAAGTGGTTGCAACTGTTCTTTGAAGACTGTTTTGTTCTACTTTAATTCAAAAAATGACCTTTACAAGAAAAAATGCTGTTTTGACACTCTCTTAAACCTTTTTGTAATTCTACTTAGCACTACTGCTAATCAATTATATTTAAAATGTGGAAAATGACAACTTGTATCAACTATTATTGTGTTAAATATTTAAAATGTTTTTCTTAGGCTGCATACCAATAGTCCCAGTCTTGAAGTATTAAGATATAATATTATTTGTTATTAAAGGATATTATTTATGCTCTGTGACCATAATGAAATTTTTGTACTGGGGAAATATTATATAAAAAGATGTTTTTCGTGATTTTTTTTTTTTAAATCAGGATTTATATATGCTTCATCTTCAGAAAAGTTCATTTCTGTTTATTTCTGAATGATTCATTTATAAGCATCCTTTACTCTTCTAGCCTAGAGTTTAAAGACTTTAGAAGATGTTATTCTTTGGGATTATTTTTTTCAATAAATTTTAATTTTCTTTCTTTCAAGACACTCTTTTTAATGGTCTTGGTCTTGGTGCTGTCATTGGCCTTGGAGTGGCAGCTCTTTTGTTAATCCTGGTTGTGACTGATGTTAGCTGCTTCTTTTTACGACAATGTGGATTGCTAATGTGCATCACCAGGAGGATCTGTGGGAAAAAGAGTGGTTCAAGTGGAAAAAGTAAAGAACTGGAAGAAGGAAAGGCTGCTTACTTGTGAGTATTAATCACGCTTTAGAAACTTCATTAAAATTAAAAATTGTCTGTCCAACTTATATTAACTTTTTGGCCGTATTGTGGCAAATGGAATTAATAAAATATTTCTATTACTTGGAAAAGCATTTCTCTGACATGTGCAGAACTGTTGTGGTCAAATCATACCTTAAAAGAAAAATGGATACAAAAAAAGACATTTACCATACTTCACTTTAAGATAACCTCTTTGTGCTTCTTGACATAGAGGAAAGAATTGCAATTCAGTAATAGTTCTAGGCACATATTTGGTCCATGAGAAAGAAGTAACAGATCATTGTAACTCCATTTTTACAAACTTGTCTTTCATCTACTAATACCTAAAACCTCATCATATGGTTCGGGCAGTGACAATAAATCTGAGAGGACATAATATTATAAAAAATCCATGAAAGA
Source organism: Colius striatus (assembly GCF_028858725.1). Taxonomy (NCBI): domain Eukaryota; kingdom Metazoa; phylum Chordata; class Aves; order Coliiformes; family Coliidae; genus Colius; species Colius striatus. The sequence continues at coordinate 100,050,317 of NC_084759.1, read as the reverse complement.
ATTTTTCTTCTCTTAAATAGCATTTAATGGAAAATTTTACTTCTTGCCCACAGATTTTAGGAATAAAAAGTGTTGTTGATTTTAAAAAATAAGAGTGCTTATTTGGATGTGGATGAAATGCTGGTGAACATGATTGTTCTTCATAGCAAAACTCAGTGATGGCTAAATATTAAATGAGGAACAAACAATTCTGATTCTCACAAATATCCATGTGTAGTGGCTAATTCACAAGACAAATGTGAATTAACTGATCATTTGTGTGTCTATACACACCCTCAAATGACAAATGGAGATTGAGATCTCTGGCAAAACAGTTCAAGTACTTATTGCATAAAACAAGAATACTTTAAAGACCCGGTGTTTACAGGGTTTTCAGGAGGTAAGATAGAGATTGATTACTTGTGCTCCCTGATTGAAGGCAGTTTCATTTTACTTAAAAAATGCTTCATTTCCTCATTATATTAATCTGATAGACATACATACACTGTCATATTTGTGAGAAAGCTTTCTGTGTGTGGTTTAAATTATGTTTGCTGGTCCAGTTCCTGTGTGCTATAGCTCTCCCAGTAGTCTGGCCTTACATTTTATTCTCCTGCAGTTGCAAAGATTTCATCCTTCCACAGATGACTATAGACCAGATCAGGTTCTGCAGCCCTTACTATTCATAGCTGTGTCAGACTATGCAGTGGAGTTGGAATTGTCTTTTCTGGTTTTAGTTCTGGCTATTAGGATTCAGAGACTATGATTTTCTTAGGTAATTTGGTTATATTTCTTGGTTGGATTCTCAACCCTTTTGGAAACAACTTTTAATAAACACCAATCATAATCAGTCACAGAGAATTTATATGAAGTAATTCTTCCGAATAGAAGTTATGCCCTAAAATACCTGTTTTCTAATTTTTGACAGCTTATGGCAAGAGAAGGAATAACAGCATTTTTTTCTATTGGTATGAAGCCAGCATGTCCAGGTCAATAGAATCAAGATGTGAAGCTTCTGGCTCTGACTCAACTGTCCTTTCCTATTGAGAACAGCACTTCATTTTATGCTTTAATTTCCCGTTCAAGAAGTGACCAAATACAAATTGGTGTACAAAGTCTTCTGAATGGGAAGGCCTTAGGGAGCTAAAGTTGCAAATGTCACTTGACAGCAGTTTATACCTTACTATCAATGTCTCATACCCAAATGCCATTCCATGCTGTCCTACTAAAGCATAAAGTTGGTCACTTTAATATTAAATCCTCCATGACAGTTCAGCAATAACCAACTATCTTATTTAATTATATTTCTTTCCTTGATGGGGTGATCTTTTATCAGTCAGATCTTAAAATGTTTGGGGCTGTTCTAATTTTAGCCTTTTATCTGCATATATAAGCTGTCAGGCTAAAATTTCAAGATGGTTTGAAGAGTCAAAATTTGAATTTATTGCATGCTAACTCCTTAAAAGATACTAACATTTCCTTGCTTTAAATAAGTCAGGTTTCATTCTGGTTTATTGAGAAGGTTTATGGTATGGTTCTTTGTTATATTTTGATTGTAGGATATATATAGTCATGAATTATGTTCCATATGTAATGGATGTAGATGATACAATGCATTTAATGTACATACAACCATCTGGAACAGAAATGACATAATACTTTTCCTACAAATCAGATTCCCTTCTGTGGAATTTTTAGCTGTTACATAGTTTGTAATTTCTGTACAGATCCATTCCTCAATCCTATGTGAATGCTGGTTGCAAATATATTTTTGGCCATGCAGTAATGTATGTCTGTCTGTAAGACTGCAGATGTACAGAAAAGCTATGTAAAACTTACAATTCCCTCCATGCTATGGTCCATAATATTTTAACAGAGATGAGGTAGTCATGATAGTTATGTGTATCATCTACAGAAATTATTGTCATGTCCATTAAGGTATCTTAGGATTTTACATGCAGAGGTGAATAAACACATGCTTTTAATTTTTTTTTTAAATATACCTACAGAGATTTTCCTTGATATTTACCAGAGGATGGTAGAGTTTTCTAGGTACTTCCTGAGCAGGTGGATTAGTGTAGTTGTACATAATTATTTAATAATCGTCTGCTCAGGAACAATATAAAAATGTGAGATATTAATTAGACAAGGTTTTAAGTAGTTCTTTGTTACGACATATAACAATCTCACCGCTCACTAGAACATCATAGGTCCAGAAAACAGTCTACTAAATCTAAAAAATTATTATTCATCTATAACTCAGTTACTTTGTGTTTCCTGGCTCCAGCTGATGAAGTTCCAGGACGCAATTTCTGACCTAATGACAGGAATAGGAATGAAATATTTACAGGGAAAGGGATTTTATTTTTGAAATATCAAATATATCTTGAGTATCCTTTCAGCTGCCTTGTGAGAGTAAAGTTATATGCAATTTAATTAATAGTAAAATTATTAATACTTCTGTAGCAGTGAGCTACTATTTCCATGTCATGGCTAGATTATTGTGAGCAGCCCTGCAGGGAAGGACTTGGGGGTACTGATGGATGAAAAGCTGAGCATGAGATGGCAATATGCACATGCAATGCAGAAGGCCAACTTTATCCTGGGCTGCCTAAAAAGAAGCATGGCCAGCAGGTTGAGGAAGGTAATTCTTCCCCTTTACTCCACTCTTGTGAGACCCTACCTGCAGTACTGCATTGTGCTCTGAAGCTTTAAGCTCAGGAAAATGTGGACCTGTTGGAGTAGGTCTAGAGGGGTGTCAAAAAGATGTTCAGAGGGATGGAACACCTCTCCTATGAAAAAAGGCTGAGAGAGTTTAAGTTTTTCAGCTTGGAGAAGAGAAGGCTCCAAGAAAACCTTATTGCAGCCTTTAAATACTTACAAGGGCTTTATGAGAAACATAGAATAGGCTAAATTTTCAGTAGGACATGCTGTGATAGGACATGGGGTAATGATTTTAAACTGAAACACCATAGATTTAGATTGGACTTAAGAAAGAAATTCTTTACAATAAGGGTGGTGAAACACTTGAACAGGTTGACCAGAGAGGTGATAGACATTCCATCCCTGGAAGCATTCAGGGTCAGATTGGACAGGGTTCTGAGCAACCTGATCTAGTCCCTGCTCATGGCAGAATGAGTGGACTAGGAGACTTTTAAAGGTCACTTACTACCCAAACTATTCTATGGTTACTTCCAAAAGCATAATGATAATACTCCATCAACTTCCTTACAGTTCATTGTCCAATTAGCACGAATATTATTAATTTACTTACATGCCAGAGACTAGCAGTTATTCCTAGAATGAGGGAAATATAACATAGAATCAGAGTTTCTTCTACCAGTGTGACCAGAAGGGTCTAGATTCTTATCACAAAAAGGCTCTTTAGCCCTTTACACTTGTCAGTTTAGACAGGATTGACACAATCTCAGGAGATTAAAGTACACTTCTGCAGTGTGTATGCTAACATAAAGGCTCTTTACACTGTCAGAAAAGTTGAGGCATAAGTAGGCATCAAGTCCTATATTTATTGCACTAAGGAAAGTGTACATCTATTCCCATAAAGATGCCATTGTCTTATCATTCAATCATAAACAAAATGTTCTTTTGAGATGCTAATCCATGATGTTTACAGAGTTAGGTAGGTTATGATGGATACAGGATGCTTTGAAGACTTCAAGGAATTGGGAACATGCTGTTAAATGTGTCTCTGTGGTGTTAGTCACTGATAATTAGTTATGCCTTTTCTTTTCTGACTTTTGAGAGGAGGGATCTTGGTAATCAGTTATGTTCAATGTTTGTGTTTAATACAATTATACATATTTTTAATAATTTTTAATAATTTTTAGGAAAGATGGATCAAAAGAACCAATAGTGGAAATGAGAACAGAGGATGAAAGAATTACCAGTCATGAAGATGGGAGTCCAGTAAATGAGCCAAATGAGACAACTCCTCTCACAGAACCTGAGTAAGTAGCTTGACATTGCCCAGAATGTAACAGAAGCTCCTCCTGGCTGTGAGGACAGACTAGGCTTCCCATGGTCTGGGCAGGAGATAGACAGCAACAGCAGAATGTGCACAAATGTGATTTCTTTTTTTTTTCTTTTTTTAAAAAAAGTAATCAATGTAAATCACAGTACACCATGTGCAACTGCTGAAGTTATCACTAGACATTTTTCTCTTCTTTCTGTGACCCCGAGTACAACCACATATGGGTGTTATCTAGCCCTTGGATGACAACACTGTGATAGTGGTGCTCCTGCAGCATAGCTTTACACCACCACCTGTTTCGAAGTCAGCAAGTATTCAGGGAAATTTTCTGACTCTCCCTGCTATTCTGACTCCTAAGGAGTTCTTCCACTGCTATTGGTGAAAACCAACCTCATGTAAAGGCAAGAAATCATACGTAGCCCTGTCCAACCTTCCTCAGCCTACCAGTCCCACTTGCCAGGAAACAGCCCCACATCCAATCCAGCTTCATCATCAGCCTGTGCCCAGCCTAGGCCCTAGTGAGACATGGACCTGTACCATGCTGTGTCCCCCAGCCTTGCACACTGCATTCAGGGGGTGGGAGGCGATAAGCCTCTACCTGTACTCTCCATCTCTCAGGCTGTACCAGAGCTTGCCCCTGCAGCTCCCCTGCTGCTCCCAGCTGATGTCCAAGCTCTGTGGGGAACCACAGCTGGCAGAGGCAGGTCACAGACATGTTGCCTTTTCTCTCAGCCCTGGCAAACACAGTCACCTCCCTCCTCTAGCCCTCCTGACCCTGCAGTGGTGGCTGTACAGGAGTACAAAGAGTTTTTTAGTTGGGTACAGCTGATCTTTACATACCCAGCAGTTATTAACCACTTGGTGGGAATAATTGGATTCTTGGGGATGGCCTTAGATTAACATACACGTCCCCACACATACACAATGATTAAGTGCTCCAGAAACCCAACTCCTCACAGGATAGTTCCTTCCTTCTTTCATTCATATTACTGAATGCTTAGCTCAGCATTCAAATCCACGTGATGCAATTGGATTAATAGTGCTGAAAGCCAACCCCTTTGCTTTGTTTCTGCATGTCCCCTTCACATCCCTGCAGACTGCTCTTAACACAGAAACAGAAATCACACTCACCTGGGCTGGCAAGCTTGAGCTGCCTCCTGCATCCTGAGATCCCAGGTGCTGGTAGTGAGATCCTAGTCCCTGCTTTGCTGCTGCAGCCTCTGGAACAGATTAAACTGAGTAGAGTGGCTGATATTTGTACCTGAGTAACACTTTTCAAAACCTATGGGGAGATAAAGTAATATTTGTGATAGAGATCAAGCAAACTGGTGTTTGCTAAGCTTACTATTACAATGAGAGCTTCTGATATGTTCTTTTTTCCTTCTGAAAATTTAGTTTAAAGCGGAACTAATATTTCAACATAGTACTATTCGTTCTCTTGAGAGTCCAGCTAGTGATGTTAAAGGACATGAACTGATTGCTTAAGAGTTTAATTTCTGAGCCAAAAAAGTTGATTGATTTGAAAATATTAAAGTTCCACATTTCTTTGGAACTATGTGATGTGAAAATCTCCTGCTTCATGAGATCTTAATGCTGTGAGGGCTTCAAAAGGATTTCTGTAGTAAATATAGAAACTCAAGACATATCTGTAGTAAATATAGAAACTCATCTGTTTATTTTTTGATAGAATCGCAAATGGTTTTTAAAAGGAGAAGATGATCTTCTAAAAGTCTTTTTCTGAAAATACAACTAAATTACTTTCCTTGCCATTATCTAGAACTGCAAAAACCAGAATCCTTAATAAGAAAAAAAGCTTCATTGACTGTCATTGGCATTTGTAGTAAATATCAAGTGTGTTAAGTAATTGCACATTAAGCTGTCTACTTCTTTAAAGAACCTGTACCGGAAGACTTCAAACATGTGTTAATTAAATTATTATTAAATTTGTTGAATGATCAGTGATATGTTTTCTCTTCATATTAGAATTTATAATGAATGGAACAATAGAGAATTTGCAATTACCTAAGGAGTCAGCTATAAACATTGTAGAAGTCCAGCAGGCCTTGAATGTGTTGTGGTTAAGACCCCAGGGCCACATTTATTCATGCTTCGATATTATATGTAGCAGCAGATCTTGCAAATACAGATGAGATACATCTAGCAAGGGACATGATATCAGGAAAGATTAAATTCAGTTCTTCCTATCCCAGTCAGAACAGCTGACAAGATTGAAATATGAGAAAGTTAAAATCAAAAAATATTTTCTTATCTCAGGGTTGAGCAAAAGAATCAGTCATTGGTGGCACAAAATATAACTTAATCGTAGAAACAGCTGATAAGGAATTTGATGGATATAATGTCCTTGGGAGAATAGGACTGCTAAGAGATATTAATAATGATGACAGTTGCCACCTTGGTAATTTCATCTCCCAAAATCAATGACAAAGGACAGCAGTCCAAAGTACTACTGGACATATGTCAGCTAAAGATTTGGTACAGTATCATGTAGGAAACCAAAGATAAATAGAGCATCATGCAGTCAGGACATCTGAAGGGACACTGGTATTAGGAAAGCATGGAAAGACCTTCTGCTCATACCCAGGTTTTAACTGATGAAACAGAGAAGCAATATAAAGTACAGTTATAGATTAATCCTATAAAGTGAGATTAATCCTGACTAATTACAACTGTCTTAAAGGTATACAAGACAAATCTTTAGTTTAAATTAGATTAACTGTTATTGAATATATTAAATTAGTTGAATTATTTGGAATGAAACCTCAGAACTTTAACTATGATTTAAGCTTTTGTGGGAAGTAATAAAGTTTACTTCCTCTTACAATAACAGGGTATTTTCACAATATTCCTCATTATCTTATTCAAAAACCTATGTTCTACCTTAACTGAGATGACACTTATCAAAGCCAAGTTTGGTATCCATATGTGACAGATGACCACAAAGCACTTTTATCTGCAAGTCAGCAAATTTCAATAATGCTGGCTGGAAATCAATTTAAGCTGTGCATTTCATGTTATATTTCTGCAATATAATTAAAATACCTTGTGCAATGTGGTACTATAATTACATTCTCAGACTCACATTATTATGTTCCTAGTATTGGTTGAGGTTTTCTTAGTATTAATGAAGCAGAGTGAATTACAGTATTGAAATGGCTAGAAGCCATTTTCCTATCAAATAGGAAAGTAAATATTCTAAAATTTCCTGTGCTTAATATCAGCAGACTATTACAGTTATGTCACATGCAGTGCTAGAGAAAGTCAATATTATTAATGACTGATAAACATCAGCATCTGAGTAAATTGAAAAAACCTTTTAAACTTCTGTAATTTTTTTTTCGAAAGGTTTTATTATAAATATTTCAAGATTTTAAAGGATTAGTCTGCCCAGATGAGAAATTTAAAATTATTTCAAATATATGTAGCTATTAAAAAAGTATAGAAAGGTTGGTGTAATTAGAATATTTAAACTTGATGTAATTAGTTAAAAAAGGAAAATGATTTAATATATTGAGAGATTAAAGAATAATTAATATTTGAAATATACAGAGAGGAGAATTTAAAAAAAAAAAAAATCCATAGTGAAAAAGAATCACGTCTAATCAAGACTGAACTGATACCTTCACATCATATCCAGAAAAAAACAGAAGTTTTTAAAGACAAAGAATGATGAAATGCACATTTTGATGGTGAGGAGTGATTTTTTTATTTTGCTTATATTGAAAGCAAGGCTAATTTTATCACACCATTTTCATGAATACATATTTCATCAATATCTAGTATCCTCCAACAGAGTTGTAACAAGTCTTCTGATTTCAAATCATTTGAAATTATTTCTAAAATACTTTCATTCACTTTTCCAAACCAGATTTATTTAAATTTTCACACAGTATATTCTGTCAATTGCTTAATTTGTACATTGAGTAAATATTGCCTCCCTTTTAGCACCATCTTTTAAGAAATTACTCTGCCTTCATATAAAACTAGATTAAATTAGATCTTTTTTTAATATTGGTGTAAGTGCTTTTCATTATCAAGCCTTTAACACAGGTACCTTCTTACCCAAAATGTATCTCATGAGCTGTGCTGCTTCTGCCCCAGTGCTTTTTCCTCTTTTAAAAATAGATTTATGCTGATTCTGCTATTTCCATTCTTCCAGACATTGTGTTGTGGACTGAAATCCATTTCCTTTGGGTATGCTATGTAAAACAGACAATTAATAGACAATTCCTGCTGTGCTCAAAGCCAGACAGCTGAAATATGTCCCACATTTTATTATGATAGAATGTTACTTTTCTCTTTGATTTCTCTCAGATGTAGGTGATGTTTGTTGTTTAGCCTCTAGATAAACTGTATCTTTCTCAGTTCATTTCATTTCAGACAGCTTAAATGTCATAAGTCTAGGAATTTTATTATTGCTTTGTTATATTTGTTGTTATTAAACACTTACTATAAGACATTCCTAAGGGACATCTCAAACAGGTTTTAAACAGTATATTGCACTTTTAGACATCAAAGCACTCACAGTGAAGTTTACTGAAATTTTTAATAGTTATTATTAATAAAAAAGGCATAGTCATACTATTCTCTAGTTAAAAATGAGATAGCAAACCCAAACTAAAATAATGATTAACAACTACTGCGCCCAAGGGACATTATTACAGGAACATCTGAGTAAACTATACATATTTTTAACAGCTGTATTTTTTGACAGCTAACTGCTGGCAATAGGGATGATTTCCAAGACTTTTTTGAATGAAATCAGTGTTCTGTCTTTCCTGTAAAGCAAAGGTGGGAATTCTTTTGCCTCTGGAATTAAAGATTATAAAACTCTTCAGATTTTTCACTGTTAGTCTTAAAAGAGCTATAAGTTATTAAACTAGCTAGATTGTGTGATATAGAAAAAATACATTGTAGAATTTTCTAAATAATAAAATAACTTCCATTACCCAAGGCATAACCTCCAATTATAGGTATCTTCTTTCATATACAATTGAAGTTACATTTAGAAATTGATATTAAAAAATAGTACAATCTAGATTCAGCAAAAGGTATGACTATATTTCATGATATCTTAGGAAACATATGTCTGTACTCTCTTGAGTCAAGTTATTTGGCATTCTATTATTTCTATGGTCCTGTTGATGAAACTATATTTTGAGCAGCAGCAATGTTTTTGTCATGTGCTGTTTATCTTTTTCTGGCTATATATAGATGGAGTTAATATCATTCTTTTTTAAAGCAAAGAATCTCAGTGTTCATCATAAAATATTTACATGTGATTTTCAATAAATTATTTTTTTAAGAAACACTGTGACCTGTATGAGCAATACATATGTTGTAGATTTCAATTCCAAATTATGTTTTACTTATGAGTTACTGTGATTCCTATTCTCTTCTGATAGGAAGCTGCCACTAAAGGAGGAAAATGGAAAAGAAGCTTTAAATCCAGAAACCATAGAGATTAAAGTGGCTAATGACATCATCCAGTCAAAAGAAGACGATAGCAAAGCATAATAAGATAAACTACAGCTGTATGGATAATGCATTTGAATTCAAGTAACCCTGTGACCAAAACTTTGCAGCTGACCTTAATTTCTTGGGAAACTTAAGCTTGGAATACTTAGTACACGTATACATATGATGAAACAATTTCTGTCTACAGCTCCTTTCTATTTTTTGTTAATGGTTTTAGTATGCTGACACCAAGTCCCATGGTATGAATTTGAATAAGAACTATATAATATGACAAAGTATGTCTGTTTAGAATAATAGTTACAAAGCACCCCGAATCACAAACAACACATCAGATCTTTACAGATCTTATAGTGAAAGCTACAGACATAAAATTCCATATACTACTGTGTTTGTTTCTATAATATAACAAAAGTTTAGGTTGCTTTTAAGAAAAAAAAAAAAGAAAACCAATCTCAGTATAACATGTATGACCTTAACACTGGCAGACACTCAGTAGTCATTCCAGCTGTGCTTATCACTTGAAGCAAACAAAAACCCACTCTTCAACACAGAGCCATCTCCACATGCAGTTTCACTTGGGTTCTTTGGTAAAACAGAAAGTCCATAACCATGATGTACAGATTTAAATAAAATTGACTAAATATTTTGTAGCGGTATATTGGCCTCATCCTAATTATGTGAGTATGACTGAAAGCCTTCAGGATTTTCAGTGCTTCAAGTTTTCTCTATTAGAGTTTTGGAGGTTTCCCATGAACTAAAATGTAGTAAAGCTGTAGAAGGAAAATATAATATTTTCTTCAAGTGAAATATTGTAATAAACAGAAGCTGAAATTATTTGTCCCAACATATTTATACATATGCAGTGTTTGTTCTTCTTTTAGTTCTAACTATATAGTCAAGGGATAAAACTTCATTTTAGTGTAATAGATACATTTTCTCCCCATGTTCCTTTATGATTTCATACCCTTGGTTTTAACTAAAAGACCCACCATAAGAGCAGATGGAAAGGAAGACTTTGACTAAACAGATAGAATAAATTTTAAATTATTAGTTAATGATATCATATATTTTACCAAATACATTTTTTCCTGTCAAGCATTTCTTAAGGTAGTCCTTTCTGTTATTCTGGTTAATGTGTACTACTCTGAAACTGGACTGATTTATTTGATGCGAAATGCATCTGTATTTCTTATCATCGATGTAACAATGCCACTAACTGAACTAATATATTCTGTTTTCTTTCTAGCATAGTATATCCACCCCTGCCAAACTTTTCAAAATCTTGCTTTGGAGGAAATAAGTAAACCATGTAGAAAATTATAATGAAAAATCCTACTTGTCAGGAATGAGTACTTTGTGGTACATTTAAGTCATACCTAAGGTTTAAGTGTGGCTTAACTCAGAAAATTATGTCCTCCCCATGCCATACCTAAATTTTGCTCATATTTGAAGTCTTTCTGCTTCCCAATTTCCCACAGAACAGCATCAAATCTTAGATGATATTTTTTAGTCACGACAAAGTGTTTGAATTTTGTTCAATAAAGCTGAAAGTGAAACGTAAGAGTGCAATTTGAGGAAAATGGAAGGTTAACCTTCCTGTTAACCCACACTTTATTACATTTGAAAGAGCTGGTAAGGATATATTTAATTCATAGAGCTTTCTTATTTTTCAAAGCCAAGTCATTTTATGGATTTTTTTACAACTTTTCCTCACTATGAGAAATACTGACAACCAAATAATTGAGGACAGAGTCATACCACTAGCATGGCTAGGATAAGAGACCAAGTTCCCAGAAAAACAGTACCAAAGTGAAAAGAATAGGTAGGACGAGATAGCAATGTGAGATGAAAGAAGAAAAATAATAATTTAAAACTGCTGAAGTTTATTTAAATTATAAGGTGTTACTTCTTCGTGCAGGAAAGATGAAGACACTCCTTTATGAACTCTCATTTTTGCTCCCACATACCAAGCAGGCAGTGCTAATAAATAGCTGATTGTGTACTAAATTTCTGTCCTCTTTCTGAGTAACTACACAGTGATCAAGGCTACTTCCTAACCTATAATTAAGAGAATCAGTTGTCTCATTTAGATATGAATATCTGTATGTATTTGCAGCTGAGCATTCTCTCTCTATCAAAATGCAAGGAAGGGACCTGGAAAATTCCAACAGTTGAGCATAATGTGGTTGATGTGGTTTGAACATCTGCAGCTCACATCATCTCATGCAGCATTTCTCTTCTACCTGCCATCACAAAGTTAGATGGTGCCAAGCATATACTTTTAAGTCAAGCTTTAGTAGGAAAACACTGCTTTTCCTGAAGTGGAATGATCATTTGTACAAGGTTCCTATACAACATGAGCAGGGTTAACAGTGTCTAGGCTCTACTGTAGATGCATTTCAAATTTTAGTACTTCTTTTTGAGACTTACAGAAAACACCTCAGTGGTTTAACAGCTATATATTGGGCCTTTTAATTTGCTTTGGTTTGGTTTTCCTAAAATGCTGTCTAATTACAATTCAAAGGGGCTAGAGAATTTAACAAGTCTTGTCAGCTCATCTATTATTAACACGCCTTTGCTACTCTTTAAAAATAAATTGTATTTCACAATTATTTCATTATTGGAAACAAAAACATTTCCCACTATACTGGATTACCAATCAAAAGTTATTTTTGAGAGCATTCATTTTCTTTCTGCCGTTGGGTCTCTTGCCAGTTGGGCTATGTGAAGAATAAAATTTAAACAGTTCTAAATTACAGATGGACTGTTCCGAGCATACCTTTTGGTCTATGGATTAATAGATTATGTCTTATGCTTTGCCTCCATGCTGTGCAGGAGAAAGCCAAACTGTAACTATGAAAGAATGCTTAAAAACACTCATATTTGCAAATATTTCCAAATGAGAGACAGAGCATAGTAATTTGTAAGATATATGTAGAACTGGAAAAACATAATTTCTTTATTTTCTTTTCCTATTCTAGACTAAAAAGAAAAAAAAAAACACAGTTATCTGTATAAATGTCACTTTTACTGTCTAAAAGTAATTTTAAGTGTTAGTATGAAATGTCAGAAGAGTTGACAGAATATAACTATTTGTAAAAGTATTCTGAATTGTTACACTAACATACTCCAGGAACGAGGGTGGGAAATTCTTAATTATGTGGAATGTGGCAGTGACAATCTTAAAAAATGAGTAAAATCAAGTAAAATGACTTAGAGCTTCTTGTTATTACTTTTTTTAGTAGATCTGTGTTCTGATTTGCCATATCAATTTTAATTCATGTTTTACAGTTTAGTATACAAATGTACTCTGAAGAGTCTTTTCTAGTTTTCTTTTTTTATTTGTTTTTTTCAAATACTAAGGGGTTTTTTTAGTGGTTGCAGAATTATTTACTATTCTGGTGATTCTAATGCCTAATGTGACAAAGATTTATTTATTTAGGCCTCAGTCTTGCAAGAAATTTTGAGTGGCTGAACCCACCCCTCATTTGGCACCCCTCTGATGTCAGTGGGGGCAATGTGAGCAGGAAGATGGATGTGTTTTCATTGGAGAGCTTGCAGGATTGAGTTTACTTTCTATTTCTTCATAGATATATACAATGTAGTTACACAGTGTCAGTCATCTACAAAGGCTGTTTGACAACAGTCCCTGGTATAGTATTTCCATGTTCTGTCTTCAGCCTGTGCATTGATCTACATCAAAAAAAGTGGCTTTCTTTTATGATGGTAATTACTTTGATTATTTATTTAAGTGCCAATCATCAAACTGTAGTATAATAATCATGCCATTTTTCTGTTTCCTAGACTGGATAATGGAAATGTATTTGTGCCTTTTGATAGCATGCCACTCTGCTTTATTAAAGAAAAATCTCCAATAATTTGTCTACAATGCCTGTTTAAAATATTTGAAAGCTTTACCATGACATATTTTTCTGCTCAAATATGCTCAAAAACTCATCTAAACTGGAGATAGTACTCTCAAGTAATATACATATTTTAAACACAAAAGTTGCAAAAATCTATTGAGATCACAGTTCTAGTGAGGATCATATTAGGTGTATTACTGCTTAAAAGATTTGGGTAGATGGTGTACATGGTGGATATGTAGGAGCATTGTGACCAATTTATCAAGTTGAAGAGTCAGATAGAAAGTCTCTTTAGTTCAATTTTAGTACTTAGACCAAAAACATTAAAATTTCTTTTAAATCTGAAAGATAATGTGGAGCCTCTTCCCACCATTTTATCTCTGGAGTAAAACTGCAGTGAATATTTGTTTTACAGTCATTCATGGCCTCACCATCTCTGTGTAAACTGTCATAGGAAGTAATATTGTTGTAGAGTAATTTTCGTGTCCATTGGGTGACATTCACTCCTAATAAAAGGGACTCCAAAAAAAGACTATTTACTGAATAAAGCTCAAGACTTCTATTATGAACTGATCTATAGAGGGATGCTGAGAATGCTGCAAGAAGGGCCACAGTGGAATCCAGGTCTCACTGGGCGTTAACACACAAGCTGACTTCAGTGGGACCTGAATTTCATCTATCCATCTCAGTGAGGCTCTACATGTCCTCAGTTGATCGAGTCACTGTTATGAATCAGACTTATAGATGTCAGTGGAACTTAAATTTCTTGCCAAGCTCCTGCTAACATTTTGCACAGAGGAGGTTTCCCTATCAGGAGTTTGTACTGATTGGGAAACCTTGATAAAAATATCTGATCATAGTTTATCCCATACATTGCTATTTGTCCAGAAAGAAAAGAAATAAACATATCTTCAAATAATTCATTGTGATTGTGGTACTTCTTTAGATAAAGGTAAAAATATTCTAAGGAGTAATACTACTTCTTAAATCGCTTTGTTTAACTTCAGATACTTGTGCTGATCAATGCAATGGAAAATGGATAAATAAATCTTTTTTAAAAAGGATCCACCCTCTTTTTCAGACTTTTTCATGTAATTTCCTGGAGTATCCAGTCCACTTGATAGCAGTTCTGTAGTGACAGTGGGAAATTACTCACAATGTTTTAAGTGATCTTTGATATTTCCAGTGCACATATAAATGTGCTCTAACATCATTTTATTTGAACCTGAGCCAAAAAAAAAAAAAAAGCTTTTCTATTACAAGTTTGGCTTTGGCTCAGGTTCTGAGAAATTTTCCAGTCTATCTTTCCTCTTAACAGGCATTGTAAGCCTCATGTTGTTTGACTTTCAAACTTGAATATTGGCCATTTTTAGCCCAGAGAAAGGAAATATATATTTATTGCCAAATTTATATTGGCATCTTTTAAGTCACAGGTGAGATCGGGAGTGGGCAAGATGAATGGATGAAGTGTCAACAAAATTCAGGAAAGCCACTACCAGAGAGAACAGGTGCCAAAGAGCAAGAAGATAGAAGGCTCAGATACTGGGATTGTCTCTCTTGTTAGCAGTGACAAGGTAAATAGGGAGCTACTGAAAAAAAAGTGAAGAGCATTGCCAAAGGCAGAGTACTTCCAGCCCAGAGGAGGGGGAATGCTAACCCTACTGTATTCTTTAACATGTGAGTAGGCTACATTTTTAAACATAAAATGCAGGGTTGGAGCCAGAGAAAATAAATCCTCAGAGTCTTTATAGATCAGTGACAAATAACTAAAGCAGTCAGACTCCCCAGGAAGATAATTTTGTTGCTCATGGTGTAGAGTTCTCACTAAGAATTTTGAACTACTTAGACAAGGTTTAAAAAAAAATAGCTTTCCTGCTACAATGAACACTGGGTATGTATTTTTATGCTGTGTACAATATAAGCTAAAGCATACCATATATTGTTTTTGTTATTCCACACATTGTCAACAGCCCACTTGCGATATATATCACCTGAATTATATACTGATAAGTTAGCTACCACTGGACCTAGTTTGTTTATTGTTTCAAAATCTTATGTCCCTTTCAAATGTTGTGTATATATATATATCTCTATACTGTAAAAAGAAGTAATATCGCAGATGCTGGTTTTGTATTTATGAAAGACATTGAAAGTATGGCTTAAAGTATATCAATTATTTGTCACTCTTCACCATTTGTATATTAATAGTAAAGATACTTTTACTTTAATGAAGTGTTGTAGTTATATTTATTTTTGCTATCTTTCAGACAAGATGTCTGATTCATTAGAAGTCTTACTGACAGAGAGAAACATCTCAGTTATTTTTCCTTCCATTATAGAAGTGCTGAATAATGCTCAAGCAGGCCTACAATTTATTATTCTCTTTTCTGTCAAAATACATCACTGCTATTATAAACGACTATTGAAGCATTCTGATCTCCAGCTGAGCTTGAGGACTATTATGATCAGCCCCCTAAATGTCAGTGTTGAAAGATAATCTTTTTGTCCCAAACAATATGAGTGCAACATTTTAAAGGTATTTAATGTGTGCCAGCAAAAGATACTGTTAGCAAAAGCTAGCTTGTTTTGCCAAACTTTAAACCTTCCAAAAGTCTTCTAGTTGTGTTGGCATCACCGAGAACTGGTGATAACAGCAGGGGCACGACCTGCAATGAAATGGACTTTTTCCTGCAGTTCTGGTTTGTAGTCCACTAAGAGGAAGGATGGGTGAAGTGCACCCAGACAGTTCAATCACTTCTCTGAAATGACAGAAAAACATCTATGACTTCTGTTTTAACAATAATAAAATGAATCATCTGAAGAGACTGAATTCCCATGGAAGCTTGCTAGAATGTTTCTTTCTGTCTAAGCGTCAGCTTTCTAAGTGCCACCTGAACACTAACAAACCACATCAGCCAAAGAACTTGAGCCTATTTCCTCTTGTCCCATCATTCATTACTGCAGAGCAGAGACCGCTGCCCACCTCAGTACAGCCATCTTTCAGGAACTTGTGGAGAGTGATCATGTCTCCTCTCAGCCTTCTCTTCTCCAGTGTAAACAATACCAGTTCCCTCAGCCAATCCACAAAGGAGTTGTTCTGCAGACCCTTCACCAGCTTTGTTGCCCATCTCTGGACACATTCCAACACCTCAAAGTTTTTCTTGCAGTGAGAGGCTCAAAACTGAACATAGAACTAGAGGTGCGGCCTCTCCGGTGCTGAGTACAAGGGGAAAGTATCAGTGGTAGCATCAACAATGAGCAAGAAGATGAACTTGTATTGAAAATAGATCCTGAGGGAACTGTTTCAGTGTCTTACTAACATCACTGCACTACTGAAAATTTTTCAGTCAGTCAGAAAAATCTAGACTTTATCAAATCATGCATAAATTTAATTCAGATATCTCAAGAGTCAATTAGTTCAGTATACTGACCACAAGATAGGTCCTCCTTTAATTTACAGGTGAATAGTAAATACAACTGTTGCAAATTGCTGATAGTGCAAAGATAATGTATGACATCTCCAGAAACAGATTCAATTTCTTGAGATTCAGCTTTGCTACTACATATCATGTTCTGATGTATTGCAAACATTGTTACTCAAAATACAAGACAAATTATTTAAAGTATATTAAAGTACCTTGATAAGGAGAATTTATTTAATTGCTAAATTAGAAACAGATAACACTGCACAAGAAAATTTAAGAAAATTGAAAAAATATGTAACATTTGGCATTCTTGGCAAAAGATAGCTTTCTTATTTGAGCAAAGAAACATGTCCACAGTCAGTATAAATATAAAGCATTGTGAAGAGTGTTGCTGAAAAAGCAGAATGAACTACATCTGACATCAGGGGGATCACATCAGGCAACAAATTTCTAGAGTACATGCAGATACTGTGATGACAAGGCGAACAAAAAAGTTTTGAGTTTGCCTTTTCAATTAAGAAAATGTCATCTTTTAGAATGAAACTACTGAGGGAAAAATTACATCTTACTATTTTCAGAGTAAAAAGGAGTTTTATTGCCTTAATCCATGACATGATTAACTGATTTTACCTTGGCACTTGTATTTATCACAGAGCAGGGAAAAAAATATAATCCTTGTATCTGAAGTGCTAAATCATCAGAAAATAGCAAGGTGCTATGTACTGCTGCTATGTACACTTTGGAAAGCAATAAAAAAGAAACATGATTTTTTAAAATAATTGCTTTCAAACAGATCTTTGAACTACGGATAACTTTAAAAACAAAAGAATTTGGAGAATGTAGTGACTCCTTGCACATTGTGTACTACAAGTTTAATTGACAGGGCACTTGCAATGAAATTCATACTACTGTGCAATAAATAGGGCAGACTGAAAAATATGATGTACATTAAAGGTTTCTTATGCAAAGCTTTTCACCATAGGAAAGTTTTGTAATGAGACCATCCTCTAATGTGATACAAGTGTTGCTTGTTTCAATGGTGTAAGAATTCTACCCTTTTTGTTATTCGTGACATGCCTGACTGCAGTGTTTCCTTCTTTCTATTTGTAAAGTATATATTCAGCAGAAAGTAGTATATTTTGTAAAATTAAGGCATTTACTCTGTAAAATACAATTTTTGTTTCTGTGAGTAAAGGAAAACAAACATAAAAGTAATTGAAGTCACTCTATCAGTAGCTGCTAACTCCACTAAGCAAAACCAAAACAAAATATTAAAACAACTAAAAGTTAATATGTGATTTCTCTGATGCTATTGAAAGTTTCTAGGTGCCACAAGGGCTGATAGTTCCCTGTCACTGGGAGACTTCTGTGTGTTCTGGGAGGGTTTGGGAGACAAAGTCTCTTCTATCAGACCCAGCTCAGGAGCAGGGCAGCTGGGAGAGACAGTTGGGACAACCCCAGCCCCAGTAAGCCCATAGGGGTGATGCAGGGTCAAAGCCAAATCGAGTTAGGACCAACCTGTCCAGTGAGTGCAGCTGAAATAGTGACAGACTCCCTTCCTAAGATGCTGCTGAGGCAAGGGCTGATAGCCCTGGGTCACAGGAAGAATGGAGGGCGCTCCAGGGACAGGCAGGGACAGCCAATGCCTGGAGAATCAGAGAGAAAATTCACAGAGTGGCAAGAAGTTTATATATTCTCAGATTTTGGTTAAAGGTTTAGAAGGGAAAAAAAAAAAAAAAAAGATTTGGAGATAGGAATTGGGTAAGAGCCTATTACCAACATGTTTAAGCAATAACACGTATATAATTTGTTCATTTGTGTCTTGCTAGGAGTCTTTTCACAAGAGATTGTCAGTCTCATGGATGGGTGCTGGCTTGTACCATTCAGGAATGTATTAGAATATAGCAGAACCTTGCAATGACAGTTACACTCTCTTCTCCTTACTAACTTTGTGGCACTGCAGTAGTATACAAGCTGCCACACATCATGCTGTGTTTAGAACTGCAAGGAATGATAATTGCCTTTAAAATAAATTTTGGCTTGTAAATGAAAATATATCATATATCTGGATTTCATAGCTTATTTTATTTAGGCTTAAAATATAATACTATATACTTTAAGGTTTTATTAGATCTGAGTTAGGATGTTTGTAGACTATTTATACATGGTGTTTAGGTAAAGTTTCTCTTCTGTATTTTTATATTCCACTACATGTTACTCTTTCTGGGTGTGAAGAGATGGCCTTTTCCTAAAGCAAAGGTTTTCAGCTTCTTAGATACAGATAGATGTGGAATGTTTGGGTTGGGTTTTTTTCTTAACTGCTTTCTTCAGTGAGAAAAAATCTATTCTTGGACATGAATTAAGTTAGATTCATTACTTGCTACAAAGTATTTAAAAAATAAACATCATAATTGCTTTCTTTTCATCACAATATTGTACCAGCTTGACTTCTTCTGCCAGCCAACCTTCTCAGACCACTCAGAACTGCCAAAACATCTGAGATAATACACATTCAATTAGAGTATTATAAAGATGAACCATCTGTGCTAGGGTTTCCAGTGTTGCATGAGACTGAAAACAGGAATATACAAAATCCCAGATAAATTGTAAATCCCAAAATGTCAGAAGTGAATTAAGTCAATCCCTAGCACTGTTAAACAGCCATCACAGATTTTACCACCTACAATTAAAACCAAAATTAGAAAGACTATGTCATGTATGCTATGGAATCCACTGAAAGAGAAGGGAAGCAAATTGCTTCAGTGCATTCAACGACTAGCAGTAATTTTATCAAGGTTTCACTTTTCTAATGGAACCGAACTCAATGAACATTTAGAAAGTCTGGAAGCTGTGGTTTTGAGGTTTTTTTTTTCTGTTATACCTTACTCCACAGGCATGGAAAAGATATGGCATTCACTATTAATATTTATTTAACATACAATTTTTCTCTTATGTCTTACACTTAACTTCTGTAGACCTATCTTTGTACAGGTATAACCCATTCCTTATACTGTAGCCTCTCCAAGGTTCCTCTCACATTGATAAGAACAAAGCTGTGTGCAGATGAAGTATTGTGTGCTCCACAGTTATTGCTTTGTATTCACTGATGTTTTATATAGGTCTACCTCTCAGTGCAAATCTTGCCTAAGGTTTTTATGTACATGTTTTGAGCTAAGTATGCTATATTTGCTAAGCTAAAATAAATTTACTAGTATGCAAGACCTAGCATAGTATGCTAATTTAAACCTTTTTTTTTCTTAATGTTCACTATCATTATTTTTACCTTTTGTTAAAGATAATTAACATCCTCCACTTGTGCAGCAGTGTGGGAGAAGAAAAGTTTTCACTGCCTAGTTAGTTATTATCCTAATGACAGTCACAATGGCTTAATACAAATGCAGTGTATACAAAAACTTAGATATACAAACCAATTTCTGTTACATGCATACTGTGTTACAGAAAAAATGACTCAAGAGAAAAGGCAGGCAGGAAGGCAGAAGGAAGAGTTGAATAGTCAGCTCCTGGAAGGAGAGTTGTTCTATGAGAAAGAAGTTTTGAGTTGTTTTTTTATTTTCTTATCCTAGTCAGAAATAACTTATTCTTCTCTGATCCAACATTAGACCATATCAAGGTCTCTTTCCCTGGTGTGTGGTTTCCTGTGTTGATGAAGAGAAGATGATGAGACACCACAGCCTTTAGATCCATTCCTCTGTATGGGTAAGAGGAGTCAAGTGAGAGTGAGAATTCCCTAGCTGCTCTCACAGTTTCATTGGGAGCATGACTGACCATCTCCAACTCTGTCTGATCCTGTTGGCTACAAGGTAATCAAGAGGAACTTCCTCTCCTCCCACTTATTTCTTCAGCACAGCTGCTGCAGGAACTCTGGAGAGTACTAAGGTAAGTACTTTGTATTTAATCACATTGCAAGGAAGGTGGTTGCTAATAGCTTCGTGCTATCTTGTGATACCACTTCTGAGCAGAAAAGACACAGCCTCTGAAAACATTGCATGGCCTAGAAGAGCGTGGGCTGATTGAAAATAGCCACTTCTCAACATACTGGGCAGTTAAGATGAATGTTCTTTATACTAGCACATTTAAAGCTACAGCTCTGTGAACCCTATATCCCAGGTTTTTATCCCCAGTCTGTCTCAAGGTAAGGTACTTTCATCCTCATTTGTAGTTGCAGTCCCTGAAAGGACACCTTAATATGCAGGATAGAGAGGTCTATTTCATTCCCTAACCAGACAATCGAGCTGCTGGTGTGTGCTGGCTCAGTCCCACCCAAGTCAATCTAGATCCAGCTAACTGCTCCTAAAGGGTCACACCTTTAGAAGTCTTAATAGAGAACTTCTGCTTCTCTACCACAAAATTTCATACCTTTATCCTTCTCCTTCTCTATTGAGGAGAACAGGATTTGAGGTTTTCATACCTTACAAGCTATCAGGTATGAAAATCTAGTTATAATGGTGATGGAAACTGACTTCCTGAACTGATTTCATATTTGAAAAGGTCATTTAATAATGTCTTACATTTAATAAGGATTAAAAGATAAAGGAGATAAAACATCATCAAACCAGCTTCTCATCAGATCAGATGTTGACTCTACAATGTTAAAGTACAAGGATTATTAATCAGTTGATAATTATTTACTGCTGTGAGACTGGACATGACAACGTAGTCATAAATCTAGATAAGGACTTAGAACCTTCAGTTACAACTGTTTGGTTTTTTTGTTTTGGTTTTTTTTTTCTCTTCAGTTCATTAAATACAGCACAGCTGTTTTTTCTCTTACAGTCCCTTGCTTATCATGTCTAATAAAACCGCAACTTTGGACTGAAAGCACTTCTGATGCCTATGTTCAGAACCTAACATAACAGCACCTGCAGCTCATTTGAGCTATTGTACTATAGTTTAATGAAATCAGCCATGAAGTGCATAGTTACAAGTTATTATTATAGACAAGAAAGAATTCACTGTATGTAAGAGAGAAAGAATGAAGAATTTGTTGTTAATACAGCAAAAAATGGTAGGACCTAATTAAAATATGACAGTTGCTACTAGTTCAGTAATACATAGTCCAAATTAATACAGAAAAACCTTATTAATAATAATGCCATTACAATTATTAAATAGAATGACTTTTTGTTGGTGTTGTGCTTGCCCATCCAACAACTCTCTGAGTCTGATGTTCAAGTGTTGGAGACTTCTCCAAGCACAGTCACTGCTACTTGTCAATGTCTTCTCCGGGATGAATGAAATCTTCATGGTTCCTTCCTCCTCAATGCTGGGGTACACTTAGATTTTATTTTATGCATTTTCCTATTCCTACCTGCTGCCTTCTCTCTTCTCTCACAGAAGGGCTTTGAAGCCCCTCAATACCCTCAGGAGTCATTTGTCTTCCAGGCATTGCCTGGGGATGTCAGCCCCTTCCCAGTGGCACTCACTAGAGTGGGCTGGAGCTCAGATAGGCTGAGCAACAGACGCTTGACCACAGGATACCTCATAAACACAGCCCAGCCCCGTTCAGGCCAAGGAGCAGTCATGGGTGCTTCTAGGGGAACAGACAGTTGTGTAAACCAGTGCTGCCAGTGTGAGAAGCAGCTGTGGACCCATATACTCAGATATCATCAAGATCCTTACTTTGCAAAGAGAAGGTTCTCACTAAGCAGCCTAAAGCTTAATGCTTTAGCATTTCCAGAAGTATTTCTATTCTAGAGAATTCTTTCATGCATGTATACCTATATGCCAAGTGCATTACCCACTGTTCATTCTGGCTTTTTGATGAGAGTCTTAGTTAAGATGGCATGGATCCTAGTTCATGAAGATGAAGAAAAGAATGGAATGAGACTTTATAGGGATATTCTAGCTTTTTTTCTTTTTTTTTTTTTTTGAGAAATATTCTATTTTCCAGCTAGTGCTCTCTCTGAAAATTAATTCATCTTCATAAACTTCAAGAAAAATAGTATTTTCAAAGTCAATGACCTCTAAAGTTCAGTGCAAGCTCAACTGTACAGAAATATTTCAATACATAGTTTTTAAAGATCAACAGGCTTCACATTCTAAACAAATGTTCTCATATGAAAATCATTATAATGGCAACACTGTAATTGTAGAAGGCCCAAGAAAAACTTGAATCCCCTGGCCTCCAAGGGGAAAAAAAGATAATATAATTTCAAAAAACCCAACCAAACAACTGTGTATGTCCATCGGAATTCTGTGAAATCCTAAAGTGAAAACATATGATAACATACAAGTAGGGAAAGGAAAACACTAAAAATAAATATAGCTTGAATCAGGAATATCAAACTATTTTCTCTTTATGAGATGAATATGAGAGAGATTAATAAAGAAAATTAAATGTTTTACCACATATGGAGATAGATTTTTTTTTATTAAGTGATTTTGTCTACTGGAAGAAAATGAATTCTCCAAGAGTACAGGGAGAGAGATATCATTTAATATTAATTCATTGGGCATGTTGATAGGAATGTATTGTCTAGATTCCTATTTGTGTTCTGAAATCCTCCAATAAAATAATTTTCAAATTTGCTTGCATTTAATATTTTATTTAAATAACCTATTATTTTCTTTTTCTTTTTCTTTTTCTTTTTTTTTTTTGGTTGATTCATTTAGTAATATTTGGTCCTGCTATGCACTTAGTTGACTAGATGACCATAAAACCTGCTGTCAGATGTGCTTTTTTTCCCTCAGCTGAGTACCAGCCCATCAGGAAGAAAGACTTGAGAAACAGTTTGTATATATATACACATACATGTATGTGTGTGTACAGATGTACATACATATGTGTATATAGATACATATATTTAATTGCAAAGTTTTTGTGTTTGCACTCAAAAGTTTTCATCTGTAGTCACATCACAGATGTCACACAAGAATTTGGTACAGTCTAAGAACTTACTAGTAATGAACTTTCATAAATTTTGATCTACAGTATAAGAAAAATTAAATTAAAATATATATTTGTACAGCAGTACAGGTGAAGTTTTCCTTTTCGCTTTCGTTTAAGATTATTCTAGAATGTATAATATATAATCTGAAATTTTCTGCAAATGATATTCGCAGTCTAAGTCTTTTATCCCATTTATCAAATTGAGTATTCACATACCATTAAAATGAAAGAACGTAGAAAAAAGCTTTTGTGTGTCTTCCTGTCTGAACTTCTAATTTCAAAAGTTTCCAGAAACACTTGCAATGCACTCATAAACTAGTCATATATAGGGCTTCTATTCTTAAAACTTTGTGACTCATTTCTAATGAATATTTTTTTAATGAATGCTTTTGATCTTTTTACTTGATCAGGGGTACAATATAAAAGAATGTTTATTTACTATTCAAAAATATCACATTAAAGGTTTGTGCTAATATACCTTGCTCTGACATGAAGTACTTACAGATAGCTTACAGGTATTTGGTGAGCTGGGCTGGATAGTATAAGCAGAACATGTGTTTTTAAAGCTGCTAATAATGTACAAAGATTTTTTTTTCTTTTTAACCAATAGACATTTTGCAAGACATCATCTAAAAGAAAAAGCAGAAAAATAGTATTTAAATGACCTCTTTTTCTTCTTTTCAAGCTAAAGTGGTTTACATTTATTGTTTCTTCTTTCTCTATAACTTTTCATGGAGAAAAATACAACAACAGATGAGATTATTTTAAACATCTCCTTGCAAATTATTTTTATATTTAAAAACCATCTTTGTTTTAACTGATGAGTTTTTTCTTAGGTTGTTAATTAGCTACAAATACTTGGATTATTTTTTAAAAAATAAATATTTATTTTTCAAAACACTTATTTTGATGAAACAGCTTCTGCTAACTACACCAAATCTCCAGGAGGAACTAACATGTAACACTACATGTAGCACTTCACTTGTAACCTGAGTTCCTGAATCCAGTTGCTTATATTCACTTTTATGTCACAAATATAAAGTATTTCTTTCCTCCAAATGTGGATGACGTTCTTTAATGGAATAGTGATAACCTATCTTTATTTGTCAACCTATAACATGTATAATTCAAAACTCATCTTTTATTCTTCAATATTTTGACATCTTCTCAATGTTCCAAGCTGACTATAGGTGCAGTAGAACTTATCAATAGCATATTGATGTCACCTCCCTACTTCACATCATATTTTTAGGAGATATGCATCTGCTCATAGTTTGACTATATAGGTTAAATCTAAAAAGTGGTCATATATACAGCTGCTTAGATCAAAGATGTATAGACAAGAGTACGGATACAGTGATATTGTACTCTGGTGGTTTTCAAGATCTCAACCTTCCATATGGTCATAGTCAGCAGATTAATTAGAAGAAAATATTCTTAATTATGGTTGTTTTACTGAGTCCATATTCTTATAAATAATTTTGACTTTCAAGTAATATTTACTTCATATACTAAGACAGAAATGCTTTACTCAGTTTATAAACAGATTTCCTATATACTATACTGTATTTTTTACATTCAACTCTTACCTCCTATTCTTCGTTCCTCTATTTGTAACATATTTCAACCAAACAATTTCCTTTTCATCTTAAATCTTTTTCCAAGTCTGTCATGTGAACAACTGTAGTAAAATTTCAGCTGGAGTCTCTATTGTAATTGTGTAATTAAAAGTAATATACTACTGAATTTTTTACCATATCTTATCTTGACAGACTGTGGGAACATTTTAATTTTACTCCTGTCATTAAATATCCCTTTTATGTGTCTTTAATCTGTTTCATTTGTTTGTTTTTAGTGATGACAGAGTAGATCCACATTTTGGGATCATGACTATGTGTCACAACAGATTCAGTTTAGCTTTGAATGAAGCACGATTTTTCTGAGTACTTAAATTTACTCTGTCCACAGTTAGAAATGATATGGCTGATGGCAATATGATGTTTTGGTGTTTAGATTTCAAAACACTCAGCTTCAAAACTGCCTGGAATCTGTCTTTAAAAGCAGCCAAGGAAAGGGCTCTGAAAAACTGTGTATCTTCTACAAGTCAATTTACAGTTCAACACTATCGGAAGTGTGTTATGTGACACAGTAACCTTGAGTAACTTATTAGATTTTATTGACAACTGCAGCCCTTTGCCAAAACTCTTTATTTTTACACAACTTCTGGCTGTCCTTGTTAGGATACATTAGTGTCAAACTGAGGAATGCTGATTAGAGAAGATAAGTCATGTACCATATACAGGTTCACCATCACAGTCCTATTTAAATGAAGGTATAATCTTTTTTGGCTCTGTGGATCAGATATAATTTTAAACACCTTCTCCTTCCCTCTCATTTCCATCCTTGTCTTTGATAAGCAATAGTTTGTCCATCTAAAGGTAATAGTGAAAATTAAATGTCTGCCAAGGTTAAAAATAAATAAATCTGCACAACTAGAGCTGGACTCAAAGCAGGACAGCAGAGAGGAATAGATTTCTTTTGAAAATATGCAGTGACCAAGGGTCAGACCTACATGAATTGTTCTACAAGATTAGCTAAAAGCTTGTACTGAGCAAATGTCTAAACCTGAAGGTCAGAAGACGTGTAGCTGAAACACTTTCTCCGTGGAACAGCCTACTAGCTGTCTGACCTCAAGTTTTGTGCAGGGCTCAGTAAGTATTCTCTGTTTTAGTATATTAATAAGTCTGTTCTAGAAAGCATGTCTGTTGGAGTGTGTTTGTTCACGTATGTATATGTATATGCATGCATATATAGACATTGGATTGTCCAGTGCCCCTAATCCTAGGATAGTAATACATTATGGATTGAAAACCTCTCCCTTTCTGTTTTTTTATTAATGAGATGTAGAATAACAAACCAGATGCATTCTTATTATATCTATCACAGTTTTATTTTGTTTTGCCACTAGATAATGCAAGTTATACTGTAGTTAAAGATTATTGTGGATAGTCTTGTTTCTGTAATGTATCATATAATCATAAAATGGAAGGGACCTTTAGAGATCATCCAGTCCAATCCCCCTGCAGAAGCAGGTCCACCTAGATCAGGTGGCATAGGAACGTGTCCAGGGGGGTCTTGAAGACCTCCAAGGAAGGAGATTCCAAACCCTCCCTAGGCAGCCTGTGCCAGGGCTCTCTCACCCTCACAGTAAAATAGGGTTTTTTCTTATATTTAAATGGAACTTTTTGTATTCCAGCTTCATCCCATTACCCCTTGTCCTGTTGCTAGCTACTACAGAAAAAAGGGATGCCCCAACCTCCTGACACCCACTATTTTTATACATGTAAATATTAATGAGATCTCCCCTCAGTCTCCTCTTTTCTGGGTTAAACAGTCCCAGTTCCCCTGCTACAACCTAATGGCAGAGTGAACATTAATCACCTTCCGAATCATTCTGTACCAGGGACATCTTGGTGCTGAAATTCCCAGAATAGTTCAGACAGTTCAGTTGTAGATGAGATGTTTTACTGTAACAATGTTTCTACAGATAATATGAACAACTGGAGAAAACAGTACTTCAGTGGTCATGGCTTTGGTCCTTCTACCATCTACTTCGGTTTTTACAGAGATGAATTGCAAGTGTGTTTGCTATTCAAGTAATTTATTAGCTAAGTGTCAAAATATAAAACTATTTAATATATTTGAAAATGTGTAGATTTCTTTCTTTGCTAACTTAATATTTAGAACTCTAGATTGGTAACTGTCTGCAGGTAAAACCATAAATTTCAAACTGACTAAGAATTATATCTGTCAGTATTCCTTAACAAAATAAGTAAACCAAAAGTAAATTTAGTGATTTCCTGGCAGACTTCAGCTTCCTTTTCCAATAAAAACTGAGATGTATATTAGTTTAGAAGAGTTCCCATCTTCCTTTTTGTGCTTATGGTTATAGTTTCAAACTCATTGTCACTTTTTAAATTCAATATTTGAAGTCTATATCTTTAAGGGAGAAAGATTTTGATGTCACAGTCAAAAATTAGTAACTTGTACTATTTTCATATATTTGTGCTGCAGTAGTGCATGGAGGCCAGGTTAGCTGTATTACAGATATTGTATGCACATGCCTTACAAAAAATAAATCCCTTTATTAAGAGCTTGGTCTAGTTTTGAAAAGGTATATTTGTTCATTTTATTACTATGTTTTCATCCTAATGCTATTATTCATTGGGATCCAAGTTCCAAAATCTGTCTACTTTAAAAATTTTAAATTGTACACAATTTTACATGAAAAGGAATTCATGTTTTTGTCCCCTAAGGAAAGTGTTGATATAAACCCTGATACTAGTGAGGTGTGACATCTCAGCAGCAATTTTATTAGAAATTATTATAATTGTGTGACACAAGTATCAAGTACTATTGGTGTCATCTTGTACCTTGATAAATATACATATTTAACTTGTGTCATTTCAGTAAATGCAATTTGTGAGACCTGGCAAGGATATTATCTTTTGTTATTTCTCTTCTGATCATTTGCATCTTAAAAATCTAACTTATGTAAATTTCTGCTTAAGTAGCTTTAAAAAAAATGTTTCTCATTTTCAAATTTCATCTTCAGTATTTTTTTTTTTTTTGTGAGACACAATTAAAAAGCAAAAAAGACCTTTACTCCCGCAGATCATATGCTGCTCAGTAGTCTTACAAACCAGGTATGAAAGGACAATTTGCAGAACAAAGCTAGATTGTAACTAAAGTGCCTCAAGGACCATTACAATGTTCTATACTGTCTACTTTTAAAATAGCTAGTTTGTATTTCTTGATCCCAAATGTGGCAGTATCTCTGAAAAAGGTAAAAGGATTCAAAAAAATTATGTATTACTTCCAGTGACTGCTAGCTTATATTTTTGAAACAAGACTTTCTGGCCTTTCAGCCAGTTTGGGAGATCGTCTTTACTTAGGAAATTGCTCAAACCAGTATTAAGAAAGACACCTAAAATATGACTAAGAAAACTCTTGTACCCTTTCCTATGTTGGAATGTTTCTATGTTGCCTGATAAACAGATACATAATAAAATATCATATATAAACCTATTGCAATGACATCAATGATACATTTTGGTCTAGTATCCAGTAGGAGTTAAGTATTCACAGGAGGACATATGGATACTCAAAAGCCTGTTTGTCAGTCCTTATCTCCATATAGTAACTCTAAAATGAAGGCATTTCAATTGAGCAAACATTTTAAAACTTTGATCATCAGGGCTATGATAAATACTGAGTGAATTGCATTTTTTCTCTCCCTATACACCATTTAGTTAATATAGATATTTGTGTAGTGCTGCAGTTCTTCAAAGTTTTAATAACTTTGAGCTGACTTTCATCTATGTTCAAGTTAGCTCATCATGGTAATAATATTTTATAGTCTTTCCAAGTTTTCATTTTCGTCTAATTTATGAACACCTTCATAACAACATGAAGAGTTCCTCTTCTATGCCAAAAATGCTAATTAAATACTTCTTCTATTACTAATAAAAATTACAGGATTTTTTCCCCCTTAGCTGAAGCTTTGGTGTATATGTGTATACATACAACACATTTCCTGATGAGACTATCGGGCAAAGGGATAAATGAGTTCACAAATCCTTCTAGTAGCTCATTAACTTAGTATTCAAGAAACATTAAGTACATGCAGGAAAGCATGTAACATATGAGTTATGATATTATTTAGCACTGTATAAAAATAATGAATTTTAAATATAAATTAAAGAGTTTAAATAAGTACTTAATTACTTTTCCCATTAGGTACACTATTTTTTGAGAGGTGGGCTCTAATCATTAAATACCTTGCTGAACTTAAGCATCTGCCTCATTTAAGGAGTAAATCCTACTGAAACCAATAGAATTTGTCCTGGTTAAGTGTCCTACTGAACTATGAGGAAAGTGAGAGACTGGTAATCCTGAGCAATCTTAAAGTCTGTCAAGCAGACACTGCAAGTTCAGACAGTGAAATATGAATTACAACTCCCCAGCTAATTATGTCTATAAAAACAAATTTCAAAAGGTGACAGACCCTTTACTTAGCACATGAATCATACTGCAGAACAGCTCTAGAATAAATCTATTGAAGTGGGTAGCTATATGTAATCTTAAAAAGCAAAAATATATTAAATTGATTTTAATCAATACCTGTGTTCCATGATTCTTCTGTGCTCTGGAGTTTGTTAGGATTCTGCTTATGTGTTTCTTTTCCCAGTCTTCTCTTCTTCTGCCTTTCAATAGTGTCACAATATAATACTGAGCAAATGAGCAACTGAGCAAAGGTCATACTATGTATACTTCCTCCCACATGAAATTGTATGAATCTCTCTAATGTCCCTGGTATCCTGAACTGAAAAGGTTAGTGTCCTTATACAGATAGGTAGAGGCAATATAACAAAAATGACTTTATCTCAACATAGGGGGGCAGGGAATGGGGATTCAGTCAGACTTTTCCTGATGGCTCCTGCCACTTGTCTTGCCTCAGGGCAGAAGGACCTCTCACCAGTCCTCCCTGTGTCAGCATAGGGTCCTTCACAGGCTTGGTAGACCTGCATGGGCCACTCCATTGTATGTTCATCCCAAGGGCTGCAGCTCCTCTCTGCCTCCTGTCCCGTGGGGTCCACAACATTCACTACCTCTCACAGGGAGTCCTAATTTACTAGAATTCCCCTGGCATGGGGTCTTCCCAGAGTTGCTAGTGACTATCAGTCTTGCCATTGCCCTCCATGAGTTACAGGGAGACAGCTACTGTCTTGCCATGGGCTGCACTAGGATATTCAGTCCGACGCTCCTCCTCCCTTCCTCCCTCCCTGACTGCAGGGTCCACATGGTCATCTCCAGCTCATCCCATCTTTCCATCTCCTCCTACACACCTAAATTTTTCCTTCTTGAACAGTGCTGGCAGAGGTGCCAGATTGACCTGTCTGGACTGGAACTGAGTCTAAATTCAGAGCCAGGGGAAATTTCAAGAATGGTTTATGGGACCAACACTGCAGCCTCCTCTCCCTGTTACCATGCAAAAGCACAAACCCATCACAGTACCTTACTTCAAAATCACAGTAGAAGTGGGAAGAAACTCTACTAATTCAGTTTAAAGAAGTTAAAACTGAGAAGGCTGTCCCCTCCCCAATTTTGGATCTTTTTGGTGTTTGAACTTCTTATTTATTTGGTAAAGAGGAGTATGCTTCAGATGAAAGTTGTCAGGAGTCTAACTACCATCTGGAGTAATAGTTTCCATAGATCTTTCATTGTCTATTTAGAGATGTAATTACAAGATACATGTTTTTGGCAGCCATTGCTCTTTCTCCTCTATTTTGTTCTCAGAATGACATTGACTGTTGCAATTTAGAGTTTTTCAGTTTGTGGTTTTTTGGGGAGGGTGTTAGTGGTTGTTTCGTGTTTTTCTTTTGAACAAACAACTGTTTTTGAGGGTGTTGTTTGTGTTTGTAAAGTATCTGTGAGTACTGGTCAGAGACCACTCCCTACAGTGATTTGAGAGTTTTCAATGCTTTAATACCTTCTCTTGCTTCCCCTTAACACAGGAAATAAAGTCTCATGGCCAGGGAGATTATTGTTACTCAGTAGTTCAGCCCCAGAAAGAGCAAGAGTGTTAGGAGCTTTCTGTACAGCAATTCAGAAGGAGCTGTGGTCTCTTTGGACTGCACATTTATTTTTGTTTCTGTAATCTTAAGTGCATGGAATTTCCTAAAAAAAACCTTTGAAATGGTCCCACAGGGTTTCTTTTGATCCATTGAGGTCTCTCATCATTTAGACTCAGTTGCTTTGAGAGAGATCGCCATCTATCCAATTTTCCTGCCTGTGTGCTATGCTGAACTGGATATCTGGAGGGACAGCATGTCCTTTCTTTTCAGGTTCAGCTCAAGAACTCTGCTGAGTTTAACTTTAGCCGGCAGCTAAGCACTGTACAGTCATTCACCCAGTCTTCCCAGTGGGATGTGGGAGAAAATCAGAGATAACAGTTTAATAGGTAAAGCAAAAGCCATGTACCAAAGTAAAGCAAAACAAGGAATTCGCTTACCACTTTCCATTGGCAGGCAAGTGTTCAGCCATCTCCAGGAAAGCAGGGCTCAAACATCTGTAATAGTTAATTGGAAAGAAAAAACATCTACACTCCAAACATCTTCCCCTTCATTCTTCTTCTACCAGATTTATATGTTGAGCATGAAGTCATATGATATGGGATATCCCTTTGATCAGTTGGGGTTGGCTGTCCCAGCTGTATCCTCTCTCAACTTCTTGTGCATCCCCAGACTACTCATTGATAGGGTGGTGTGAGAGTCAGAAAAAGCCTTGACTCTGTGCAAACACTGCTCAGCAGTAATGACATCCCTGAATTGTCAACACTGTTTTCAACATAAATCCAAAGCACAGCTTCATACTAGTTACTATAAAGAAATTTCACAGAATCCCAGCAAAAACCAACACAAACTCTCAGCTTTGTCCCAACAAAAATTAGAGTTTCAAATGTACATGTGCATGCATGAGTTCTCTCCTGGCAAATGATTCTTCCTGTGTTTTAGGTTTAAATAATTCCATGTTTCCCATGAGGTAAATTGAAAAGATTAAGCCTGCTTCTATTTAAAGTTTTGTATGAATATTAAGAGAGAAAACAAGTAAAAAGTGCAGAAAAAAATCATTACATCTTTTGAGTAACAATGAGAGAACATCATCCTGGTAAAAGCTTATTTGTGTGTGCACACATAAGAGATCTTGGTGTAAAAGAACTACCACTCAAACTATTCAGGAATGCAAAAGTTCCTTATATAAGCGTGTTTTTAAATTTTCTCTTTTTAATACTTTTTTTTTTTTTTTAAATAAGGTACCAAAATGTGGAGTTCGTTTAGGATTTATTTAATTTCTGATATGATGGAATACAGCTGGAAGGTGGGGGAAAAACTTTGGTTCCAAATTAAAGAATCTTGAGTTTTTTCCGCCATAATTGTGTATAGCAAGAGGCTCAAGTCTAACTGAAACAACTTCTCAGCTCAGACATAAACATATCAATTCAATAGTAAGCTGCTGGTTTGCCTTTCTGCAAAATCTGAAATTCAGACATGTTGATATGCTTGTTTCACACCTTGTAACCTGTTCTGTGGGAAGAACAAAAAAAATCCTGAACTCAGCCCTTATTGGAGGCTTGCATTTTTATTTCTCATACTGCCTTTGTTTTCATTATGTCCTATGAAATCAAACACTATTTCACAATTGTGACAGAAAGAGAACAGCTGAGCTACTGCAGGCTTTCCTCTTGTTGGATTTAGTAAACAAGGTACTTCATGACTGTAGCAGATGTCTCTGATTTGAGCCTTTTGCCTCCTTCTATGGAACAAATGCTGGGATGATCAAAATCTGGAGACAAGCCTGCAGGTACCAGGAACAATGCATTAGCACGGCCAGCAGCCCTAGGAATTCAGCTATTATTCCCAGTAGCTTAATTTTCTGGTCAACAATGCGGATCGAATAGGGGTTTTTTTAAGAGCTTTTTTTGCCATTCTCTATCTTGGTCTGCTGCTCTCCAGTAATTTTATCATTTTATATTTCATAGAATCATAGGATCATAGAATGGTAGGGATTGGAAGGGACCTCTAGTGATATAGTCCAACACAGTTGCAGAAGCAGGTTCACCTAGATCAGGTCGCATAGGAACATGTCCACGTGGGTCTTGAAGACCTCCAAGGAAGGAGACTCCACAACCCCTCTGGGCAGCCTGTTCCACTGCTCTGTCACCCTCACAGTGAAATAGTTTTTTCTTATGTTTATGTGGATTTTTTTTTGTTCCAGCTTCATCCCATTACCCCCTTGTCATATTGCTAGCTACAATAGAAAAAAGGGATGTCCCAGCCCCCTGACACCCACCTTTAGATATTTGTAAATGTTAATAAGATCTCCTCTCAGTCTCCTCTTTTCTAGACCAAATAGCCCCAATTCCTGCAGCCTTTCCTCATATGAAAGATGTTCCAGTCCCCTGATCATCTTGGTAGCCCTATTCTGTACTCTCTCCAAAAGTTCTCTGTCCCTCGTCTTTCCCTCAGTTCTGTGTGACTCATTGGTGCCTTCAAAATCTTTATTGGTGACATGGACAGTGGTATTGCGTGAACTCTTAGCAAGTTTGCAGATAATTCCAAGCTGAGTGGTGTGGTTGGTACTCTAGAGGGCAGGGATGCCATCCAGAGGAAAAGGCTTGGGAAGTGGGCTGACATGACCATTATGAGGTTCAATAAGGCCATGTGCAAGGTCCTGCAAACAGATGGGGGTAATCCTCAGTATCAATACAGACTGAGAGACGAATGGATTGAGAACAGCTCTGTGCAGAAAGATTGGGGATAGTGATGGACAAAAAATTGGATATGAGCAAGTAATGTATGCTTGCAGCTCAGAAAGCCAATTGTACCCTGGGCTACATAAAAAGGAGCATGGACAGCAGGTGAAGTGATTCTCTCTCTCTACTCCATTCTTGTAAGACCACCATCTGGACTGCTGTGTTCAGCTCTGGGGCACTGTACATAAGAAGGACTTGGACCCACTTGAGCAGTTCCAGCGAGGGCCATGAAGATAATCAGAAGGCTGTCAAATCTCTCCTATGAAGGGGTACTCAGAGAGCTGGAGAAAAGAAGACTCTGCAGACATCTTCTAGTAGCATTTCAGTGCCTCAAGATCTACCAAAAAATCAGAGAGGGACTTTTGACAAGCACATGTAGTGATAGGAAGAGGGGTAGTGGCTTCAGACTGAAAGCAAGTAGATTTAGATTAGATGCAAAAAACTTCGCTGTGAGTGCAATGGGACACTGAAACAAGTTGCTCAGTGTGATGGGTTTCTGTGGTGCCACTTGTACTTGGTAACAGAGGGAGGGGACTGCATTGCTGCGTCTATAAATAGCTCCCGAAATTTCCCTTGATTCTGAGTTTTAGACCTACTTCCAGCCTGACCAAGAAGAGGAGCGTTGTACCAGAAACCCCCCCACCTTGCAGTCCACAGCGAGTGTAGGCTGCATCCCTGTGACCCATGGAGGACAATGGCACAACTAAGAGTTACCAGCAGCTCTGGGAAGACCCCCTGACTGAGAGCATGTGTGTTGGAGACCTTGTGCCTGAGGGGGTGATTGTTGTGAACCCCAATCCAGAGGATGTGGAGAGGAGCTTCAGCCCTTGGGATGAACATCAGAGTGGCCCATCCAGAGCTATCCAGAGTGTGAGGGACCCCATGCTGGTGCAGAGAGGACCTGCGAGGAGTCCTTCTGCCTTGAGGAGATACAAGAGGCAGGACCCATAGGGAAAGGTCTGACTGAAATCTCTTTCCCTGCCCCCCTGTGCCACTCAGGGTGAAGAAAGTAACAACTCTGGAATCAGGACTCTGATCCCAGGAAGAGGGGAAGGGTGGGGTGAAGGGGATCTTAAAGGGGCTAGTTACACTTTTCATTATTTACCCTGCTCTGTATTGTTTTCTGTTGGGTATTCCAGTTTGTTATGTTTGACGAATTAAATTAAGCTTTGTTTGCTTCTCCAAATTGAGTAGTCTTGTCTGTTCTGCTGGGGATCATAAGTGGTGAGTGAGCCCTCCCTGTCCTTAGGCAGTTCCAAAGGTCCTTTGTACTTATGGTTGATCCTTTGTTCCTAGACGGGCCTAAACCAAGATACTTAAAGAGGCTGTAGATGACTCATTCCTGGAGGACTTCAAGGCTAGGTTGTGGGACTTGTACAGATGAAGTAGTGTGGTGTCCATATTGTGGGAGTGGTGTGGTTTGAGTTATTTTATTTGTTTTTCCTATTGTAGATGTACTTGATCTAAGCTTCGGGGAGACTGATGTGCCGACAAGGTGGTGAGCTGAGTGTGGTGAACCACCAGATTTGTAACTGCTCAATATTTTATTTGTGAGATCTAGACTTTTGTTCAAAGAGGTCTTGATAGAGAAGGGAGAATATGGGCCTGGGTAGATGAAGATGACAACAAAGGACACAGAATCACAGAATCTCACAGAATCTTAAGGGTTGGAAGGGACTTTGAAAGATCATTTAGTCCAATCCCCCTGCCAGAGCAGGACCACCTAGAATAAGTCACATGGGAACTCATCCAGGTGGGTTTCCAGTGTCTCCGGAGAGCTAAGTGAAAGGATGAAAGCATGACATTCAAGGCCATAAGTGATCATGATAGGGACCAAGGTAGAAAGCTTGTGAGGGTCTGCTTTTGCTTGGTAACAGGGGGAGGGGGCTGCAGTACAGACCTAGTAAAGAGTTCTCAGACTTTGCCCCGGCTCTGAGGTTTGGACCCACCTCTGGCCTGGCTGGGCCAATGTTTCTGCCATCATATTGAGGAATGGAAACTTGAAATGTGTGGGAGGAGGTGGAATGGAAAGGCAAGATGGAGGGGACTATGCAGACCCTGCAGTCAGGAAAGAAGGCCAAGAAGAGTGGTATTACACCAGAGACACCGTTGCAGCCCATGGCGACAAGCAGAGACCTTGTGACAGAGGAGGTGAGAGCTGAAGACTCTGGAATCAAAGGAATCGGGCAGTTGAGACCCAATCCAGAGAAGATGAACTGGGGTTGCAGCGTCCCATTGGAGCAACCTGTGCAGGGCTGCCCGGTGTGTGAGAAAGTCCAAGTTGGAGCAAGGGAGGGTTGGTGTGGAGCACTTCTCCTCAGGAATGTGATAGGTAGCAAGAGACATTGGGGAAGGACTGACTGCACCCCCTATTCCCTGCCCCCAGCCCCACTTATGGGGGAAGGAGGTAATGACACTGGGCTCAGGGCTCTGAGCCTGGTAAGGGAGGAGGAGTGGGGAAAAAGGGGTCTTAAAGGGCTGATTGCACTTCTGTCATTTGCCTTATTCTGTTTTATTTTTCTGTTGGATATTTCTGTTATGTTTTCATTGGAGGCAGATTAAATTAAGTTTCATTTTCTTCCCCAAGCTGAGTAGCCTGGTCTGTTTTGTCCAGAATCATAAGTGGCATTTAAGCCCTCCTGGTCTTTCAGGAGTTCCAGGATCTGTGGTACTTAAGTCTGATTGTGATCTTTTGTCCCTGAATAGACCTAAACCATGACGATGTGTTCATAAGCCTAATTGGCTGGAATGACTAAGGCTGCCATTAAGTAATTGTACAGAATGATCTTCAGCTGACACACTAAAGGCTTTTTTCTCCTTGTAGAGCTTTTAGGAAATGTGAGTATATATGTCTTCGTATCTACTCTTTACAAATTAATACACAATGTAAGCATACAAAGTTCTGGCAAGGCAACTCTTGTACATGAAGTAGCACAACTGCAGGATTTTGGCTTTGAGTTTTCACTGACTGCAGGCAGTTCTCTCAGTTTGACAAACCGGAATAGATGGAATATGAGGGTCAACTATGTGAAGTGCTAAGTACTATTTTGCAGTAAACATTTTTGGAGGTCTCCATTTATTTATTAATGACATTTGACTGGATGAAATTAAAAATCTTGTTCAAGGTTATTTTCTTAAGAGTGTAACAGCTATTTACTGAGTCCATCTAGGGGAATTATAAATATACAACAGAAAGTTTGAGTGGGAGGCACTTTTAGGTTTACAATACTGTATGAAGACATATATGCTCATTTATTTGCTTCTAATATGTAATTTTCTGTATAATCTGGGAAATATATTCCTTTTTTTTCTGTTTATCAGGCTTTTGAAGCATCAGATTTCCCAGTTAGTAGTTGTCAATTGCCTTGAAGGATTTCAAGGGACATAATTTCTGTCATGTTCATAAACTTCACTGTCTCTTTGGAAGATATGTATTGGTCAAAATTGTGTAAGTGTATGACTCTTTCTAAGACAAGGATAACAAAAACATACCTTACTTTATTTTTTATGAATATCTTTATTTGGTTTTGTCCTTCTCTAGTTTATATACTCCTTTTTGACTTGTTAATATTACTATAGATCACTTTTAGACAGATAAATGAGCATTGAGGCAAAGACAGTATATAGTAGACATAAAAATAGAGCCAAGAATCAAATTGTAACTCCTTTAAAGGGAATATTCTTTTTAAGGTTGAGGATGGAGAGACATACTTTACTGGTAAGAAAGAAGTAGCAATATGTTTATTGATATAAAACAATTATTTTACAAAGTTTGTCAATAAATGCAACAGCAGTTTAACAAGATTCAAAGGCTAAGTATTTTTTATTATTTACTGCATGGAGGACAAGGTCAGATAATACTATCAGGGAGACCCTCCTGTTGAATAATGAGGTTCAGGTGGTACTCCTTTGCATTTTAAATTCCTTCTGAGCAAGTTGTTTAGGTGCATCTGGTCCAGACCTAATCCCAGACTTGGTCTCATTAGTTTACGTTTAGAGGATTATAAGTGCCCAATGGATCCTTCTTATCTCAGACAAGATTATCAAGTTTCAACATGATTTTTCCCAATTCACTTACCAAGAATTTATTGCAGCAAGAAGTGTCTCTACCTCAAGGAGTAACTTTGAGAAGCTTCTCTGTTCAAGGGGAGATTCTGGCATGGAACCCACTGGTGTACAGGAGAGCTCAACAGGCCCTGGACTGTCCACTATTTATGGAGCAAGATAATTGACTTACAGTCATATTATATGTTCTGGTTTAGCAAGGAGCAGCTTTTGCTTTGTAACAGGGCAAGCGGGTTGCAGTGAAGACCCGGTAAAGAGTTTGCGGACTCTCCCCCGGCTCCTGGGTTCAGACCCACCTCTGGCCCGGCTGGGCCAATCTGGCGCCTCTGCGATCACTATTTGGGGGACGGGAATTGGGAGTGCAAGTCAGGAGGTGTAAGAGTGATACAAGATGGAGGCGACCACGCGGACCCTTCAGCCAGAGAAGGAGGAAGGAAGCTGAAGAAATAGACCAGAGACTCCTCTGCAAGCCGTGGCGAGAATGCAAGCTGTGCCCCTGCAACCTATGGAGACCCCTGGCAGGACTGAGAGTTACCAGCAGCTCCATGTGAGTGAGCCCGGACGGGCGAGGGACTGTGTGGGGAGACGGCCATGGCCCAGGTTGTGTTGGAGAGCCTGCGCGCCGCAGAGCAGCCCCACACGAGAGGCAGAGAGGAGCTGCAGCCTTTGGAATAAGTGCGTGTTGGAGCAGCCCATGCAGGGCTGCCATGCGTGTGAGGTACCCCACAGACATGCAGGGAGGACTGGTGTGGAGTTCACCCGTCCTGAGGAGGGACAAACGGCAGAAGCTATCGGGAACAGACTAACTGAAACCCCCACTCCCTGCCCCCCCGAATCGTTCAGGGGGGGACAGGGTAAAAACCCCGGGATCAGGGCTCTGAGCCCGGGAAGAGGAGAGGTGTGGCGGGAAGGTGTTCTTAAAAAGGCTGGTTGGACTCTTCATTGATGTACTACTCTGTGTTGTTTCATTTTGGTTATGTTTTGGGTTTTTGGGGGTATGTTTTAGTTGATGTTGCATTAAATTGTTTCTCTGCTTTCTTCCCCAAACCAAGTGGCCTGGTCTGTTTTTGTCCTAAACCTTAAGGGGCAATTAAGCCCTCCCTGCCCTTGAGCAATTCTCAACCACTTCTGTACTCGAGGCTAATTTGTTCCCTGATGGGCCTAAACCACGACATTATATATATCGACCACAGAAGTTAATTTCTTCCAAATTTTGCCTCAGTCAGACATTGACCAGCACTGTGGTTTGGTGAGCTCATTGCTCAAGTTAACCTTTGGCTATTATGTTGTCTTTCTCCTCCAAATCCACAGGACCATTGATCAGGGTTACAGGAAATACAGGTCAGGTTGTGGGAGGAGAGAGAACACCATCAGAGTTGTTAGAAATAGCATCATATTGGTCCTGCTCTGGCAGAGTGGTTGGACTAGATGATCTTTCGAGGTCCCTTCCAACCCTTAAGATTCTGTGATATGTGTGTTAATAAGTATGAGTAAAATAAAGCAACGAAATATCCCAGTGTTTGCTACCCAAACTAGCTTCTTATTCCCTTCTTTATTTTCGCATTTTTCTGGTGTTTCTTTTTTATTCCTTTTTAGGATTCATGTTTTCTAATAAAGTCCATAATAGAATCCTGGAACTTCGTATCTTTTCCATTTCCTAAGTTTTGCATTGCATTTGTTCCTGTATGTATACTGGCTAACAATGGTGGTTCTACTGCAGGTCATAATTCAATGATCATTCCAAAGTTTATTATCAGTAGCACACATATTCACAAGAAAATTTTGGCTTCATTAGCCTGTTTTTATGTCCTGTAAAACTTACTGGAATGGGAATGACCAGTGATATTGAATATCCTCTTTAATTGGAGAAAATGTTTTGCTAAACACATCTAGAAGATGAGTTAAATGGAACAGCCACCTGGCCTAGTGGGCAATTTTAGCTTACTTTTAAGTTATGTGGCCTCTACACTGTTGTTATTTTTTCCTCTCTTAAACAGCAGGTTAATCTGGAGACGTGTTAGCTACTTTGCATAGGTCATTTTTTAGGTAAAAAGAAGTGCTTCTAACTAGCTGAGATTTGAGTTAGCAATCTTTTTTTTTTCCGTTAATATTAGAAAACTGAGGATAAATGCTGAGCTCATTAGTACTGTGAGGTTTTCCAAGCCTTTCTTTACAGAAAATGACAGGTAGTATCAACCTATTAGACACTGAGAGGATGGCAATTGGCACATCATCTAAAATGCCTCCCTCTTCCCTCTTGAATCAGCTTGAGTCTGTCCAGAGATGATATTGGCTGAATTTATTCAGGGATTATTACAATTTGGAAAAAAATGAACAATGTAGTTGGAAAGTATCATATCATTTGCAGTAAAGAATGTGTTCTCATTACTCCTCTCATAGATCTGTTTGATATTGAAGGTAAAGGAGAAGTAAAATATGTGTTTGACTGAAACAGTAATCTGCAGAAAAAGGAGAAGATATAAATAGCAGCTCACAGGGCTCCTTAGATGAAGCAGTAATACAGTTGTTTGCTTTTCCTTGCCATGCTCATGAGGTGTGCATTTGTGCAAATGCTATCAGTCTCACATGGATGGTGTTTTAAAATTATGTCCATAGATACTGTTTCTAGAGAAAAAAATTATCATTTTTAATGCTCTCAGCTATATCCTCAGTGGTTTTTGAGGTCTGATGTAGTTATCACCAACTTAAAAATTATTTTGCAGAGAACAATATCATTAGTATTTTAGAATATCCAAGGAATGGAAAGATTCCCTTTTTTTTGTGTGTATATGAATGGATAATTACTTGGTTCTTGGATATTTTGCTTATGTGAAGTATTACACAGAATCACTTAGAGACACCAACATCCTAGTGGATGTGTGGATTTTGGGGATTGGACTTAAGGATGATATTATCCAGAGAGATTAACAAGTTTATTTGACTAAAACTGATTTTAGTGAACTTTAGTCAATTTTTTTTGTCCTATAACCATTACTGGGAGAGGAGAAAAATACACATATGTGTTCTGCTATCAATTGTTCTTGAAACCACAATTAAGATTGAACAAAATATAATGGAAAACTTGAGGAAATAAAGTTAAGAAAATCTAGGAGGGAAACCAATATTGAGGATTTAAGTGGTGGAAG
The DNA here is from genome assembly GCF_028858725.1 of Colius striatus. Classification (NCBI taxonomy): domain Eukaryota; kingdom Metazoa; phylum Chordata; class Aves; order Coliiformes; family Coliidae; genus Colius; species Colius striatus. The sequence goes on along the minus strand of NC_084759.1, from coordinate 100,009,064 downwards.
GGCAATTATCTTTTGGATCCTGCCTAGGAGTAAAAGAGAGCTGGTGGATCAGAGGGTGTGTCTTGACCAGCCAGTCAGGGTACACAGAGCTTATTGCTGTGACTGCAATTGTCCAAACCTGTCCTTGCATGCAAGGACTTGGGTCTGAGTAATACTGTGGAAGACTGAGGAAAGCTTAAGAACAATCTTGATTCATTTTGCATCTTACGAACGTCTTGCTTTTATTGGTGATTGATAGTGCAGGCATAGCTGGATTTATTTTGTAGATAATTACTTAAATATTTCTTACAGCATATTTCTTACAGCTTCTGTGATCAGTTTTCCTAAAGAGGGGATAAGAGGAGATATAGAAACATAATTTTCTTAATTTTTAACATTTCTATTAGATCTCTTACAAAAATCTTTTTTTTTTTTTTTTTAATTTCAACATCATGATTTCCATTAGTTATGAGTGCAATGATGAATAAGTTTAAAAATTAATCATTTTCATAAATCTGTGACACACGATGAAAAATGCATCTTGTGCTGTAAGTGTAACAAAAATTGATGTTAGGAATATTATTCCTGGGAAACTAGTTCTTCAGTGTATGTTGTGAAGGATTAAGACATTTCTATAATTTTTAAATGCGATTTTGGAGTCTCAAAAAAATTCAAAGATGGTGAAAATACACCCATATTTAAGAGAAAATAAATCAGACCCTCTCTGACATCTTTGAAAAGGAAAAAATAGAAACAGCAAATAAAATACTAATGGTTAACATAAAAATAACTGATAGTAAAACATTACTTGATAGTCAGTTTGGGTCTTTTCTGAAGTTACAGGTTAACATCATATGCATGTTTTCTCAGAAATTTAAGAGGGTTTTGTTTCAAAGACAGAATAGAGGTCTTTAGAATTCTTTGTGATGAAAATTTGTGCTCTTTCAGATGTCTTCATAACTGTGTGCTGCAATATGTGACTCTAACATATAATGAATACAATCAAAATTTAACACAGTTATGACATTTTTCTTGTTCCTTCAAATCTTTGATTGCATAATAGAACTATATTACGGAGAAAAAATAAATCGTTAACAGGGAGATTTGTGGGGAAGTGGAATGGATTATAACAGATTAAAGTAGAAGAACTGTCTGTAATACTTCGAGTAGAAGTACTGTGTGTTTGTGTATGTGTTCAGAGCTGTTTGAAGTCTAAAAAGTACGGTGGGGAAAAGAGAAGAGCGGCAAAGAAGTTGACATATTAAAGGAAATTTTAGCTCCCATTAACAGTTAATTTTTGTAAAGAGGTTTCTTATTTTCCCTGTGGAAACATACCTGATTTTAATCACTCTGGTAAGCAATTCGTTTCTTTTATGGGCTCTAATTCAGTATGCTTTATGAGTCCAAACCTTTCTTGCTAACGTGAGTTTTGGCTGGGTGAGATGAGAGGAATTAGGCCTTAAAATACTGTGATACTCATTTTAAAGGGGTTCTAAATCACACTGTAAAAGCATTTAGAGGTTCATGCTCTCCATGGCATGCATATATAATTCCTGTAGACATTAATGGAAATTCTTACCATTACTTTCAAGGTCAGAGTTGTATTGAATACCATATTGGAGCCCTGAGAGTGTCTTTATACTCCAGTGGTATCTCTGTGACTTAAGTTAAAGATAGCTGTTGGTAGCTTTTTGCCAGGGAAGGACAGAAAGTATTAGAACAATTATAAAGATCAACTTGAGTGCTATTGAATCAGGTTGTGCGTACATATTGTTCCTAAGCAGAGATTCTTCAATCACTACTGTGTGCAGGAGAGTGAGAAGAGCTTATGACCACTGATATTCCTTTATTCATGAGGTGGTTGGAGCTTCTAGGCCATCTCTATTTTTGTGAGTTAAGTTTCTATTGTAGATCTTTCCCATACAAGGTGAATCTGCTTCTTTAATAGCTGGGAATTAATTCAATGCTCAGCTAGATCAAGGATAAAAAATTGATGATTGTAATCACTACGCTTGTGAAGAAGAAAAAACACAACCAGGAGCTGTTGCAGTGAAAGTATTCGTTTGGGATCTTTATCATGTGTGTTTTAGCGGAGAAACATGCAGTGCTGTCAAGACCAGTGTCCTAAACCAAAACTATAAACTCTTTATCCCAGCTTTCAGGGGTAACAGAGCAATGTGGAATGTCTGTAGTTTTTTAAATTCAGGCTGAACTTATTTATGCTACCTAAATAAATTTTCAAAATATATTGCCTACTGTTGATTGGCATTACCAATTACACTTTTCTTACATAACAAAATCTATTGTATATCCCACTGTTTTCTTTGGGCTTCTGAGACTAATACCACAAGTCATAATGTAATGCAGAGAATATACTATCAGAACACTTTAGTTAGATGTATAGAATGAAAAGCAGTGTCATTTTGGTGACAATGCTTTAATTTTAACACCTGTGTGTTTGAGTAAGCCCCTGCGCTGCCTCTACACCAATGCATGCAGCCTGGGGAATAAGCAGGAGGAACTGGAGAAGTGGGTGAGGATGTGGGGCTAAGACTTCATTGCGGTCACAGAGAAGTGGTGGGACAGCTGCCATGACTGGAGCACAGCCATGGAGGGTTATGTATTGTTCAGGAAAGACAGACTGACAAGGCGTGGAGGTGGAGTTGCACTCTATGTGAGGGAGCAATTAATGTGTACTGAACTGTGCCTAGGTGGGGATGAGGAGTGGGTAGAGTGCTTATGGGTAAAAATTAATGTCCAGGACAAGGCAGGTGATATTGTTGTAGGAGTCCACTACAGGCCACCTGATCAGGAGGAGGATGTGGATGAGGCCTTCTACAAACAGCTGAGAGCTGCCTCATGATCACAATCCCTGATCCTCATGGGGAACTTCAACCACTCAGATATTTTCTGCGATAGCCACACAGCCAAGCACACACAGTCCAGGAGGTTCCTACAGATTGCTGACGACAACTTCCTATCGCAGATGATCAAGGAACCAACAAGGAGGGGTGTGCTCCTGGACCTGGTACTGACCAATAGAGAGGGCTTGGTTGGGGATGTGAAGGTTGGAGGCAACCTCGGCTGCAGTGACCATGAGATGGTAGAGTTCAAGATCTGTGTGGAAGGGGCAGAACACAAAGCAGGACTGTGACCCTGGATTTCAGGTGAGCCGACTTCTTCAGGTACAACTTCACCAGTAATCAAAAATTACAGTTCCACCAGTGTTGTTATTTATAATTCTAAAGCAAAGTATATTCTGAGACAATAAAATTCCCAGTGCTTTTGGACAATCAAGTCTGGGCAGTCTATAAGGACTTTAAATCTCTAGTTGAGAATCAGTGGCAGAATATATTATGGCCAAAATACTACTGATTTATTTATGTTACATTTTCTTTACATTCCTGTCATCTGTTACAAATACAAGACATAAAGTAATATCTTACACTCACAGAAAATTAAAGTGAGTCAAGCCGACTTCGGCCTCTTCAATGATCTACTTGGACAGATCTCATGGGATATGATTCTAGATGGTAGAAATGCCAATGAGAGCTGATGAAGCTTCAAGCACCACTTCCTCCAAAGCCAGGATCAGTGTGTCCCAATGCACAAGAAAGGAGGAAAAGGAGGTAGGAGGCCTCCATGGAAGAGCAAGGATCTGCTGGGACAACTCAGGCAGAAAGCAGTCACATATGAGAGGTGGAAACAGGGACTGGCTTCTTGGGAAGAGTATATAGGAAGATTGCCAGGGCATGCAGGGGTGCAACTAGGAAAGCTAGAACCCACCTAGAATTAAATTTAGCCAGGGATGTTAAAGACAGTAATAAGGCATTTTTCAAGTACATCAGCAGCAGAAGGATGGCAAGGGGTAATGTGGGCCCGCTGCTAAACACTGAGGATGCCCTGGTGTCTGAGCATGCAGAGAAGGCTGAAGTACTGAATGCCTTCTTTGCTTCAGTCGTTATGGCCAAGGCTGACCCTTGGGAAGCCCAGTCTGGCATGGATAACAGGATGGCCAGGACAGCAGAGGACTTGCCCTGGGTGTAAGAGGAAGAGGTTAAAGACTTGTTGGGCAAGCTTAAGGCTCATAAGTCAATGGGTCCTGATGGGATGCATCCTAGAGTGCTGAGAAAGCTGGCTGATGTGATTGCTAAGCCTCTCTCTATCATTTTTGAACAATCATGGAGGACAGACAAGGTGCCCAAGGACTGGAAAAAGGCCAATGTCACGCCAGTCTTCAAAAAGGGCAGGAAGGACGACCCAGGAAACTACAGGCCGGTCAGCCTCACCTCCATCCCTGGAAAAGTGATGGAACAACTCATCCTGAATGTTGTCACTGAACATATGAAGGATAAGATGGTTAACAGGGGGAGTCAACATTGCTTCACCAAGGGGATATCCTGTTTGACCAACCTGACAGCCTTCTATGAGTGCATAACTGGCTGGCTAGATGAGCAGCAGATGTCATCTACCTTGACTTCAGCAAGGCTTTTGACACTGTTTCCCACAATATCCTCATCAGAAAGCTCAGACAGTATTATGGCTTGGATGAGTGGACGGTGAGGTGAATTGAAAGCTGGCTGAATGACAGAGCCCAGAGGACAGTGATAAATGGCACAGAATCAAGTTGGAGGGCTGTGATCAGTGGAGTTCCACAGGGATCAGTTCTGGGGCCAGTCTTGTTCAACATCTTCATCAATGACCTGGATGAGGGGACAGAGTGTACCCTCAGCAAGTCCTCTGATGACACCAAGCTGGGAGGACTGGCTGATTCCCCAGAAGGCTGTGCTACAATTCAGCGGGATCTCGACCAGCTTAAGAGTTGGGCAGAGAGGAACCTCATGAGGTTCAACAAGGACAAGTGCAGAGTCCTGCATCTGGGAAGGAACAACCTCATGCACCAGTAGTACAGGCTGGGGGTCAAACTGCTGAAGAGCAGCTCTGCAGGGAGAGACCCGGGAGTCCTGATTGATAATAAACTAAATACGAGCCAGCAATGTGTCCTCTTGGCAAAGAAGGCCAATGGCTTTCTGGGACGCATCAAGAAGAGTGTGGCCAGCAGGTCAAGGGAGGTTCTTCTCCCCCTCTACTCTGGCCTCATCTGGAGTCCTGTGTCCAGTTCTGGGCTCCTCAGCTCAAGAGAGACAGGGAAGTGCTGGAGAGAGTCCATCGCAGGGCCACCAAGATGATCAAGGATATAGAACATCTTTAATATGAGGAAAGACTGGGGAACTGGGGCTGTTTAGTCTGGAGAAGAGGAGATTGAGGGTTGATCTTATTAACATTTGTAAATATCTAAAGGATGGGTGTCAGGAGGTTGGGACATCCCTCTTTTCTATAGTAGACAGTAACAGGACAAGAGGTAATGGGATGAAGCTGGAACACAAAAGGTTCCACTTAAATATAAGAAAGAACTATTTCACTGTGAGGATGATGGAGCAGTGGCACAGGCTGCCCAGAGGGGTTGTGGAGTCTCCTTCCTTGGAGGTCTTCAAGACCCACCTGGACATGTTCCTATGTGACCTGATCTAGGTGAACCTGCTTCTGCAGGGGGGTTGGACTAGGTGATCTCTAAAGGCCCCTTCCAACCCCTAGCATTCTATGATTCTATGATAGATAGAAACAATAATTTGTTTCTTTATTCTTTATTGTTTATTTTCTATTTATTATTTATCCTGAGTAATTCTCTAAAGACACACCAACTTAGCTAGATTTTCATACTGGAATTATCTTTGAATCTTACATCTTTGAGCAATAGTGGTATTCTGTGGTCATGTAAGAAGTATGCATTTACTTTGTGTGTATGAATTCCAACCATCTTCAACTTTCTGTAAAGTAGTGCATTTCAACGATCAGGTACTATGTTAAGGTCAATGTGTCTTAAGGACATATGTAGAGCTATGTAGCCTCATGCAGTGTGAAACAAGCTCTACATGTTTCAGATTTTTCAAAGACATCATCAATTCTGTGACAAGAAAGTGTTTTTAATAACAGAAGTATAGTTACTGAGGGAGGGAGGAGTATAAATTGTCTAGAGGGAGAAATTAATTTTTTTATTAATTTGAGGTAAATTGTTTTTGTGTTTGTTACAGAAGATGAAGAATGACAATGTATAGTTTATGTATATAAAATGTATGTCTATATCTGCGCACTTGTGCATGTATTTTGAAAAACAGACTGAAAATTAAAAAGGATATACATATGAAAATGTAGGGGAAGCAATAATTTGGTTTTCAATTTATGTTGTGGTGAAATTGGCAATGTCCTCCACAGACTGTGAGAGTCTTTACAGTATGTATTTCAGGGCTGCCATTCTGGAAGGAGAAAAAAGCATGATACACCTCAGTTACCTGTCATATTTTCAAAAGTATGTTTGCAGATTAGCTAACCATGTAGTTTCTGCATGATTGGTGGAATGCAAAGGAAACCTCCAATTGAAGGTGATTCATTCTATTCTTTGAGAGTTATTTAAAAATAAGTAAGTTAGGTCAGATATATTCTGCCCAAATAGTAGAAGTGATTAAACAAGATCTATGTATTGTAATATCTGTATGATCCTTTATAAAGACTATTTTTCACTCTTATATCTGTAGTATGTCACTGGAGTTAGAAGCTTGCAGAAAAACAGAAATGGTACATTTGTGTTTGAAATAAGGTAATATAATGTGAGTTAGAGCTAGTATTTTAGACCTATTGTGTTACGCTTTTTCAGATATGCAGTAATAATATTTAAGTAATGTACTAGCACAGACACTGGGATGCTTAGAGACTTTTTTCTGTACAAATATGTTTATTTTTTATATGTCAAAATGGTTACTCCTTTTCCTTTCAAGACTTGTTCTTTATCTGCCTTTTTGCATATATTTGGGAAATGCATTGATGTTACAGTTTAGTAAAATGTCTGAGATCATCATGTCTCATATATATGAAATGTCACACTGATAAAACTGGCTATAAGTATTATACTTCCTTTCTAAGGAGAAATGACTATGTCTGTAAGTCTAGAAATACCTGTAATGCAATTATTCTGCATTCAAACTCCTCTTGCATTGAGATAGAAAAGGGCTGGTGAAAACTCTCTTACCGTTCTTAGCAGACTCATACCATCAGCACAGTATCTTGCCATTTTCCTGTGTGGTGTGGTTTAGGCCCAGCTGGGCACAAGGACCATTCAGCTGCTCACTCACTCTTACCTCACCATTATCTTTAGTAATGGGATGGAGGAAAAGAAAAATCCCTAAGGACAGAGAGGGCACACTCACTGGTTATGGTCCTGGGCAGATCAAATAGTGCTATTTGACTTGGGGATGAAAACAAAAACGATTTAATCCATCACCAAAAAAAAAGCAGGAAAAAAACAGAAAACAAGAGGGTAGGATGATGAGAAAAATGCAACTAGTCCTTTAAGACCACCTTCTCTCAACCCTCCCCTCTTCCAGACTCTGTTCACTGCTCCTGATATGTCTACCTCCTCCCACCTCAGGCATTTGGTTGGGCAGTGAATGGGGGTTGTGGCCAGTCGCTCACAGATAATCTCTTTTACTCCTTTTCCTCAGAGGAGAGGGACTCCTCACATTTATATCCTCTGCTCCAAACCTGGGCTCCAGGATACAGTCCTTAACAAATCTCCCCTCTTAAAAGTCTTGCATGCATCTTGGTTCACTGAAGATAGGATAAGAAATGGAATATGGATAAACTTATATTGTGCTCTTGAGAGCTTAGGGGAAATTAATGAAGCAGATGTGCAATAAACTGCAGGAGGCCACAACAAATCAGGTGATGTTAAGGATGATTGGTGGGGAAAATGGACTGTATACATAAATTTTGCAATATCCTGAAAATGAAGAGCAACTTTAGACCTGTTTCACAAGCTAGCATTCTTGAAATACTTCAGATTAGTATTAAGCATCTGAAGTGCTGATATATCCTTAAGGAAAAGCTTAAATGAATTAATAAAAGTATATTTTGCTCTCTTTGCCTGCATCAATTACTTTAATAGCTGCCTGCTGCAGCTCCTCAAGAGTGGATGCCAGCACTGATGAATTCTACTTGCTGCAGCACAGCTAAAGCATGGGATTGTTTTACGTGTCAGAATGTGCAAACATGATCCTGAACACTCACAGAAGCTCCCGCTGGGAAATAGAATGTGCCCACATGGGGCTGCTAGGACATCCAAGTAGATTGCTTGAATGCCACATGTTGGTTGAGGAAGTACTGGAATTTCTTTCTACCTTCTCTCTTGTTAAATGCATTAGAACAGTACACATTAAAAACCGTAGCCAAGAATAGTACTGCATAAAAAACCCCCAAAAAAGTCACTCAATGCTGAGGTAAAATTTAATGATCCTTTGTTGGCTCGTTATACTTGGACTGATGTTTCTTATACTCCCTTCAATACATGAAAGACTACTGAGCTCAAAGGCTGGCAATATGAATTTTGTCTTTTACTTGCTATTAAACATTATTTTGATGTCCTTTGGAGAGAAAACACTGAAAGGATTTTAACAAACTTTAAATTATTCTTATTAGTTACAAATGAACATCATTGTGAAGGGCTGGTCTCTGAAATTCATCTCAAGTGATAGATGAACTGTTGATTGACTTCTTTAATATGACTATATATTTTCAAACATCTTATTCCCACTATGTGAGTTAATGGAACTGAGCAGTATATTTGCTGTGGATGCCTTTATCATCATAGTCAGCATATGAGCCTTTGATTAATAAAAGAATTGTCCTTCTGTCCATTTTTGGAAAATGGAAGGAGAAGAGGGCACAAAATTAATGACAAAACCAGATATCTTCTGCAGAAAATTAGTTCTCTAAGAAAAAGTTTATTTGAAACCCAAATCAACAACATATTTGACCAGTGATCTGTGCAATAAGATTTTATAGCAAATAAAATTTATTTTATTTTTTTTTAAACTACTTGTAAAAATCACAATTGCATGTAAGAGGTGTTTTTTGGCACTCTATTTAACATCATGGCAGATCAATGTAACTGCGAACAAAAACATTCAGTGGTGTGTAATTGGGCATGAGGTTTTCATGAAGATTTGCAGCCCAGTGGAATCCCAAATAGCATTGCAGTGGGATTGTAACAACTGTAAAGGTTTTATCATAATAATTAAAGCAAGGTATAGGCAAGGTAGAACTCTGTTCAAGCGTGTGCAGAAACTGTTGTTCCTTTTGCTCAGATAAAATGTGCAATTTGACTTAGGTAACTGTTTACATGATTCATAATACAGAAAACAGAATTTGGCGTTAATACCCACATTGATTATTGTTTTGAAAGTCCTGATCTAAGCTCATATGTATTTTATGTCCCATGTATGAAATTTTCTTAAGATGAACCGGCTCAATATATAACACATACTGTGATACACATTATCAGTTGTATCCAGATGTTCAATAACAGCTAAGTAAGCATTGCTGAGTCTCTTACAGAAGCTTTTCTGTACCTTTGTGCTGCAGCACCATGAACACTCCTTTTGGTCTAATGTGGTATCAAGTTGCAGACATGCAATCATAGAATCATAGAATGATAGAGGTTGGAAGGGACCTTTAGAGATCATCTATTCCAACCCCTCCCGCTCAAGTAGGTTCACTTACATCATGTTGCACGAGAACGTGTCCAGGTGGGATTTGAAAACATCCAGAGAAGAGGACTCCACAACCTTCCTGGGCAGCCGGTGCCAGGGCTCCCTCAACTGAACAGTAAAAGTTTTTCCTTAAGTTTAAATGGAACTTTTCTTATTCCAGCTTCTTTCCATTACTCCTAGTCCTGTCACTAGATATAACAGCAAAAAGTGAAACCCCAATTGCCTGACATCCACCACTGAGATATTTGTAAATATGAATGACATCCACCCATAGTCTCTTCTTCTCTAGATTAAACAGTCCCAGTTCCTGCAGCCTTTCCTCATAAGGAAGAGGCTCCAGATCCCTGATCATATTAGTGGTCCCATGTTGGACCTTTTCCAGAAGTGCTCTGTCTCTCTTGAGCTGGGGAGCCCAAAACTGGACAAAGGACTCCAGAGGAGGCCTCACTAGGGCAGAGTAGAGAGGGAGCAGAACCTCCCTGGACCTGCTGGCCACATGCTTCTTGATGCATCCCAAGATGCCATTGGCCTTCTTAACCATCTTTTCCTTCATATGTTTAGTGACTACATTAAGAATGAGAGGGATGGAGGTGAGACTGTTCCAGGATGGAGGTGAGACTGAGCAGCCTGTAGCTTCCTGGGTTGTCTTTCCTGCCGTTTTTGAAGACTGGAGTGACATTGGTCTTTCTCCAGTTCTCAGACACCTCACCTGCCCTCCATGATTGTTCAAAAATGATGGAGAGTGACCACATCAACCAGTTCCCTCAGCACTCTGCATACAATGTAGTCATGCAGAACTTTAATTGGCTTATCCATTTCTAGCTTTCTTTATTACACCATGCATTTTGTGAAACCTTCCTCAGGAATGTGTTTGGATACTCATTGAAAGATAGCCTGCAAAGCAGGAACATATCTGTGTTTTAGTATTCAGAAAATGACAGAATGGATGAGGTCAGAAGGACTCCACAAACTCCTCGGGGGATCTGTGCCAGTCCTCATTCACTCTCACAATGAAAATAAGTGTTTCCCTATGTTCAGTCAGAGCCTCCTGTGTTTTATTGTGCCCATTGCCTCTTGTCCTGTTACTAGGTATTACTGAGGACAATCTGTCTCTTTCACTTTTATTTCCCTCCTTACAGATATTTGTATCCATTGAGATTCCCCCTGAGATTTTATTTCTCTGAACCAAACAATTCCGGTTGTCTCAGCCTTTCCCTATGGGAGCGATGCTCTACTCCATTAATCTTAATGGCCCTTTACTAGACTCTCTCCAATATGTCCATATCTCTCTTGCAGTAGGGAGCCCATAACTGGACCCAGGAATCCTGATGTGGTCTTACCACCACTGATGAATAGGGAGGAAGGACTACCTCTACTTGTGGCCCTTCAACCTGCTGGCAACACTCCTCCTAACATAGCCCATTCTTGTTTACTGCAAGAGCACACTACTGGCTCATGGTCAACTTGCTCTCCACCAAAACCTTCAAGGCAAACCTGCCTTCCAACTGGGTGGCTGACAGCCATATACTAGTGCCTTGGGTGGCTCCTCCCCAGGGGCAGAACTTTATGCTTTTCCTTTTTGAACTTCACAAGGTTCCTGTCAGCCCATTTCTCCAGACTGCTGAGATGCCTCTGGATGGCAGCACAAATATCTGGGAACTGAGGAGACTCAAATAATTTTAGAATCGGAAGTGAAAACATAAAATGTTTTCTTGAAATCTGTTAACATAGCAGCTCATCAGAACTTATTGAGTAGACTTGGTTCAGAAAATGATGGGTTCAGTCTTTCAAGTATATGTATCCAAATCCTTGGGTCTCAAATAAATCACTTTCAGAAATATAGGAATGCAGCCAGTGATTTATGAAACTTGCTGGTTCAAAACAACAGGAAAATAAATCATTTGATTTACATCTTTGGGAACAGCTTTAGGTATGTTTAGAAGCTAGGAGGTTTTGAAGATGGAAGCAAAACAGTATTTCTCTGTTCATACTCCGTGTCACAACGCTGTTTGTATGAAATTTTTACAGATTATGAATACAGTTTTTGCTCTGATATTATTTTTTGGATTATACTGATAATTATATAGCATAGTAGTGTGTATAACTCTAATTAGAGTAGGAAATAGGAAAAAATCAGAAATTACTTCCAGTAATTTGCAGGTAACTCTCAAAGCTCAGAAGAGCAGGGCTAAGTCCGACAAAGAACATAGAGAATGACAGCTAACACTATATAGTTTATTATAACAGATTAATTTGAAGAGAGCAGGGAGTATGGGAATGCTTGCATGTTTTCATTGGCAGGCAATTTGGAATTGAGGCCTACATAGTGCCTGGCCAGTACAAGATTGTCCAGAGACATTCACATGAATAAAAACCTTGTTTTACTTTCTGATTTATCCTGGTTGGTCAAAGGATAAAAATGAACATAATGATTCCCTCTGATTTGAAGTGTGAAAACATAAATTATTTTTGGAAGTGACAAGAAAAGAAAGCAAAATAGCCTAGTCATGTTTTTTTACTCTTAAAGAACATAACTGTAATAGTCAGTAAATTCTTGCTGATTATAAGACACACTGAACTGAATCAAATAACTGATGTGCTGTGGTATCACAGAATATTAAGGTTTGGAACAAATTTTGAAAGATCATCTAGTCCAAATCCCCTGCCAGAGTAGGAGCACCTAGAGTAGGTCACACAGCAACTCATACAGGTGGGTTTTGAATGTCTCCAGAGGAGACTCCACAACCCATCTTGGCAGCCTGTTCCAGTGCTCCATCACCCTTACAGTGAAGAAATTCTTCCTTATGTTTCTTTGGAACCTCTTATGTTCCAGCTTGTATCTGTTGTTTCTTGTCCTAGGATTGGACATCATTGAGAACAGCTTGGATCCATCCTCCTGACACCTGCTATTTACATATTTGTAAATATTAATGTCTCATGAGGGTAGAGGAGAACCTCTCTTGACCCATTAACCACACTCTCGACCCACTAACCACAGCCCTTCTCATACACCCTAGGATAACATTGGCCTTTTTGGCCACGAGGGCACATTGCTGGCTCATGGTCATCCTGCTGTCTACCATGACCCTCAATATATACCTGAATCTAAAATATTTCAGCAACAATTTTTGCCCTTACCTGTTCAGATACAAAGTTCAAAGTCCAAAGAATTGGTAGAAACATTTCTATATTGAAATGCAAAATTAAGTTCTCTGTGTTCTACGTAAAGGTAATTTGGTTACAGATTTGATCAAAACAGCAAAAGGTTAAAATTTTAATTCGTTTAAATCTGCAAATATACAAGAATAGAAAAGATCAAATTTTTGTCTTGAATACATTAGTCTATTGGAAATTTAATTGACAAGACACTCCTGAGACCAAAATTTGATACACATTGGAAAAAAAAAATTACAGTAACCCTCCTCAGATATAAATTCTATTATTTAAGATATTAATGGCTCTGTAAAGCTTTTAAAAATTTTTTGAGACCAATTTCTATTTCTAATTTGGTGACATTGATCCAACTAGTATAAAAGTACACAAAGCTATTTTTTGTAAATAAGACTGTTGTTTGCACATGCAACAAAAGCTCACTATCTCTGAAGAAAGAGAGATTGTATATTATGTAAGGGTCAGAATGAAGTAAATAAAATTTATTTAAATTACTGAACTTGTGGATCCAAATGCAGTGAATACTAAGTCTCTTAATGAATTGTATTTGCTTCCCTTTGGACAAACTTGTCACTGTCCTTACAGAAGTTTCATGGACAAATTATTTTTTAACATGACACTCTGTTAATCAGACCAGTGAAGTATATGACAATCTACCACTGGATTGCTTCTTGTCTTTTGCAAAATTTGGCTTTATGTCTACAGCATCAATTCAAGCTGATTCTTTCCCTTTTGTTTGTTAACCTGAGAGTGAGCATGTAGTTAGGAATGGGAAAGATGGTACCTCCAGCAATACCACCCTTTGGAATTTATCTTTTTAAGGGAAAAAGTATTTTTTTTCCTTAGGCCTTCATTGGAGGCCTTTTTAGTCACTATAGGCTTTCCCTCAGCTGTTTTCTTGCTCGGAACGGAGAGAAAGAGCTCGTTCCTCATTGCTCCTTTTACTGGTGCCTAATCAGCTTCCTTCAAGGATTTTTAATTTTTTTTTTATTTCTAAATTTCTTAGGGCTGCTGCTCTAGGCATGTGGGAATCTGTGAGTAGTGGTCTTTTTCATTAGCTCTTTGTGTCTACAGAATCTTGCCAAAAAGACCTGTAGCCAACAAGGCATGTATATTATTATAATATATTATTATTCCTTGAGGCACTGAAGGAAAATGATGCACTTGAATCTTTGAAGCTAGGCCTCACCTTTCTGCTGTATAATGTGAGGAATCCTAGAAAGAGTGTTGATTTTATTTTCACTCAGTTCAACTCTGCTGTATCTCAGAAATCTTTCTCTCCTGAGACTACAGATATTCCAGCCAGGCTGACATACAGTTGTTTCTTTGTCCTAGGTAAGACAAAACATTACTAATTTCTTTTCATTGGCTACTTGCAGAAGAATGGGTGTTTTCTTAGACTATCTGTGCTTTGGGAGCTCGGAATTGATACATTCTTGAAAAAAACCCACACTGTATCTTGATATTTGTCATCAAAAAGTTGAATGCAGGGCCAGCAAATCTTTATTCTGCCTAAAATTCTGCACACTTTAAATTGCAATATTGATAAAAATGGTTTATAGCAATAGATTTTCTGGATAGATCTGGTAGTCATGGTCAGCAAGCCTTATAGATGACATTACATGGGTAACAACGTTACAAAATTAACATAAGTTATTCTATTTGCTAAACAGATCCAATTAAAAACTATTTTGCAATAAGAATCAGAAGTAATGTCTCGATTATCTATTGTCTAGAGAAAAACTTGCAATTTTGGTACTGTATTATATATCTTATTCTGTGTATTACCAAAAAAATTCTGTAACCTGGAAGAACACACCATTCTTGGATTACTAGTACAGTGGCAACAGTGTTTCTGATTAAATGTTCATTTTTTCTGTTAGAATATCAATTTCTTATGACTTTTTTGTAAAAATTTCTAACTAAAACTTCATATGCAGCCTGTTAGCCTAAGAGCATATATAATAAATTATGCTTCCATGAAAAAAAAGAAAGGAAAAAGTAGAATATTTCTACTTTATGTTAATCTTTACCTTTAAGTAGATCTCATACAACATCAATCTACAAATAGCTTGTTCTAATAGCTTATGACAGTTGGTTGCCCTGGGATGGGGTACTTTTAAGAGTGGAGAGTGGAGGCAGCAGATAATGTCTAAGTAAAGTAATTTGTAGAGGCTTTCTTCATGACAGTATTCTGCAATTTCTAAATGCAGGATTTCCTGACATTTACATTCTAACAGGTAATAAATTCTCTTATTAATAATGTATACACACAAATATATATTTTATACATCTCATATATGGTTTGTATATAGTTTACATACATACTACATAAGCTGAACTGCTGAACTGGCTGAAAGATTTCTACAAGAGCATATAAAAGTATATGTGTACATGGTGTTTTTATGCACAAGTAAGCAAAAGTGTGGAAAAATTACTAGCAAAATTGTAAGTGTTTTTTAAATGAATTTTGGAACAAACTGTCTTGAAAGAGTCTCATAGAAATTAGATTCAGATACACAATGCTTATCTGAGGATATAAACATATACACAATTTTTTTGTATATGCTTGAGCTTTTTACTTCCAAATCATTATTATTCTCATAGGAAGAGTGTTCTAGGTTGCTATTCACAAACCATGTAGACAGTCTTGATTCATCCAGTGTGCTATATTTTTTGCTCACCAGAAGGTTGAATATAGTTTGTTTAATCCTCAATCAATTCTTTTGCAATACTACACTGAAAATGATTTTTCAGCATTTTTGGGGATTTACTGCTTTATCCTTTTATGCAGTGGCAGACACAAAATGCAAAAAATCTTCTTACATTTATACATATTTGTCCTAATTACATGAATTATTGACCAAAGTTATGGTATGTGGTTCTTTGTAATTTTTGTGTATTGGTTTTTTTTTTAAATATTTAATGGTCCATGTAATCATAAGAGTACAATGTGGAGATGCATTTCAGTTTGAAAGTAAATTGACTACTGATTCTGAAAAGGCTGATTGTTTTGTTTTCTGTTGGCAAAGGTGTGTTTTGAACCACTCTAATATCTGTTGGATGAGACAGCAAGCTATGAAGGAGGTTTCTGGAGTACACACTGGTGACGGAGAAGCTAATGGGCAGTGATGCATTGCTACAGTTAATACTTAAAAGCAATTAAGGATTGCTTGAGAATATGGAGTTTGGGAACAGTTTTGCTGTAGAGACCATAACATGGTGAAGTTCAAGATCTCAAATAACAGTAACACAGGAAATCGTGCCTGATGAACTCAATAGTTGAAGTGATGATGAAGTGACTGATTTGGCTGATGAGCTGAGAGCTATGGATGTTGCTGTTTTCAGCAGTGGTCTCAGCACTGTCACCCACCATGTAACAACTGATAAATTGATGGAGAATGGACTTAAGAAAATGGGCAGTGAAATGGGACTGAAAGCTAGATAAACTGCTGAGCTAAAAGGCCTGTGATAAGTGGCAAAAATCAGTCCCTAGCAGTGTGCTCCAGGTGTCAATGCTGGATCTAATATTGCTTAATATCCTCATTACTGAGATGAATGTTGAGACAGAGTGCTTCAGCAAGCTTTGTAGGTGGATGACAGACCAAACAGATGGTTGTTCAGCCTTCCAGATGAGTCTTGAGCTGGAGAAATGAATGGAGAGGAATATTATGAAGTTCAATCATAAAAAACATGCAGTCCTGTACTTGGGAGGAATAATGCCGTACCTGAGTATAGACTGAGGGTGCACAGATTAGAAAGCAATTTGGACAAGAATATATGGCGGGGTATAGGGTGGTAGAAGTGATATCATGATGGACTGCAAGTTACCATGACAGACCAATACATCTATGTGACAAAGAAAGGACATTATAGTCCTTGGAGATGCTCACAATTTAACTGGTAATTATCCTGGGCACCTTGCCTTGTGTGCTAGAGTCAGAGATTGGACTAGGTAATCCCCAGAGATACCTTCTAACCTCAGCCATTCTATGAACATCCTTAAGTCTACAGGCTACCAGCTCTGTTTTGGTCATAAGCAGACTTTCTGATAACTAGAGCTTTTGTTGCTGTGCTTTCTGTGCCAAAGATCAGAATAATAACTTTTCTCTTTTGCAAACGTATTCAAGAGGACAGTTGCACAGCTTTCAGAGACAGCAGTAATGGTGTCCATGGAAATACTTTAAACACAGTGGTGCTTTGTGCTGTTTAATTACAAATTCTGTCTTATTGCCTGAGTTGTCAACATAGACTCAAGTCCTTGAATAAAGAATTTGTGGTAACTTATTAGCATGCATAAAATTTTTAATATATCACTAAAATTACATAATTACTGTACCATAGTATTTTTTTCTTTGAGTATTCCAAACTCATGCAATCAATAACATTAATCAAAAAAGTTGGTTTTGCTGTCATTTGTGTTGCATTTATTATTAATCTTAGTCATATGTTGCTCTACTTCGTTTCTGTTTTTTTTTGTGTTACTAGGGGTAAATGATATATTGCTTCTTTGTCTCAGTTAAGTTTTCTGTGTGGTATTAACTAGGAAGCACTGCTTTTTTTTGTTTTGTTTAACAGAGGGAGAGAATAGTAACTCTGTTTAAGTTTTACGCTTTGACATAGTATAACTCCATGCGTGGATCACTGAGGAGCAAAGTACAAAATCACTGGGAGATGAAGTATCAAACATGTGAGTTCAGAAAGTAAATGACTGAAACATTTACCTAGGTACAGAGCAGTGACATTTCATCTGCTGAAGTTATTAATATGCTCATTGTTTTGGGCAAATGTTTTCAATGGGATAAGTCATCCTATATACAGAAGAATTGAGCTCATGCATCATGTCATAGTGTTCTATATTCTTGTCTGTGGTCTATCATACAGAAATAAGGGATAATAATCACAAAATGCAAGGACAGCCTTTGAAAGGGGTAATAAGAGATGTATGTTTTTGAGGCTCTGTGGAAGGAGAAGAGATTTGAAGAAATTCTCACCTGTTATTTCCAGCTTTACATTATTTTTAATGTTTTAAAATGTAGACATTAGATGGAGGAAGAATCAAAAGGTTTTCACTGCCAAAACTGACAGCTATAAGGTCTGTATCCTCCAAAAAGCCATGGTATATAATTGGCACTCAACATTGTGAGGAAAAAAAAATAAGTTACTGTGTGTAGAAGAACACCGGAAAAGTATGTAATATACTTTTGATATTTTAGAGAAAACTTTCCAACACCATCTCAACTGTTTCTTGTTTGATGATAACAATGTTAGCCTAGAAGACATTTATGCTATTGTTTTGGAGATGAGCAGACAGAAACATTAAAATCAAGTATTTCCTAGGTGTTTCACTAACATCACTACTTTGATGTTTTTTTTACTAAATTCCAGAAAGCATCAGCAGAGATTGTCAGGTAATCCTAGTAAATTTTCAAACAGTAAGATTTTTTTCTAATTGAAAATAACAGATAGACATATTTGTCTTTTCTGATATATTCTGTTTTTCATGTGTGGAGTATTTTTCTGTGCATATAAATATTACATACCTAATTTAAAAATTTCAGTAGGTGTTCATTAAGAACTATTTTGACTGTAAATTGAAATCATAGAGTCATAGAATGGTAGGGGTTGGAAGGGACCTTTAGAGATCATCTAGCCCAACCTCCCTGCCAAAGCAGATTCACCTAGATCAGGTCACATAGGAAAATGTCCAGGCGGGTCTTGAAGACCTCCAAGGAAGGAGACTCCACAACCCCTCTGGGCAGCCTGTGTCACTCCTCCGTCACACTCACAGTGAAATAGGGTTTTTTTTATGTTTAAGTGGAACTTTTTGTGTTCCAGTTTCATCCCATTACCTCTTGTCCTGTTACTATCTACTATAGAAAAGAGGGATGTCCCAACCTCCTGACACCCATCCTTTAGATATTTACAAATGTTAATAAGATCAACCCTCAATCTCCTCTTCTCCAGACTAAACAGCCCCAGTTCCCCAGTCTTTCCTCATATTAAAGATGTTCTATATCCTTGATCATCTTGGTGGCCCTGTGCTGGACTCTCTC